>NC_134270.1:73289921-73889921 GCF_031893055.1 Leptodactylus fuscus
GATTTAAAAGTCTGGAAGTCCTTCCTCTTGGACTATTCTGGCTTGTCTTGTTTCCCGGAAGGCGAGATGTCTAATTCGGACCTCCAGCTTTTCACTGACGCGGCCGGTTCAGCTGGTTATGGAGCAATTTTCGGCGCACATTGGTCCGCTGCTCTGTGGCCTCGCTCTTGGTTCGATTCTGGTTTGACCCGTAATCTCACGTTGTTGGAGTTGTTTCCTATAGTCGCCGCCCTAGAATTGTGGGGTGCGGCTATGGCGAACAAGCGCATTTTGTTTTGGTCCGACAACGAGGGAGCGGTGTCTGCTGTTAATTCCTTGTCCTCTAGTTCTTTGCCTGTCCTTTCCCTATTGCGCCGTCTGGTTCTTAGATGCTTGCAGTTTAATATTGTTTTTAAGGCGCGCCATATTCCGGGCATTGATAACGTGGTTGCTGATTCTCTTTCTCATTTTCAGTGGGATCGCTTCAGAGAATTGCACCCGAGGGCGGATTTGGAGGGCTGCCCGTGCCCTCCTTCGCTATGGGACCTGGTCCTTCCCCCCTGATGCCGCTGTTACAGGATTCGGTTTCGGCTTCCATGTGGTCGGCTCACGGTAAGGCGTGGTGTGAGTGGCTCTCCTTCGCTCCCCCGGAGCGTTTGTTGGATGTCACGTGTTGTAGGGATTTAACTTTTTCCTACCTAGCCTGCTTACGGTCGGATGGCGTGTCGGCTGCTACTGCGGCCCGACGCATTTCTGGGGTTGCTTTTGGTTTGCATTTGCTGGGTTTGGGGGACGTTACTAAGGAGTTCCCCTTTCAGCTTATCTTGAAGGGTTGGCGGAAGTCTGCCCGTCCTGTCGATGTGCGTAGGCCGGTTTCCTTTTTGTTGCTGCGTCGGCTAATCGGCGCGGCGACCACGGTTTGCTCGTCTCCTTATGAGGCCGAGTTATTGGGCTGCGCTTTTGTCTTGGCTTTTTTCGGGGCTTTACGGGTAGGCGAGTTGGTCGCCCCGTCGCACCGGGTGGCAGGTGATTTAGCCTCTGACGATGTAGTCATCCTTCAGGATTCCCTCCGGGTCAGAGTATGATGCTCTAAGACTGATGTTTATGGTCAGGGCTCGTGGTTGTCTATCTCTCGCCTCGAGGGCCCCCTGTGCCCGGTGGATGTAGTTTGCCATTTTGCGTCTTCCCGCCCCGTTTCCCCTCAGTTTTTGGTCCATTTGGATCGGTTCGTTTTTTACCCGTTTTCAGTTTGAGTCCTTGTTCAAGCGCTGCCTTCTGGCGGTGGGGGCACCGGCTTCGGAATTTGGGACTCATTCCTTCCGCATAGGCGCGGCTACTGCGGCTGATGCGGCCGGTCTTACGGAAAAGGAGGTAAAACGTATAGGTAGATGGAGGTCCAATTGTTACAAGCGTTATGTCCGGCCAGGCCTTCTCACGGTGTAGCTTGTTTGTTTCTTTCATTTCGTTTTTCCTTATTTCCTTCCTTTTTTGTTTTTTGTTTTCGGTTTAGTAGATTTAAAGAAAAAAAAAAAAAAAAAATTAATACTTAATTTCCTTCCTCTTAATTTGAGCTGTGTTTCCCTTTTCGTTTCTTGTGTATTTATTTCTCGTTTTTGTTTATTTCCGTAGGCATGTACCCGATAGTGTGGATCCTGGGGCATTCCTACATTTACTGGGCGGCGCGGCGTGCCGCGGTCCGACCTGGAGGCTTGCAGCTGGGATTTGAGAATGCCGAGCTTCGGTGGCACAGAGTTCGGGGTTTGCTGGTTGCAAGTGCTCCCTCAAGTGATGTCTATTGGTCGTTCCTCCCAGGCCCCAGTGGTGCTGGTGGTGCATGCCGGTGGCAACGATCTTGGTGTTGTCCGCCTGTCTGAGCTGATCTCACTCATTCGCTCGGATTTTGACCGTTTCCCCGCATTCTTCTTGGACGTTGTAGTGGTCTGGTCCGAAGTCGTACCTAGGGCTCGCTGGAGGGATGCCCGAGATCCTGCGGCTCTTGAACGGTCCAGACGTTTACTTAATTTGAGAGTGTCTCGCCATGTGCGGTCTAGGGGTGGGGTTGTGGTTAGGCATAGACAGTTGGAAGGTGATAATAGGGGTTTGTTATGTAGGGATGGGGTCCATCTCACCGATATAGGCCTAGATATTTTCTTGTCGGGTATTCAGGACGGTGTTGAGCGGGCCTTATTCATGCTCCTGGAGGGGGGTCGGACCCCGGTGTAGGATTACACCGTGCTCCGGTGGCAGGACCTTGTACCCTTCCACATACGAAATCAGCAAGAAGAGGAGAGGCGCGTCACCCGCGGAACATCTTTCACATGCCCACCCAGGAGGTGGCGGGGCATTCCGGTGACGCGCCTTATGTACTCGTCAAGGGGTAGCAGGGTTCTGCTAATTTGTTATGTTAATAAAGCTGTGGCCGACCCCCACAATTTAACCCACTCCTTTGGTCATGTGCCTTATTTATACTGGGTTACTTGAGTGCAGGGAGGGAAAATGTTTTGGGGTGTTTTATGTATTACGCTCAGTCTGTTTGCCGGTCGGCTGCTTAAGCCGGCCGGCTGCTGACTGAGCGTGATTACGCTCAAGCTCCGCCTCCTCCCCTCCCGTCACGGCGCTCACGCTGCGTTCGGGTGGGCGGGGAGAGGGGCGGTCCCCTCCCCCGGCGGTTTATTTAACCCTCGGCGCTGGGCGGGGACTTCCTTTCAGATCCCCGCCAGCGCCGACGGAGTCTTTCCCCCTCCCTCCCTCCCCTTATTTTGTTGCATCGTTGTGTTTGTTATTTATTTTTGCATTTACTCTTGGTTATTTATTGGTTATTTATTGCTGTTTGGTTCTTCCTTTGTATAAATTTGCTATTTATACGTTTTCTTTGTTCACTCAG
This sequence comes from Leptodactylus fuscus, assembly GCF_031893055.1. NCBI lineage: Eukaryota > Metazoa > Chordata > Amphibia > Anura > Leptodactylidae > Leptodactylus > Leptodactylus fuscus. The sequence continues at coordinate 73,292,785 of NC_134270.1, forward strand.
GTGTCACAGCTGACAGGTTGGCAGGACCTTGTACCCTTCCCCATACGAAATCAGCAAGAAGAGGAGAGGCGCGTCACCCGCGGAACATCTTTCACATGCCCACCCAGGAGGTGGCGGGGCATTCCGGTGACGCGCCTTATGTACTCGTCAAGGGGTAGCAGGGTTCTGCTAATTTGTTATGTTAATAAAGCTGTGGCCGACCCCCACAATTTAACCCACTCCTTTGGTCATGTGCCTTATTTATACTGGGTTACTTGAGTGCAGGGAGGGAAAATGTTTTGGGGTGTTTTATGTATTACGCTCAGTCATCAAATCCTGTCAGTATGGCACATGGCACCAATTCTTTGGTTGCACCCAGAGCATACCTCCCAACCGTCCCGATTTCTGCGGGACATTCACGAATTCGGTGTTCTGTCCCGGTCGGCGGGAGGTATGTCTCGATTTCAACTCATCAGCGGATGAAGGGGGGGGGAGAACGACATGGCATGGCATTATGGCAGAAGAAGGGGGGGTAAACGGCATGACACGGGCAGATGAAAGGGGGGGGAGAACAGCATGGCACTGGGGCAGATGAAGGGGGAGGAGAACAGCATGACACTGGGGCAGATGAAGGGGGGAGAACGGCATGACACTGGGGCAGATGAAGGGGGGAGAACGGCATGGCATGGCACTGGGGCATATGAAGGAGGGGACAATGGCATGGCACTGGGGAAGATGAAGGGGGGAGAACGGCATGACACTGGGGCAGATGAAGGGGGGAGAACGGAATGACACTGGGGCAGATGAAGGGGGGAGAACAGTATGACACTGGGGCAGATGAAGGGGGGGAGACATGAATCTGGGGGCAGAGATGGGGGGACATGAATCTGGGGGCAGAGATGGGGGGACATGAATCTGGGGGCAGAGATGGGGGGACATGAAACTGGGGGAAGATAAAGGGGTTATATGAAACTGGGAGAGATGGAGGGGGAATATAATTTACAGGTGACTGTAGGAAGATTATACTGTGTGGGGGCACATGAAAAATTTGTGAGAACGGGCGGGGTTAACATAAAAGTGGGCGGAGCTAATCTTGCCGCGTCGCGCAAGCGTGCCGCATATTTTGTCCCTCTTTTGGCTCTTCAAAAGTTGGAAGTTATGCCAGAGGCCTGTCAGTTCACACTTTATGCTTAGCCAGTAAGGAGTCCATGGCCCTTTATTTTTCACCACTGTGTTGTTAAATATTCACAATGGGCCATATTTCCTCATGTGCACTGATAAAGGAATATGCAGCTTCTTATTGCTTGTGAGAGTTACTGTGAATTCAGTTCACAGTAACTCTTATTGCTACAGTACATACATTATAAGGAAATTTTAGTTCTTAAAATGAGCAGTGGTGAATTATCGCCCTCTAGTAGGCGTAAGTGGAACAGCAAAACAATATAAACTAATAAACATAAACTCAACCAAAATATACTGTAGATTTCCAAGGTAAGGTTATTAGATCATTCAATCCAAATGTTCTTCCATACAGTGCATTGCTACTGTGAAATATTTCATATGGGTGACAACTGCACTGTGCTCATTTTTTCAGGCTGATAAATAAAATATTAGTAGAAATCTACACCTTTAAAAATATAGGTTATACAGTAGATGTATTGAAGTATATTGCAATATACACTCACCGGCCACTTTATTAGGTACACCATGCTAGTAACGGGTTGGACCCCCTTTTGCCTTCAGAACTGCCTCAATTCTTCGTGGCATAGATTCAACAAGGTGCTGGAAGCATTCCTCAGAGATTTTGGTCCATATTGACATGATGGCATCACACAGTTGCCGCAGATTTGTCGGCTGCACATCCATGATGCGAATCTCCCGTTCCACCACATCCCAAAGATGTTCTATTGGATTGAGATCTGGTGACTGTGGAGGCCATTGGAGTACAGTGAACTCATTGTCATGTTCAAGAAACCAGTCTGAGATGATTTCAGCTTTATGACATGGCACATTATCCTGCTGAAAGTAGCCATCAGATGTTGGGTACATTGTGGTCATAAAGGGATGGACATGGTCAGCAACAATACTCAGGTAGGCTTTGGCGTTGCAACGATGCTCAATTGGTACCAAGGGGCCCAAAGAGTGCCAAGAAAATATTCCCCACACCATGACACCACCACCACCAGCCTGAATCGTTGATACAAGGCAGGATGGATCCATGCTTTCATGTTGTTGACGCCAAATTCTGACCCTACCATCCGAATGTCGCAGCAGAAATCGAGACTCATCAGACCAGGCAACGTTTTTCCAGTCTTCAATTGTCCAATTTCGATGAGCTTGTGCAAATTGTAGCCTCAGTTTCCTGTTCTTAGCTGAAAGGAGTGGCACCCGGTGTGGTCTTCTGCTGCTGTAGCCCATCTGCCTCAAAGTTCGACGTACTGTGCATTCAGAGATGCTCTTCTGGCTACCTTGGTTGTAACGGGTGGCTATTTGAGTCACTGTTGCCTTTCTATCAGCTCGAACCAGTCTGGCCATTCTCCTCTGACCTCTGGCATCAACAACGCATTTCCGCCCACAGAACTGCCGCTCACTGGATGTTTTTTCTTTTTCGGACCATTCTCTGTAAACCCTAGAGATGGTTGTGCGTGAAAATCCCAGTAGATCAGCAGTTTCTGAAATACTCAGACCAGCCCTTCTGGCACCAACAACCATGCCACGTTCAAAGGCACTCAAATCACCTTTCTTCCCCATACTGATGCTCGGTTTGAACTGCAGGAGATTGTCTTGACCATGTCTACATGCCTAAATGCACTGAGGTGCCGCCATGTGATTGGCTGATTAGAAATTAAGTGTTAACGAGCAGTTGGACAGGTGTACCTAATAAAGTGGCCGGTGAGTGTATATCATCATTGGTACCATTTCCACTTATTTTTCTGGCTCTAGCAATTGAGGAAAAACTGCTACTTGGAAACTGTCAACAAGCTGCTGTTGGCAAATCTTACATACTTTTTACTTAGTATGAGCTATGAATAAGATGAGGGTATGATGTGCTTAGTAATACCCTTGCTGTCTATTCAAAAAAATACTCAGATCAAAGGTAAGATATTCATGTTGAACAAATGGACAATGTGTTAGTCTTATGGTGGTGAATGATGATGGTGATAACGGACGTGAAAAATGTCTCTATACACACAGCTGAATTTGGGGTAAACCCAGTGCACAGGACTAGTTGCTCCATTATCAGAAGAAACCAATATTTGGTTTAGTTGGTTAACCTTTCAGTCCTCTCACACCTACTGTACTCTTGTAGCATAACAGTATTCCTTGATTAAGGCTGAGGCCCCATGTTGCGGAAACGCAGATTTTGTTGCGTTTTTTTTTTTTAGCCAAAACCATGAGTGGTTACAAATGGAATCGGAAATATATACAAAGCTTTTATACTTCTACCTTCTGTTCAATCTAATCCTGGCTTTGGGTAAAAAAAAAAAAAAAAAAAAAGCAACAAAATCTGCAACAAAAAAGCTGCGATTCCACAATGTGGGGCCTCAGCCTAAAAGTCCCTTTATTGAACCAAGTATTATTGTCATGCAGATCAGCTACCAGTTCAGCAGATGCTTCTATGATGGATCATCGCATCTTTTATGCTGCACAAATGCTAGGTTATTATCAGCACATCAGGGGTATGTGGCCAATATTCAATAGGGGAAGAAATAATTGCAGTAGAAACACTACCCATGGCTTAGCAGAATGCACACCTTTTACTATTACACCTGGTCCATAGTGTATATATGGATAGACCTTAATAACCATAATACTCAGAATTATAATATCCTACATTTCTTATGCAGGGCCGGCGTCAGCGCACGGCATAGTCGGGCAAGTGCCGGGGCCCTCAGAGCCTCTGGGGGCCCCCCGGCACTTGCCTGTCACGATTTCAGCTCATCGGCGTCCGTCCGCCGATGAGCTGGAATACATACGCGATTAAAGCAGGAGCTGTGAGTTCAGCTCCTACTTTAAAGCTCCGGCCCGGCTTGCGTGTGTAGGCGCGATGACGTCATCACGCCTACACACGCAAGCCGGGCCGCAGCTAAGCAGGAGCTGAACTCACAGCTCCTGCATCGCGTATGTGACTGGAGAGAGGAGCGTCGGGGGATCGATGGAAGGTGAGTGATGGAAGGTGAGTGTAAGTGTTTGTTTTGTATTAAATATAAAGGTGGAACATAATGAAGGGGGCCCATGAAACTGGGGGGCAAATGAAGGAGAGGGGGGGAACGGCATGACACTGGAGAACATGAAGGTGGTGGGGAGAGAACGGCATGAAACTGGGGACAAAGATGGAGGGGGCCCAATGAAACTGGGGGGCAAATTAAGGGGAGGGGGAACGGCATGACACTGGGGCAGAGACGGGGGACATGAAACTGTGGGCAGATGAAGGGGGAGAACGTGATGAAACTGGGGACAGAGATGGAGGGGGGACATGAAACTGGGGGCAAAGGAAGGGTGTATATGAAACTGGGGGAGAGATGGAGGGGGGGCATATAATTTACGGGTGACTGTAGGAGGATTGTACTGTGTGGGAGCACATGATAAATGAATGAGAATGGGTGGAATCAACAAAAGTGGGTGGAGCCAAATTTGCCACGGCGCGCAGAGCGCGCCGCACATTTTGCTCCTCTTTCTTCTCTTTAAAAATTGGGAGGTATGGCATTGATGACGCCACACTCCTGCATGACGTCACTCGCTTCATCTGCGACGCACAGTGTCTCGACTCCCCAGCCTCCTTTACAAGGGGGCCCACTGAGGCTCTGTCGCCCAAGGGCCCATAAAAACCTGGAGCCGGCCCTGTTCTTATGTATAATTGTCTCCCTACAGAGAATTCAATCTCTTACCCTATTTATTTTATTACCTCCTGAACATTCATGCACTTAATATTTAGTAGCGCCTTGAAAACGTTTTCCTCCTCCCAGGAGACCAAGAATGAACCCGTCTCCTTCCTGAAGAACATTCTGCTGATTCCCTTTTCTTTCCCCATTGAAGTTGGACTGCTGTCCTTCATTTTGCTTATGTTTCTAATGGTTTTTTTTTCCTTGTTTTCAATAGGTCCCATGATTTTTTCAGCTGTTGTTTTCATTATTGCAGGTGGGGTAGGCTCGCACCTCCCCGTATACACTTCTCATTTCTTATACTATTGGACCACCTACTGGTGGCTCCCTCATGTCTCCCCCCACATCTAGGGGGTGAGTCCATGAGTCCAGCTGTGGACCCTTGATATGGGCCCACGTGGTGTTGTTGTCAACGCTCACATGGATATTGGTTCTTTGCCCCCTGGTCGGGGGAATTAGCCCTGACCGGTTTACTGTGATTTTCTCTTGTATTTTGTTTGCCAGTTGATTACTCGCCTTTATTTGTGTTGTTGTCTCTTTTACCCTTGTGTGTTCTCCCTTCCCCCTCTCCTCCCTCTGTTTCTTTCTTCTAGGTCCCAGGACCTCTGACTGCTGATCAAGGTACCCCTTTGGAGCTTTACTTCTGCCAGTGTGTCTCTTCCTCTGCTGGGCGGTATCGCCCTCTCTGGAATCGTGTACCTGCTTTGGGTTTGGTTGGTGAGTGCACCTTCAATCTACTGCAGTCCCATTACCTTGGACCCCAATGGTTAGATGTGTGACGATTAATGTTGAGGCCTGGACTCGGACGCCAAGCAGCGCCTAATACTCAGAGATCTTCGTTCTCTCCATGCTGATGTTGCATTTCTTCAGAAGACTCACCTTGACCATACGGGGACTTTTAATTTTGCTAAACACTACTTTCCCACTGCCTTTTCTGCTTTTCATGACCGTCGTAGGGCAGGGGTCGCCATCCTCCTCTCTCGTACATACTTCCCACCTCAACCCTGGGGGCCGCTATGTTATTCTGGAAGGTCTCCTTCATAGATCCCCTATAGTCCTATGTAACCTCTACACTCCTAACTCAGCTCAACTTACCTTCTTGTGTCGGGTTTCCTCTTGCTTACGGTCTCTCTCATCAGCGGCCTGGCTGATTGGCAGCGACTTTAATATGATCTTCTCAGAGCAGGTCGATCGCCTCTCTGTCCCCCAGACCCCTGCACCTCACCATCAAGTCCAACTTGCCCGGGAATTCCGTCGACTGATCCGCTCGTACTCGCTGTATGATCTCTGGCATGTAGATAATCCTATGGCTCGCTCCTTTTCTTTCTTCTCTCACCCCCATAACACCCACACGCGGATCGATTATTTTTTCGGTAATGCCCAGACGCTCCGCCTGCTCACGGATTTCGATATTGGTCCCCTTTCGTGGTCGAACCACGCTCCAGTGATTGTGACCCTCTCCTCGGCTCCACGTGCGGTCCGTCGGTGTCACTGACGCCTCAATGAAATGCTTCTTAAGTCCCTGACCTCGCTGCCCGTACTACGCTCCCATCTGACTGATTATTTTCAGGACAATCTCGGTTCGGTAGACTCTCCTGCGGTTCTTTGGAAGGCCCATAAGGCCGTCATGAGCGGCCATTGCATAGCTCTGGCTACTAAGCTTAAACGGGATAGACAGGCCCAGGATCTGCTTCTCTGTGCTCGCATTTCCTCCTTGTCCACCTCTCTAGCGGCTCGCCCGTTTCTCGGTACCCTTCGTCGCTTAGTCCTTGATCAGGCAGATCTTCGCTCTCTGGAGACACGCCATGTGCAACGGCTCCTGTTATATTCCCGCCAGTGTTATTTTGAGAGGGGTAATAAACCCCATACGCTACTGGCCAGGACCCTCAGAGAGCATCGTGCTGCCTCCACCCCCCATTCTGTCCTGGACCCCTCCGGAGTCCTCCATCATCATTCAGATCCTGTAGCCCATGTGTTCCACACTTATTATACTAAATTGTACAATCTGCCTTCTCCCCAGATGACTGCCCAGACAGACGGCCCGTCTCTCTTGGCTGATTATCTCACTGGTTGTTGCCTGCCGCGTCTCTCTCCCACCGCCTTAGCATCCCTTAACTCTCCCATCATGGCTGAGGAACTGGTGGACACCCTTAAGGACCTTCCTAACGGTAAATCCCCAGGCCCAGACAGGTTTACGTATTATTACTATAAGGTGTTTCAGGAGGAACTCTTACCTAATCTCTTGAATCTCTTTAACTCCTTCCTTTCTGGCTCTCAGATTCCTCCATCGATGTCCCACTTACTCCTTACGTTGATACCCAAACCAGGTAAGGTTCCCCACAACTGTGCTAACTACCGCCCAATCGCTCTTCTGAACACTGACCTGAAACTCTTCACCAAAATCTTAGCAAATAGACTGAATGCTTGGCTTCCTCTCCTTGTCCACAAAGACCAGGTGGGCTTTGTCCCTTGCCGCCAAGGTTGTGATAATACCAGAAGTATATGCTGGGGAAAAGGAAAAAAGGAAAAATATACTCAGCCGCTTGTAGTCCTGGTCGCAATCCCCATATATCAATTCCACTCTTGTTAGTATGACTCGGCTCGGATAACTGCTCCCCGGTCCGAAGTTGTAACGGGGAGCCTGTTGTACGTGTATGCTATTACTATTTGGAGATTTTTAAACAATAAAGAAGAAGTGCATGTATATTTTTCCACAACAACCTGGCTGGATTCATTTTATTTTCGGAAGCGCTGGGTGTTCCTATTTCTCAGGGACAGTGGTAGATTGTTTGGTCGCGAGCTCAGAAATCCTCCCAGTGCATCACCTTCAGGGAAACGCAATTTAAACTTTTGATGCATTGGTACCAGACACCGGCCCTCCTCCACGCTTTGAACCCTGCTCTTCCCATGAGGTGCTGGTGCTGTAACACTGCTGTGGGTACCCTGTATCACATGTTTTGGACCTGCCCCCTTATACTAGGTGTGATGTTGTTATAAGTGATGGAAGCATGGAATAAAGTGTTCTGATCTATAAAAGCAACCATCTCATAGTGGACTTATTCCAGAAGACCTGCATCCTCACTACAACACTACACTAGGTTTTTGTCAAGAGGTTAGAGCACTAACGGACTCCCTTTTTTTTTTTTTTACAAAGAGTCCCCTTAGATCCCCTTATTTATATTTTAAACCTCCCACCCAGGCACCTCAATAGTAAGACCTCCAGACTGTTTCTTCACCTCTGCACAGCCGCTAAGACCCTAATTGCCAAGCATTAGCAGAGCCCTAATCCCCCCTCTGGCACAGAACTCTGGCCCGCATTAAGGATGTACGGAGCCTTGAATTTTTGACGGCCAGCCTCAACAACACATTGGACGCTTTTAATTCCATTTGGTCCCCTTGGGATGCCTATTGCGCCCTGCGAGGCTTGTGACCTAGTATTCCCCCCGCCTCCACCTTCCCCCGCCCTCCTCGTTCCCCCCTTCTGTTTTTGTGTGGCTGTTCCCCCCCAGTATCCCCAGTTTTTCATTGCACCTCCTTAATATGACTCTTTGTGTTGTTATGTACTGCGGGACTGGCGGTGTAGCCCTTCCCTTATTTTCATCTCCTTATTTGCAACTGTTTTCTCACTTATGTTAAAAGTTTTAATAAAAATTACGGTTAAAAAAAAAACAAAAAACGTTTTCCTTGTAATATTGTTTGTACTTATGTCTTTGTTTTGTAAAACTACATAAAAACCTTTTAATGTGAAAAAAGAGAAATTTACACTTGGAAGTAGAAATTGTTAAGCAGCTCTTTAGGGATCTGATTACGCAGAACAGAATAGCAGCGCCATCTAGTGGTAACTTTGCATAAATCCAGGACAGAATTTCTTTCCATAGGCCTTATTCACACATTCATTTATATAAAGACATACTGATAGGGAATGTAGATTGAGAGCCCTATATATGTATATATATAATATAATATATAAAATATGTATATGTGAATAATATCATTTAAATCAATGTGTCCATATTCCAGACACATTCATATAAAACAGACTTATCAATAAGGTCTTAATGTGTGTTCATTATCAGTAAAACAAACCAAAACAAGAGCATGTCTCTGCTTTTATTGTTATGGTCTCAAAGTCTATAGATACAAATAGATATGTGAATAATGTTTCTGTAAAAAAAAAAAATTGGACAGAACACGTGTTAAAAACCAGGTATGAATGGATTAGCTAAATCTTAAAATTATTGACCAATCCTTAAGATAGGTTATTAAATTGAGATAAGTGGGGGGTCTAACACTTGGCCTCCACAAAGATCAAATGTTCTCTGCACTATGTACACAGTAACAGTGGGAAACAGGTAGCCCTGCACACTGTGCAACAATGTGGCTGGACCACTGCCTAGTGCAGGGGTCGGCAACCCCTGGCATGCACGCATACCTCCCAACCGTCCCGATTTCCGCGGGACATTCACGATTTGGGTGACATGTCCCGCGGTCCCGGTTGGAGGGAGGTATGTCCCGATTTCAACTCAGATCTGCGTCCAGAGGACGCAGATCTGAGTTGAACACAAACACGGCTGAAGCAAGGCGCTGACACAGGTCAGCTCCTTCCTTCGCCGCTTCCGCCAGCTACTGGCTTGTAGACGCGATGTGATACATCACATCGCGTCTCCTAACGCGCATGCGCGCTCTATCACACATACGTAGGCGCGACTCGGACCAATCAGGCAAGGTCCGGCGCCGTTTTTAAAGGGCGGATTCACGCCACTCCAACTGCGCTTCCTTCTGGCAATTTGCCTAGTTCATTTTTGCGCAGCATCTTGACTATTTACAGCGGGCTTGGTTCGGTTCCAGCGGAGGTAAGGTCCCCTAGAGAACGAGCAACTATGTTATTGTACTACCTGACTGCACTGTTACTTAGAACCATATATTATGCTATTTGCAGGTATCTGTGAGCCTCCATTACCTTGACATTGGTCTAGTTAATCACTGTTTCTACTGCAAGACAGGTGATATTCTTTTTTCAATTTTGAACCACTCTAACATATTTGAATATGGCATATCATTTACCTTGACCTAGTACGTCCTATAGACATTTGCTGTGTTTCCCTTGTTGTTGGCAAACCTCATCTTTGGTTCTCAAATGGCTTGTTTGTATATATTGTGTATATATTGTACATGTTTGTATATTATTTACTTATACCACAAAGTGTCACACCAATTGATTGTGAATCACTACAAGCTTATTGATTTATGTATTTTTTTCTGATGTTTATGTAGAGTCTGACGAAGGTCCAGAAGGACCGAAAACGTTCACACTGAAACTCTACTAATAAAACACGTTTGGTTGGATACCAATTTTTGTGAAGCTTCTCTTTGTTGCCCCCAGATTCATTTCCCCCCTCCATCTCTGCCCCCAGATTCATGTCCCCCATCTGGTAAGTGTAATGTGGAGGTGGAACGTGAAACTGGGGGAAGATGAAGGAGAGGATGGCATGACACTGGGGGTAGAGATGGAGAGGACGGCATGACACTGGGGGCAGAGATGGAGAGGACGGCATGACACTGGGGGCAGAGATGGAGAGGACGGCATGACACTGGGGGCAGAGATGGAGAGGACGGCATGACACTGGGGGCAGAGATGGGGAGGACGGCATGACACTGGGGGCAGAGATGGAGAGGACGGCATGACACTGGGGGCAGAGATGGAGAGGACGGCATGACACTGGGGGCAGAGATGGAGAGGACGGCATGACACTGGGGGCAGAGATGGAGAGGACGGCATGACACTGGGGGCAGAGATGGGGAGGACGGCATGACACTGGGGGCAGAGATGGAGAGGACGGCATGACACTGGGGGCAGAGATGGAGAGGACGGCATGACACTGGGGGCAGAGATGGAGAGGACGGCATGACACTGGGGGCAGAGATGGAGAGGACGGCATGACACTGGGGGCAGAGATGGAGAGGACGGCATGACACTGGGGGCAGAGATGGAGAGGACGGCATGACACTGGGGGCAGAGATGGAGAGGATGGCATGACACTGGGGGCAGAGATGTGGGGACATGAATCTGCGGGCAGAGATGGAGGGGGGACATGAATCTGGGGGCAGAGATGGGGGGACATGAATCTGGGGGCAGAGATTGGGGGGGGACATGAATCTGGGGGCAGAGATGGGGGACATGAATCTGGGGGCAGAGATGGGGGATATGAATCTGGGGGAAGAGATAGGGGACATGAATCTGGGGGCAGAGATGGAGGGGGGACATGAATGTGGGGGCAGAGATGGAGGGGGGACATGAATTTGGGGGCAGAGATGGGGGGGACATGAATCTGGGGGCAGAGATGGGGGGACATGAATCTGGGGGCAGAGATGGAGGGGACATGGATCTGGGGGCAGAGATGGAGGGGGGGACATGAATCTGGGGGCAGAGATGGAGGGGGGACATGAATCTGGGGGCAGAGATGGGGGGACATGAATCTGGGGGAAGAGATGGGGGATATGAATCTGCTGCAGAGATGGAGGGGGGACATGAATCTGGGGGCAGAGATGGGGGGACATGAATCTGGGGGTAGAGATGGGGGATATGAATCTGGGGGAAGAGATGTGGGGACATGAATCTGGGGGCAGAGATAGGGGACATGAATCTGGGGGCAGAGATGGAGGGGGGACATGAATCTGGGGGCAGAGATGGGGGGACATGAATCTGGGGGCAGAGATGGGGGATATGAATCTGCTGCAGAGATGGAGGGGGGACATGAATCTGGGGGCAGAGATGGAGGGGGGACATGAATCTGGGGGCAGAGATGGAGGGGGGACATGAATCTGGGGGCAGAGATGGAGGGGGGACATGAAACTGGGGGCAGATGAAGGGTGTATATGAAACTGGGGGAGAGATAGAGGGGGGACATATAATTTATGGGTAACTGTAGGAGGATTATACTGTGTGCGGGCACATGAAAAATTAACGAGTGGGCAGAGTCAACACAAAAGTGGGCGGGGCCAAATTTGCCGCAGCGCACATAGCGTGCCGCACATTTTGTCCCTCTTTCGGTTCTTCAAAAGTTGGGAGGTATGGATAGATATTGTTAGGGTCACCTGAATGACACAATATTTTCCCCTTGTGAATCGCTGTCTTCATATCGCTGGTTTTATCATGATGTAAATGGGCACTTTGTAGCATTAAGAGCGTTTCCGTTTTTCAGTCATTTTACAATTGCAAGTATCTCTATAATACTGGTTGGTCTGTGTTCAATACTGCAACATAAAGATAAGAAGATATACTGTATATATATAGAGAGAGAGAAGGTGGCAGGCAGATTACTGAAGTCCAGATATATCAGCCCCAGGTTTCTGACATATGTGTGGTCCAGGGTGAGTTTGGAGTAGGCCTCAGCCCAGGTGTAGATCCTTGGCTTGTTACTGGCCCACAAAAAGGCTGCAATGTTTCGCTGTGGAGAGCACAAAACACTCACGGGCGCTCACGGGCGGACATCTTTCAAACACATTCAAATGAATGTGCAGGGCAGGAAATGGAAACCTGCAGAACGGAGGCCAGGATGCAGATGTGAACCCGGCCTTATTGTCTTGACTGTTTGAGTATGCACCACTGCTTCTACCGAGCTACAATCCTAATATATATATATATATATATATATCCAACCTTCCCCTTTTTCACTTTGTGTTACTCGTAGGTCTTTACAGCTATTATAAAGAGCAGAATCAACTTCAAGAGTCATTTAGTATCAATGGGAGGCAAACGCTTCATTTTTGTTCAGCTATCAGAAAAAAATAAGCATCCTGCCCAATCTTTGGACAAAATTGGAAATAGGAAATCTGTCTGAATCCAGTAAGTCCCATTGCAAAATAAACTGTGTGACCTCACCCTTGTAGGAAAGCGCTGAGCAATAATGAAAAGGTTCAGTACCCTTGACAGTACACTTGGAACACTGGCTCAAGGTGGTCAGACATTGAATGAGGGAAAAAACAATGTATTGTATATGTAGAGGAAAGGGGAAAAAAAGGGGTTAGATCATAGTCTGACCCTTCTGTTTAGGGAACATGTGCACACTATTCTAAGCTGAGCATTCATGTGTATAGGGAGTGGAAACCTCAGCATCAGCCTATATCAATAGTGTAAATGAATGGCTACTGCAAAGTGCATTGAAATATTTACAGGCCTACAGTATACAAGGGAATGTTTAATAGGGTTATAAGATCAAGTGATGTAAAGTATATTTATAGTGTAGATACAAAGAGCGCCGCACCTCCCATGAGGCAACCTGAAGCGAGCGCTTCAGAAGGCGCTATGCCAGGGCCTCAGGGAGGGCAGCATTTTTGCTAACCTAAGCCAGTCCAGGACAAGCTGTCCTGGACTGGTTTAGCACCGAGCGGTGGTTTGGGGAGGCCACTGGAGCAGCGCTGCTCCAGCAGCCTCCCCTCACGCTCAGGCAGAGAGCAGGCAGTCTCCGGGCCTGCTCTCTGCCGGCGACCGGCGCTAAGCCCCGTCCCTCCAAGTTGCCACGCCCCCTCCGCTAAGCCACGCCCCCGCTCCTCCCCCTCCCCCGGCGGGGGGGGGGGGCTTTCTGTAGTTCGCCTCGGGCGGCGAAAGGGGAAGGTTCACCCCTGGATACAAAGAAATGACAGCCATGCTATAAACTGGCAGAGTACAATTCTAGTCATTATATCCTTAATTGTTACTACGGACAACAACCATTGGATTGTGTTCTGCAAGGGGATATTTGCTGTGTCTGCCTCAGTTATTATACCAACCTTGAGAGGGGACCCAGACAAACCATTCCAAGGGTCGAAAATTCTGCTAAGAACTGACCCCTTTACAAGTAGAATTTACAATCTACCTATAATGTAAAAGAGACTGATACATTCTACACTGACAGGTTATTAAAGCTAAACCCACTTTTGTAGATGCCCCTTCCTAACATTTCCCACCTTAGTATAAGCTATTGGTGTGGATGGTTCCCTGTTTAGTCTCCACACAAGCCTTTACTTGAACCAGTTTATCTTTTCCAAAAGGTCCTCTCCTCCCCTGTACAACCACAATGGTCCTCACAAGGCTTTATTCCTCCTGTCACTTGCAGCAGCTACAGTTTATATCTTCACCCACATCATTCAATTTCTACACAACTGCACTTATTCTACATATCAGCAGGGATTGTGGTGAATTATGGGCACCACTGCCAACCTAGACATAAAGTCACATCCCCTGCCCCATCTACTGATAATACAGCACTAGAAGATCCAGCCATGAAGTCCTCCATTCCTCTGGACACTAGACTATCAGTCATGATGCCCACATCCTATATGGCAGAGCTGGTACATGAGTACTGGCAGGCAGGTGCCACCTGAGGATGCTGTGACCTCCGCCATCATGTGACCTGCACACGACCAACTGTCATTTAGTCTTCAGTGACGATGGCAGCGACTAGACTACGCGACTGGATCTCAGCGATTCTACGGAAAGTACCATTTATTGGATATGGAGGAGGCGGCGATAGGAAGAGAGAAGATGAGAAGAAGGAAGATGGGAAGAGGAAGAGAGGAGCGGATGGAGAGAGTGGACTTATGAAGAAAAAGAAGAGAGGAAGTGAGAGGATGGAAGATGGGAAAAGGAAGAGAGAAGAGGACGGAGAGAGCAGATTGATGAAGAAGCAAAGAGGAGAAGCCAGTATATTAGAGGATGTCAAGTCAAGAGCGGGCAGCAGCCAGGACCCCGGAACATCAAGCCCCTACCCAGAATTTTACATCAACCGCTTCAACATTCATCAGGAGTTGGGTAGGGGCGGCTTTGGCCAAGTAAGTTTTATAACTTTTGATTTCTGTGGAATATGTTGGTGCTATATAAATAAAATGTGTTACTATTAAGAGACAGTGGATATATTTATTATATCCATTTAGTGTCATTTGTCCTTATTTTAAAAATAATTATTCATCTTTTAAATTCATGTAATAATTTATCAATAAATACTGGATACAATAATTGTAATAATGGATTTGATCTTGTTGTTGTTGCCCTTTCACATGTGTATGTTTATGTAGTAGAGGTGACCCGAACTTCAGCAACTGGTTAAACTATCACAGTGTGATATCTTATGACACAAGACAACAACAGCCATTGAAAATAGATTGGAAAGACATTTTTCATTGAATTTTTAATGTTTTTTGATACTTTATATCACGCCGCAGCAGTTTAACCACTTGGCCAATTTGTTGTCCAGGACCAGACACGTTTTAGGTTTTATTTTTGTACTAGCTGATACCCGCGACTTCGTCTGCGGTGATTGTAGAAGTGGGTATATACAGGCGCGGGTAAGGTTTTCGTACTGTGTATAAGGGATGGGATATGAAATGTAACTTTGTATCTTGTTTTTGCTGTAATTCAGAGAATACGTGAGACTTTTGTGTTGAAGTTAATTTGTATTTGAGCTGCTATACGGTGTTGTGAGAAACTTTACATAGTGACTTTGGGACAGAGGTATTTGAAGTTAACCCTTTCCCGTCGATGGCATTTTTTGATTTTCGTTTTTCGTTTTTGACTCCCCTCCTTCTAAACCCCATAACTTTTTTATTTCTCTGCTCCCAGAGTCATATGAGGTCTTAATTTTTCTTGGGACAAATTTTTCTTCATGATGCCACCATTATTTATTCTATATAATGTACTGGTTTGATTTTGATTTGATTTGATTTGTACTGGGAAGCAGGGAAAAAATTCTGAATGGGGTGGATTTGATGAAAAAATGCATTTCTGCGACTTTCTTATGGGCTTTGGTTTTACAGCGTTCGCTGTGCAGCCAAAATGACCTGTCCCCTGTATTCTGTGTTTTGTTACGATTCCGGGGATACCAAATTTATATGGTTTTATTTACATTTTGACCCCTTAAAAAAATCCAAAACTGTGTTAAAAATTTTTTTTTTTTGAAAAGTCGTCATATTCCGACAGCCGTAACTTTTTTATACGTCCGTGTACAGGGATGTATAGGGCGTCTTTTTTTGCGGGGTCGGGTGTACTTTTTAGTTCTACCATTTTCGGGAAATGTTATTGCTTTGATCACTTTTTATTCAAATTTTTATCAGAATCAAAACAGTGAAAAAACGGCGGTTTGGAACTTTTGACCATTTTTCCCGCTACGGCGTTTACCGAACAGGAAAAATATTTGTATAGCTTTGTAGAGCGGGCGATTTCGGACGCAGGGATACCTAACATGTATGTGTTTCACAGTTTTTAACTACTTTTATATGTGTTCTAGGGAAAGGGGGGTGATTTGAATTTTTAAACCTTTTTATTTGTTATATTTTTTTTACTTTTTTTTAACCTTTTTTTTTTGCATTTATTAGACCGCCTAGGGGTATTGACATGGGTGGGTGGTGTTGCGGATTGTCAGAGTGGTGGGGGTCGGCAAACATGGCTGCTCCGGAGCGTTAAAGAGGTAGCCTCCTGGAGTATCGTTATGGTGAGGGGCAAAGTGGTAAAGTATCTGTATATGTGATTGTGTGGGGTTAGGGGCAAGGCTGCAGAGGGCAATATGAATTTTGTGGCTTGCTATGGTCCAAAGTGTGTGATATTGCAGAGATGGTGGTGTGAGTTTGGGTTTTGTGGGGGTCCTGGCACAAACGTATGTGCGCTATTGTGACGAAAAGTAGCCTATTGCGCAATCGGGTGTATTAACTATGTTTGTGGAAACTTTCAGCCAAATCGGTCGAGCGGGTTTTGCGTGATTGAGGAACAAACATCCAAACACACAAACCCACAAACATCCAAACTCACAAACTTTCACATTTATAATATTAATAGGATGTGCAGTTTTGAGGGCTGTAACAATTTTATCATTTGGATTATTCGACTATTTTTTGTGTCTTTTTTTGGTGACACATAGGGCTTAATTGTAACGTTGTTTTTATTTGTGCATGTGTTTGAATTTTTTTATATCTGGGAAAATATAAGCAAAGGAGGAGGGAAAACGTGTGTTTTTCACTCTTCTTTTCTTTTTTTTTATTTAATAACAAAGTGCTACTAAAAACTTTAGAAAATATTTTTTCCTCACCATTATAGTAAATTTTATTTGGTATGGTGTCATTGGGGGTGGGGCTATAATCTTTAATAACAGTGTTTTATTTTCTTATTATTTTATTTTTTTAAATTATTTTATTTACTTTTTTTTTTACTTTTCTATTAATTTTTTTTCCAGATTGTGTTCCCATAAGGTCAGAATAGTCCTTTGGGGACATCGGATCACTTTTTTTGTTGTTGTGTTGCAGACTGATTTCCCCTGTATCTGGGGCTGGTACATTTAGCCCCAGTTGCAGGAGGAATTCAACCCCTGCACATTACTATAAGACAAATAGAGCTGATCTGGGTCCTGTAGGACCCAGCAGCTCTTAGAAGACACTGATCACAGCAGAACACGTGACTGCCAGGTCAGAGGGCGGCGCCCATTAGCTGTGTATATAGAGCTGATTGAGTGCTGTATACACAGTTATCAAGAAGGCAGGGATGGTAATAAACTTTCCCTGTCTTCTCTGGAAGCTCTGGCTGAAGTTACAGTCGGCTCCCTGTTTCCCAGTACGTCCTTGCAGAATAAGGCTGCCACCTTCCAGACTTGTATACCCAATGGGTGGACTGGAAGTGGTTAACCTAACTACATCTGTATGTGTGTGTATATATATATATACTAGCTGGTACCCGCGACTCCGTCTGCGGTGATTGTAGAAGTGGGTATATACAGGCATGGGTAAGGTTTTCGTAGTGTGTATAAGGTATGGGATATGAAATGTAACTTTGTATCTTGTTGTTTCTGTAATTCAGAGAATACGTGAGACTTTTGTGTTGAAGTTAATTTGTATTAGAGCTGCTATATATACGGTGTTGTGAGAAACTTTACATTGTGACTTTGGGACAGAAGTATTTGAAGTTAACCCTTTCCCGCCGATGGCATTTTTTGATTTTCGTTTTTGACTCCCCTCCTTCTAAACCCCATAGCTTTTTTATTTCTCTGCTCCCAGAGCCATATGAGGTCTTAATTTTTCCTGGGACAAAGTTTTCTTCATGATGCCGCCATTATTTATTCTATATAATGTACTGGGAAGCAGGGAAAAAATTCAGAATGGGGTGGATTTGAAGAAAAAATGCATTTCTGCGACTTTCTTACGGGCTTTGGTTTTACGGCGTTCACTGTGCAACCAAAATGACATGTCCCCTGTATTCTGTGTTTCCTTACGATTCTGGGGATACCAAATTTATATGGTTTTATTTACATTTTGACCCCTTAAAAACAAATCCAAAACTGTGTTTAAAATTTTTTTTTTGAAAAGTCGCCATATTCCAACAGCCGTAACTTTTTTATACGTGCGTGTACGGGGATGTATAGGGCGTCTTTTTTTGCGGGACCGGGTGTACTTTTTAGTTCTACCATTTTCGGGAAATGTTATTACTTTGATTACTTTTTATTCAAATTTTTATCAGAATCAAAACAGCGGTTTGGCACTTTTGACCATTTTTCCCGCTACAGCGTTTACCAAACAGGAAAAATATTTGTATAGCTTTGTAGAGTGGGCGATTTCGGACGTGGGGATACCTAATATGTATGTGTTTCACAGTTTTTAAGTACTTTTATATGTGTTCTAGGGAAAAGGGGGTGATTTGAATTTTTAATCCTTTTTATTTATTTATTTATTTTTTTTCACTTTTTTAAAAATTTTTTTGCATTTATTAGACTGCCTAGGGGTATTGACATGGGTGGGCGGTGTCGCGGATTGTCAGAGCGGTGGGGGTCGGCAAACATGGCTGCTCCGGAGCGTTAAAGAGAGCCTCCTGGAGTATCGTTAAGGTGAGGGGCAAAGTGGTAAAGTATATGTATATGTGATAGTGTGGGGTTAGGGGCGAGGCTGTAGAGGGCAATATGAATTTTGTGGCTTGCTATGGTCCAAAGTGTGTGAGATTGCAGAGATGGTGGTGTGAGTTTGGGCTTTGTGGGGGTCCTGGCACAAACGTATGTGCGCTATTGTGACAAAAAGTAGCCTATTGTTTAATCGGGTGTATTAACTATGTTTGTGGAAAATTTCAGCCAAATCGGTCAAGCGGTTTTTCCGTGATTGAGGAACAAACATCCGAACATGCAAACATCCAAACACACAAACCCACAAACCCACAAACTTTCACATTTATAATATTAATAGGATATATATTGTATATATACACATAAATATAATATTAGTAGGATTAGTAAAATTTACAAGTGTGAAATTTATGTTCATACTAGCTGTTACCCGCGACTTCGTCTGCGGTGATTGTAGCAGTGGGTATATACAGGCGCGGGTAAGGTTTTCGTACTGTGTATAAGGTATGGGATATGAAATGTAACTTTGTATCTTGTGTTTGCTGTAATTCTGAGAATACGTGAGACTTTTGTGTTGAAGTTAATTTGTATTAGAGCTGCTATATATACGGTGTTGTGAGAAACTTTACATAGTGACTTTGGGACAGAAGTATTTGAAGTTAACCCTTTCCCGCCGATGGCATTTTTTGATTTTCGTTTTTGACTCCCCTCCTTCTAAACCCCATAACTTTTTTATTTCTCCGCTCCCAGAGTCATATGAGGTCTTAATTTTTCCTGGGACAAATTTTTCTTCATGATGCCACCATTATTTATTCTATATAATGTACTGGGAAGCAGGGAAAAAATTCTGAATGGGGTGGATTTGAAGAAAAAATGCATTTCTGCGAGTTTCTTACGGGCTTTGGTTTTACGGCGTTCACTGTGCAACCAAAATGACATGTCCCCTGTATTCTGTGTTTCGTTACGATTCCGGGGATACCAAATTTCTATGGTTTTATTTACATTTTGACCCCTTAAAAAAAATCCAAAACTGTGTTAAAAAATTATTTTTTGAAAAGTCGCCATATTCCGACAGCCATAACTTTTTTATACGTGCGTGTACGGGGATGCATAGGGCGTCTTTTTTTGCAGGACCGGGTGTACTTTTTAGTTCTACCATTTTCGGGAAATGTTATTGCTTTGATCACTTTTTATTCAAATTTTTATCAGAATGAAAACAGTGAAAAAATGGCGGTTTGGCACTTTTGACCATTTTTCCCGCTACGGCGTTTACCGAACAGGAAAAATATTTGTATAGCTTTGTAGAGCAGGCGATTTCGGACGTGGGGATACCTAACATGTATGTGTTTCACAGTTTTTAACTACTTTTATATGTGTTCTAGGGAAAGGGGGGTGATTTGAATTTTTAATCCTTTTTTTTTTTTTTTTTTTATATATATTTTTTTTTTTACCTGTTTAAAACTTTTTTTTTTGCATTTATTAGACCGCTTAGGGGTATTGACATGGGTGGGCGGTGTCGCGGATTGTCAGAGCGGTGGGGGTCGGCAAACATGGCTTCTCCGGAGCATTAAAGAGAGCCTCCTGGAGTATCGTTAAGGTGAGGGGCAAAGTGGTAAAGTATCTGTATATGTGATTGTGTGGGGTTAGGGGCGAGGCTGTAGAGGGCAATATGAATTTTGTGGCTTGCTATGGTCCAAAGTGTGTGAGATTGCAGAGATGGTGGTGTGAGTTTGGGTTTTGTGGGGGTCCTGGCACAAACGTATGTGTGCTATTGTGACGAAAAGTAGCCTATTGTTTAATCGGGTGTATTAACTATGTTTGTGGAAAATTTCAGCCAAATCGGTGGAGCGGTTTTTCCGTGATTGAGGAACAAACATCCGAACATGCAAACATCCAAACACACAAACCCACAAACCCACAAACTCACAAACTTTCACATTTATAATATTAATAGGATACTATATTACACTGCTCTTACCAGCAGGAATTAGAGATGAGCGAACAGTGAAATATTCGAGATTAGATATTAGTTTTGAGTAGAGCCTCAATATTCGACTACTCGATCAAATATCGAATCCCATTATAGTCTATGGAAAAAAATGCTCGTTTCAGGGGAAACCACTATTCGACTAAAGGAGAGTCACCAAGTCCACGAATAGCAGGAGGAGAGTGTTTAGGAGCAGCGCTGTGCTGTTAAAGTGCACAGACCCCATTATAATCTATGGGGTCCATGTGCTTTAACTGCACAGCGCTTGCAGTTGCCCTGATAAAAAGTAAGCTCCCTCGTAACCGCAAGCTGCCAGATCTCCTGACTAGCAAAGATGAGCCTGCGGCAAATCAATGCTGGTTCTGTAGCAGGCTTGTCCTTGCTAGTCAGGAGAGCTGGCAGCTTGCGGTTATGAGGGAGCTTACTTTTTTGTTATAGGAACGCATTGACCAGCGTTGATTGGCCAGTGTACAGCATTCGTCCAATCACTGCTGGTCCTGACGGAGGCTCGTCTGTGAGGAGGCGGAGTCTAAGATCGGACCACAATGGAAACTGCTGTGGTCCAATCATAAACTCCGCCTCCTCACAGATGAGTCGCCAGCAGAACCAGTGTTGATTGGCCGAATGCTGTACACTGGCAAATCAACGTTGGTCAATTCAATACTATGAGAAAAAGTCAGCTCCCTCGTAACAGCAAGCTTCCTGCTCCTAGCAAGGACAAGCCTGCTACAGAACCAGCGTTGATTTGCCGAATGCTATACACTGTATATGACATGTATATGTTTCCTGTTATCAGCCACTTAAGGCTTATGCGAGACTCACTGGGAACGATTTATGGTGTCCGGCATATTCAATGCCAGTCTTCTTTTCGCTTGCACTGGGGATGTTGTGTCTCATTGGTGATAAGGGCACCTCTCTTCAGAGACACCGCATTATGTTTGCTGGAGAGTCCGGATTCATCTGACTGACTGACTACTCAGAAGGCCCTGCAGATGAAAGTACCATGTAATAAATGTATAAGAATTTCCTCTGTGACCACTTATAATGCCTTTTCCATCTCTTTCTTCAGGTGGTCCTGGCTTCAGTCCCCGGCCAAAACACCTTCATGGCCGTCAAGATCGTCACCAAAGAGAGGACCGACGCAGCAACTTTAATGAGAGAGCGGCAGATACTCCTGGAGTCCCGAGACTGTCCATTCCTCTGCCATCTGTATGCCGCACACCAGTCTCGGGACAGAGCCTATTTCATCATGGAGTATCTGTCCGGTGGCAGCCTGGAGGCTCTACTCAGAAAGTGCGGCAGTCTGAACAACAACTCAGTAAGGTGCGTAAATGACAGACCAGAAGATGGGGAAAAAGAGTGAAAGTAGACTGAAGGGCACAAGAGATAAGGAGACATGACAGGTCAGATACAGGGGACTGCACAGACTTGAGGGATTAGAGGCGGACATACACAGCGCCACCTCTCTCCTGCTGGTGACACTTTATAATACCTTGTCAGTAGGGGATTGCTAGAGAAGGATTTCTTGTCATTGATAATACACTCTGTCCTCTCCATCAGATTCTACACGGCAGAGATCGTATGTGGCCTCCAGTTCCTCCACGGACGCAACATCATTCACAGAGATATAAAGCCAGCTAACATCATGCTGCATGGGAATGGACACATCCAGATAATTGACCTGGGGCTTGCCCAAGAAGGTGTCAACTCCTCCAATAAAATCCGTGGAGTGAAGGGCACACTCCGTTATATGGCCCCAGAGATGCTTCTAGGACAGGAGTATTATACAGCAGTGGATTGGTGGAGCCTGGGAATTGTTATCTCCTGAATGTCAGCAGCCTTCTCCCCATTTTACTACGTAAGGAATAAATTGGAGTTGTCCAAATTTTCCATCATCTACGATATGCCACGGATAGCAACATGGCTGGACAACCAGACGCAAGATCTGATCAGACAACTGCTGCGGAAGAATCCTGAGAAGCGACTGGGTGTGAACAGTAACATCAGAGAACATCCCTTCTTCAACAACATCTGCTGGGAGGAACTGGAGCTTAGGAGAGCAAAGCCACCATTTATACCATCCAAAGAAGTTCTGCAGGACCAACACCTTCCATGGCCGGAGCATCAGTCCCTTCACCACGTGGACGAATTTTCGTATATGTCACCAAGCTGGACCCAGCAGAATTTCCATCAAGTTGATGCCCAGAACATTGACAGCATCCTCTGATATCTGGCTGGCATCAGACATCTCTACCTCCAGAAGACCGTCCACAACTCCAGGAGTGGCCTGTGCATGTCTCCCATCTCAGCACAGGCCAGGTAAGTTACACATAACACACAGACATTAATATTACACACACATAGATATAAGAATAGGAACATAGATATAACTATAGACACATAGATATCAGTACAAACATACAGATAGATTTAGGTATAGACACATAGATAAAACAGTTAGATATAGATATCGGCTTTGATCCAGGGACTTGTTCTGATCGCCATATTTGGGGTCAGGAAGGAATTTTTCCTCTTGAGGACAATTGGCTCATTCCTCGAGAGGTTTTTGATTTCCTCTGGATCAACTCAGCCTTATATAGGTTTAGGATGATAGATATGTATTAAATAATATAAAATATATATAGAAAAAAATAGTTTTTTCTTCATAAAATGCTTAACTGATTTAAAAATAAATAAATAAATTAGCTATAGTAAAAATATTCCTGCAAAAAAATTCTTTACAATGTATAGAGTAGGTTAGGTGCTGGCGTTTGATCCTGGGATTTTTTTCTGATCGCCATATTTGGGGTCAGGAAGGAATTTTTCCCCCTTACATGAGGATAATTGGCTCTTTCCTCAAGGGGGTTTTCGCCTTCCTCTGGATCAACTCAGTCTTACATAGCTTTAAGATGATAGATATATATTAAATATATATAGAAAAAAAATAGTTTTTCTTCATAAAATGCTTAGCTGATTTAAAAAAAATAAATAAAATTGTTTAGGTATAATAAAAATATTCCTACAAAAAAATTCTTTAAAACGTATAGAGTAGGTTAGGTGCTGGCGTTTGATCCTGGGATTTTTCTGATCGCCATATTTGGGGTCAGGAAGGAATTTTTCCCCCTTACATGAGGATAATTGGCTCGTTCCTCAAGGGGGTTTTCGCCTTCCTCTGGATCAACAGTCTATATATATAGGTTTAGTTTAATACATTTTCTATTATACATTTACTAATATAATATAGTATATAGTGTAATATAGTATATATATATATATAGTATATATTTATAAAAGAAAAATGAAAAAAAAATGTAATATTTAAATGATATATTAACTAACTATAATATTGAATATATATTAAAAAAATAAAAATAAAATCAGATAGATTAGATATTGACTTTAACGAAGTACCCACATAAATAATATAAATACATTAATAAATAGGTTTAGAGATATAACGTTAGTAATACTTGATAGAAAATATTTAGATTATTAAAAATATACATAAAAATAAAATTCTTGCTCCCCTTTCTTTAACTAGAAATAAAATTTTCCTATTTTCCCCTTATATCTTGGTCTCTATGTCTTTATTTCTATTGGATTTCCATGTAATGTCCTAATAAATAGAGATGAGCGAACGCTGTTCAAACAAATTGATATTCGATCGAATATCATGCCGTTCGAGACATTCGATTCAAATCAAACACAACACAGCATACGCAGTGAAAATTCGTGTCCCCTCCCACCTTCCCTGGTGCTTTTTTTGCGCCAATAACAGTGCAGGGAAGGAGGAACAGGAACTATGACAACAAAGGCATTAAAAAAAAAGGAAAATCCCATTGGCTGCCGAAAACATGTGACCTCCCATTCATAAGAATAGTCAACGCCCGCTTCGTGTTGTTCCACCTTTGGAGAGAGATAGGGTCAGAGCTCTGCAGAGGGAGAGATAGGCGTCTTGTTAGCTTCAGCTAGGCAGGGACAAAAAATCACAACAAAAGCTTTTTTAAGAGCTATAGTGCAGGGAGAGGAGTCGCAGCCCTGAATTGGGAAAAAAAATCTCAATCCAGCTTTCCAAACTTGTGTACCCGGAAAAGCTAACTGGGATACACAGAAGTTTGTCTGACCAAATAGGGTAAAACAAGCTTTCTCACGTTCTCCATAGTGAAACGCTGATTTCATTAGGGCACAATTCTGAAGCTCAAGTCTGAATAGGTGCCAGCGTTAAAACTCCAATTTACAGGGAAATTATCATACACCTTGCTACTCGCAGTTTTGGATGACTGCAATTCACAGTGTCTTAGGGCGCAAAATAACAAAAATGCATAAGCTGCCAATAAAGGACGGAGATGAGGCTGTGGGCGTCAAAATAGAGATGGGGAGGAAGCTACAACGCATCCCGTGCCTACTCCTCTGAGACAGCAGACATTGCGCTTCAACACAGTCCCCGGTTTGATGGCCACGTTAAGTAGGATGCAGGGTACCACACTAACCAGGCCCGAGCACCAGGAACAGGTGTTACAATGGCTGGCGGATAATGCTTCCTCCACATTGTCCACCAGCCAGTCAGCCTCTACCTCAACTCCTCCTACAACCCAACAGATGATGTTCTGTGTCCTGATGGCCAAAACCTTGAGGATCCACCATCTCCAGTGGATTATGTAGTTGTTGACCAGCAACCTGCCCTCAGTGATGATGACGAGACCCAGTTGCCATCAGCCTGTTGACATGAGTGTGGTGCAGGAGGAGGAGCTGAGAGAGGAATTTGAAGAAGATGTAACAATCCCGCTCCTGTGTGTCATGCAAGAATCCCTCATCGACATCAGGGAAAACACTTTGTATGCTGATGAGTCGGGCATAGCAGCAGTACCATCCAATCAGGATAGTCACTGCACACTGCGGTCCGCTTCTCAGCCTATATTGTTGGAGGAGGAGGAGGAGGATGACGAAGTGGCAGATCATATCATAGTCACACAGGAGGCTAGCGGGGAAGTTACGTGCGTCCCATTGTTGCAGTGCGGATGGGGCGAAATGGAGGAGGAGGAGGAGGAGGAAGAGGAGAAAATGGAGAGTGAACATTCCGTAGGGTCCACTGAAGTGATGTCAACTTAGGGTGCATTCACACTGAGTAAACGCTAGCTTATTCTGAACGTAAAACACGTTCAGAATAAGCGGCGTCTAAAGCAGCTCCATTCATTTCTATGGGAGCGGGGATACGAGCGCTCCCCATAGAAATGAATGGGCTGCTTCTTTCACTCCGTGCAGTCCCATTGAAGTGAATGGGAAGTGCCGGCGTATACGGCAAGCTCTGCTCATGCCGGAGCGTACACGCCGGCACTAGCAGTGTTTCCTAGCAGTGTTTTTGGAATGTGCTTTCTACACCAGGGAGCCCATTCAATGACACTGTCCAAGTCCAAAGACTTCCATACAGCCTGATGTTGGTGGTAACACTGATGGGTTGCAAATTATCTACAAAGAAGTCAGTTCCATAATGTGTCCTAAGAAGCAAAGAGCAATGATATAATAACAGACCATATTGATACTCACAAATAACACAATCACAAAAATAAAGCCATAACAGTTTCCATCATTGAAAGTACTAGTTTATTGTAAGTACACGGACATTACAGCAGCATTCAGGATTATCTGCTACAAGTTGCATGTTCACAGAGACAGTCTTATATTAGTCTCTTCTAAGTTCTCAACAATTAAAGGTAGTAGAAAGGTTCCAGAATGACATCACAAAGTTCAAAGTTCATTGCCATTATGGATAAAGGAAGAACCCAGTGGTGATCTGTGGCCTGCGAATCATATTTTTGCAGCGCCCACTGTGGTGAGAGAGGGTATGACAGTATATAAGAACATTACAAACACAGCCAATATTGTGCTCTTCTATAGGTGTACATGTCCAGTCTACTATACTGTACACATGTACTGGATGTAAGAGATTTCACAGTGGAATGAGTAACAAACAGTGAAGGCACCATACAGTACAAACCTAGATATGAGGATATCCTTCAGTACATCGAAAACATACAGAGTCAGTACTCTCACCCTTTTGTCAGAAGACACCTTTCTCCCAAACACTCAACCATTATAAAACTGTGATTTTGTGCTTTATGGTGTTTCTATGGCCATTTATCTCTAGAGAGTGACTACTAAGCATCATTGTAATGGGTTTAAGTGAACCATGGTGGATTCCAAGATTTACTCTTAAGTCCCTTGCTTATATGTACCGTCATAGGTCATGGGCCAATAAAGACAGCACAGGATTCCCAATGCAGCTCAGTAACCATGCTCTGGAGGCATCTAGGCAACAAAGAAGTAGGAGTATGTTCTCAGTTGTGGATATAACTGCTGCAGAGTGATCTAGCATAGTGGTAAATGAGATTTCTAAAAGCCTCATTCACACCAAGCAGCATACAAGAAGCATTTCATAAATGATGTCCGTTACCAAGGCAGACAACTAAGAGGCATCTTTGGTCATATCTGAATCATTTTAAAGTGAATGGGATTACATTTATTTTTCTTTTCCAATTATCATTTGAGGTTGGCCCCAGCACCAAACAGATGTAAATGCTGCCTCGTACCGCCTAACAGTTCTCCATCAGCTCTTTTCCAAGTTCCTTGGAGACATGACCAGGTATAAAATTGGAATTATGGATCTGTTTCACTAGACACCAATCACCTCAATCACTCCTGTGGCTGCCCTAAAATGAGGGGTCAAGTCTTTGTAAAGTTACGCTAAGTTCACATTAGCATTCGGGTTTCCATCCTTTGGGACCACTTGGGGACCTAAAAGATGGAAACACTATCCACATAAAAAGTGGATACACATGGATCCCACGGACTATAATGGGGTCCACCCAGTTTCTGTCGAAAACAGTGGAGAGAAAAGTCCTCCTTGTAGGACTTTTCTCTCTGCTGATTTTAAGTGGAATGTTAGACGGAGTTTTGTACGAAGACTCAAATGCTAGTGTGAACCTAGTGTAACACATTGTAATATGTCCCAAGACAATGCAAATGATTTTGAATTGTATTATACATTTGTTATCAACACTCATTGGAGGTAGCTATTTTCATGCCACGTTCATAATAAACTAAATTTCCTCAAACTGAACATTTTTGTAAGTTAAATTATCCACTATTTGGTTACTCAACAAACAAAATAAAGTCTATGCCCGAGTTTCAAAACTAGTATTACATAGACAAGACCTTACTGGCATAAAACTCCACCTTTAATATGGTCCTCTAAAAGGGATGACATGTTGTCCCTACTAAAGGATCGTACCCAACTTTTAGAAAATGTGAGGTTCTTCTGGTGGGACAATATCTGATTTACTGCGAGTAACAGGTAAAGTGTGGGCTTCACTTACTTACATTTGGAATGGTGATATAAAGCTAGGCCTTGTAGTCAACATGCACTATTTTTGGGAGCTGCACTATTAACAACTCAATATTCATCCCCTATTAAAATGACTCACTTACATGCAGAAGTATAGAACGGCGATGATACTAGCAGAATCCCCTCTGCTTCTCAGGAGAACACACGTTCTCTTAGTTGCAGTCTGTGTTCTCTGAATGGCCTACGCTCGTTGCATTCAGGGGACATATTGTATACAGTTAGAAACATACTTTAATGTTATCATAAACTTTACATCTAAAATTAAAACGTACAATACACATAAAAATAGAATTATAGCATAAGTAGCTCAGTAAATACTTCACTTTGGGCTAATATCAGCAGTTGGAAGATCCAGTATCTTTGTAATATACATGTAGTATTCATTTTACTGATTTTGAACAATATTTTAATCTGTGTAGTGTAGAAAAATACTGCTTTGTGACCAACACCTGACGGACTGGTTAGCTACACACCTGACAGGCTGTGTCACCTAAAAATGGCTAAAATGAGCCTCAACTTGGAGTGCTTCTGGTGCACAATGGGGTATCACGGCTGCTCCTCTCTGCTCAATACTTTTTTAGACAGTGGACAGAGCAGGGCAGGAATCTAAACCACCGGCCATGCCAGGGATGGTCCAGTCTGCCAGATTTACTATAACGCTCAGGATAGTGTGTGTTCTACCACAAATCTATGCCAGTTCCTGACTGTAGATTTGATATGAGGCACACCTACATACAAAAGAATGATTAGGAGACCTCTTAGTAATTCTAGTGCATCTTGTGCCTGTTGGGGAATGGAGTGAAACTGGTGTACGAATCACCAGTCTTAATAAATTCCCCATGTCTAATGTTTTTTTTCAGAAATGGTTATCTAAATATTGCGCCTTATTTCTGAGGAGGTGTTTGCCTCTTCATGAGCCAGGGCAGGAGATATGAAGATGCCGGTCTTCATAAATCTCCCCCAATTGTTACCGATTGTTTTCAGTAATTAACAGAAATTACACGGTAAAGAGTAAAAACAAAGCAAAATCAAAATTTAATGATATGTAGTGGAGATTACAGCGTCTACATAGAAAATAGTTATAGGCTGGAGCTTCCCTTTAGCTTTATATATCAGCCTATGAGATAGCGGCTTTTATTAGTTATCACTATACTAAAGACTTCTGGGAAGTCGGGCATGATGTTCAGGGTGCTTGCTATAGAGGGCAGCATAACAGAGGCACTGTCTCCCTGTTTACATCTTGGGAGACAGATTTGCCTATTCTTCCCATGTTCCCTTGCAGTGGAGCAACTATGGCTGTATAAGTCTCCACACACCTGAAAAGGTGGTCTCTCCCTAAGGATAGACGTTATCCCCATAATCTTATCACTATACTAGACAGATGACAGGATAGGTGAGGACAGGTTAACTTGCTTCATGTTAGTAATCCATTCCCAGGACAACAATGCCATTTATAATCCTTATATAGGTATTGTATAGGTATAATATAGTACCAACATATTGTAGTAACCACAAACGGTCAAGGGGAACCACCCTATCTAATACAAAATCACAGTATTGGCCCCAGGCAACAAGTATGAAACATCACTTTTATTAAACATAAAGTATAATACTAGTCATATTCAGCTCAGCTTAGGGTACTGTAGAGTATCACCACAGAAAAATGGCCACAACACCAAAGGGAATCTTTGCCCCAATAAAGTGGCTCCGCTCAGAACATCTGCCTTACCCCAATGGTGAGATGCAGTTAAGTAATGATGTAGAGGGGTATACAAAACATACAGACACCTAAAAGTGGTGTCCCAATAATGGTTGTTGCAACCCTTTACTGATTGCACCCCATTCACAAATACCCTACAATACTAAATAAAAGGCATGTTACTATCTAACAGAGGTAATACCCCCTTACCCCCAGCCAACATGGTAGCTTTGTGTAGTAGTAGTGGTTCATACACTGATATCACCACTATCATTGACCTTAGCGGTATCGGGGATACAACTCCTCAATTGCAGTCAAGGGTCAACTGGATCACTCAACTCATGAGGCTACACACACACACACACACTCCGCATGTCTGGCTAGATAATGGCGTCACATCAATCCACTCTCATATAACTTATTCAGATAGTGTCTAATCCCTGTCTATAGATTCTCTACTCTGCTCAACGCATTTCCCATACGTGAAATACTAGGATCTTCAGGAGCTAATAGTAAGGGTACACAAAATAACAAATGCGGTGAAAACTGCAGTTCCAGAGGCTCCGATGGTGAGCCTCGGTACTGGTAAGTAAGCTGACCAGTAATACTCATGTTGCCAATCTGGTTTTGCCACCTGCCACCACTTTTTACATTCCCCTCTAGTCTCTGTATCCTTAACAATAAGGACATTTCAGAACAGAAACATGACAAGAGACAAGTGTAGTATCCTCCATAGCCAGCTACTGCAACAGTCCAAACTATTGGAAATATTAGGTACTATAGTTAACAAGTTCTTGAAGTATTTGTATAATGGGAGGAGTTTTATTTTTTGCCAAAATGGGCACCAACATGCTTAGAGACTCCCCCTTTGAAAACCCTTATGGGCCTAAAGTGGGAATGTATTAGTGAAGGCCTCAATGCATTCACCCCTTTAAACCTTTTGGTTCCAGTTGAAATCAATCAGGGGTCTTCTTGTCTCATCACTGATATAAGCAGGGTGAATGTGACTGGGTATAGTACCCCTTTATTCTGGGTGGAGAAGGTTGTTGGCATCCGCCGGTACCCAGTATAGTGAATAATCACTACTTTATAATAATTACAATTATGAATCTTATTTAAACTCTGAATCACTTTTCCTATAATTACCTAAAATTGTCAAGAGGCAAAGGGAAAAGAAGTGACTTATATTGCAGTCAGGCCTATTTTACCAATCTGCTGCTAGACATCAAAACCCCCACCAAGCATGGGTCATCTGATTCATTCCAATCACTCTCTACAATAACTAATATGTTAATAGGAGCCTCAGAGATTCCCTCGTTTATTATTCATTAGAAATGGCTGATTATTATGTTTGTGGCTATGGAACCACTGATTGTATTTGCATGTATAGAGATGAATAATAATCACATTCACATAATTATCCTCACAATGGTGGGATCACGGCACTCACACAGCATGCGTACATCTCTGTAAGCTGCAAGAATGCGCTGCCGCTCAGCACACTGTCAGGACAATGAAGCACAATTTTTCCCTAAATCACAGTCTTCTCTTAGACGCATGTTCACATTTTCAACGAGGCATTCATCAAATAGCCCCAGGGTTACTTGGCTGTAAAAGAAAACTAAGCATTTTTTTTCCAACGAGGGAGGTGCAGAGATAGCAGTTTCACCCAAGGCTTTGGTGTCTGAGGGCAGCTAAAGGGCCGTTTACCCCATAGGAAGACACCGGTATTATAAATAATCCATGGTAGAGGGGGCCTCGGTTGCAGATTTTGCACTGGATTTTAAAGTTGTGACTCAATTTATATTTGTTATAAAGTCTACTGATCACTGGGTCTATTTTATTCATATAAATGCTATTATTGCTAAGTGAGACAGTTCTTTCTGGTGCAATGTAAGAAATGTACTGGGTGTCTTGCGCAACCAGACCAGTCTCCAACTGTTGCACCTTCCCTCTTACAGCAAATAGCCTCACAGAAACAATACAAGATAGATACTGCAGTTGCATACCCCTCCTCCTAGTTTTCTATCTACTGTTTAACACTAGACAGATTTTCTTTGGACATTGATGGTTCTTGAATAGTTACAGAGACCTGGCAGGGAAAGAGAATTACAGGCTGCTTGGAGGAAGATGCCCAATTTCTGTAAGGTATATTATAAAGTTTCATGTTTTTATGAGTTTTATTTTATCATCTGATTTATACAAAAAATATTACGATAGATACACTTTAATGGGAAGCTGTCTTAAAGACAGACAGTAAGCTAGGTTTCAGTCTATAGCAATGCTATGTGTAATAGCAAGAATACTTTTAACAATAGTTTGTGACCAGTGTTCTGTGCCAGACTTGGTGAGACTTATAACGCTGCTTGAATGTTATGGGCAACAAGACTCTACTCCATCAGGTTCAACAGCAAAATGGATCAGAACTGTAAGATGGCCTAATATCAAAAGCCTATACAGGAACTGTGTTTAGTGAGTGGATAAGAAGAAGCATACAAAGAATGCACCACTCAGTACTTTTCCATAGGGAAAAGTAGGGAAATTGCTTCCCTTTCCCACTGGCAAGCCATCCTAAAAGTCTTTTTGTTTGACTATTGTAAGAGCAGCTTTTATTAGTAGCAATGCAATATATTTTCTGATTTTGAGGATTTGTAAGACATCAAATTCTGTTAATGGAGTTTACCACAATGTAGCCACTATAACTCTATAGTATGAGACCATTTCATCAGATACGGATCATGATTCCCTCTTAGAAGGTAATGTCCCTTGAAAAGGTAACACTGATGAGCTTTAAAAGATATACCGTAGACCTCTTTCCTCAGTTCGGAAAGTTACTACAATTCAAAGACCAGCAAAGTATGTTACGTAAAAACTTTATGCTCTGTTTTCTCCCAACTAGGCCCCTCACAATGTCCCCCATACACCATGATGTGCCCTTGAGACTCTCTCATACAAACACAACTGAAATAAATACTGTACATGGGTCAGAGATGACAATAAATACATAGTGGAGGGTCCAGCGCTCATGAATTCTCTAGAGCGTATATGAGAAGGAGTGATTATCCTCGAGACTCAAGAGACCTGAAGGGAAAGAAGAGATGTTGGTCAGCATGAATAAACATCATACTATGGCAAACAAAGCAAGGAACATACTAGTCATCCCAGAAATATTAATGAACCGAAACACAGTTAAGAAATGGTCCAAGATTCTACCTCAATATTGCACAAATCTTAATTGCAGCTACTGGAAAAATTTGGTGGAAAAAAATTACTACTAAAGCATTCGGTACTCAAGGTGCTCGATATAAGACATGAACGGTACAAATGTTTGCGTGTTCAGTACGTTTAGTTAGATTATGTCTAGAATTGTGACTTAGCAATCATAGTACATTATATTTGTATTGACTGCCGAAATCCAGATAATTGTAAATGGTACACTTACTCTACTGCAACTATATAATCTGCACAACTTTTCATATCTACCCATCACTTGTGTATAATGTTATATATTTATTATCCATTAACAGGTTCCTGAATGTGTTCATAAGCAGGATCATAAATGGTGTGGAAGGAAAGGTAAATTATGTGGAAGCAAAGTGGTTTTAGAGGACGACACAATAATCTCTGCACAATGATATTCTCAGTGAGGTGGAAGACGGAAATACCGGTACATTGCAACGGTTTAACAATTAAACACATGAACAGCTG
This sequence comes from Leptodactylus fuscus, assembly GCF_031893055.1. Classification (NCBI taxonomy): domain Eukaryota; kingdom Metazoa; phylum Chordata; class Amphibia; order Anura; family Leptodactylidae; genus Leptodactylus; species Leptodactylus fuscus. Next base: position 73,326,290 of record NC_134270.1, read on the forward strand.
CAGTTCACATGTATACACAACTGAAGTTAAAGGAAGCAGTGAGATATTATTCTAAACTAAGTCAATATATGAGGCAAAACAATTGAAAACTGCAGACATGGCAGAATCCAGTTGTGGTAACAGAAATATTATATGGGGTATACTATTTATAATTCATATATGTATATATAATCTACTACAAAAATTAAGAAAACTCCAGAGCTGCATTTCTCATTGGACACAGTCAACAAGCTTGATGTCAGACACCCGCCCCCTCCATCCAATTGCTTAGCTGAGCGCTCATAATGCAGTGGAAACTTTTCATGCTAAGTCTGGTATAATGATTGCACTTCCGAGAATGACACTAGATCAGGCTGTGCAGACACTGTACAAGCAGATGGTGCTGTGAAATGTCAGCTCTAACCACAGGATCACTACATCATAGGTAATAGGCAGTTTCTTATCAAGGCAATTATTGATTATATGTAAAAGTCCTTTTTCTTACGTGTAACTATTCTGCTGCTGCCGACGTCGAGCCGTCCTCATTTTTTCAAATCTGGCCTCCATTTCTTCCAGCACTTTTGGTGTATAGCGTACAACCAACTTTACTGTTCCTTGTGCTGCCTTCAGAAGCTCCACAGCCTTCTCATGCTGCTCTCCCTCTACGCTCTGCAAGGGAGCAAATGTCAATGTTCTTATAACTGCTTCCAGATAATGTGCTATAGTTATACAGTATAGGTGGAGAAGCACTTGAATTAGCAGGTTCCTAGAGAAATTAGATTTAGAACATTGTGAAAGCAGATTTTAGATTAAGATATTAGGCAAGGGAAAACATAATGGGCAATTACCCAATGGCTTCTACCTCCTAGTGATCTTCACCATCCAATTCCCTATAAGATATAAGATACTCTTATACTACTATCTAGATATGGGAGTCTTAACCAATTAGAGAGCACCCTAGAAAAGACAACGCTAGCCAATTGAAATTGGAAGTTAGTGGCTACTATTGAATGGCACCAATAGGGGAGAGGGGCTCCCATTAGTTCTCTACACATAGACTCCAACAATATTGACTTAGTACTGCCTGATGTTGAAGGGGCCTCTTTCCTTTTCCTCATCATGTGCCATTTTACATTACTGTGGTCTTCTTCTGTGTCAGAGGAGTCATTAGATCTCCTGTGGCTCCAAGATCTCAGTGAGTCTACAATTCCTGCATCTCTATAGCACTGCCCCTTGTAATATTAAAGCAAATCAATATTTACCCCTGAACTTATAATCAGAATATGAAATATAGTAGCCAGTGACTATAATTGGTAAGGTGTAAGGCAATGTAAGGTCATATCTCACCACTCCATTGACAGATAAAAGTTGGTCCCCACGTTTCAGCCCTCCATGGCGATCTGCCACACCACCAGGAATGATACGAGAAATGTAAATTGGGGAGTTTTGTTCTTTGCCCCCCATAATATTGAACCCTAGACCTTCATCTGTTTTTGGAAGCTCCACAACTCTTGGGTGGGCATGGCCTTCACTGGCAGCAAAAGCAGCGACAGTGGCCTAAATAGAAAAGAAAACAATATATAAAAGTTTTGCTTTGGGGTTTGGTTTCTGCACATTTGCAACCACAAAAATCTCATCCTTGATGCTGTCAGAAAAGTGACCCCAACCTTGTTAACGGTAAGTATTTCTGTAGTAAGCAAAAACGCAATGTAAGGGTGCATTCACATTGAGTATACGCTAAGCTCTTTCTGAACGTAAAACACGTTCAGAATGAGCGCGTATAAAGCAGATCCCATTCATTTCTATGGGAGCCATCATACGTGCGCTCCCCATTGAAATGAATGGTCTTCTTTTTTCCCAATTCCTTTCAATGTTATACGCGCGTATTATTGTCATATATTATTTCTCTGCACTATGGAAAGCTAACTTAAATGTCCCAGAACACAGTCTACCATGTTGTTTCTACCCTAACGGTGATGTTCCTGTACCTAAGGGGGTCTCATATGTCTCTCTTTCCTATAGAATCTACTATTACTGCACCAGCTATTGCTCAGACTCATGCAAACCAATGTGGTTTACATTCAGCAGGCTGTTCCCTGACAAACTTTGTGTGACAAGTCCACAACCTTCACTTGTACTCTTATATCAGTATGTCTTTGGAGTGTATGAGAAAGCCAGAGCACCCGGATGAAACCCATGCAAACACAGGGAGAACATACAAACGCCTTTCCAATGTTGTCCTTGGGTTTATTCAAAACTAGGACTTCAGCTTCACTGTGCTTTGTCCATATCATTGTATACACAGAATACAGCATCTTGTCTTTAGGTTGTCTTAGACCTTAAGATTTCTCTAAACTAGTGCTGATTGGTTCTACACCAGCCCAATTACACAGGCTGAAGCTGCATGTGCAGGAGGGATTATGGCGAAAGTGAATGTTCACCTGGAAAGTACTTCACTAGTCTGCCACCAGCACAGCCATTATTATATGTACGCAGATTTATTATCATTTACTCCATATATCTGGCATAAATGATGCTGGAAATCTATATTTTCCCCCAGGTCTGGGGCCTTCAGTCAGGAATGAGGCTTTGAAGACTGGAGTTGATAAAGCCACTGATCATAAATCTTCTCCAATGAGTTTTTGTCCTGCTGAAATGAGTGTTTGCTCATTCATCAAGAGATTCGGGCACTATTAGACAGGCTGATTATTTGAGATGAGTGTATGTATGAGCGCTTATTCCTGACAATTGCCTAGAACACACAACCTGTAGGTTACCTGAAAATTGAACCATAAGAAACAGATCACAGTAGTGTATGTTTGGCTCAAAGGTCTATTACAAATGGGATTATTTTCTTCTGGAGATTTGTTGCACGATATTGTGTGTGAACCGGGGCCACCAGTGGCTCCTCTGGTGTGTCAGTATGATCCTGGGCTTTGGCCATCCTCAGGCACAGTAACCTATACGAACAGGGTACCTTTAAGATGCTTGATTCTATAGGCATGTCCTATGCTATTCCCAGTCATCAAAACTCCAGATATCTCCTTATCCGACACACCGTCACTACCCAATTTCAACGTCCTGATACCCGCATTTCCACCTACCCCCTAATTGTTGTACTCCATTCCCAGGAATAAAAGTATGATTATAAAAAATACAAGATGTCATAATAGTATATGGAAGATCAACTCACCCTGGCAGTGGCATGTGCCCTTATTTCAGCGTTACCTGCGATATCTAGGGTATCATATAATTGCTCATATACCTGCATGGACAGAATACAGATAAATGATTCATAAAAAAACAACCAAACTGTACCTTCACGTCATAATGTAGTTGCAGCTATTGATGGATACATATCACACAGGATACCGTTCAATACTCTGCAACAAAGGTTTTATTTCAAATACAACCAAGAGTGCTAGAATCTGATGTAGGAGTAGAATCGGGCCTGAAAATGAACTAGCTGTACAAGATATCTGGTTGAAAATTATAGCTGGGAGTTTATTAGAAAAATAACCGAAACTGAACATCACATTGCTTGTTCACATTGGTTATTTTGGTTTGGTTATTACAATACCACCTTCAGTTTCGTTCGGACTAAACAAGTCCAAACCAAAACTACTATTATACTCTGGGGACTAAGTGAAGGCCCAGAGGAGGTGATTAAACATAAAAAACTGTGTTATCTACCTCTCCTGGGCTCTTTTGTATCCTTAATTTTCAACTACAAAAAAAGCAAGATTCAAGAATGAACTTACACACGATATTCTATAAACTGACCTCTCTTATGGCAGAACAAAACTTGCTCTGCAGAACACGTTGCAGAGCTTGCAGTTTCTGTGGTGGCACTTCTCCACTTCGTTGTAGTCTCTCCAGCAGCTCAATTGCACGGGATACATCTACAAGATAGAAAAAGATCAGTAAATTCTACCTTAAAGGCCAATATTCAGACCAATGTCGAGAGGCAAATGTTATTGTTTGTATAATATAGAGATATACAATTCTCTAATATACTTTATCAATTCCTCAGTTTTCTAGATCTCCACTTGCTGTCACTTCCAGTGGATAAAAATCAGTCCATGATCATGTGATATCCAGTCCATGGTCATGTGATATACAGTCCATGGTCATGTGATGAGCACACAGGTGCACAGCTCGTTACAGTCATAGCTCAGTAATCAGACATCTGCCTGGTAATGAGCTGTGCACCTGTGTATATCACATGACCATGGACTGGATATCACATGACCATGGACTGGATATCAAATGACCATGGACTGATTTTTATCCACTGGAAGTAAGCAGAATCAATGACAGAAAGTGGAGATCTAGAAATCCGTAAACTGAGACAGAAACTATATTGTAAAATTGTAATATTTTTTATTGTAAAAACAATAAAATTTGTCCATCAATATTTGTCTGAAATTTGACAAACCCTTTAAAATCAGTATCATATTAGAGATACTGATCCTTCCACAGTCTAAGGGTAATAATAATACATTTTATTTATATAGCACCAACATATTCCGCAACGCTGTACAATTTGTAGGGTCCAAGTACAAACAAAAAGACACATTACAAAGAAATAGTCACCTTACACAATGGGACTGAGGGCCCTGCTCGCAAGAGCTTACTATCTATGAAGTAGAGGGGGTGACACATGAGGTAGCAGGGGTGGCATCGCTGGTAGTATTGCGTATACAGTGGTCAGACAATTTTATAATAGAGGTTACTGTCATTACATAAACAAAACTGTATAAGCCGTCACCGGTCGTGTCCTTTAACATGTGGATGGAGCCTGAACATATAAAGTTAACCTGAAACGGCATCATATCATGTGGGGTAATGTGGGAGCGTGAACAGAGGAGGGTTTGTTTTAGGGATTCTAACTATGGAAGGGTTTACATTAGGAATTGGGATAGGTCTGTCTGAAAAGATGTGTCTTTAGTTTGTGCTTGAAGCTGTAGAAATTGGGAGTTAATCTGATTGTCCGGGGTAGAGCATTCAAGAGAAGTGGTGCAACTTGGGAGAAGTCTTGTATATGTGCGTGGGAAGTTCTGATAATAGAGGATGTAAGTCTTAGGTCATTACGTGAACGTAGAGCACGAGTTGGACAATAGAAATGAGGGAGAAAATGTAGTAAGGTGCAGCATTATGGAGAGCTTTGTGGATGAGGGTGATAACTTTATATTGCATTCTATAATGAATAGGCAGCCAATGTAGTGACTGGCACAGACCCGAGGTATCGCTGTAGCGTCTAGACTGATAGATGAGCCTGGCCGCTGCATTCAGAATAGATTGTAGAGGGGAGAGTTTAGTAAGGGGAAGACCGATTAGTAAGGAGTTACAGTAGTAAAGGCGAGAATGTATCAGAGAGACAATAAGTGTCTTTAATATATCTCTGGTAAGGAAAGGGCATATTCTAGAGATCTTTTTGAGGTGGAGATGTCACGAGCGTGTGAGTGATTGAATATGGGGGATGAAGGAAAGGTCTGAGTCAAACACAACCCTGAGGCTGCAGGCATGCTGCCTAGGAATTATAGTAAGGCCTGAGACTGCAATGGATATGTCAGGGACAGACCTATTAGATGGTGAAAACAGTAGTAGTTCAGCCTTTGAGAGATTCAGTTTCAGATAGAGCGAGGACATGATATTTGAGACAACAGAGAGACTGTTACTGGTGTTCTATATTAGTGCTGGGGTGATGTCACAGGAAGATATGTATAATTGGGTGTCATCAGCATAAAGATGGCATTGGAAGCCAAATCTGGGGATGGTTTGTCCAAAGGCTAAAGCCACATTTTTCGGAAAAGCTGCTTTTTTGTTTAAGTGCTTTCTTTATATTCCCTATTCCTGTTGTAGCCACTGCTGGCTTTAGCTAAAAAAAAACCACAGCACCAAAATAGCAGCTTTTCCGCAATGCGCGGCCTAAGGGTTAAAAAGCCTCCCATTGATTTCAATGTGTAACACTCGTAAGCCGGCACACATTGAAGTGAATGGGATCTGTTTTGAGCGCTCACACGCTGACACGTGTATACGTGTCTGAATGCGTGCCGCGTTACTTCGTGGGAACGGAGCCTAAGCCTCACAGCTATCAGTAGAAATGCAGCAGTAATCCTGGCCAAAAACACTACAGCAGAAACCTCTACTACACTCCAAAAACCAAGAGGCAGCACTAGCAAACAACCAAGATTTCTCAGAAAATAGACAATACTTCATTACAACCAACTTCTTCATCTACAGGTTGCTCTGTAACTACACAATTCACGAGTTTGCCTTGCCATGTACTCGTTTTCATATACTAATATTTTTGGACTGGTCACTGCCTTTCACAAGGTCAGCACACTCCTCTCCTGCTGTTTTGATCATATCCATATTTATATCAGCTACACATTCTAGATTTAATAACTGTACCACCTGTTGGAATGTTAATTCCTAAGCAAGCTGGGCTATCCAAGGGCTATGTAATACTGAGCATACATTTCTCTTTCAATTAAGATTCCAGGATCTATCTTATGGTATAGAAGCAGTTCAGCTTTAAAGAGGACCTATCATGTCTTCGGGCACATGCAGTTTTATATACCGCTAGAAAGCCAACAGTGCGCTGAATTGAGCGCACTGTCTGCTTTCCTATTATATGCTGCGGGTGAAGGGCTATTGGTAATGGCACTGATAGCCCTTCACCCGGGGCACATAACAGGAAAGCCAACAGTGTGCTAAATTCAGTGCATTGTTGGCTTTCTAGCGGTATATAAAACCGCATGTGCCCGAGGACATGAAAGGTCCTCTTTAAGATGTAATAGAATGATATCTAGTGGTCATATAGGGATTAGGTATATTGTACCCATGCATCCTACACATACAGACCTCATACAGTTACAACAACACAAATCTGAGGCATTAATTCCATTCTGCTGAAAACTATATGAATGAAATAAGTCTTCTTAGCAAAAAAATAAGGTATTAATCAGTTCTGTTCCAACAAGATTATAAGCAAAAGTGAAAAAGGACCTTAGGGGTTCTGCAACAACACAAGAACATGGCCCGGTGATCACAGGAACCTGGTGTCTGAATTCTGATGAAGAATGGAAAGCACAGAACAAAGGAAAAACAGACACCTCGGAAAATGGAGCCATTTAATTATGAAATGTAAAAATCTGAAATGTACAAAAAGACTGATGAAAGCTGCATTATACACTTTAGATATTTCATTTATTATGTACACCCTGCCCTAGATACTTCAAAAGCTGTATCAGTGTGTTCCAAGAGAAGACCCCTATAGACCCAATGACTAGTAAACCTGTTATCCCTTGTAGCACATGATAAAAGAGCTAGATAGATAGATAGATAGATAGATAGGAGATAGATAGATAGATAGATAGATAGATAGATAGATTAATAGATAGATAGATAGATAGATAGATAGATAGATAGATAGATAGATAGATAGGAGATAGATAGATAGATAGATAGATAGATAGATGTCCCATATACATATTAATGCTGGATAAACATATATAGTGGTGGTCCAAAGCTCCCTTAGACCCTGGCCCCGTGTTGCGAAAATGCATTGTTTTGGCCACGGCAAAAACACCGCAGCAAAAAAAAACCTGTTTTACATTACCTGCAAAGTAGATGGGATTCTGACTAATCCCATCCACACAATACAGAAAAAAATCCACTGCAGAAATGCTGCAATTTCAAAAATGACAGAAATTTTTTCGTACAGGTATAATAGGGGCAGAAAGTCAGCAGAGGAAAACTCTATAGACTTTCTTTTAAATAAAGCTGCAGAAAAAAAAGTGATGCATTTCCACCATGGTCTTTTCCATAGCGTTTTTTGGCTGTGGCCCACTACGTGGGATATAGGATATAAGTAAAAAGGATTGGGCATGTTGAACTGTAGGATTATTGGGGAGTCAGAAGGACTACCTGTTGGTCAAAAATGTTTGCCTAAAGTGTATGGGCAGCTTACAAATCAGATAGGAGATATACATACAGACATATGTACCTATAAACTTTATCCTAGACTGATACTGTACTTTACAGTGGTGTGACTAAAGTCTTATGGGCCCCCGGGCAAACTTTGACTGGGGCCCCCTCACTATAGCGTATTCTTAATAGCAATGGTTATGGGTGCTGATAGCTCAGATACTTGAAAGGGATACAAGTACAGTACTCATGACTGCGTTTTCAAAGAATATGGTTCGTGAGCAGCACAGAGCCTGCCATGTAAACAATGCTTGGAGCTGCAAGCTCAAAGAAACAGCTGATCTGTAAGGTCGTGTTTAAAATCTAAGATCAGTGGGGCTCCAACACCTGGGGCTCCTGCTGATCAGCTGTTTGTAGTCCTTTTGCGAACTCAGTGACCCCCTTCACTATTTACCATGCAATTTAATCACAGCCTTTAAAAATATTACATGACTTCTATAAATCAGATGTCATGTCATGTAAATAGTGAAGGAGCCCCCCACAGTATAATGCTCCACAGTAGCCCCACACAGTATAATATGCTCCCCACAGTTATCCCCACACAGCATAATATTCTCTCCAGAGCTCCCCACAAAGTATGATGCTCCAATGTGGCGCCAAACAATATAATATGCTCCCCAGAGGCCGCACATAGTATATTGCTCTACAGAGGTCCCACACAGTATAATATGCTCCCCAGATCCCCCCCCCCCAGTATAATGCTCCATAGCAGCCCTACACAGTATAATACGCTCCTAAAAGCCCTCTCCCACCAGTATAATGATGCTCTGGAAGTCTTGAGCCACTTCAGGTTTGGCTCTCTATTCTTCGGCTCAGTGGCATTATTGTACTCTGGGGTCTCCTCAGGCCCTTAGATAGTAGTAGTTTGGGCCACAACAAGCAGTCCACAGCAATATCAGTAAGGAAAGTTTAGGGTCCATTGCAAAAACTTAACTTTCCGTGAGAGCAGTTGGAAAGAGGGGCCCCAGAGGTTGCTAGGACTAGAAGAGGGAGTGAAGACCAGACACCACTCCTATCCATGTTTGTAAAGTGCCAAACCTGTGGCTACTGCTTGTTATATATGGCTCCCTTTAGTTAATTGTCTGTTTGAACTACATCCACAAGCAGGGAGTGCCCTGTGGATCCCATTCCCACATCACTGTGCTGCCTTTTTTTAAAATTAAATTAAAGCTACCATAACCAAATGGAATAAACCCATTTTTTTGGATTACATCACCTGTTCCTTGAGTTGGTACACCCCCATGCACATTGGATACACAGATGATCCCATCAATATCAAAGGTTTAACTAATTTTAAAGGGAGTCTATCAGCAAGAAAATTGGTATCAAACTAATGACAAACTAATGACAGTACCTTGTAGGGTGTCTTCTACATTTTCCAAATATACCTTTCTTATAAACCATAGCCTTATGGTTGACTTCAAAAGGCCGTTCAAAAGGTAATTCTGCGAGTGTATATATGTAGCTCTGCCTGTTAGGTATAGTTCCATTTATAGCCGATTGAAACTAGCCATCGCACATAGGTAATAGTGTCCTAATTATCTCACTCCTACAGATAATAGTCCCACCTAGGTAATAGTGTCCTAATCATCTCCCCTGTACAGGAGGTACCCTGTTTCCCTGAAAATAAGTCATCCCCCAAAAGTAAGACATAGCAGAGGTTTTGTTGAATTGCCTAATATAAGGCACCACCTGAAAGTAAGACATCCCCCAATAATACGGTAATAATCTTTCTGCGCAAAGATTGTATGAAGAAAAACATTGCAGCCAGCTGAACACTGTGCGCGATGTTCTGTGTGCACAGATATGCCGGCTGCTGACACCGCTGCAATACGTTGTATCCACTGTTCCTGCTGCAGTAGGATGAGCTGAGAGATGCCCGTGGACATACACTAAGCATCATATGCGGCGGGGGCGTCCACTCTGCCAGCTCATCCCACAGCAGCAGGAACAGTGGATACAAATAATGGGATCACAGCAGCAGCAGCCGCCGGCTTTCCTGTGAAAACAGAGCACCGCACACAGCGTTCAGCCGGCTGCAATGTTTTTCTTTATACAATCTTTGCGCAATCTTAGCACATAAGACATCCCCTGAAAATAAGACATAGCATGTCTTTAGGACCAAAATTTAATATAAGACACTGTCTTATTTTCGGGGAAACAGGGTAACAGTTCCCCCTAGATAATAGTGTCCTAGTTATCTCCCCTCTACAGGTAACCGTCCCCCCTAGGTAATAGTGTCCTAATTATCTCCCCCTACAGGTAACAATCCCTGCATAGGTAATAGTGTCCCATTTGTGCCTCCACATATATTGGTGTACCCCCACTGGTAATTGTTTTCCCCACCCCAAATTACATCACACACAGTCCAGGCCAAACAATTCTTTGGAATTTCATATTTATGTCTTTTTCCTACAAGGTGCTGATGTGGCTCCCACCTATGCACCTCTTCTATTATCCTCCCAGCTACCCTATCCCGGCAGTATGGTACCATAATCAATACCATAGAGCAGGAGACAGCATGGCCGGAAAGACATTAAAAGAGGTGCACAGCGGGCACCACATGAGCTCTTTGTAGGAAGACAAGGTATGTATGAAATTCCCTACACCTGGAGACAGTAGTGTAGCGAGAGATGCTCGGTCACAAGGGCGACAGCTGTGATCCCTATAGCTGTTTGTTATGTCTTTGACTGGAAGGTCCACAGCACTCCCCAGCTATAGAATACTGAGGACCTTCCGGCCCAACACAATATATGATCCCTTTTTTTTCGCCCACTCACACTATACGAGTAACTTTTTTGCCCCCACACAATATAAGCCCCTCTTTTTTTGCCCCCACACACCATATGACTCCCTTTTTTGACCTCACGCAGTATATGGCCCACACACAGTCATTGTGCTTTCAGTCCTGGTGACCTCTTACCCCCGTATCCCAGCAGATAGCCCACCATCTCTTTAACCATATGAATGAATAGATGAATGGATGGAGACTTCAAAGACAAATGTGAGCAAGCACATTACTAAGTACTCAGTGAAAAGATTGTGAGGACAGATTGACAATATGTTCTGACTCAGAGCAGCATACGAAGCCGCTTTGTAGCAATAGAGAGCCAGGGAAGGTAAGTGCAAGGTTATTCTGCACATCAGTCACTTCAACGACTAGCAGGTTGGAGCCAGTGGGAAAAAAGGTAAAGCAGTCATTCGTCTCTCCCCCTCCCTCTGGCTACACTCTCCAGCTACAGGCAACATCCCAGCCCCTGCAATGCAACATGCACTGTGTCTGTTACCTCTCTCCAGACCTAAGGGTTCAGACAGAGCTGCCATCTTAACTCCAGCAGTCACATGCCCAGGAGTTCCCCACTGTGGAGGAGGAGGAGGAGGAAGCTGCTCAACCCACAAGCCTTGGAGATGCTGTGTGCATCATGACAGCTACTGTGCCATCCTCCTCCACACATGCACTGTCTATATAGTGTAACAGCCATGAGGTGCACCGTAAATGCACAGCACATCAGGCTGGCCAGAATATACAAGCTCTATACCAGTGACTGCAGTTGTCAGGTTACAGATAATTCAGGGTGGCCATAGGTGTAATGATTTACCATGTCTGTAGATAGTTTTAAAGCTACAGCTCCCAACATTCCCTGACGGCAGCAGATTGTAGACCCCAGATATAGAGGATAATGCAGGGGCAGGAAATTTACAATACAAAGTCTACATGAAATAGTCTGTAGAATGTATTATGTATTGTCCCATGGTCATACAATAAACATGTAAAGGGATCCTATCATTCAGATGACATTTTTTCTAAGTACCACATCAGAATAGCCTTAAGAAAGGCTATTCTTCTCTTACCTTTCGTTGTCTTCTCCGCACTGCCGTTTGACTACAACCCCGGTTCTTGTCGGTATTGTCTCGCAGCAGTGGGGGCAGGCCCCAGTGCTCAGACAGCACTGGAGGCAGCTCCAATGCTGCGAGAGAACTCTCTCCAGCACCGCCTCCTCTTCTTCAGCAGCATCATCTTCAGCCTCTTCTTCCGGCGGTGGCTTGTAGCTTCTAAGGCCTCCTGCCTTGGGCAGAGCAGACTGTGCATGCCCATAGGCCACGAGAAAATGGCCGCTTTCATAGTATTGTAAGTGGCCATTTTCTCGGGGCCTGTGGGCATGCGCAGTCTGCTCTGCCCGAGGACTAGAAGTAAGAAGACACTGCTGGAAGAAGAGAATGAAGAGGCTGTTCCTGATGAAGATGGAGGCGGCGCTGAAGAGAGTTCTCTCGCAGCATTGGGGCCGCCCCCAGTGCTGTCTGAGCGCTGGGGCCCGCCCCCACTGCTGCGAGAGAGCTAATTTACATACCGACAAGAACCGGGATTGTAGTCGAACGGCGGCACGGAGAAGACAACGAAAGGTAGGAGAAGAATAGCCTTTCTTAAGGCTATTCCGATGTGGTACTTAGAAAAAATGTCGTCTGAATTATAGGATCCCTTTAATGATGTAGGACTCTTGTCGCCACCACCCAGTATAAGATCCCACTTACGGCTGAGCACAGTATGGGAGGTATGTTAAATATCTATGCATACTCTCAGCTTTCAAAGGACAGAAAGAGGGACAAAATGTGCTGCACGCTGTGTCAGCTGTGGCAAATTTAGCTCCACCCACTTCTACATTGACCCTGCCCATTCTCAGCTATTTTTCCATGTGCCTCCACACAGTATAATGCTCCTACACTCACCCTAACATTATACGTCCCAAACATTATAATGTTTTCCTCCAATTGCCCCACAGTATTCAGTCCCTCTCCTCGTGCCCCAGTTTAAACTTGCGGGAACTGGAGGGAGACATTGAACTATGGCAGCAGGAGGGGGACATTTAATTGGGGCAGTTGGAGGGTGACATGAAACAGTGGGGGTAGTTGGAGGGGGACATTAAACTGGGGGCAACTAGAGGCAGACATTTCCCCCTCCAGCTACCCCCATGGTTTAACCCCTTAGAGACACAGCCCATAAGTGACTTAAGGACCAGGCCTCTTTTTTCAAAACTGACATGTGTCACTTTAAATGGCAATAACTTTGAGACGCTATAACTTACACAAGTGATTTGGAGATTGTTTTTTTTCGTAACACATTATACTTCATGTTAGCCGTAAACACTAATCAACTTTTTGTATTTATTTATAAAAAAAAATAGGAAATTTGATAGAAATTTGGGAAAAAATAGTAATTTTCAAAATTTGAAATTCTCTGCTTTTCAGGCAGATAGTCATACTACCCAAATACATGAATAAATATTATCTACCATATCTCTGCTTTATATTAGCATCATCTTTTGATTGTCTTTTAATTTATTTTGGATTTTACAAGGCTTACAAAGTGTAACAGCGATTTTCCAGAAATAGCGATTCCCCAAAATAATTTTTTAGGGACCACTTCAGCTCTGAAAGGAATTATAAAGGCCTATATAATAGAACCCTCCCCCCGCACCCCCCCAAAAAAATCACCCCATTTTCAAAACTGCACCCCTAAAATTATTCAAAACAACATTTGGGATGTTTGTTAAACGTTTAAGCATTTCATAAGAATAAAAATAATGTGGAGGTGAAATTTAGACATTTCATTTTTTTACACTAAGGGAGCCTGCACACGGAATTACACTCCGCTCATTCTGAACGTAAAATTTGTTAATAACGAGCGTGTAAAAACCAGATCCCATTGATTTCTATGGGTGCCGGCATACGTGCGCTTATGACAATCGGCAGTCATGCTGGCACTTCCTTAGTGGAGTGCCGGTATGACTGCCGGTTGTAGGTAGTGTAGGTCAGGGTGGAAGGTATCCTACTTACCTTTCCCATCTTCGTAGCAGCGCTGGTGCTGTTCGTCCCAGCAGTGGTGGGCGGGGTTTAGCGAGGCTTCGGTGGCAGGGCTTATCGGGGCTTTCGCGGGCGGGGCAGAGTGATCCTCAGTTCACTGACACAGCCTCTGCCTCTTGGATGAGCTCTGAAAGTGAACTCCCCACAGCATATGCACAGTGGGCATCTCCCAGCTCATCCTACAGCAGCAGGAACAGTGGATACAACAGCAGAGGCAGTAGCCGGCTTTCCTGTGCACACGGAGCACATCGCAGTGTTCAGACGGCTGTAATGATTTTTGGGAATGCTTTATTTTCAGGGGGTGCCTTATATTAGGCAATTCAACAAAAAAAAAACATGCCTTACTTTCGGGGAAATGCGGTAATATTAATTTTATACCCACATATGACATTACGTACGTTATCCCAGGTACACCAGTGTCATACATCTGACATAAACTGCAGTTTGGGCGCACAGCAGGGCGCAGAAGGGAAGGAGCGCGATGCGGCTTTTGGAATACAGATTAAGATGTTTGGTATCTGGACACCATGTCATGTTTGTAGAGCCTGTAAGGTACCAGAAAGGTGGATTCCCCAAAGGAGGGACCGCAATTTGAAACTGGAAACTCAAAGAATTTATAAGGGGGTGTAGTGAGTATTAGTATCCCAGACGTGACTGCACAGCGGATGGTGAAGAGGGAATATATAAGCAGTGCGGAGTACATTGCAAACACCAAATTCCCTACTATGTCCCAAGTAGCTCCTGTGATTGGGGGAATAACTCTGGGGGTTAATTCCGGTGTCTTTTCCCTCATAAGCTGTAAATCTGGGGTGTCTGCTGATATTCGCTCGCACAACTTATATATTCCCTTCCTGCCACAGCTAGTTGTATTCTATTAATTTGGCGATTTTTATTTTTTTATTTTTTTTTTTGGGGGGGGGGGTTGTCATCACATTATGCAAGCTATATTTTCTTTATTTTTCTGGTGACGTGGCCATATAAGGGCTTGTTGTTTGTGGGATGAGATGTGTTTTGTAATTACACCGTTTTTGGGTGCCTACAACTTACTGAATACATTTTATTAACTCTTTCTTGCTGGATTTAAAAGAAAAAAAAAATTCTGGCATTGCATTTTAGCTTTTAATTTTTTTGCCATGCAACGTACAGCATAAGTAGCATATTATCTTTATTCTGAGGGTCAGTACGATCACAGCGATACCTCATTTGTATTATTTTTTTTATGCGTAACTAATTCTGCAGAACAAATACATATTTGGGGACATAAATCAATGTTTTTTGCATCGCCATCTTCTGAGAGGCGTAACATTTTTATTTTTCGGTTGACAGTGTTGGTTGGGGGCTTATTGTTTGCGGGAAAATGTGTGCTTTTATTGGTACTGTTGTGCCATTCACCGTGTACATTAAATATTGTTTAAGTTTTGTTGTACAGATTGTTACGGACGCAGCGATACCAAATATGTATTGTTTTTATTAATTTTTAGGTTTTTTTTATATAATTCATTTTCTATAGAAAAAAGGGAATTTTGGGGGCTTTTTCACGTGTCCATTTAGGACACTTGATTCAGAAATACTTTGATTGCTGATATTATTATGCACTGTGAGACACAGCATGCACCTGTCTCACAGAGCATAGCAGGATGTCAGGCTGTGCAGACGGCACAGCCTAACGTCAGAAGGTTGTGGCAGGATCACCAGGTATGTGGAGGCTCTGGGCAGCCTGGGGTCACTGGCCAGACCCCAGACTGCATAATACCGATACTGGCACCCCCCGATCTCGCCACGGGGGCTTCCGGGGGGGGGAGGAGGAGAGTGCGGAACCGTATGGATGCGACGGTCATCTTTGACCATCGCAATCAAAGGGTTAAAACCTCCAGGGAGCGCATCTCTGACTGTATGAGCTAACACCTGGTTCCGATGCCGCCCGCCCGGTACTTCATGGTGTGCGACCTACCTTGCCCCCATGACGTCATACTACGTCAAAGGTCGCTAAGGAGTTAATGTCCTCCTCCACTTGCACCCAGTTTAATGTCACCATCCATCTGCCCCCCTAGTTTAATGTCCCCCCTCCATCTGTCCCCAGTTTAATGTACCCCTTCATTTGCCTCCAGCTTAATGTCCCCCTTCATCTGCCAACAATTTAATTTCCCCCTTCATATGTCATGAGCTTAATGCTTAAAATCACTGGTTTATAGCACCGTTCCCTCTTGATTAATAGCAATACCCTTTCTTAGCCTATTTCAGTCATAGACCCTACTGTAACCCTTCTCAGGGTCTATGACTGAAATAGGCTAAGAAAGGGTATTGCTATTAATCAAGAGGGAACGGTGCTATAAACCAGTGATTTTATATTTATCTGGCTTAGCAAAAGTGAATAAGAGAGCGACGTTTCCTTTATGAATGATGATGGGGGGGTATATAAAATAAAACAAAATGAAATAATATATACTCCTGTCTATATGGGCGCATCCTTTCTAATACCCATTGAAAATAAAAAAGACACACACACACTTTTTATTGGTGTATTTGGATATTGTTTTGAGTAAAATGGTTATTTAATTTTAACTTATTTATTAAAAATACTACATCGTGAGCAGCATGACAACCTCGAGAGATTAAGTTCAACGACACTTCTGTCTCCATCTTTCCTGATTTTTCTGCAGCTCTGCAAATGACTCGTGCTATCTTTGTCAACATGCAACAATGTTTGCGAGGTGCTCCATCCAATACTCCAAGGCGTATCCTGCACACAGAGGCGTAACTACCAGGGTAACAGCGGTAGCAGCAGCCAAAGGGCCCGGAACATTATGGGCCCGGCGACAGCCGCTACCGCTGCATTGTTGTTGTTTTTTTCATAATAGGCCGTTACCTGCTGCAGTTACTCCAGCCAGTAACGGACCCTATTTAGTTACCGATCCTGGCAGGGGCTGGGATTGGTAAGTGACGCCGCGGGCACCACAAACACTATTATTAAACTCAGGGGTCTTTTCAGACCCCCGAGTATAATGATCAGAGGCCTGGGAGAGGTACGAAAACATAAAAAACAGTGTTAGTTAGTCTCCAGGTTCCAGGCAGGCTTCAGGCCTACTTCTGTGACGTCCCTGACGTCACATGACTGGGGCCTGCGTCCCGGGTCATGTGACATCCCGGATGTCATTGAAGATGTCTGACAACATGGAGGGGTGCAGTGGAGCCATGGATAGGTAAGTAACAGTGTTTTTTATGTTGGTATCCCTCCTCGGTCTCCGATTATCATACTCTGGGGTCTGAAAAGATCCCAGAGTATAATAATTGTTCAAGGGTGTTCATAAAGGGGCATAATACTTTGTGCAGGGGCCACTATGGGGCATAATACTGTGTGCAGGGGCCACTATGAGGAACAATAGAGCAAGTAGGAATATGGGGGGAGGGGGGTCGGTCAAGATCTACGGCGTCGGTCACTGGGGACCCCCATGTCAATAGTTCGGCACGGGGCCCCGCCGTTCCTAGTAACATGTTTGTCACCTCCCCTGGGCTTGCGATCATTATACTTGGGGGTTCTACCAAACCTGAAATTTATGTATTATTTGCAAGGACCACCTTAGGGGCCACTCTGTGACATTATACTTTGTGCAGGGGCCACAATAGGACTATATGATGTGCAAGGGCACATCATACCGTGTGCAGCGGCATCTATGGGACATCATACAGCGCACAGGGGCCACTATGGGACATTATACTGCACGGAAGGGTCGGCATGGGACATTATACCTTGTGAAGGGGTTGCAGATTCTTACTTCATTTTATCTCCCATTTAAAATTATTAGTGCAGGACACTGGAAAAAAAATGCTGGATCTTGCCGCGGATTCTGCAGCTGATTTGGACGCCGCAGCTTGAGACTCAACCCTAATTAGACCCAGTCATTTGCACTGAATCGGTGAAAAACTGCAAGGGCTTGATAATGCTCTGTATCCACCACCATGAGCTGAGAGGCAGAAAATTAAGAGGAATATGAGGCAGTAAAATTCCTCTTTACTTTCTGACATCTGAACAGGTTTTATCTACTTATATGGAATGGACTGTATTACACTCCACTCCAGAAGGTCCACATCAACAAAAAAAACACCCAATTTTGGTTGTTTTTTTTGCTTCAGTGCATATGAATTGCTTCAAAAGGGGTCCACTGAGGCTCTGTTACCCAAGGGTGCACAAAAACCTGGAGCTGGCCCTGGTGCAGGGTCTTATAGATGATGTCACATAATATTCGAGATGCAGGGCCTCATAGCGGCAGACCCATACTATCAGAGGTGCAGAGCCTCATAGCTGCTGCAGTTAAACATCACAAGCATACCTTCCAACTGTCGCAGATTCTACGGGACTGTGGTTGTGGTTCGTGTCCCCTGTCCCAGTTGGCAGGAGGTATCTCCCGGATTCAACTCATCTGTGTCCAGAGGACGCAGATGAGTTGAATGCAATAGTGAATGAAGCAGGAGCTGTCCGTGGATGTAACTCTCATCTCGCCTGCATCTCCCAGAACACTCCGTGACTGAGACTGCAGACAGAGCGGCAGGGGAGCGAGGAGAGTTAAGTATCAATGTTATTATGTTAAACTTTGGGTGGAAATTAAGGCAGAACATGAAACTAGGGGCAGATGAAGTGGGAGGCATTAAACTTGAGGCAGATGAAGGGGGAACATTAAAGTGGGGAAGATGATGGGGAAAAATGAAACTGGTGGCAGATTAAGAGGGACATTAAACTGGGGACAGTTGGAGGGGGACATTAAAAAATGGGGGTTACTGGACAGAGACATTAAGTTGGGGGCAACTGGAAAGGATCATTAAACTGAGGGCAACATGTCTGCCTCCATGCCCCCAGTTTAATGTCCCCCTCCAGTTACCCAAGTTTTATGTGCCCCTTTAGTTGCCCCCAGTTTAATGTTCTGCTCCAGCTGCCATTAATTTATTGTCCCCCTCCAACTACCCCCATTGTTTAATGTTTCCCTCTAGCTGTCCCAGTTTAATGTCCCTCCCCATTAGCCCCCAGTTTAAACTGAGGCATGAGGAGAGGGACTTCATACTGTTGGGCGATTGGAGGAGAACATTATATTGTGGGGGCATATAATGTTAGGGTGAGTGTAAGCACATTATATTAAATTTGCCGAGGCATGCATAGCACATTTTGCCCTTCTTTATTTCCTCTGAAAGGGAGGTATGATATGGGGAAGCATTATATTGTATAGGAACATGTAACAGTGACAGTATTCTGTATGTGGGCCTGTAACAGGGACAGTAGACTGTATGGGGGTCTTTAATAGTGACAGTATACTGTATTGGAGCCTGTAACAGGTGTTATATTCTGTGGGAACAAGTAACAGGAGCATAATATTGTGGACACCATTTTTCATCCCTTGAATGATACTATGAATTCATTATACAAGTTATTATTGGATGTGGGAGAAGTTTATTATCAATAGAATAGATAGTGATAGCCATCTTTAGATTCTTGTAATGAAACGAGCTTGCATACTAGTCTTTACCATGGCTCTCCAAGTAATAGACAAGAGTTTCTTTTGAAAGGTTTCTGGACCAGCTTTATGACCTTGCTCTGAGATGTTCTATTTCCCCAACTGGTAACACAGAAGAAGGTTCCTCCAGCTGATGCTTTACATTTACTCTATTTCTGAAAAACAGATTAAATATATCATTTGTCTTGATGGACAGCACCTACTGTGTAAGCCTAGATATCGCCACATCCGAAAATGCCTGAACTATTAAACTATAAAACTATTTACCCCATACGGTGAACACCTTAATGTGGCAAAAATCAAAATACCCAAGTTGCTATTTTTTTTTCTGCTGCTTTGCCTCCCCAAAAAATGTAATAAAAAGTGCTAAAAACATCTTAGGTCCGGTTCACATCTGCGTTCGGGCCATTCTGTCCAACTCTGCAAACAGCACTTTCCTCTCCGCATTTTTTGTTTGGAAACCAAGTGGAAGTCACACGAACCCCAACTCCTGTACCCTGTTGCTGGCATCTTCTGTTTCCCCCTGTTTCTACCTCTGGTCACTACTTCAAGTGCCGCCTGTTCCATGCAAGGACTTCTTCTGCTCACTGGTGGTCTTCTTGTTCCATTTGAGGTCTGCCTTGCTACATCCATTTTGACAAATCTAGCACTGCCATTCCCATGTTCCCAAGCCTGACTCAACTACTACTATATTATCAAATCCATCACTGCTACATGTATTGTGACTAGAGATGAGCGAACACTATTTGAAACAGCCGTTTAGAATAGCACGCTGCCATAGAAATGAATGGAAGCGGCCGGCATGCAGACTTTGCCGGCGGCCGGCCGCTTAACCCCCCCGCGTGCCGACTACGTCCATTAATTTCTATGGGAGCGTGCTATTCAAAATGGCCGTTTCAAATAGTGTTCACTCATCTCTAGTCACACTCATTTCTGCTATAGGCAAATACAAATACTCAGCCATATGCAAACTCACCTTTACTATACAGATTTCCTTATCTACTTACCTTCCTGACTTTGTCCATATTCCAATACTGGTTGATCTCACTGCCATAACAATTACAAAAGAAAAAAAATACAAGCCCCCTCTTAAATTTCTTAACTATTTCATCAGATTAATAAAATCATAAATGGTGTTGGCCACTTTGTCTTTGTTTTTTAATGTGATGGAAGTAATAGATAATACCACTTACCCATATACTGTAGGTCCAAGGTATGTGGCAATGTCTGCGCTTTTTATGCTTCCTCCATTGTGCACTTCTCTTTACTGCATGTACAGAGATATGGTCCAAACTTGGCTGCTTGTCATGGGTCATGTGACCTGACATGCCCATCAGTGGCCTCAATAGAAATACCCTGTGCACAGTTAGAGAGTTAGCACATGTGTAGTGCTGTGCGTATTGTATCTCTGTGGAGGCTACTGAATGCAGTCTGTGATATAAGCATCCAATGAGTCCATGATGAAGCCCCCTGAGGTGATGGGAGATAGAAAAAGCTCAAAAAAAATCAAGATTAATAAAAAAATAAATATATAAAAACATAAAAAAATTCAAATCACTGCCGTAGTTCACATATAAGAATAAGTAAACAACAAGATAGGTATCTCCACGACTGAACATGCCTGTACTATTTAATTACAAAAAAAAAATCCCATATGGTAAACACTGTAGGGGAAAAAAGCAAAATGGCTCAATACCGTATTTTCCGGACTATAAGGCGCACATAAAAACCTACGATTTCCTCAGAAATCGTAAGTGCGGCTTATAGTCCGGTGCGGCTTATATATGGATGGAAGCGGCGGCAAAGTCTGCGTGCCGCTTCCATACATACATAAAAGGCACCGTAAGGGTGTATTCAGACTACGTAACGCCGGGCGTGTATGAGAGCCGTACACGCCGGCATTACGGCAGACTGCCGAACACTTCCCATTCACTTCAATGGGAGCGCTCGTAAACGCCGCTGTTACGAGCGCTCCCATTGAAGTGAATGGGAAGTGTTCGGCAGTCTGCCGTAATGCCGGCGTGTACGGCTCTCATACACGCCCGGCGTTACGTAGTCTGAATGCACCCTAAGGGTGCATTCACACTACAGAACGCCGGCGTGTAATCACAGCCGTACACGCCGGCGTTACAGCAGGGCTGCCGGACACTTCCTATTCATTTCTATGGGAGCCGGCATGCGAGCGCTCCCCATAGAAATGAATGGACAGACACTTCCCATTCATTTCTATGGGAGCCGGCATGCGAGCGCTCCCTATAGAAATGAATGGAAAAAAGCAGTCCATTCATTTCTATGGGGAGCGCTCGCATGCCGGCTCCCATAGAAATGAATGGGAAGTGTCCGGCAGCCCTGCTGTCACGCCGGCCTGAAACAGAACGTGAAACTTACCCAGCGGTGCAGGGCGGGCGGGCATTCAGGCCTCCTCTTCCTCCGATGTTCCGTCCTTCTCCTCCGGCGCTCGCTGATAATGGCCGGGGCGCATGCGCAATATCATAATGCTTCTACTACAGCTACGCATGCGCCCAGGCCATTATCAGTTAGCGAGCGGCGGAGGAGGAGGACGGAACATCGGAGGAAGAGGAGGCCTGAATGCCCGCCCACCCTGCACCGCTCGGTAAGTTTCACATTCTGTTTCAGGCTTTTATTTTAAAATGGGGGGGGGGGGTAGTTTAATATGACTTTTACGGTTGGGCTATATCAGCATGATTTTGCTGATAGAGCCCCTCCTCGCCTGCCGAGCGCTTCCAATAGAAGCGGCTGGCACGCGGGGGGTTAAGCGGCCACTGGCAAAGTCTGCCTGCCGGCGCTTTCAATAACATATAATGCGCACCGGACTGCGGCTTATAGTCCGGTGCGCCTTATATATGAACCGAGACGGACTATAAGGCGCTCATGGGCAATGCGGCTTATAGTCCAGTGCGCCTTATAGTCCGTAAAATACGGTAGTTGTTATTTTTGCGGTTTCGCGAACCAAAAAATTTAATCAAAAGTGATCAAAAGGCCGGACACTCCCCAAAATGGTATCAACAAAAACGACAACATGCCATTTCCATGAATACAACAATGCAAATAATTTTTTAAAAATGTATTACAACATAAAAAAACTATATAAATTTGGTACAATTGCAGTTTTTTTCCCATAACATCCCATTCAGAATTTTTTTTTTAATTTCCTATTATGTGGAATACTAAATACGAAGTCCAGTTTATCCCACAAAATGCAATCAATCGACTTTGTAAATGGAAAAATAAAAAAGCTGTGACTATTATTAGGCAGGGAGTCAAAAAACAAAACTGCCAAAAAGGAAAAATGCTGTATCCTCAAGAGGTTAATGCAAAAAGTAAAAAGTTCTGTGTCTCAGAATGGGATGGTAAGAAAACAACAGTAAAAAACTGCTGAATACTTTAAAGGGGTTGTCCACTTTCAGACCAATATAGTGAGAACAATGTTATTGTTTGTATAATGAAGAGTTATACAATTTTCCAGTGTTTTTGCTTTTTTTTTTTTTTTTTTTTTTTTATCAATTCCTTACATTTTCCTAGATCTCTGCTTGTTGTCATTTATTCTTACTTCCATTAGATAAAAATTATATTATATGCGGTCCATGGTCATGTGACCAAAGACCTTATATATCATATAACCATGGGCTTTACATCACATGACCATGGACTGATTGTTATCCACTGGCAGTAAGCAGAATGAATAACAACAATCTAGGAAACCATGAGGGATTAATACAGAAAGTATATTGGAAAATTGTACAACTTCTCATTATACAAGCGATAACATTGGTCTCTCAATATTGGTCTGATAGTGGACAAGCCCTTTAAAGGAGTTATCTACTTTCTACTATTGATGACCTATCCTTATCTTGGTATTATTTGTTTGTTTATATTCAGGGTTATCCGATTTCTAATGCAGTGGTAGGAGCCAGTAGGGTAGGACTGTCCCATAGACTTTAGTGCTGCAGTGCCAAAAATCTACCGCTACAGTAGAAAACGGATAACCCCTTTAATTCCCAGGATAGACTGCAATCATAAGGGGCTAAAGACTTAATTTTTTTTGGCCTTTTTACAGTACCATCTGTTTTTGCCTTTATTAGGGCATCAAGTGTATACCGTATATACTCGAGTATAAGCCGACCCAAATATAAGCCGACCCCCTAATTTTACCACAAAAAACTGTGAAAACTTATTGACTCGAGTATAAGCCTAGGGGGGAAATGTAGCAGCTACTGGAAAATTTCAAAAATTAAAATGGTTTTTGGGTGCAGAAGTTGCTGAGTGCTGGGAAAGGAGAGGGGGTGTTTTGGTTGTCTGTCTGCCCCTTCCCCGAGCTTGAGGACTTTTTTTTTTTTTCTCCCCCACGTGGAATTCAGCCTGGCTGAATATAGGGTATCTGCAGTGCTCCTATTAACCCCTTCCTGACGGAAGAGGAGCCCTGCAGATCCTATATTCAGTAGATCAGGCACTTTCAGACACAGGGATACCTAATCTGTATGTGTTTCACAGTCATTTTCTACTTTTATATGTTTTCTAGGGAAAGGACCCCCCCCCCCCATTTTATTTTATTTGCTTGACTCAAGTATAAGCTGAGGGGGGCATTTTCAGCACAAAAACTGTGCTTAAAAATTAGGCTTATACTCGAGTATATAGGGTAGGCCCCCATCTGTATGGTCTTCACTAAGGCACCATATATTTCAGCAAATCTGGGCCCCCACTGCAGAGATAAGTTTATACAGTAAATATGGTTAATGCAAATGAGAAGTCTGGGCCGAGCTCTGAATTCCCACTGAGTCTCACTATCAGCATACATGCAGAACCACTCATTAAATACCAGGTCAGGACGGTTCTGTGAATATGCCAATAGTGAGGATTACAGCACGACCAAAAGGATTCAGGGCCAGGTAAGACTCCAGCAAGCGGCCAATCATAACACAGTGGATGGGAGTAATGGAGACTTCCTTGGTGCTCCAGACTACTCATTTGTATAATAACATTTATATACTTACAGTCCTATGAAAAAGTTTGGGCACCCCTATTAATCTTAATCATTTTTAGTTCTAAATATTTTGGTGTTTATAACAGCCATTTCAGTTTGATATATCTAATAACTGATGGACACAGTAATATTTCAGGATTGAAATGAGGTTTATTGTACTAACAGAAAATGCGCAATATGCATTAAACCAAAATTTGACCGGTGCAAAAGTATGGGCACCTCAACAGAAAAGTGACATTAATATTTAGTACATCCTCCTTTTGCAAAGATAACAGCCTCTAGTCGCTTCCTGTAGCTTTTAATCAGTTCCTGGATCCTGGATAAAGGTATTTTGGACAAACAATTCAAGTTCAGTTAAGTTTGATGGTCGCCGAGCATGGACAGCCCGCTTCAAATCATCCCACAGATGTTCAATGATATTCAGGTCTGGGGACTGGGATGGCCATTCCAGAACATTGTACTTGTTCCTCTGCATGAATGCATGAGGATTTGGAGCGGTGTTTTGGATCATTGTCTTGCTGAAATATCCATCCCCGGCGTAACTTCAACTTCGTCACTGATTCTTGAACATTATTCTCAAGAATCTGCTGATACTGAGTGGAATCCATGCGACCCTCAACTTTAACAAGATTCCCGGTGCCGGCATTGGCCACACAGCCCCAAAGCATGATGGAACCTCCACCAAATTTTACAGTGGGTAGCATGTGTTTTTCTTGGAATGCTGTTTCTTTTTGGACGCCATGCATAACGCCTTTTTTTTTTATAACCAAACAACTCAATTTTTGTTTCCAAAATGAAGCTGCCTTGTCCAAATGTGCTTTTTCATACCTCAGGCAACTCTATTTGTGGCGTACGTGCAGAAACGGCTTCTTTCTCATCACTCTCCCATACAGCTTCTATTTGGGCAAAGTGCGCTGTATAGTTGACCGATGCACAGTGACACCATCTGCAGCAAGATGATGCTGCAGCTCTTTGGAGGTGGTCTGTGGATTGTCCTTGACTGTTCTCACCATTCTTTTTCTCTGCCTTTCTGATATTTTTCTTGGCCTGCCACTTCTGGGCTTAACAAGAACTGTCCCTGTGGTCTTCCATTTCCTTACTATGTTCCTCACAGTGGAAACTGACAGGTTAAATCTCTGAGACAACGTTTTGTATCCTTCCCCTGAACAACTATGTTGAACAATCTTTGTTTTCAGATCATTTGAGAGCGGGCTGTCGATGTTCGGCGACCATCAAACTTAACTGAACTTGAATTGTTTTGTAGAAAGAAATGGTCCAAAATACCTTCATCCAGGATCCAGGAACTGATTAAAAGCTACAGGAAGCGACTAGAGGCTGTTATCTTTGCAAAAGGAGGATGTACTAAATATTAATGTCACTTTTCTGTTGAGGTGCCCATATTTTTGCACCGGTCAAATTTTGGTTTAATGCATATTGCCATTTTCTGTTAGTACAATAAACCTCATTTCAATCCTGAAATATTACTGTGTCCATCAGTTATTAGATATATCAAACTGAAATGGCTGTTGCAAACACCAAAATATTTAGAACTAAAAATGATTAAGATTAATAGGGGTGCCCAAACTTTTTCATAGGACTGTATATCTTCAATGAAGGACAAGATTTGGAATGAAAAAAGCTATTACATTCAACTTAATATATCTAACACTGTTTTACTTTATTTGTCCTTATTAAATGGTGCAATTCCTTTTTCCTTGTAGGACTTTTTTTGTTTTGGCCAAACTAGGGCACCATATCTTTTGGCTCCTTTAGAACTCAACTTGTTTTGACCATATGTTTTAGGCCCCTCATTTATATAGTCTTCACTCGGGCACCATTTTTGGTCCTCACTTGGGCACAATTACTTAGGCCTGTCTTGGGCTTCATTTATATGGTCCTCACTGAGGCACCATTTCTTTGGTCCTCGCTCGGGCACCATTTCTTTAGTCGTCACTTGGGCACCATTTTTGGTCCTCACTCGGGCACCATTTCTTAGGCCTCTCTTGGGCATCATTTATGGTCCTCACTCGGGCACCATTTCTTAAGCCTCTCTTGGGCATCATTTATGGTCCTCATTCGGGCACCATTTCTTTGGTCCTCACCTCTTTTGGGCATCATTTATATGATCCTCACTCGGCACCATTTATGGTCCTCACTCGGGCACCATTTCTTAGGCCTCTCTTGGGCATCATTTATATGGTCCTCACTTGGGCACCATTTCTTAGGCCTCTCTTGGGCATCATTTATGGTCCTCACTCGGGCACCATTTCTTAGGCCTCTCTTGAGCATCATTTATGGTCCTCACTCAGGCTCCATTTCTTTGGTCCTCATTCGGGCACCATTTTAGGTCCTCACTTGGGCACCATTTCTTTGGTCCTCACTCAGGCACCACTTTTGGTCTTCACTTGGACACCATTTCTTAGACCTCTCTTGGGTATCATTTATGGTCCTCACTCGGGCACCATTTCTTAGGCCTCTCTTGGGCATCATTTATATGGTCCTCACTCGGGCACCATTTCTTAGTCCTCACTTGGGCACCATTTCTTTGGTCCTCACTTGGGCACCATTCTTTAGGCCTCTCTTGGACATCATTTATATGGTCCTCATTCGGGCACCATTTTTGGTCCTCACTTGGGCACCATTTCTTAGGCCTCTCTTGGGCATCAATTATATGGTCCTCATTCGGGCACCATTTATTTTGTCCTAACTCAGGCACCATTTCTTTGGTCCTCACTCGGGCACCATTTTTGGTCCTCACACAGGCACCATTTCTTTGGTCCTCACTCGGGCACCATTCTTTAGGCCTCTCTTGGACATCATTTATATGGTCCTCATTTGGGCACCATTTCTTTGGTCCTCTCTTGGGCATCATTTATATGGTCCTCACTTGGGCACCATTTCTTTGGTCCTCATTTGGGCACCATTTTTGGTCCTCACTCGGGCACCATTTCTTAGACCTCTCTTCGGCATTATTTATATGGTCCTCACTCGGGCACCATTTTTTTGGTCCTTACTCGGGCACCATTTTTTTTGGTCCTCACTCAGACACCATTTATGGTCCTCACTTGGGCACCATTTCTTTGGTCCTCACTTGGGCACCATTTCTTAGGCCTCTCTTGGGCATCATTCATATGGTCCTCACTTGCGCACCATTTCTTTGGTCCTCTCTTGGGCATCATTTATATGGTCCTCACTTGGGCACCATTTCTTTGGTCCTCATTTGAGCACCATTTATGGTCCTCACTCGGGCACCATTTCTTAGGCCTCTCTTGGGCATCATTTATATGGTCCTCACTCAGGCACCATTTCTTTGGTGCTCACTCGGGCACCATTTTTGGTCCTCACTTGGGCACCATTTCTTAGGCCTCTCTTGGGCATCATTTATATGGTCCTCACTCGGGCACCATTTTTTTTGGGCCTCACTCAGGCACCATTTCTTTGGTCCTCATTCGGGCACCATTTCTTTAGATCTCTTACACCTCTTGCATTTCTTTTTGCCCGTTTACGGCTTTCTTTTTTTAACCCTTTAGGTCTCAAATTGTCTAAAATTTACAACCAGGTTCATATCTATAGAGAGGTTGCAACCTCATACAGGCCCTGAAACCTGCAGGGCGGCCCAGATGGCCCCTCTGTCATGTATGAAGAAACAAATCCTTGTAAATATACAATTGAGCCACTACACATTTTACATTGGGGTCCAGGAGCTTATAGTTACTACATTTTTAACATCCATATTCACATATTGTCATGACTATATGAAGCTATATGCAATGTCAGACACATGCCCCCGTATACAGTGAGAGGTACATGTCACCATATATACAATGACATATACATGTCACTAAATACAGTGATATTCAAATGTCATCCTATACCGTGAGAGGCACATGCCCTCATATATATATATATATATATATATATATATATATATATATATTGACAGACATATGCCCCCATATACAGTGTAAAAAACATGCCCTAATGTGCAGAACAAACACATGCCCAATATAGAATAATAGAGACATGCCCCTATATGTACTAATATCCATATATCACCATATATAGTGAGAGACACTTGTATCCATATATATAATGACAGACAAATACCCCCATATACAGTGCCAGTCACATGTCCCAATATAGACAAATACCGTAATATATAGTAACATACACAAGCTCTATAAACAATGTAAGATATATACCCCCATATATAATAATATGCCCGTACCATTATATATAGTGAGATTATATATATATATATATGTATGTAATGACAGACATTATACAGTGTAAGGCAGGGATAGGGAACCTTCGGCTCTCCAGCTGCTGTGAAACTACAACTCCCATCATGCTCCATTCACTTCCATGGGAGTTCCAAGAATAGCAGAGCCAGTATGCATGCTGGGAGTTGTAGTTTTGCAACAGCTGGAGAGCCGTACGTTCCCTACCCCTGGTGTAAGGCATATGTCTTAATACCAACACATGCCCTAATATACAGTAGTAAATATATGTCTTATGTACAATGACAGATGCATTCTCTACATACCACCTTATAGAATGAGAGAAACATGTATGCATATATCTAATGTCAGACATATACCCCATACAGTAATAAACATATTGCCATTCCTTCCTGCTTCCCTCTACCCCTGTGTTGCTCAATAAGCAGGACTCAATGTTACTGACCTATCCTCCACCCCTGAGGCCCACTAAGGAACCGAGGACTGTCCCTCTCAATCTCCCCAGAAATTATTAAAGCAACTGTCTGTTTTGGAAACCTATTCCCACATGACAAGCCCCCTGAGACTAAGCTATCTGCCCATACCCCACTGTCATTGCTACAGGGGCAGAATTCATTAGACTACACTCAATCAATGGGCCGCCCAACTGAGTCCTGGGTAACCCATTGGGGACAGGTGAAGCTCTACCCCAGCTCTCGCCTACCTTACAGCGATCCTCCAGCCACAAATGTTGACTTCCCTCCCAGTCCTCCTAAATCCTTCAGTAACTGTGATGCCGTTCTGGTCAGGGCTCGGCTGATCCTGTACAGACTTCTCCCTCCTAATTCACAAGCAGGACACCTCAGCACTGGCGATCTTGATTGAGCAGCTGATCTTGTGGGTTGAAAATGGCCGCCTTCCTAGTCCTGGTTTCCATGGAATCATTGTGACAACTAGAGTCACAGAACTGTGAAACTGATCTCTTGATATGAACAGTCCCAAAGTTCTGATGTCTGCAGAAATGTAGGGATAACAGGTCCTTATTACTTATTATCTACCCTGTAGACGTCTTCTGATATCTTTTTATCAAAATCACTGGACGTCTGCTATACGGTTTAATTCGAGGGAAACTCTGAAATGACAACTACTGCCCCCTATATCTCAACTACCAGAATGGCACCATTTTGGAGAACCACCTAGTAGGCCGCAACTGAAACCTGTACTAACCATGACAACAGAGCAGAAGCCGCCCAACAGCTTGTATTGGAAATATCCCAACTGTCACTAGTGGTGGTATCGGGGGTGTATCATAGTGTCATACCATACAGGAAGAGGGGGGAACGCCACAAAACGCAACTAATTTGTCAAACTAACATTAAAGTGGTATAAAATATTTCTTGCTATCTGTGTAGACACATTTCTCATCTTTATAGCAATCCTAGAGTTGCTTTTTAAACGGTTTATCTGAGAGCAAGGCATAATCCTAACTCCCAACCGTTCCAGCGTCATCAGGGCGGAGCCTAATGCTCCGGCCCAGCGTCTAAAGCTGAACTAATAATAAAGGATGTAGTGCCAGCAGAGGACATGTTAAAGAACACAATGGCGTACATAAGGCTACAGCTATTGACAATGTAAGCCAATGGCAGCTGAAGCTTGGCTCATTCTATTGAATGTAGTGTTGATGGGGCTTATTCGTTTATATAACTACAGCTGGTGACACTGTGCGCCAGTGGTGGGGCGTCTAAGGGACATGTTAGAGGGAGAGATTGTGTGGAAGATAAACGCTGAGAGCATGATATTGCATACCTCCCAACTTTCAAAGCGCTTTTAGCTCCACACACATTTATGTTGACTCTGCCCATTCCCATCCAGTGGGGGTAATTGAAAAGCGACAAATTACTGGCAACTGGAGCGGAACATTAAACTGGGGGCAATTAGAGGGGAACATTAAACTGGGGGCAATTAGAGGGGGACATTAAACTTGGGGCAACTGGAGGCAGACAGGTCACCCTCCAGCTACTCCCATGGTTTAATGTCCTCCTCCAGTGACCCCCATTGTTTAATGTCTCCCTCCAGGTGTTCCCAATTTAATGTCCCTCTCATTAGCCCCCCCCCCCAGTTTAATTGCCCCTTCATCTGCCCAGTTTCATGTGTTCCCCTCCTTCTTCGCCCCCAGCTTTATGACCCCCCTCTGTCTCTGCCCCCAGTTTATTCCCCCCCCTTTATCTGCCCCCAGTTTAATATCCCCCTCCATCTGCTTCCAGTTTCATATACCCCCTCAATTTGCCCTCAAACTTTAAATGGATCCTATCATTTAAACTCAAATTTTTTCTGCCTATCACGTAGGAATAGTCTTAAGGGCTAGTTCACACAGGGGCAAGGAGGCAGATTTTGACAGCAGATTTCGCCTCCATACAATGATGGTCTATGGAGACCACTTGCGTTCTTTTTTCCGCTAGTGGCATACCGCTAGGGGCCCAGGGTATATGGGTAAAAGAATGAATGACAGACAGGATACTAAAGGGAAATAGACAGATGTGATACTATTAAGCCCTAAAAGCCTATCTCAGGACCATTCCCCTAATGGTGAATGACCTGACAGGAACCTATCCCTATTAGAGATGAGCGAACAGTGTTCTATCGAACACATGTTCGATCGGATATCAGGGTGTTCGCCATGTTCGAATCGAATCGAACACCACGTGGTAAAGTGCGCCAAAATTCGATTCCCCTCCCACCTTCCCTGGCGCCTTTTTTGCACCAATAACAGCGCAGGGGAGGTGGGACAGGAACTACGACACTGGGGGCATTGAAAAAAATTGGAAAAAGTCATTGGCTGCCGAAATCAGGTGACCTCCATTTTAGACGAATAGTGGATTTCAAATCCGGGTCATATGAGAATGTGAACTTTGTGACTATGAGACAGGGATAGCTGTACAGGCAGGGATAGCTAGGGATAACCTTTATTTAGGGGGGAATGTTATTAAAAATAACTTTTTGGGGCTCTATCGGGTGTGTAATTGTGATTTTTGTGAGATAAACTTTTTCCCATAGGGATGCATTGGCCAGCGCTGATTGGCCGAATTCCGTACTCTGGCCAATCAGTGCTGGCCAATGCATTCTATTAGCTTGATGAAGCAGAGTGTGCACAAGGGTTCAAGCGCACCCTCGGCTCTGATGTAGCAGAGCCGAGGCTGCACAAGGGTTCAAGCGCACCCTCGGCTCTGATGTAGGAGAGCCGAGGGTGCACTTGAACCCTTGTGCACCCTCAGCTCTGCTACATCAGAGCCGAGGGTGCGCTTGAACCCTTGTGCACACTCTGCTTCATCAAGCTAATAGAATGCATTGGCCAGCGCTGATTGGCCAATGTATTCTATTAGCCTGATGAAGTAGAGCTGAATGTGTGTGCTAAGCACACACATTCAGCTCTACTTCATCGGGCTAATAGAATGCATTGGCCAGCGCTGATTGGCCAGAGTACGGAACTCGACCAATCAGCGCTGGCTCTGCTGGAGGAGGCGGAGTCTAAGATCGCTCCACACCAGTCTCCATTCAGGTCCGACCTTAGACTCCGCCTCCTCCGGCAGAGCCAGCGCTGATTGGCCGAAGGCTGGCCAATGCATTCCTATGCGAATGCAGAGACTTAGCAGTGCTGAGTCAGTTTTGCTCAACTACACATCTGATGCACACTCGGCACTGCTACATCAGATGTAGCAATCTGATGTAGCAGAGCCGAGGGTGCACTAGAACCCCTGTGCAAACTCAGTTCACGCTAATAGAATGCATTGGCCAGCGCTGATTGGCCAATGCATTCTATTAGCCCGATGAAGTAGAGCTGAATGTGTGTGCTAAGCACACACATTCAGCACTGCTTCATCAAGCCAATACAATGCATTAGCCAGTGCTGATTGGCCAGAGTACGGAATTCGGCCAATCAGCGCTGGCTCTGCTGGAGGAGGCGGAGTCTAAGGTCGCTCCACACCAGTCTCCATTCAGGTCCGACCTTAGACTCCGCCTCCTCCGGCAGAGCCAGCGCTGATTGGCCGAAGGCTGGCCAATGCATTCCTATGCGAATGCATACTTAGCAGTGCTGAGTCAGTTTTGCTCAACTACACATCTGATGCACACTCGGCACTGCTACATCAGATGTAGCAATCTGATGTAGCAGAGCCGAGGGTGCACTAGAACCCCTGTGCAAACTCAGTTCACGCTAATAGAATGCATTGGCCAGCGCTGATTGGCCAATGCATTCTATTAGCCCGATGAAGTAGAGCTGAATGTGTGTGCTAAGCACACACATTCAGCACTGCTTCATCAAGCCAATACAATGCATTAGCCAGTGCTGATTGGCCAGAGTACGGAATTCGGCCAATCAGCGCTGGCTCTGCTGGAGGAGGCGGAGTCTAAGGTCGGACCTGAATGGAGACTGGTGTGGAGCGATCTTAGACTCCGCCTCCTCCAGCAGAGCCAGCGCTGATTGGTCGAGTTCCGTACTCTGGCCAATCAGCGCTGGCCAATGCATTCTATTAGCCCGATGAAGTAGAGCTGAATGTGTGTGCTTAGCACACACATTCAGCTCTACTTCATCAGGCTAATAGAATACATTGGCCAATCAGCGCTGGCCAATGCATTCTATTAGCTTGATGAAGCAGAGTGTGCACAAGGGTTCAAGCGCACCCTCGGCTCTGATGTAGCAGAGCTGAGGGTGCACAAGGGTTCAAGTGCACCCTCGGCTCTCCTACATCAGAGCCGAGGGTGCGCTTGAACCCTTGTGCACACTCTGCTTCATCAAGCTAATAGAATGCATTGGCCAGCACTGATTGGCCAGAGTACGGAATTCGGCCAATCAGCGCTGGCCAATGCATTCTATTAGCCCGATGAAGTAGAGCTGAATGTGTGTGCTAAGCACACACATTCAGCACTGCTTCATCACGCCAATACAATGCATTAGCCAGTGCTGATTGGCCAGAGTACGGAATTCGGCCAATCAGCGCTGGCTCTGCTGGAGGAGGCGGAGTCTAAGATCGCTCCACACCAGTCTCCATTCAGGTCCGACCTTAGACTCCGCCTCCTCCAGCAGAGCCAGCGCTGATTGGTCGAGTTCCGTACTCTGGCCAATCAGCGCTGGCCAATGCATTCTATTAGCCCGATGAAGTAGAGCTGAATGTGTGTGCTTAGCACACACATTCAGCTCTACTTCATCGGGCTAATAGAATGCATTGGCCAGCGCTGATTGGCCGAATTCCGTACTCTGGCCAATCAGCACTGGCTAATGCATTGTATTGGCTTGATGAAGCAGTGCTGAATGTGTGTGCTTAGCACACACATTCAGCTCTACTTCATCGGGCTAATAGAATGCATTGGCCAATCAGCGCTGGCCAATGCATTCTATTAGCGTGAACTGAGTTTGCACAGGGGTTCTAGTGCACCCTCGGCTCTGCTACATCAGATTGCTACATCTGATGTAGCAGTGCCGAGTGTGCATCAGATGTGTAGTTGAGCAAAACTGACTCAGCACTGCTAAGTCTGCATTCGCATAGGAATGCATTGGCCAGCCTTCGGCCAATCAGCGCTGGCTCTGCCGGAGGAGGCGGAGTCTAAGGTCGGACCTGAATGGAGACTGGTGTGGAGCGACCTTAGACTCCGCCTCCTCCAGCAGAGCCAGCGCTGATTGGCCGAATTCCGTACTCTGGCCAATCAGCACTGGCTAATGCATTGTATTGGCTTGATGAAGCAGTGCTGAATGTGTGTGCTTAGCACACACATTCAGCTCTACTTCATCGGGCTAATAGAATGCATTGGCCAGCGCTGATTGGCCGAATTCCGTACTCTGGCCAATCAGCACTGGCTAATGCATTGTATTGGCTTGATGAAGCAGTGCTGAATGTGTGTGCTTAGCACACACATTCAGCTCTACTTCATCGGGCTAATAGAATGCATTGGCCAATCAGCGCTGGCCAATGCATTCTATTAGCGTGAACTGAGTTTGCACAGGGGTTCTAGTGCACCCTCGGCTCTGCTACATCAGATTGCTACATCTGATGTAGCAGTGCCGAGTGTGCATCAGATGTGTAGTTGAGCAAAACTGACTCAGCACTGCTAAGTCTGCATTCGCATAGGAATGCATTGGCCAGCCTTCGGCCAATCAGCGCTGGCTCTGCCGGAGGAGGCGGAGTCTAAGGTCGGACCTGAATGGAGACTGGTGTGGAGCTATCTTAGACTCCGCCTCCTCCAGCAGAGCCAGCGCTGATTGGTCGAGTTCCGTACTCTGGCCAATCAGCACTGGCCAATGCATTTCTATGGGGAAAAGTTAGCTTGCGAAAATCGCAAACTGACAGGGATTTCCATGAAATAAAGTGACTTTTATGCCCCCAGACATGCTTCCCCTGCTGTCCCAGTGTCATTCCAGGGTGTTGGTATCATTTCCTGGGGTGTCATAGTGGACTTGGTGACCCTCCAGACACGAATTTGGGTTTCCCCCTTAACGAGTTTATGTTCCCCATAGACTATAATGGGGTTCGAAACCCATTCGAACACTCGAACAGTGAGCGGCTGTTCGAATCGAATTTCGAACCTCGAACATTTTAGTGTTCGCTCATCTCTAATCCCTATGTTAAGGCCACCCTGTGGGAAAACCTGAAACCACTCAGGAAAAATTAAAATGGTGCATAATATATTGTGCCTGACTTGTATCAGAGATGAACGCTCTAAAAGCTGTTGTGTCCGGGATACTTGCTTAACAGTTTTGGGATTGTGTATCTCTGCTGACATAAGTTGAGCACAACATATCGGGCACTACGCCACTTGATAAATCCCTTCAGTGGGGTAGTGTCCAAAACGAGGTGTCTACGGATTCCACTTTATTGGCAATTCAGGGGCTTTGCAAAAGTGGCATAAGATCCAAAAACCAAACTGTGCTCCAAAAACCAAAATAGCGCTCCTTCCCTTCTGTGTCTGGCTGTGCCCAAACAGTAGTATATACCCACGTTTGGTATTAACCCCTTCCCGCCGATGGCACTGACCAAGCTTGATTTTTCAAAACTGACACGTGTCACTTTATGTGACAATAACTTTGGAATGCTTTAACTTACCAAAGTGATTTTGAGATTGTTTATTCGTAACACATTGTACTTCATGTTAGTGGTAAATTTTGGTTGATATGTTTTGTGTTTAATTATGAAAAAAATAGGAAATTTAGTGGAAATTTTGAAAAATATGCAGTTTATAAAGTTTGAAATGATGTGCATTGTATACAGTCAGACCACCAAAATTATATCATAAATCTCATGTCCCAGATCTCTGCTTTATGTTGGCATCAAACTTTAGTCACCCTTTTATTATTTTTATATACATTTTAGTCATTGAAATGGCAGATTTCTTTACAAATTTCAATTGTCATACTAATTTTTAGGAAGCATTTTTAGGCTCAAAATGATAATACCCCTCGATACATTCCTTGACAGGTGTATTTTCTAAAATGGTGGCTTTTGGGGGGTTTCTATTGTATTGATACTTTAGGGGCTCAGCAAATGGGACATGGTACCTGAAAACTATTCCAGTCACATCTGCCCTCCAAAAGTCAAATAGCGCTATTCCCATTCCGAGCCCCACCATGTACCCATACAGCAGATTATGTGGAGAACAAGAACCAGAGGTCCGTGACAGGAGGAAGATCCGTGCTCACAGGTTACGTTGAGCCAGATGCAACCTGGTCCGACGTGACCTGTGAGTGCGGATCTTCCTCCTGTCACGGACCTCTGGTTCTTGTTCTCCACGCATTTCTTCTCCGGTTATTTGGTGCATTACCAGATCCGCTGCCACTCTCACTTGGATTTGTCATCCTAAAGCTACTAATGGGGTTGTGACCACTCACAACCCTAATCAGGTGAGAGGCCAACTGGTCATCCCACTAATCCTATTAATATTATAAATGTGAAAGTTTGTGAGTTTGTGTGTTTGGATGTTTGCATGTTCGGATGTTTGTTCCTCAATCACGGAAAAACCGCTCCACCGATTTGGCTGAAATTTTCCACAAACATAGTCATTACACTCGATTAAACAATAGGCTACTTTTCGTCACAATAGCGCACATACGTTTGTGCCAGGACCCCCACAAAACCCAAACTCACACCACCATCTCTGCAATCTCACACACTTTGGACCATAGCAAGCCACAAAATTCATATTGCCCTCTACAGCCTCGCCCCTAACCCCACACTATCACATATACATATACTTTACCACTTTGCCCCTCACCTTAACGATACTCCAGGAGGCTCTCTTTAACGCTCCGGAGCAGCCATGTTTGCCGACCCCCACCACTCTGACAGTCCGCGACACCGCCCACCCATGTCAATACCCCTAGGCAGTCTAATAAATGCAAAAAAAAAAAAGTTTTAAAAAAGTAAAAAAATATAAAAAAATAAATAAAAAGGATTAAAAATTCAAATCACCCCCCTTTCCCTAGAACACATATAAAAGTAGTTAAAAACTGTGAAACACATACATGTTAGGTATCCCCACGTCCGAAATCGCCCGCTCTACAAAGCTATACAAATATTTTTCCTGTTCGGTAAACGCCGTAGCGGGAAAAATGGTCAAAAGTGCCAAACCACCGTTTTTTCACTGTTTTGATTCTGCTAAAAATTTGAATAAAAAGTGATCAAAGCAATAACATTTCCCGAAAATGGTAGAACTACAAAGTACACCCGGTCACGCAAAAAAAGACGCCCCACACATCCATGTATAAAAAAGTTACGGCCGTCGGAATATGGCGACTTTTCAAAAAATAATTTTTAACACAGTTTTGGATTTTTTTTAAGGGAACAAAATGTAAATAAAACCATATAAATTTGGTATCCCCAGAATCGTAACGAAGCACAGAATACAGGGGACATGTCATTTTGGTTGCACAGTGAACGCCGTAAAACCAAAGCCCGTAAGAAAGTCGCAGAAATGCATTTTTTCTTCAAATCCACCCCATTCAGAATTTTTTCCCTGCTTCCCAGTACATTATATAGAATAAATAATGGTGGCATCATGAAGAAAAATTTGTCCCAAGAAAAATTAAGACCTCATATGACTCTGGGAGCGGAGAAATAAAAAAAGTTATGGGGTTTAGAAGGAGGGGAGTCAAAAACGAAAAGCAAAAAATGCCATTGGCGGGAAAGGGTTAACTTCAAATACCTCTGTCCCAAAGTCACTATGTAAAGTTTATACCAACACCGTATATATAGCAGCTCAAATACAAATTACATGCAACACAAAAGTCTTACGTATTCTCTGAATTAAAGCAAAAACAATATACAAAGTTACATTTCACATCCCATACCTTATACACACTACGAAAACCTTACCCGCGCCTGTATATACCCACTGCTATAATCACCGCAGACGAAGTCGCGGGTACCAGCTAGTTCTTTATATTTTTCTCCACAACCTGTGATTTACATACTGCACCCAGAGCGCTTGTTGTCTCCTCCTTCCTTTTTGCTTTCTCCATACAGCAGATTATGACCACATATGGGGTATTGCCGTGTTCACGAGAAATTGTATAAAACTGTGGGGGGCTTTTTCTCCTTTAACCCCTTGTGAAAATAAAAACTTTGGGGATAAAGTGACAATTTAGTAATTTTTCATTTACACATCCCATTGTTAATAAAATCTGTGAAACAGACGGGGACAGTGCACATACAGGAAGATAACCCAGCCACAATAAAGAAGTCTTGGCCAGGTTTTGGAATGTAGAAAGTTCCTGCATTCATGGTAGTATCCACTGGCAACTAATCAAGACAACAGCGTGAAACCACTAATGATTACTGAAAAATCTTAATTTTGAATCTATACATGCAAAAAATGTTAAACTTTTAGCAGTTTACAAATTTAAAAATGGAAATATTCATGGGACAACCCCATTAAGGAACTTGTTTGCGTCCGCAAGGGTTTACAAAAAAACAAAAAAGTGCAGCCACAGAAACCTGCTTATTCATATCAGTTTCTGGCTCAACCCCATGTATTGTGATAATGGTGCATGTGCAGTACCACCTATTGTTGGTGGTCCCTGGCTCTGTTTCTAATTGATTATAACAAAGCCCTTGTTGGTATTAAATAAACTTTGTTCTGCCATTTGATTTCTTTGCATGTCCCAATACATATGTTCTTTTTATAGGTGAGATTCCCAGCATTTATAGGTATGACATGACAATTGATCTGTAAGGACTCGTTCACATCTGCACCCAGGTCTCCGTTATGCAGGTTTCCGTTTCCTGCACAAAACAGAGGCAGGAGACTGAAACCTGCAGGACACTTTCATACCCATTCATTCATTTTGTTTTTTTAAAATCGGACACAGAGTCGGACATGCAGTACGCTGTGTCCAGTTTTAAAAAACTGGTTTCGCAGCGGAGAGCATAAAACGCTCACCGCTGCACCCGGTCTAACAGCTTTGCATGCAGAAGACGGAAAGCTGAGAACGGAGACCCGAACGCTAGTGTGAACCTAGCGTAAGCAGTTTACATCTAGAGATTTAATCCTCATCTATTGAATTACACTGAGAGCAGGTCTTACACTTTTAGCTCATTTATTTTAAACTCCAATTTATATATAACTTATCTGCAGTCTGAAAGAAATTATAGCGCATTGGCAAAAAGAAAGTAGTAACATTAAAATGATTTTTATTTTTCAGAGGCCGTAAAAAAGGAAATAAAATAAATGCAACTTTACACAAGTTCAGGGATGATTTTGTCACGTAAACATGTAAAACATACCCACCTATGAGACAAAAAAAAAAAAAAAAGAAAAAACAAAAACAAACAATGGCATTGTCTGAAACTCATGGTGAATAGCATTACTGCTCAGTAACTGCACATTTAATCATGGTGAGGAGATCCAAGTTGTATTCACAAGTGAGAGCAGTGGCTGTGGCTCTTGAATGTATACTAAGGTCTGGCTACGGAAGAAAAGTTCATTTAAGGATGGAGAGTTCTTCATGCTGATGAAGATCACTCCAAAGGAGGCTCCACCATATAGCCGTTCTCTGTGGATAAATAACCATCTCCAGATTGCATGGACTCTTGGTCTAAGTACATATCTTGGCTGGTCTCCTCAACTTGCTCCTGAATCATACCGTTGTCTGGAACTCTCTCCTCCCTCTTCTCACTACGGTCGCCACGCTCTCTGTCCCGTTTGTGTTCCCGATCTCTGTCTCTATCTCTGTCACGCCTGCGATCTCTGTCTCTATCACGATCCTTATCTCTGTCTCTATCCCTATGACTACGTCTCCTGTCTCGATCCCGGTCTCTCTCCCTGTCCTTTTCTCTGTCCCGGTCTCTGTCACGGTCCCTACTCTTCTCTTCTGGCTCAGGTTTTACTTCAATGCCCTCCAAAACAGTATCAACTGTTGGCAAATCTTCACCAGTGACCTCTGCAGCTTCTTGAGTATCACCTTCAACACGCTCATCTTTCTTTTCCCTGTCACGGTCCCTATCCCGTTTCCGGTCCCTACTACGACTCCTACGTTTGCGGTCTCTGTCCTTATCCTTGTCTTTATCCTTATCCCTACTCCTTTCTCTGCTACGTTTTCGCTCCTCCTTTTCACGGCTGCGGGTTCTCCTCCTACGTTCTCTTGAACGACTTCTACGCCTCTCACGATCTTTATCACGGTCCCGACTTCTGTCCCGGCGGTCTCGTTCCCTTTCTCGGTCACGATCCCTGTTGGAAACAGAAAAGCCTCACTTCAGTAAGTGTCTGCACTTACTGCACTAAACCCCCATATGCGATGGGGGGGGAAATAAAAAATTCAGAACATTGGGAAGCAGAATGAGGACAGAACCTGCTACTGATTTTAGGGCGTTACCTGGCACAAAATCCTTCTGTGTGAATGGGGCTTTCAAAGGACTTCTAATGAATATTAACATTTAAATTTCAAATGTTTAAAAAAAAAAAATGCAGATTTTAAAAGATTTCTATAACCATCTTAGTGTTGAGTCTTTTGTCTTCATCGCCAACAGATAACACCATTAATGTGAAAACTTTCTATTGTCTAGCACTTGCCACAAACCCAGCCATGATTTCCATTTTAAGTCAAGTTATCAGGCCATGACAAGATAACTCAGCCAGAGAAAGAAAATCATGGTTGAGTTCCAGACAAGTGACAGAACACAAGAACTTCCTGCAATTATGGTCACATTTCTTGTCAATCCATCAAGACAAAAGACGTGCCAAGATGGATAAGGAAAATCTATGTGAAATGTCTAACAGTGTATGTTACATAACATCACAAAGCTGTTCTTTCTTAGATTTGTAGCTGACCTTCTGTGCTGAGTCTGTGAAGTCGTTTCAGCTATCAGTATGACTTGTATTGTCAGGTGCAAGGTCTTGATGATGGAGAAGACGCCTTCACAGTACAAGCAAAGTCAAGTGTACTGAAATCGGACAGTTTTTCCATCACCAAGTTATGAACTTAAGTTGTAAGAACCACCTCCCTGACAGTACAGCGATAGCGGGAGCTGAAACAGCACTGAACAACAAGGCAGGATGCTACAAACTTAAAAAGAACAAATCATTTTGTAATTTCATGCTACCTACAATGTGTTAGACATGAAAAGGTTCTTTTTACATTTTAATGGTCTCCAAACTTAAATATGGATATATTTATGGGATTATCCCATCAAGTATCTTTCAATACAAATAAACACTGGGTAGGCCCATTTATCTTCTGAACAGTGTTCTAAAACAAAGCAATTGTTTCTAACCATATATGTCTTTAAAAGGAGGAGTTAAAAAATAGGGCGGAAATGTATGTAGCCAATGGCTACATCATGTCTTGAAATAACTCAATGTTCAACTGTACCTTAAAGCTTTCTGAATTTTATAACTCCAGACCGATTTTGTAACCTTACTACACATGTAGTAGTCACAAAACCTAGACTGTATGCTAGTCTTTGTTCTGTAAAACCA
Organism: Leptodactylus fuscus; assembly: GCF_031893055.1. Classification (NCBI taxonomy): domain Eukaryota; kingdom Metazoa; phylum Chordata; class Amphibia; order Anura; family Leptodactylidae; genus Leptodactylus; species Leptodactylus fuscus. The sequence continues at coordinate 73,367,803 of NC_134270.1, forward strand.
TGTAGTGCCTTGAGCTTTCTGGCTTTAACACAACAGTTTAGCATTCCACTTAGATATCCCTAATATAGGAGTCTACCACAAAAAAAACTAAACATTCATCAATAACTTTAGATACGCACCTCTCATCATATCTAGATGTATCATCTCTGCCAGAGTGTCGTATGTTAACATCTGCTCCTCCACGTCTAGTGCCCCCAAGGCCACCACCTAAAATATTTAGGATATTAAGGACTGCACAGAATGTAATACATAGCTTGTTTAATTTATGGCTGTTTGTGAAAATTTTATATTGGCAAAAATTAAAGGAGTCCTTCTATCTCCATACTTAACCACCTTGTGACATACACAGTAATAGTACGGCAAATGTCGGGGCCAGGAGCTGAGCAAAGTCTGCAAATATAGCGATAACTGGGAATAGGTGTGCTGGAATAAGCTGAAAATCACAAAGTGGACAGGAGAAGAGAAAAAAGGCCATCTAAAATCCTGAGATGGGAAAACTTTAAAATTTCCAAGGACATACACAGTTTCTACATTTATCTATCTGATTAAAAAAAAATATCCCTTAATGTCACCGAAAAATAGATGAAAAAATTTGAATACACCGAACTTAAATCAATTAGAAAATGTCCAGTAATGAATTCGCAAAAATGGCCCAGTTATGAAGTGATTAAACTTGTACCTTAAGCAAACATAATTGTTTTACCTTATAAATTGCTTCATCATTTTTGTTCACTTTGCCAGATGTAGCTGAAAGAGTGCCCTCAAGGGTTTACAACTTGTTGCCCATGTTCCAGATCACCCCTTATATCTAGCAGCGGTTTTATACACCGCTAGAAAGCCGACAGTGCGCTGAATTCAGTGCACTGTCGGCTTTCACGATCTGTGCCCCGGGTGAAGAACTATCGGTGCCGATACCGTAGCTTTTCACCGTCAGAAGGGTGTTTCCGACAGTCAGTCAGGAACGTCCTTCTTCACAGCAGCGCCCGTAGCGCTGTACTGTGTGAGCGGGGAGGAACGCCCCCCCCCCCTCCTGATGTTTAAAATGACACCTGAACAGTGCTGTGTAACTTTCTAGAAACTTGTCAAGGTACCATTTTCAGAAGCTTTTTTTAGTGAATAGATTAAACAGCAATTTTGTAAATCTTGTTGTAAGCCTCTCCAAACTTGAGTTGCGCTAGAATTTATATAACTTAGTATTTTGCATGACTTTTTCCGTGACACAACTGATGCCATCTGTTAGAAAGCGCAGCTCCTTCAAAGGACCAGGATGCGACTGACAACGATTTTCTTACCAAGCCTGCGTGGGCGCCAGCCTTTCACAGTACGTCCTCTTTCAACATCAACCAAAACACGCCTTCCGTCAATTTTCTTTCCATCTGCATGCTTGTATGCCGCTGTAACACATTGTTTCCCACAAGGGCAGAACGAGAGAAATTAGCCCAGGTGTACAAGACATGTCCCCCTCCCAGTGCCTTAAACTTTATAAAAGTAAAAGCAAAATAACCAGCACAGAATACTGAACGCAGGACATCAAGCATTGCTTGAGCAGTTGCTCTTTCACGCTGATCAAGGTCAGATCTGGAGCACATCAAATAGTAAAACAATCAGTCTGAAGTAGTTCCTGCTAAGTGGTGAAATATCCATTTTAACATAAGCCGCCCTGCACACTGGGCTTGTTTCAATTAAAGCCAAGACAATTCTCTTATTCCAAACATTCAGAGGCAAGATTTATTTTCAATTGAATTGAGTTGAAAGAAAAAAAAAAAAAATACACATGACTTCTTGAAGAAAAGACATCACTCCTGTCCATTCACTCATTGGGAGAAGAGATACAATACCAGACATTGTTGATGGACAGGAGTTGCATGATAACTGCAAGTTAGGCTTCTTTTCACACTGAGTTGTGCAGTGTCCCAGAGCTTTCCTAATGTATAAGGTAAGCTTATACTGCAGACACAGGGTGAAAAGACCTTAAAATCTAATCTTATACAACCTCCAAGTCCAGTGTGTAGAGGGTACAGGGAACTGATTCTAAGTGAAGTTGGAAGGGTCATATCAAAGACTTATCAATAGTCAGTTCCTCAATCCTACATCCATTATAACATGTCCCCCAACTGCTCGAACCCAGCTGAAAAGAAGAAAGTACAGGTTACACTTTAGTAGGTTCCCTATTCTCCCTATTAAAAAAAAAAAAAAAAAAAGTGATAGTGTGGACGCCCACTATTGTATGCACTTTCACCCTGTTGGAAGAATAAAAAGCTTAACTGTATCAACGATCTGTATGTGTAAAGCAGCGTATACAGGTCTCTAAAGAATTACACACACTGGTAGTGAAGAACTACAATCATATACAGCAAGAAGCACTAGACAAGACCACTAAAGTAATAAAAAAAAGTTACCTGATGAAACTACTTACAAAAACTTTCAAATTACCGCCTCAAATTCAACGAATTTCATGACGAAATCTTGGGAAAGGAGGTGAGACTCTCGGAAGGTCCTTTTTATTTTATGTTTGTTAAAGCTGAGCAAAGCTTACCTGTCTCAGCTGCGCTACTTAAATCCAGTATACTCATGTTATCAGCTGCAGTGAGGTATAGGCTCCATTTAAGTCTTTATGGCCTTTCATTGCTTCAAAAATTGGCAATATCTGCCATCTTTTATAAAGTCCACATTATGTCCTTTCCTTGGATTGAACAAACCAAATAGAATATGGAGCCATTCCACCGGAAGAATTTTGTTTGGCGGGAATGAACATACATACAAGCCAAACACTGCGCTTTCCATTCAGAGGACGCTAAACTAGAACTTGCATATATGCATGTAAGATTGACAACATCAAATGTTCTCATGAGCGGAACGTTATCATATTGCAACAGTTTGACTTCTACCAAGATTACCAAGCTTGGTAGAGAAGAACGTCAGAGGAAGGAAATCCTTTCCCGTTATACTGATCACCAGAAGTCACGTTGAGATTCCAGCACTCAATACCAACATTTGCAAAAGAAAATCTACATGAAAGTGTGCGAGATACCTTGATGAAAACGTATTCCTTTAAATACAGGAATTGCATTAAGTCATCAATTCCTTATAAACATTTAATAGAACTGTTTATATTTAGGGACTGGAGCAAATTGAGGTATTAGGGGACAGCAAGAGTAAGCAAATTAAAGGGATTGTCTCATGAAGAGCAGCTCTTGCTCTGCTACTGCAAGGGAAATGCATTGACCGCTGGAGCTTTGTTCAAAAGACAGTCCCAGGGAGCTGCTCTCACCCATCTCTACAATATATGCATCAATCTCATAGAAAAGCAGCGGTAAAGTTGTCAGATTATAGAATTTCTTGTAAAGGAAGCATGGACAACAGCTGTAAGGATATTGAACTCCTCACGACTCCTCTCCGTTTAATAACCATATAGGTTCTGCTAGAGGTGAACACTTGTGTAATAGTATAATAGGGAAGTGGTCATATTGCAATTCCCTAACATACAAGTGCAAGTTCAAGAAAAGTGAATGTTCACTTTAAGGCACTTTGTGGCCCAAGGCAGCTGAAAGCTGTACAATTCCATTAAACAGGGCTTATTCACACATCTGCATTAACCACAGACATCCTAAGATTCGGCTCAATTTCAGTTTGTGTTATCTGGTTTATTAATATCCGTGAAAAACCTATTCATTTTTTTCTCCCCTTTTAAATCTCCTATACTTATAAATATATATTTAGATGTCTTTCTTCATACAGATGCCTGCATGTGACCATTAAAATTAATGGTTTGCATGCACTGCATGATTAACACTGACATCATATGTCCACTGAAATGTGTGAATAAGCCCTTTTAGTTAGGGACACTGTGGGCGAACTTCTCCCTAGGTTAGCTGCTGGATACTCACGTGTTGTGATGTAGCATAGTGGATGGGTTTGCACTAAAAGTCATCTACATGCTGTAACTAAACTAAAACCAACAGCTCAAAATGACAGGTATGGAACGTATCAATTATTGCTGTAGGATTTTACAGCGAATTAACTTTTGCAATACCTACAAGAGATCCATGGGGACTCCAGCAGGTGTGCTAGAGAAGAAAACACTGGCTTTTAGGGCAAGTTCACACAGAGTTTTTTGGTCAGGATTTTGAGGCTGTATCAGACTCAAAATCCTGACCAAAAAGACTGCTCCCATTGAAATCAACGGGAGCCGGTCAGGTGTTTTTTTTCTGGGAGCCAGTTTGTTTCAGCTCCTGTAAAAAGCAGCAAGATGCTCATTCTTCAGGCCGTTTCGCCTCGCGATCGGCCTGAATACACTCCCTCCTAGGCCGATTCATTGGGCCTAATCCGGAGCACAGTGCACGACTGGATGCAGATGCACTGCACCGGCATTCAGTCGTGGCTATCCGTATTTTGGAGCGGAACCTGAGGCAGCCTCCGCCTCAGGTCCCGGTCCAAAAAACCTGTGTGAACTCACCCTTAAGGAAGACTTGCTGTTGAATTTCTTTCTGGGAAGAGGTGGGGTGGGACAGATTTGGTAAATTACTAAAGATAATAGGGGAAGAAAGAAATTATCCACTGGAACAGTCGGTACCAAAGACCATGGATGGGATAAAAGCCTACAAAGATGCAATCGGGAGTACCAGAAAGGTTGTTGTAACATCAAAATGAGCTTGACAGTGCCTTAAAATTGACACAAACCTATTTCCCACACCTACCCCTCTCCATCCAAGCAGTCTTCAGCTTCGTCCTTTAAAAAAAAGCGAAGATTTACCATTGCTTGTTGGCTGCCGATTCGTTTTTGCCTCTATTTGATTGAAGCATCATGCGCCAATGAGAAGGCGAAAGGATGACTCCACCCACTTGCTGTGGCTTACCTGGGCCCTATACCTTACTTTGCTCAGGCTAGTCCTATCTAGGCATGCATTATTGGAACCATATTTCAAGCACTACTTCTAAGTACAACGCTATGAAAAATATCAAGTAATGGGTAGGGAAGACTTGTGCCGCATATTGCAGCACTGCATCCCAATTGACAGCCACCTACCTAAAAAGGCTGCATTTTTATACAACTGTTGCCGAGATTTGGTTGTCACAGCAAAAGTTGTTTCCTTCACTTCCCACAAAAACCAATGGCAACTGAGTGAAACCATATGGATGGCACACAAATTTATTTAAGAAGCTGGGACAGTGGAAGTTGCAATCTGAGCTAAATAAACCATGCACCGTCAAGCTAGTCTAACCTAAGCTAGAACCTTATCTATAAAAATGTACTAATAAACATATTTAGTCTAAGAAATGCTCAGTTTTATCTATAACAGCCCTAAAACTATTCAAGATTATAGTAGTTACTAAGTTCTTAAGTATTTGGAACCAATGTCACACAGATCCCAAATATTTTAGTAAGGCATTTCAATGTGGGCGTGCATACCTCAGTTTCTGATCTTCCTACATGCATTGGTTAAAAAAAAAAAAAAAAAAAAAAAAAAAAAAAAAAAAAAAAAAAGTCTTGGCATGATCAATTGGATGCCATAACTTAGACCATACACTAAACCAGAAGCAATGTTTCTAGTGCTTCTAGTAGTGGTGGGTGTTACGGGATAACACATTATCAGCTTTGGGCAGGTTCACACCAGCGCCTGATCTCCATTTTCAGGTTTCCGTCCTCTGCTGACAAAAGACGGAAACCTAGCAGTGTCCGGCCATGAGCGTTTTGTGCTCTCCGTGGAGAAAGTGGTTTTTTTTTTTCCCCCTTAACCGGACACAAAGTCCTGCATGTCCGACTTTGTGTCCGGTTAAAAAAAAAAACAAACGAAAAAAAGTTTCGCTGCGGAGCGCACAGAACGCTCACGGCAGGACACTTTCCAAACCCATTCGAATTAATGGGTTTGAAAAGTGACTGCAGGTTTCCGTCTCCTGTCCAGTTTCTCAGGCAGGAAACGGAAACCTGCAAAATGGAGATTGGGTGCTGGTGTGAACATGGCCTTACTTACAAATCTTACCTTTCAAAGCAATAGTGCAAGAGGATCAATACTGGACCAACATTATGGGTAAGTAACCCAGAATGCAACCCAGAAATCTGAGTAAAGCGCATGATTTATTGACCAAATCAAAAGCCTGGAACTACTGTTGTAATAACTAGGAAGTGTCTATTCCAATGTATAGCTTTCCATGTTAACAATGCTACTGCAAGCAAGCTTAATGTGTTATAACAATGTGCCCACCTGAACTAAACAAATTAGTCAGAAAAGGATTTAAAATAATTGCAATGGAGAATAATCTGTAGATGTACCTCAATACATGATCCATAACTTTATTTTAGGAGTGTTTACAAAAGAAACACTGAATAGCTTGCAGTAGCATAGACTACTGTCTCTATGAGATGTGAAAGGGCCCAGAAGAACCCCTACCTTGATAACATGGTATATTACCCAAACATGAAATCCTTAATAGAAAGGTCAGTCAAGTCTCCTATTCTATAATCAGATAGCAGCATAACATATGGGGATTGGGGTCTGATTTGACTCAGTAATTATCTGTAGAACACTGTTTAAATCTCAGACCTCACGAGTTTCTTCCTCTGCTCCTAGAGACTGCCAGGATGCCATGAGTGCAACCTGAAACTGTCACTATGTAAAGAGCAGAGAAGCGGGAATAAGAGGCTTTTTCTGAGCTCTGGCAATATCTACACAGAAATACTGAGGGTAAAATAGGAGACCAGATAGAGCCGTTTCAAGCTAAAGCCCCATGTTGCAGAAACGCGGCTTGTTTGTTGCAGATTTTGTAGCTTTTTTTGAGCCAAAGCCAGGAGTGGATTTAGCAGAAAGTAGGAGTTTAAGAGATTCCTATATATATTTCACATTCCTTTGAAAGCCATTCCTGGCTTTCACTCAAAGAAACGCAACAAAATCTGCCACGGCAAAAAACAAAACAAAACAAAACAAAAAAACCTGTTTCTGCAATGTGGGGCTTTAAAGAGTTTTTTTCCCCCCACATCTGACATTTCTTGCTTATCCATAGCATAGGTGGTAAGTCTAATTGATGGGACTCACACTGATCAGTAGAACAGGGGTCCTGAGCCCTCTGCCCCTCTGAACAAAAGGTCAGCCCCATAAAATACTTAATGGATGAACACATTCAACCATTGCTCTAGTGAAAAATATCCTTACTACAGTTTAAAGAGAAGAAGAAGGGGGGGGGGAAAAAAAAAAAAAAAGGTCCAAGAATAAGTGGGACTTGGCACACTAATTTTAGCGATCAGACATTTATCACATATCCTGTGGACAGGCCATTAATGTCAATTGTGAGGCAATACTTTTTAATTGCTTTCCACCCAAAATAAAAAAAATAAATAAAAAATATGTAATTAAATTAAGTTGGGCTAAAGCTAAATAAATATTAACTTCACTTGTGTATCTAAACACCTTGCTAAAGGTTAAAAAAAATTTTTTTAGTGAAGTTATGGCTACACATAGAAGTTAAATAGATAAATCTAAGTGTTTTCTCAACGAAACCCAACATAACCTAAATATGTAACAGCTAAACTATATTTTCAGTGGATTTAACTGTGAAGTCATATGCAGTGTTTTCTGAACCATGAACTGATGGAAAGGTTCAGTAAAGTGGTCACAAACATTTGCTTATATGCACTCCCTACATAGACATGGTGACAAGTAATAGTGCGTCAGTAAGTGTTTCGAACTTTTGAGCCTGACTAACATTTACGCTGCCTCTGTGTGTCTTGTGTGTAAGTGCTGCAAAGTCTTACCCATCATACAAACCCTTATACCAACCATACAATGAGATGTTGTAAAGGGGAGCATTAGCATCAGCTGCAAGCCAGCAGTGGCAATTGCCATCACAATGGTGGCTGCAGTGGCAATAAGAACACAAAATTAATACACCCCACTCAAAATTGACTTTGTACAGATAGTTTTGTAAAAAACATTTTACAGTACAAAAGATGGGCAACATTAAGCTAATGAAAGATCTTAAATCTATGGTCATCAAGTGGAGTTCGAAAAGGGGACCAAACATGAACTTTTATAACAAATACTGTGGACTCCAACTTGTCCTTTAAGATTCAATGCCATGAGAAGAATGTGTAAAGCTAAGGATTTACTTCTTCAGGATATTAAGTTAAATCATGGCATTAATAACAAACATTGTTGCCCATCAAAATCTGTCAATTTAAGGTAGGACCCGTGTTACAGTAATCCCAAATTTATCTTACGATACTCATCCCCAAACATGAAATGTCCACAACCAGCTTCAACTTCACAAAAGCAATCCACTGTCCTACAACTACACTTTACACAGAGAAGATTAAATGTATGGGAATTGTCTCTACTACCTCATGTGAAAAACCTTATGAGGTAAACTTATATGACCAGAAAAAGAAAGAAAAAAAAAAATACACAAAAACAAGATAGGGACTGGCCTATTGTAATGTATTGCCTAGTGTTGAGTGCTGCAGTGGGATTAATGGAATTCGGGTACCCACATAATGCAGTTACTTACCTTCCGGAAACAGCCCTTAAAGTTAAGGGCATTTACTTAAACTGACAAACATATATAACAGAATAAATTATTGAAAGGAACTTACAGTGCATGTCTCTTTCATGCTCGTACTCTATGAAGGCATATCCACGAGGCTTTCCTGATCTCTTGTTATAAACCATGTGAATCTGTTTTTTTGGAAACACAACGATGGATGCATGTCATATTAGAGCACTCCGAAGAACAGGCCTTTAGCCTGAAAAACTAATAGCTCTGATTATCTCCAGCACCAGTGTGCATATCGGGAAAGCTGACATGGCTTTCTAGTGGCATGGTAAAGATGAAATAAATATATAACATCACTTGTAATAAAAGCACAGAAAAACCCTGTTTAATCCCATCTCTCCATTCAGATTTGCACACTTGGATAAACCAAGTCAGAGGTCAAGCAAATGGTACTGAATATTTGTGGATGGCTTTAGTATGATGTTTGAAATCATATGATGGCATCTTTGAAATAGTTTGTAAAATTACCAAGATAGTGAATCAGTAAAAACATACCCGTTTGATCGGTCCATATACTTCAAACTCTCTTCGCAGCTTTGATTCTGTTGTGTCGTAATTCTGAAGAAGAAAATTTCATACGAGATTAAAATTAAGAAATATCCAATTCCACCTTCATTAACCCTTTCCCGACACCTGGCACATGCCGGGAGTGTAATTATGGCGACCGCCCGGCAGCCGGGTGTCTACTGCTTTACGAAGTAAACAACCGCTAATGTGCTAATGTCTCCGATCGGTTCCCGGACCGAGGCGCCATTTTCTCGGCGGTGCGTGGGCGGCACCATTTTCCTGGTGATCGCCGGCACCTGGAGTAAGCTCCAGGGCCAGCGTCACGTTACTATGACAGCTGAGAGCCTTGTGAAGGCTTCCCGGTTTGTCATTACATTGCTTCTATAGCAGGGTATGCTACATAGCCTGCAATAGAAGTGCTGGTACTTTGCAATACATTGCATTAGTGATCAGATCCACTGAGGTTCAAGACCCCCTAGGGGGCCTAATAAATGCAAAAAAAAAAAAAAGTAAAAAAAAAAAAAATATATAAAATTTTTTAAAAAATTCAAATCACCCCCCTTTCCCTATAACACATATAAAAGTAGTTAAATACTGTGAAACACATAGGGAGCGTTCACACTACCGTCTGTGTCCGACATGTAGTGTCCGCTCAAAATCTGTCAGGGACACTAGGAGCGGACACTAGATGTGTCCGTGACACCTGTCATTCACTTGAATGGGCATCGGGTGCGTTCTTTTGCACTCCGTGCCCGTCCTTCCCTGTCCGCAAGAGAAGATGTCCGACTTCTCAAGCGGACAGAGGAACCCTGCAAGCAGGGTTTTTCTGTCCGCTTGAGAAGTCGGACATCTTCTCTTGCGGACAGGGAAGGACGGGCACGGAGTGCAAAAGAACGCACCCGATGCCCATTCAAGTGAATGACAGGTGTTACGGACACATCTAGTGTCCATGACAGATTTTGAGCGGACACTAGGAGCGGACACTACATGTCGGACACCGACGGTAGTGTGAACGCCCCCATACATGTTAGGCATCCCCGTGTCCGAAATCGCCCGCTCTACAAATCTATAAAAATGTTTTTTTTTCAGTATGGTAAATACTGTAGCGGGAAAAATAATCAAAAGTGCCAAACCGCCGTTTTTTTTCACTGTTTTGATTCTGATAAAAATTTGAATAAGAAGTGATCAAAGCAATAGCATTTCCCGTAAATGGTAGAACTAAAAAGTACACCCGGCCCCGCAAAAAAAGACGTCCTATGCATGTAAATAAAACCATACAAATTTGGTATTCCCGGAATCGTAACGAAACACAGAATACAGAGGACATGTCATTTTGGCTGCACAGTGAACGCCGTAAAACCGAAGCCCGTAAGAAAGTCACAGAAATGCATTCTTTCTCCAAATCCACCCCATTCTGAATTTTTTTCCAGCTTCCCAGTATATTATAGAGAATAATTAATGGTAGCATCATGAAGAATAATTTCTCCTGCAAAGATTAAGACCTCATATGGTTCTGGGAGCGGAGAAATAAAAAAGTTATGGTGTTTAGAAGGAGAGGAGTCAAAAACGAAAATCAAAAAAATGCCATCAGCGGGAAGGGGTTAAACATCACAGCTGCTCAACACCACAAAGCAAGGAAACTCTCCAAATAAAATGTTTGAGGCTAAAGCCTCACATTGCGAAAACACTGCCAAATGGATGGGATTCAGGCTAGTTCCATCCACACAATGCAGCGGAAAAATGCAGCATGTCAATTATACCTGCGGAAACATTGGCGTTGTCCATATAGGTATAATAGGGGTAGAAAGACCACAGAGAAAAACTATGAAAATGCAATCAAAAATGCTGCATTAAAAATGCCATACATTTCATTCATGGTTATTTTCGCTGCATTTTGCTACATGGAGACTTAGCCTCATCTCGTTTCAATTCATTGGTTATGCTTCTTATACTCTTCAAAGTTACATGAAAAAGGCTAACTGTGTCCTGTATCACAAGAGAGTGAGTCAAAGCTCTAAGAAGAACTCAATATACTGGAGATGTAAACAGAAATACCTACCACTCTGGCAACAAATAGTGTTTTGAAGGCATCTCCTTGAGCATTTGTATCATTGTGAGGGTCCCCTGGTTGCAAGAGAAGAGATAAAATAGAGAATGTTTATGCTGTGGGCAACATTTAACAGAAAATAGTACAAAACATCTGCAAAAATAAATCTGGCCATACACTATAGATCTTCAATGGGAGAAATGGCAAAGATTTCAACTAACAATTTATTACGTTAACGCTATGAGCGCTGGTTCATGGACAAAGAGCAGCAGACTGTACTCCGCTAAAAGCACATCAGCCATGCTGGATATTTTAAATATGCCAATTGGAAAAGCAGTTTAGATGTTTAAAGAGAAAAAAAAAAAAAAGAAGAATGAGTCTGCATTTGGCTGATAGTCACTTTTGACCCATCAACCAACTTAGACTCAATGCAGGTTTTTTTGTTTTGTTTAAAAAAAACAAACATCTAAACTGCCCCCCCTATTAGTTGTTAGTAATGACAATAGGATTGTTTGTAGGAATGATCTGACTGTCGTCTGAAATCTAATGTGCATGGCCGGCCAGCCACTGATGAGTGAGCTCACACGCAAACTTACAAACTTTAAGCTCATTTTCCACTTCTTGCTGTCGTCTCTCAATCTTCTCTCTCCTCTATACAGGGAAAAACAGTTTGAAATATATAGAAATTCTTACATTTACAATAGAGCACGTTGCAAAGAATTATAAAAACCATATTAAAAACTTACTTAAAAGTAAGACCCGGTTCACATCTGCGTTTCGGTTTCCATTCGGTGAGTCGCTTGGGGACCCCCCGAATGGAAACCCGCGGACCCCATAGACTGTAATGAAGGACTTTTCTCTCTGCATATTTCATGCAAATAGGGGAATGGAATAGCCCGAACACAGATGTCAACCAGGCCTAAGTTGTTTACCCAGTCTACACAGTCTTAAAAGAATGACATTCATTTGAAAGGCTTTACCACATTGACAACCAAATTATCTCAAAGGAGTAAATCGCAAAATTGCAAATAAACTCACTGAAAATTTCAACATTACTTTCCTATTACCTTACTTTCTGGTTTTATCCCCTTTAACTATTGTATCAAGGCAGCTTTTTATTTATACATAGCGCTCTATAGGCCGGGGCCCCACAGGACGTAAACGCCGCGATTTGCCCGCGGCAGAAACGCTGCGGGAAAAATCGCAGCGTTTTACAGTGCAAGCAAAGGGGATGGGATTCATGTGAATCTCATGCCCAGTTTGTGGAAAAAAACACAGCATGTCAATTCTATCTACGGAAACACCAGCGGCTTTCCCGTAGATATAATGGTAAGAGAAAGTCCGCAGAGGAAAAACTCTGCGAACTTTCTCTTCAAAGCGCTGCGGAAAGAACCGCAATGCAATCAAGCAGCGGTTCTTCCCGCAGCGCTTTATCACTGCAGTTACGGCCCTTGGGGCCTTAGCCATAAACAGTGAAGAGGGGTTTACCCAAAACTAGGGAATCCCTGCTCAGAATGTTTACTAAGGCTTTGCACATGACTGTGTCCTGAGGGCGATTCAATGAATAGGGACCATGAAAGCAAGGCTGCAAAACCAGAAAGGAATAGGACCTGTCCTGAGTTTTGCACACAGGCCCATTAATTTCTATCTATGTGGGAAAAACCCAGATAGCACAGTCATGTGCAAGGGGCCTAAAATCCAAAACGAAAACTACAACTGCACTAGCAAATTTTCCATTCTAACTGTTCCTGTATTACATCTGAATGTCACCATGCAATACAACATTTCCTCAGCAGAGGAAAAGGCCTGGCTGGCAGTAGCTCCACGTGCAAAACTGCCTGATGACTAGGGGGTAAAAGCAGATGATCACCAGATTTCACCAAGACCCCATTCTGAGCACCAACCCCTTTATGTGCTCACAAAGTGACACACATAATATGTCCTGGGATGTCCCATAGCATAATGAATAATCAGTTAATGAATGCTAGAGATACATAGTCACACGAGGCCTCTACCTTTCTTTCCATGCGCTCATCACGAGTCTCTGCTCTTGTCGGTGGGGGGGCATCTCTGGGGTCCTATGCAGAGAGAAAGAACACAGTGTCATAAATAATCAAAAAAGAAACAAAACAGAATAAGCCATTGGTCAAAAAAATAAAAATCTTACCTCAAATTCTCGAATATAAGGAGCTATTCCACTATATGGTTGGTTGTGGTGTTTTTCATGAGGTAGTTTTTCCAATGGTGGCAAGTATGGAATTGGATCTCTGGGAGCAAACAGAGCCAACAAGTTGGGGGGCAAAAACTGTGTCATTTTGAAGACCTGAAGAAACAAAATTTGATACAGAAGTTTGAATGATAAATGAAAGTATGACAGATTATATTCTTACTGCATCTCTGTAATAAAACATTAACGTATATTTATGACCCAAAATCCTTCTGTAGATTTCTAGAAGTCACTGAATAGCAAGTATCAGCCAACAACTTACTTTATCTAGGACTCATAGTAAGCCCCAATAAAAACACATTTAACTAACACCAAAGGAACTGACATCTTTACAGCACTGGAAGTAAAAGGCTTGCCCAGCTTAAATTTAGGAAATACCATATACTGTATATACTCGAGTATAAGCTGAACTTTTCAGCATAGTTTTCGTGCTGAAAAAGACCCCCTCAACTTATACTCGAGTCAAGCAAAAAAAAAAAAAAAAAAAAAAAAAGGTTTGGGGGGGAGGGTGGGTGTCTATGACCAGCCGCAATAGTAATGTATAGAATCTCATAAAATAGTGGAAAAAAAATAGGCTTAAAAAAAAAAAAAAAAAATAGAGTTCTAAATCCCTCCTTTCCCTAGCATACATATAAAAGTAGAAAATAACTGTGAAAAACATACACATTAGTGTTCCCTGTGTCTGAAAGTGACCGGTCTACTGAATATAGGGTGTCTGCAGTGCTCCAGTTCCGTCAGGAAGGGGATAATAGGAGCATAGTTCCAAGTGTGTGTGTGTGTGTGTGTGTGTGTGTAAGGGGGGGAGGCGGGGGGGAGAAGTCCTCAAAGCTCAGGGAAGGGGCAGACAGACAACCAAAACACCCCCTCCCCTTCCTCAGCAACTACTGCACCCAAAAACTTCGACCATTTTAATTTTTGAAATTTTCCAGTAGCTGCTGCATTTTTCCCCCTCGGCTTATACTCGAGCCAATAATTGTTCCCAGTTTTTTGTGGTAAAATTAGGGGCCTCGGCTTATATTCGGGTCAGCTTAACTTTAACGTAGAGAAATTGAAGAAAAAAATAAATAAAAGAAAGGTTAAATAATGATGGCCTGACCCTGCTGGATCCCACCCAAACAGAGGCTCTTGTCACCTCCTTTAGGTAAATGGTGGATGTACAAAACTAACTACCACGAGTGAAGAGTTTTCTGCCTATATGGTGAAATAATCTAAAAACCTAATGTGTATTATTCTAGCCAACACAACATATTAATATATGACCACCCTTTGACTTCAATTATTCTAGACAGACTTGCACACAGCTTTTAACCCCTTCCTGCCGCGGGCATTTTTCAATTTTCATTTTTGATCCCCCCCCCCTTCCAAACCACATAACTTATTTCAATCTCTGCTCTCAGAGACATATGAGGTCTTAATGTTTGCAGGACAAATTGTTTTTCATTATATTAATTATTCTGTACAATGTACTGGGAAGCTAGAAAAAAAATCAGAATGGGGTGGATCTGAAGAAAAAGTGCATTTGTGCGACTTTCTTATGGACTTTTACGGCATTCACTGTTGTAGCCAAAAATGACATGTCGCCTGTATTCTATGTTTCGGAACGATTTCGGGGATACCAAATTTATATGGTTTTATTTACATTTTAACCCCTTAAAAATCCAAAACAGTAGCCCAATTTTTTTTTTTTCCTAAAAGTCACCATATTCTGACACCCGTAACTTTTTTCTATTTCAGTGCACGGGGATGCATAGGGCGTCTCTTTTTTGCGAGACCAGGTGTACTCTTTCTTATACCATTTTGGGGAATTGCTATTGCTTTGATCGCTTTTTATTCAAATTTTTATAATAAGCAAACCAGTGAAAAAAACAGTAGTGTAGCACTTTTCATCCTCAGCTGTCAGGAAGGGGTTAAAGGAACTTGACAGGGAGGTTGTTCCAAATATCTTGGAGAACTAACCACATATCTTTAATGGATATAGGCTTGCTGATATCTTTTTGTCTCTATGTAATCCTAGATAGACTTGATTTTGAGTTCAGGACTTTGTGGGGGCCATGTCATCTCTTTCAGGATTCCTCCTTTAACCACTTCCGGATCGCCCATTGGGTATATATGTCTGGAAAGTAGTTGTCTAGTTCTGCAAGGTAGTACCGGTACATCCTTGCAGTTTTCAGCAACTGAACAAAATCGTGCAGCAGAGGAAACGAAGAGCCGACATAACTACAGTCGAAGCTCCTCTAGAGAAGGTTTACTACTGTCTATCCCTTCCCGATTGCTTTAAACACAGTGCTCAATGATCGCTGTATACACAGCTACGGGCGCCGCCATGATGCAGCTGCTCTCTGACTGGAAGGTCACATGATCCGCCAGGATCAAAGTCTGTTAGGGGGCGTTCACACTACCTTGTGTCTGACAGGTAGTGTCCGCTGCTAATGTCCGTTCAAAATCTTGCACGGACATTAGCAGCAGACACTGGCTGTGTCCGTGACATTTTTCATTCATTTAAATGGCGATCGGGTGCGTTGTTTTGCCGTCCGTGTCTGTCCTTAAGTGTCCGTTCGTAAAGATGTCCGACTTTTCAAGCGGACAGAAAAAAACCTACATGTCGGGTTTTGCTGTCCGCTTGAAAAGTCGGACATCTTTAGGAACGGACACTTAAGGACAGGCACGGAGTGCAAAAGAACGCACCCGATCGCCATTTAAACGAATGAAAAATGGCACGGACACAGCTAGTGTTTGCTCCTAATGTCCGTGCAAGATTTTGAACGGACATTAGCACGGACAATACCTGTCGGAGAATGATGGTAGTGTGAACGCTCCCTTAGAGCCGCTGGGTCCTACAGGACCCAGATCAGCTCTATAGTTATGGGCAGGAGGCTGTGTTCCTCCTGCAACTGGGACTAAATGTATCATACCCAGTTACAGGTGAAACCAGCACCCCCTCCACATAAAAAAAAATCCCCAAAATACCTCCAAAGTGAAAAACAGACCCGTTCTCCCTCCTCTTTTTTTTCCCATTTTCTCAAGTCTAAAAAAATTAAGTTAAAAAACATGCAAAAATAAAAACAACTTAACATAAAGCCCTACGTGTCACCGAAGAAAGACCAGAAATTAATCGAACACCACAAATGATAGCTGGAGTTAGACTTACCGGTAATTCTGTTTCCGTGAGTCCACCATGACTGCCTCTAATTACCCTCCCTAATTAATATTTTATGGAAGACAGCATGCTGTAGTTTACATTTTTCACCTTTCCTTTGTAATTTGGTAAACACTGGTGTACAGTGGCATGAGCAGTGTATTTACCAAGTCTCTTAGTTCCTGTCCATACAGAGGGTCAGAGGCCAACCTCCTTGTGTAGCCGTCATGGTGGACGTAATGGAAAAATAAAAATGTTACAATCCTCAAAACCACACATATGAAAAAAACTAAAATGTGTCTGGTCCTGAACCACAAACCGTACCAAAATGGTTAAGGAGAGGTCACACCAAATATTGATTTTCTCTATGGTCAAACTAGCACTTCCCATTCTGTTCTAATCCCCATAAAAAAACGGTTGCCTATGGAAACTTGTGGACCCTCAGACTATAACGTGGTCTGCTGTGTTTCCGTCTGAAAAATGCTGAGAGAGAAGTCCTGCTTGGTGGACTCTTCTTTTTTTCTTTTTTTTTTTTTTTTTTTTTTAAGCGGAACGGGGGCCAGAAACCCCCAACGGAGACCAAGCGCTAGTGTGAACCTAGCCTTACACAGCAGCATCCCCCTATCTAAAACTTTTGCACAGTAAAAGGTATGAGAACATTTTGACCAACCATCCTAAATCCCCCCACCAAGGATCACATGAACATGCAACTTGAGTTTGCCATCCCTCCTCATTGTGGACGATAAAATGGAGCAGCGCCTGAACATGTAGTTATGCTGCTGCTCCATTCAGTAGCTACAGAACCGACAAAACAAGTGAACTTTGTACTCTGCCATCTTTTCATTACTATAGGCTGACCTACAAACACTCCTCCCAGCAGTCATACAGCAGGGAGCTAAGAACACATGGGACTCCCATTCTCAGTGTGATCAGATATGTATCTACTCTTCTATGGAAGGTATTACATGCCAATAGCGGGAGGTGGGCAGTCACATAACCAGTCGTTCTGAATGTAAAGATGCCAGCATTGGCCACAGAGCCATACACTTCATTGAATGAGACTGGACTGCAAAACACACAGGAATAGGACGTGTCCACAAAACCACACATCAGTGTATTAGCTATGAACTACTAAGACACTGACCAAAACTCCAGCCATAGGCACAGAGCCTTTATATACAATGAGAGGGCCACAGACTGTATACTCCAGGACAGTCTTCTACACATCCTACCTCAGGTATACAGCAGGACCCCTCACTATGCTGCAATAAGAAAGGCTTCAGATCTAACGGGACTACAACTCCCAGCCTGTTCGTCCAGGTAATACAGCACCTACGTATCTACTTCTACTTCCCTCCGCAACACCTTTTCCCATAGAAAGGAGTAGGCCTCAGCCCAAGCTCCAGTCTGAACAATCACAGTATTATCCAACCATATGCTCCCGCCCAACACCGAGGACTGCGGCCTACTACCCGCCAAACACTGCCGCAGACAGCCCGCTTCTCCCGTACACAAACCCCACGTCTCCTCACACGCCCCTTCACACCAACTAGCCACTCTTACCGAGGCGCTGACCGCTGTGCAGCCGCTACAGCTCCGCTCTCCTCAGCTCTCTAGCTCGCACTCTTCTCCCGTCTAGCAGTAGTGCTAGGCCGCACGGCGTGTGAGTAAACCTCAAGGTGTCATGCGCGCGAATTCATCCGCCAACAAAAAAAAAAAAAAAAAAAAAAAAAATCAGCTCATAGAACAAAGCCACGCCCCCACCAAGACCTATAGTCAGACACATAAACCTGTATTCATCCGCTCATGTGACGTTGAGCTAAAGAAGTCCACTTCCAAGTGAGTGTGAGTGACTGGGTAATGTCTGCCAGTGTAGAGAAGTACAGGCCTTGGACTCCACATTGTCACTCATTACATGTTTTACTTCTGGTTGCAGTATAAGGAAAATGTTTGTTCTCGTACCATGTTAGCCAGTGGGTAGGAAATATAAAAAAAAACAAAAAACTTGATACTTAGTCTTCAGTAGTTGATACCATTTTAATAGCTAACTAATAATGATGACAGATTACAATGGAACGTAATTTAAGTCCACAATTGCGGGTTTTCAATTGCGGACCATTTGTGGACACATTGTATTCAGTGCGGCCTCTTACACCACCGGATATTTGTGTCGTGCTGTGACCGAAGTCCGCACTGAATATTTACTTGAGAAAGGAGCCTAGAGTTCCAAAACGTTGTAATCTGTCACATTATTAGTTAGCCATTAAAAAGGTATCAACTACTGAAGACTATCAAGTTTTTTTGTTTTTTTTTATATTTCTAGTTTCAGTGAAAGTTTGGTGACAACTGTTTTTTGACTCATCTTTAGTTCACATATCTGAAGCTGATTTTAAGGCAGATTATACCTCAAGATCAGCTCCAAGTTCTGTCTGGAATCTTCCTCCTATTGTGTTCTCCTTGATCTTCTGAGACACTGTCATTGTGTTCGAGTCTACTCAACGAGTACAGTCACAGTGGAAAGCCAAAGCTCTGCAGGAAACACAAGGCCTGGAACATGGCGGACAACAACACATTCCTCTTCACTTACTGCCATGTGACGCTGGCCTTAGAGGGTGCCTGAGTAATAGATCTGTCTAGATAGGACCAATATTGGGCTGGGATGTCTAGGGCCCACCAATGGAATTGATTCTAGGGGCCCATCCTACAGCAGTAAGTTCACACAGAGTTTTTTGGATCGGAACCTGAGGTGGAGGCCGCCTCAGATTCCGATCCAAAAAACGAGTCGCCGCGACTGAAAGCTGGTGCACTGCACCGGCATCCAGCCACACACTCTGCTCCAGATTAGGCCCAATGAATGAGCCTAGTCCAGTGGGTGGAGTTTCTTCAGGCTGAATCGCGAGGCGAAATGGCCTGAAGAATGAGCATCTTGCTTCTTTTTTCTGGGAGACGGAAGAAACGGCTCCCGGAAAAAGCTCTTCAGCGGCTCCCATTGATTTCAATGGGAGCCGTCTTTTTGGTCAGGGTTTTGAGGCGATTACGACCTCAAAACCCTGACCAAAAAACTCTGTGTGAACTTAGCCTAAAGCTGGTCTTACACGAACGTAATTTAAGTCTGCAATTGCAGGTTTTCAATTGAGGACCATTTGTGGACACATTGTATTCAGTGCGGCCTCTTACGCCACCCGATATTTTATCCGTGGTGTGCCATGCTGTGACCGAAGTCCGCACTGAATATCGCAGGTCCGCAAAGTTCCCTTCTGCTGATTGGCCTCATCGGTCACATGAGGTGGATACTTCCACCACAAGACAACAATGCAGCTGCAGGACCGGACTTTATGGGAAGATGTCGGGGTATGTTTTTTTTTTTAAATTAAATAAAATTTAATAAATTAAATAAAATTTTAACCTGGACAAACCCTTTAATTTATGTGTGCACTTCATTCTAAACTATTGTAAACTTCAACAGGTGGAAGACATTTTTCTTCATAAACCAGGTCTTATATTTTCTACATTAGACTATGTTCACATTGGAGACTCTGTCACAGTGTTTTCCTGAAAATCTGCGGATTTCCTCCTCCGCTGGTTTCAGTTTTAAAACAGCGGTCACAACGATGGACGCTATTATAATGATTGCAGTCAGTTAAACTCTATGTGTAACTGCTTTTCTTGCGGTTCGACTATCTGTTGTTCTGGTCCATTGGAGGTGACATAAGCCTGAACTTAGTGTTACTCAGAGGTGTCACAGTCAGTATTGATGGTGACATCTGAAGGGTTAAATTGATAAGATTGTTGTGTCAGCCATTAAAGCAGGCACTGTCACTGCATCATAATGGTACAGTGGTTAGCAGCTCCTGAGAATCTGAGGCTGCTCGAGGTTGTTCTCATAGGGTCAGGGAAGAGCAAGGGTCTGTTCAGACTGAGGAAAATGAAAAGGAATAGAGGTGGACTTCTGCTTCAGATTCCTCTTCAATTTTCATCCTTGGAGCAGCAAACCAAAGAAGGTATTTACCCACTATTCAGCCATTTACTAACCCACATACATTATAACAAACTCTTTCCTGGCCCCACATGGTATAATGTCACTGACTCCTTTCACAAAATGGTTGCCTGTATCTCTAATATAAATGATCCCCCTGGATATTAAATGGGTTTTCCACCTTTGTAATACTGTTGGCTGATCCTTAGGATAGTATTACATCTGCATGGTCTGACAGCCATGACCCTTGCATATCAGATGTACTGAGACAGTGTGTCTACGAGTAATAATATGTTGAGAGCCATGCTGCTCACCTTCCATACGATGTGCACTACTGCGGTACTTAAACCCACTGCTACACAATGTGATCTGCAGGGAACCTTGCTGTCAGATCCCTGCAGATGTAATATTGATGGCCTATCCTATTGATAGGTCATCAATATTAGAAATGTGGATAAACCTTTTTAAAGGGGTTGTCCAGGAATTGGAGCGACCTATGTGCAGGGCAGGAGGTATAAAAAATAGCATACTCACCTGTCCCAGGCATGCTGCCAGTGTCCCTTAAGTCTCATGCTTGCCTCGACTGCCAGGAGACCTGCGCATTATGTGACTGCAGTTAGTGGCCACCGGTGCAGGGCTGTGGAGGTATTTGAGTGATGTCACCATTCACTTTTCAGAAACCGTTCACTTTTCAGCAACCCCTGAAGCAAATGATTGCCCTCAGTGGTCAAATGGGACACTGGTCTTCCATTAATCATTAGCTGGCACGAGAATGAACAGACAAAGGTGGCAGACAACGGGGTGCTGGGGACATGTGACTGCTTTTTGCCTCTAATTTTACACCTCTCCAGTCACCAAAGTAGTTGCTTCAATTCATGCACAACCGCTTTAATATTTCCCCATAATTTCCCACATACTTTAATGCCCCACCCACAGGATATTGGCCCCCACCACTGCCTCCCACATTATAATGAAACCATCACTGGTACTCCCCACAAGGGTGGCCACATCACTAGTCCCCATACAGTGAAGGGGACACTGTTTGCAAGGACCGGTAAAGGGGACACTGTATGTTATGATCCAGTGAAAGGGCTACTGTATAGGGGAAACCAATGAACGGGCCACTGTTTGAGGGATCGGTGCAGGGACCTCTGTATGGTGGACTAGTGAAGAGGACACTGTATTAGCCATACAGTGGGCACCCTCATACATTGAAATTAGATTATTAGTTTCCTGTCTAGTCCCCAATCCTGGTCTCTATGCTCTGCCCAGGGAGCAGACATGTAAGTATCAATACTTACCTATTAAAGGGAGTCTATCATTGGCTATATCGTTTATTAAATAATCATATCTTCGCATAGCCTTTAGAAAGGCTATTTAGGCATACCTTTCATTCATTGATCCATGCTGCCGATTTTTTTTATATGATATGCTAATTACTCTTCAGAGAGCACCGAAGCCTTCTCACTGTTCCCCGAGCACCACAGCGTCGTCAGCCACTTCCGTTTCTCACCGCCCCCTTCTTTACAGATCAGGGCCGGCGTCAGCACACGGTATAGTCGGGAAGTGCCTAGGCCCACAGAGCCTCTGGGGGCCCCCCGGCACTTGCCAACCCCAGCACTTGCCTGCCCCAGCACAGAACGCAGGTGCAGCGTGCTGTGCTGATGCATACCTCCCAACCGTCCCGATTTCCGCGGGACATTCCCAATTTTGGTGTCCTGTCCCGCGGGAGGTATGTCTCGATTTCAACTCAGATCTGCGTCCTCTGGACGCAGATCTGAGTTGAATACATACGCGACTAAAGCAAGGAGCTGTCACAGCTCAGCTCCTTGCTTTGCCGCGGCGCTCCGACTAGTGGCTGTGTAAGCGCGATGTGATGACGTCACATCGCGCCTACAACTCTGTTAGTGACACTGCGGAGAGAGCAACGGGGGAGCGTTGGAAGGTGAGTATACAGTCCTATGAAAAAGTTTGGGCACCCCTATTAATCTTAATCATTTTTAGTTCTAAATATTTTGGTATTTGCAACAGCCATTACAGTTTGATATATCTAATAACTGATAGACACAGTAATATTTCAGGATTGAAATGAGGTTTATTGTACTAACATAAAATGTGCAATATGCATTAAACCAAAATATGACCGGTGCAAAAGTATGGGCACCTCAACAGAAAAGTGACATTAATATTTAGTAGATCCTCCTTTTGCAAAGATAACAGCCTCTAGTCGCTTCCTGTAGTTTTTAATCAGTTCCTGGATCCTGGATGAAGGTATTTTGGACCATTCCTCTTTACAAAACAATTCAAGTTCAGTTCAGTTTGATGGTCGCCGAGTATGGACAGCCCGCTCTCAAATGATCTGAAAACAAAGATTGTTCAACATAGTTGTTCAGGGGAAGGATACAAAACGTTGTCTCAGAGATTTAACCTGTCAGTTTCCATTGTGAGGAACATAGTAAGGAAATGGAAGACCACAGGGACAGTTCTTGTTAAGCCCAGAAGTGGCAAGCAAATAAAAATATCAGAAAGGCAGAGAAGAAGAATGGTGAGAACAGTCAAGGACAATCCACCGACCACCTACAAAGAGCTGCAGCATCATCTTGCTGCAGATGGTGTCACTGTGCATCGGTCAACAATACAGCGCACTTTGCACAAGGGGAATCTGTATGAGAGACTGATGAGAAAGAAGCCGTTTCTGCAAGCACGCCACAAACAGAGTCGCCTGAGGTATGCAAAAGCACATTTGGACAAGCCAGCTTCATTTTGGAAGAAGGTCCTGTGGACTGATGAAACAAAGATTGAGTTGTTTGGTCATACAAAAAGGCGTTATGCATGGAGTCCAAAAAAAACAGCATTCCAAGAAAAACACTTGCTACCCACTGTAAAATTTGGTGGAGGTTCCATCATGCTTTGGGGCTGTGTGGCCAATGCCGGCATCGGGAATCTTGTTAAAGTTGAGAGTCGCATGGATTCCACTCAGTATCAGCAGATTCTTGAGAATAATGTTCAAGAATCAGTGACGAAGTTGAAGTTACGCCGGGGATGGATATTTCAGCAAGACAATGATCCAAAACACCGCTCCAAATCCTCAGGCATTCATGCAGAGGAACAATTACAATGTTCTGGAATGGCCATCCCAGTCCCCAGACCTGAATATCATTGAACATCTGTGGGATGATTTGAAGCGGGCTGTCCATGCTCGGCGACCATCAAACTTAACTGAACTTGAATTGTTCTGTAAAGAGGAATGGTCCAAAATACCTTCATCCAGGATCCAGGAACTGATTAAAAGCTACAGGAAGTGACTAGAGACTGTTATCTTTGCAAAAGGAGGATCTACTAAATATTAATGTCACTTTTCTGTTGAGGTGCCCATACTTTTGCACCGGTCAAATTTTGGTTTAATGCATATTGCACATTTTATGTTAGTACAATAAACCTCATTTCAATCCTGAAATATTACTGTGTCCATCAGTTATTAGATATATCAAACTGAAATGGCTGTTGCAAACACCAAAATATTTAGAACTAAAAATGATTAAGATTAATAGGGGTGCCCAAACTTTTTCATAGGACTGTAGCATGTGAGAAAATAGGTCTACCTGAAAAGTTTTATAATATAAGTAGGTGAATTGATCTGGACCAGGGACGTTACCATTAGGGAGGTCCTTCAGGATGTTTGTGAGCTTCTCATCCGAGATCGGGACATTAAGAGAATTGAGTGCCTAAGGAGGAAGTGTGGGGAGGTGATATGTATCTAGGCATTTGCGCAGTGGCATAACTACCACGGAGGCAGCAGAGGCAGCTGCCACAGGGCCCGGGACATCAGGGGCCCGGTGACAGCTGCTACCGCTGCTATCATTATACTCGGAGGTCTTTTCAGACCCCCGAGCATAATGATCGGGGCCCCCTGTTGGTGGAATACTTTCCATCAACAGGGGGCCCCAAAGTTGCAGCAATGACTGACACACAGGAGCTGCAGGTCTGGCTCCTCTCAGCGCTTCAGGACGCTCCCTCTCCCCCCCCCCTCCCTTTCTCTGCCTGTCCTCTGCCTGTCCTCTGCCCACCAATGAGAGGGCTGAGGAGAGCCCAGGAGGCGGGGCTTATCCCTGCTGAGCTCCTGCCGTCCTGCACACAAGAGGAGAAGAAGAAGCTGCTCCAGGAAAATGAAACTAAAGAAAGAAAACAGGTACATACTGGGGTTACTATACTTATTACTATCAGGTACACAGGACATACTGGGGTTACTATACTTATTACTATCAGGTACACAGGACATACTGGGGTTACTATACTTATTAATATCAGGTACACAGGTACATACTAGGGTAACTATACTTATTAATATCAGGTACACAGGTACATACTGGGGTAACTATACTTATTAATATTAGGTACACAGGTACATACTGGGGTTACTATACTTATTAATATCAGGTACACAGGACATACTGGGGTTACTATACTTATTAATATCAGGTACACAGGTACATACTGGGGTTACTATACTTATTAATATCAGGTACACAGGTACATACTGGGGTTACTATACTTATTACTATCAGGTACACAGGACATACTGGGGTTACTATACTTATTAATATCAGATACACAGGTACATACTGGGGTAACTATACTTATTAATATTAGGTACACAGGTACATACTGGGGTTACTATACTTATTAATATCAGGTACACAGGACATACTGGGGTTACTATACTTATTAATATCAGGTACACAGGTACATACTGGGGTAACTATACTTATTAATATTAGGTACACAGGTACATACTGGGGTTACTATACTTATTAATATCAGGTACACAGGTACATACTAGGGTAACTATACTTATTAATATCAGGTACACAGGTACATACTGGGGTTACTATACTTATTAATATCAGGTACACAGGTACATACTGGGGTTACTATACTTATTAATATCAGGTACACAGGTACATACTGGGGTTACTATACTTATTAATATCAGGTACACAGGTACATACTGGGGTTACTATACTTATTACTATCAGGTACACAGGTACATACTGGGGTTACTATACTTATTAATATCAGATACACAGGACATACTGGGGTTACTATACTTATTAGTATCAGGTACACAGGTACATACTGGGGTTACTATACTATTAATATCAGGCATTTGGGGTGATTACTTTTGTTTTAGTAACTCCATGTGCCTCATATTAATAGCAGTTAACCCTATCATGTCCCTCACATTAACCCCTGTGTGCCTCACCATAAGAGTTACAAATATGTGAGACATATGGGGGTAATAATAATGAAGATACTTTATTATTCCCTCCATGTCTCTCACATATCAGTAACTCTTATATGAGGTACACAAGGGTTAATGTGAGGGACATGATGGGGTTAACTTCTATTAATATGAGGCACATGGAGTTACTAAATTGTAATGCACATGACCAGATTTTTTATCCACAATTGTCCTGGTATAGCGGTCAGCGGGTGATGTGACAGTATTTAGTCCTGTAGGGGCCACTATGGGACATAATACTGTGTGCAGTGGCCACTATGGGGCATAATACTGTGTGCAGGGGCCACTATGGGAGATAATACTGTGTGTAGGGGCCACTATGGGACATAATACTGTGTGCAGTGGCCACTATGGGGCATAATACTGTGTGCAGGGGCCACTATGGGAGATAATACTGTGTGTAGGGGCCACTATGGGACATAATACTGTGTGCAGTGGCCACTATGGGGCATAATACTGTGTGCAGGGGCCACTATGAGGCATAATACTGTGTGCAGGGTCCACGATTGGTCATAATAGAGCGGGCAGGAATGCGTAGGAGGGACTCGGTCGAGATCTTCGGTGTCGGGGGGGCCCCATGTCAAAAGTTCGCCACGGGGCCCCGCCATTCCTAGTTACGCCACTGCATTTGCGCCTGAAGTCACGTACAGCACATGAATTTGATTTTAATTGTGCGGGAAGCCACGTCAGAATAGGGCCAAAATGCGCCTGGCACGACTGTTGTAGCTTCTGACAGTCGTGGCTTCCCTCTCTGGAGTAGGCCCAAATGAACGGGCCCAGTCTGGAGTGTACTGCCACAAGCGGATAACGGGCCTGAATCCGCCTGAAGAAAGGGCAGCTCGCTTCTTTTTTCCGTGAGAGGGAACATGCCGCCAGTGGGGAACCTAGCCTCTCTGCTGCCTGAGGCGGATGATCAAACTTCGATGATCGATTCAGGAAATCACTGCCATCGATGGTTTGCCTGCTCCGGCAGCTCTTAAGCTGTCCTGCTGCTGAACTTGTTCCTGACGCCGTGCCTGTGATTGTTCCGGCATCTCAGCAGCTCACTGGGACACCATATAATGAGCGTGTTGTTGGTGCCGATGATCCCCGTCAGCTCCGCTTGAGGAGAACTCAGTTGACTTCTGGCTCCTTCATAGCCTTTGTTGATTTAGAATTTTTCAACAAATTAGATTTTCTTTTTCATTTTTAAAAGTAGCAAACTGCCAATTTGGATTAAAGGTGTTTTCCCATCCACTGTGTGAGCACTGCCTGGAGCAGTTAACATAATATGCAAATGCACTGAGGGTTAGCGTGTGTTTACACAGAGAGATAACAGACCTGAGACCTGAGATAAGTGCTGCAGGAGCAGTGTAATATAGTATGTGAACATAAATTCATAAGAGTCATGACGCCATGTCATTTACCGGGATAAAAAGTATCCTATGTGTTAATCGAGGTCACAATCTATCTATATGCTGAAATTCATTCAAATCCATTCTGACGTTTTTGCGTGATTGAATAACAAACACACAAACTTTAACATTTATAATATTTATAATAATAATATTTATATTTATAATATAATAATAATAATTATAATATTAGTAGGATAGGATAGGATAGGAAGTAGGATAAGATAGGATATATATATCCCACAGCGCCCCCTACAGCCTATATTATGCCCTACAGTGGCACAATAGACTGTGGGGCATAATAGAGGTTACAGGCACCACAGTGGACCCTTCAAGCTCCATTATGCCCCACAGTTGCACACCCATTACCTATTATTATACTCAGGGGCATTTTCAAACCCCCAAGAATAATAATCAGAGCCCCAGGGGAGGTGAGGGAACATAATAAACAGTGTTACTTACTTCTCCAGGATCTGATATTAATCCTAGTAGGCTTCAGGCCTATATGGTAATGCCCCAGACGTCGTGTTGTCTGGAATATTATCATTTAGGCCCAAAGCCTGTGCTAGCAGTAACAGCCAGTTGCCATACAGGCCCAAAGCCTGTGGTAGCAGTAATAGGCTATTACTACTAGCACAGACTTCGGGCCTATATGGTACTGCTAGCACAGGCTATATGTTCCCTCACCTCCCCTGGGTCTCCGATTATCATACTCGAGGGTCTGAAAAGACTCCCGAGTATAATAATAGTGATAGTGGGATCGCGGCCTGGGCCCGGGCCTATTCACTACTGCCCGCCGCGGCCTATAGTACAAGGTGAAGCGGGGTGGCAGTGAATGGGTCCGGGGAAGTTGGTAAATAGGCCTCTAGCTGCTGGGGATACTCAAGAAAAAAAAATGTATTTTACTTACTGACCTTGCGCTGCTGCGTCCTCTTCTCCCGGCAGTAAGACGTCTGCATCTCAGCATAGGTGGCGTAATGACGCAGACTTCTGGACCAGCGCAGGAGAGCGGCAGCTCCCATGCAGTTAGTATAGAGAAAAAAAAAGTTAAAAAAAAAATAAAAAAATCGCCCGTGCTTGCCGCCCCCTACGCAGCGCCACCCAAAGTGGTCACCTCACCTCGCCTCAATGGAGGTGCGGCACTGCATGCTGCTCATGAAAAAAAGTAAGCTAGCGGTCTACATAGACCTCTATTGTGAGGTGGCGGATTCTGACGTGGATTCAGCACCAAAATCCGCCCCCTCTTGCCCTGTGTGAACGAGCCCTTAAAGTCTGCCAGAGGTCCTCAGAGCTCATATCCAGATGCCTTGATCAAGAGACCATCTCTGTAGTAATGCAAAGAAACCACAAGATGTCATCTGTTCTCTGTTTTGCATTGTCTGTATATTCTCCTTTCAGATTACATTCCTGATTCACATTCTCTCAAAAACCGAACACATACCTAAAGAAGGGTCTTGAGGATGAAAAAATAAATTTACAAAACACATAGAAACTGAGGCCTCATGTTGCGGTAACACATCTTTTTTTGTTGTAAATTTTGTTGTGTTGTTTTGAGCCAAAGCCAGGAGTGGATTGAGCAGAAAGTAGAAGTATAAGTATTTCCTATATTCTTCCGATTCCTTTTGTAGCCTTCTTGCGTTTGGCTCAGAAAAAATGCAACAAAATCTGCAACAAAAAAAGCTGTGTGGGGACTCAGCCAGAAGGTAAGTTTATAAAATAATATTGGCAAAAATAGAAAAATCCAAGTGACTGAAGATAACAACATCATTAGCCCTCAGTTTTCGATTACGGTTTCACTAGTACATAGTCTGTAATTTATTAATCCAATTAATCATTTTTTGTACCAATTCAAATCTCTTGTGATTGGATGCTGGAATGTGATCTATTGGAATAATAGTGATAGGATCAAAATCTTGAGACTACTACTGATGTTTATAAATAACCATTAAGCCTATCATGTAGAGATTGTATCCTTGTGCCTACATATTGTAACAGACATTTACATTAAATCAAATAGATAATAAATGATGACTGACACATAAAATGATGCTGAACTAGAAATTTCTCTCCTGTAGATAGATAGATAGATAGATAGATAGATAGATAGATAGATAGATAGATAGATAGGAGATAGATAGATAGATAGATAGATAGATAGATAGATAGATAGACTTACACATATACCCATCTACTCACATACATACAGTCATATACAACATACACACACACACACACACACACTTCTATCTACACACATACAGGTGTGCAGTCTCTGAGCACTGGAAGTTGCTAGTGGAAAGAAAGTGTGTAGCATTTCACACTTAAGTATTAGCAGCAGTGCTGCAATTCTCCAGAACCACCACTATACAGGGCTGCCTTGTTGCTCCTATCCCTTGAATAGTAGTGGTTCTGCACATGATCCCTGCCCATTAGCAGCTTCCGCACTCATATCTGATCTGTGCAGGGTTCGTGTGTCAGACCCTGACAGATCACATACTGGTGATCTATACTGTGGATAGGATATCAGTATAAAAATTATGGTTGAGAGTAATATACTGCAATGTCATGAATGTGAACTTAGCCATATATGTGAATAAGGCAACAGGCTATTTGGGCAAACTAGTAGTTGTAGTCTTCCAATAGCTGGAGTCACAAGCTGGTGATCAAGTGGGTCTACTTTATCCTTCACAGCATGTCAATCATGTAAGCTAATGATACATTCTGTACTAACATCTGACTCATTTTGTATAATGCCGCTAGTTGTTGCCACTCTGCTAATTCTATATTAGATCTCTTTCCAGTGCACACACATTTTGGCAATCACATTACAATAATGTTGTTGGTTTTCTAATCTTAAGCAGAGGCAGACATACTGGCTGTGGCTCTTGGACTGTTATTTATGGCAATCATATCTGTTTCACTTATTAAGGAAAGATCCCTGTGAGTGCCATATTAATATATTTTTTATACCGTTTACAGTTCTTTTATATATATAGTAATCTGCAGCAATCTTCATTTCATTTTTATTCTTTTTTGTCTCTTGGACAGGAAAGGTATTTTACACGCTCTTCTTCATAAAGCTACATGCACACAGCCGAACCTGGCACTTGGTCCATGAAGTAGGTACGCTGGGTTCACACCTGCGTCTGGGGTCTCCGTTCTATGGTTTCCGTCTTCTGCATACCAGAAGACGGAAACCATAGACCGGGTCCGGCCGTGCGCGGCGGTGAGCGTTTTGCGCTCTCCGCCGAGAAACCGGATTTTTTTATCCGGACACAGAGTACTGCATGTCCGACTCTGTGTCCGGATTATAAAACCCGGTTTCGCGGCGGAGAGTGCAAAACGCTCACCGCCGTGCACGGCCGGACAGCTTTCTCACCCATTCAAATGAATGGGTGAGAAAGTCTCCTGCAGGTTTCCGTATCCTGCCTGTGTTTTAGGCAGGAAACGGAAACCTAAGTACGGAGACCGGGCCGCAGATGTGAACGAGCCCTAAGTTCTATTTTTTCTGTCGCTCAGATGGACTATTAAAATAATGGTTATGTGACTAGATCCATTGAAATCTATGAGGCCTTGTCCAGTAAGTTAATACAATGACTAACACATGAACCCTGTCGTGTAACTGAGCCCTAGATCATATTCCTCAGTATATGTGTGGTACTTGCCTGACAATAATCTTCCATCTCTTACAGATGGTTTAGTTGCTGGAGTTTATAATCATGTTTCCTGGTGAATTTTTGATGGCCATGTTTTTATACACAGCAACCAATCTAAGGCTGGGTTCACACCAGCGTTGGCTCACCGTACGGCGATTCTGTTCCCCTCTCTGCATTTTTTGCCTTTCTTGGGTGGAAACCTGGTGGACCCCATTATAGTTTATGGGGTCTTCGGGTTTCCGTGGGTAACCACTTTTTTAAGTGTATTAGGTTTTCATTCGGGGGAAGGGGGGGAGTCCCATGGCGACACCCCGAATGCACACGCAGATGTCAACCTAGCCTGAGGAGGCATAGCTGTAGCAACAAGGTACTGGTAGCATATGTAAATTAAAGACTTTTCCTAAACATATTGCTTTAGAAATGTTGCTTTGTTTGCCTGCTATGTGAACAGAGAGTCTTCACTTACTTAGTGTCAGCAGGACAAATAGCTCAGCTAATTGCAGTTTGCTGATAAAGCTGTGCCTGATATCTCTCTATGTAAACACACAGATAACACTAAGTCTGTTCTCTAGAAGTATGTACATATTATCTAATCTGCATAAGTGTTGTGATACTTCTCAAGCCTGTTCAGTAAGAGGGAGAGGGGAAGAGAAATACAGGAAGTAAGAAGAAGAGACTGCACTAGGCTGCTGAAACACTGAGATGGGAAAACTCTTTTAAAGCAGCCAAGCAGTAAAATTTGATTGCACACAAGGCTCGAGAAAGTGCTTTGTAGAGTGTGAAACGGCTGTTATGCTATCGCTCTCTCCCAGGAGATGTTTTTAATGCACTTTAAATAAAGGACTGAGTTTTATATTAAGATAATCTGCCATTTGAGCATCAAATTTAGGTACCGTTTTACATATCATTTTTGAGTTCACAACGGAACAGTCACTTTAACACAGCAGAATATAATATAGTTACAATGATTAAAATATACTGTTTCAGTAAGTTTTTATTGTTTTCACTAACAAAATTATGTAAATGGACAGTCAAATTTATGGATGAAGTATCAGAAAATAACTCAGTTGTCAAATTTACCAACCTGAGAAAGAGAAAAAAAATTAAACATCTTAAGTAATATCTGACAATGTCTATGTTTGATAGAAATGAATAGCTGTGTAACAATTTGTACAGTTACATTGTACCAAAATACAGGAGTCATCAGAGTTAGGTCAGTGAACGTTTTAGAATGGGAGGGATCAGACAAAGTTCGAGTTTTCCCATCAATGTCCATGAATTTTTGATGTCTGTTTTGGCTAAGTGTGTATATATACTCATAATAAAAAAATGTATTCATATTTCCCATGATGATTGGAAAGGATAGAACCAAGTTTCATTTCCAGTTGTATGCTAGGGCTGATACAGTAGACAAAATGATATGGCATAATATAGTTCTACGAGTTTTAGGAATCGTGTCCAGGCCTAGGCCCAGTAGCCCAAGTTAAGGAGGTAAGGCTAGTTAATATGTTTAGTTTGTGTAGTAAGGAGTTTATTCATAGGCATAATGGCTGTATTAGTGGGCAATGTGTCCACAACTTCTCCAACAAGGGGGAGGAAGAGGGATACATTTTTTGATAAGCTGTATAGAGAGTAATGCCATTTGTATAAAATGTTATAGCAACATTCTTGGTGATTTACTCAGGAATTTTCTTTCAGTATTATTTTAAATGCTTTCAACCAGGTTTATTTGTTGAAGTCTACCTTTAGGTCTTCTGTCATTTCATTATTTTGGTTTGATTTCCACATAAAGCTTAGACACACCGGCGTTAACAGAAGTCCTGGTGTTTACCATCAGGACCTGGGAAATGCAGTTATATCTGCTATCATTTAGCAGATCATTTATCCTTTATTGTGCTTTATGTAGTATTTTACCAATTAGATCTCTGAGACCTGTCAAGGAGTTCCAAGTAGATAGCATCGTACAAAATTCAAGACTAAGTGTTGGTACATTGTGAATACAAACTGGGAACCTTTTTGTTACATCTGTGCTAAGGACCACAGTGCTACAGTACATCTACTATTCCATCCATCTCTTACTGTTTACTGAACCCTATCCTAGCATTTCATTAAGTCTGTATTTTTGCACTTCCATGTGTCCTCATCTGTAGTAGTGTCAGTCTTTTGAAGCTCAGTGATTTTATGGTAGTTCTCTGGTCAGTGTTTGTTGTTGTTTGGATTGTACGACTACACTTTGACTCTCTGCTGCTTGTTGACTACCACCCAACATTGGCTTCTGGTTTCTTGGACCTGCAGCACTACTCTGAACATCTGCTAGTAAGAGTGCCAAGTTTGTAGTTATGCTGTGATGTGTGGTGCGCTATGTGTGTGGCGTTTCCTGACCCATACCACTCTACCTGGCAGTGAAGCCAAGTCCATCCCCACCATCTGGGGCTCTGGTGAATACCATTGTGGGGTTGGAGTTGGTGTGGCCCGGGAGGTGCTGGACGCTCAGTGCTGTGTTTAGCATTTTGATCAGTGTGTCTAGTACTGGTTCTCACTATTGGCGTTGAACTGCATCTGCCATCCTAACAGTTGTATCTACATAGCCCAGTCTCCTCATGTGTCACAGTTTGGTGATTAATTGGTTAACAACTTAATTTAGTGCTAGTTCTGAAGCTCTACTTCCCTATATACAGTGTTGGCCCAAAATATTGGTACCCCTGCAATTCTGTCAGAAAATACTCAGTTTCTTCCAGAAAATGATTACAAGCACAAACTCTTTGGTATTAATATCTTCATTTATTTTGCTTGCAATGAAAAAACACAAAAGAGAATGAAAAAAAGTCAAATCATTGATCATTTTACACGAAACTCCAAAAATGGGCCCAGCAAAAGTATTGGCACCCTCAGCCTAATACTTGGTAGCACAACCTTTAGACAAAATAACTGCGAACAACCGCTTCCGGTAACCATCAATGAGTTTCTTACAATGCTCTGCTGGAATTTTAGACCATTCTTCTTTGGCAAACTGCTCCAGGTCCCTGAGATGTGAAGGGTGCCTTCTCCAAACTGCCATTTTGAGATCTCTCCACAGGTGTTCTATGGGATTCAGGTCCGGACTCATTGCTGGCCACTTTAGAAGTCTCCAGTGCTTTCTGTCAAATCATTTTCTAGTGCTTTTTGAAGTGTGTTTTGGGTCATTGTCCTGCTGGAAGACCCATGACCTCTGAGGGAGACCCAGCTTTCTCACACTGGGCCCTACATTATGCTGCAAAATTTGTTGGTAGTGTTCAGACTTCATAATGCCATGCACACGGTCAAGCAGTCCAGTGCCAGAGGCAGCAAAGCAATCCCAAAACATCAGGGAACCTCCGCCATGTTTGACTGTAGGGACTGTATTCTTTTCTTTGAAGGCCTCTTTTTTTTTTCCTGTAAACTCTGTGTTGATGCCTTTTCCCAAAAAAAACTCTACTTTTGTCTCATCTGACCAGAGAACATTCTTCCAAAACGTTTTTGGCTTTCTCAGGTAAGTTTTGGCAAACTCCAACCTGGCTTTTTTATGTCTCTGGGTAAGAAGTGGGGTCCTCCTGGGTATCCTACCATACAGTCCTTTTTCATTCAGACGCCGATGGATAGTACGAGTTAACACTGCTGTACCCTCGGACTGCAGGGCAGCTTGAACTTGTTTGGATGTTAGTCGAGGTTTTTTTATCCACCATCCGCACAATCTTGCGTTGAAATCTCTCGTCAATTTTTCTTTTCCGTCCACATCTAGTGAGGTTAGCCACAGTGCCATGGGCTTTAAACTTCTTGATGATACTGCGCATGGTAGACACAGGAACATTCAGGTCTTTGGAGATGGACTTGTAGCCTTGAGATTGCTCATGCTTCCTCACAATTTTGCTTCTCAAGTCCTCAGACAGTTCTTTGGTCTTCTTTCTTTTCTCCATGCTAAATGTGGTACACACAGGGACACAGGACAGAGGTTGAGTCAACTTTAATCCATTTCAACTGGCTGCAAGTGTGATTTAGTTATTGCCACCACCTGTTAGGTGCCTCAGGTAAGTAACAGGTGCTGTTAATTATATCCACCTGTTAGGTGTCTCAGGTAAGTAACAGGTGCTGTTAATTATAT
The DNA here is from genome assembly GCF_031893055.1 of Leptodactylus fuscus. NCBI lineage: Eukaryota > Metazoa > Chordata > Amphibia > Anura > Leptodactylidae > Leptodactylus > Leptodactylus fuscus. Next base: position 73,402,709 of record NC_134270.1, read on the forward strand.
CCAATTTCGCTTTTTGACAAATTTTTTTGTGGTTTTCCATTGAAGACAAATTAAATGAAGATAATAATACCAAAGATTTTGGGATTGCAATCATTTTCTGGAAGAAAATGAGTATTATCTGACAGAATTGCAGGGGTGCCAATACTTTTGGCCAACACTGTAAGTAGATACAGCTTATGGTAGAAGCTTGTCCAATGCAGGGGGGAATTTTCTAATGCAGCATCCATCTTAACCAAAGTACACTTATACATGGCACTGAGTCAGGGAACAAGACAGGCAAACAATGGATGAGCACCAGGTAAAGTTATACACAAAACATAAAGCTAGTATCATAGAGCTGCACTGTCACTTACTGTGTTAGGGCTAGTTCACACGGGGAATGGTATGGCATATTTTGGTCCTGATTGTGATGCGTGAAGCCGCGTAAGAATAGGACCAAAATGCGCCTGCCATGACTGTCGCAGCTTACCGCTCCGAAGTAGGCCCAAATTAATGGGCCTAGTCCGGAGGGTGCTGCCGCGAGGTGGACGCCGGGGCTGAATCAGCCATGGAATCCGCCTGAAGGAAGGGAAGCTCGCTTCTTGTTCCCGCTCACGGAAAAAGTAAGCTAGCGGTCTACATAGACCTCTATTGTGAGAGGGCAGATTCTGACATGGATTCAGCACCAAAATCCGCCCCCTCTTGCCCCGTGTGAATGAGCCCTTAGTAATTGTCTTCTGCAGAACTCCCCTCCATCTTTACCACCAGTACACACCATCCACATCAGTCCCTCTCTTTTTCCTTCTCCCATGTACAGCTCTCACACACTTTTCACTTTCTTTAACCACCCCAATCCCTATACTACTTTTAGCAGTGAAAGTAAAGAGAAACATCCTCATAAATCAGTGAACCACCTTCTGTCTCTGTCCATTTTGCTCCTCCTAGCTGTTGGGGACATCTATCCTAACCTTGGTTCTTCTTCTTCCACTAACTCCTCTTCCTGCACACAGAACTCCTATTAACCTTATCAATATTCAACGTGTTCCCTCTTCTTATATTTCTCCTTTCTCTTTTAACTGCTCTCTCTGGAACGCCCGATCAATATGTAATAAACTAGAATACATTAATGACTTGTTCCTTAGCAAATCTCTCAACCTGCTCGCCCTTACTGAAGCTTGAAACCACTAGTCAGAAATGGCCTCCCCTGCTGCTCTGTCTTATGTTGGCCTACATTTCTCACACACTTCTAGGCCTGCCAACAGGCAGGGAAGAGAGTTAGGCTGACGCTGGGTTCACACCAGCGTTCGATCTCCGTTCTGAGGTTTCTTTCTTCTGCATGCAGAAGACGGAAACCTGTCAGACCAGGTCTGGCCGTGAGCACCGGTGAGTGTTTTATGCTCTCCGCGGCTAAACTGTTTTTTTTTAAACCGGACACAAAGTCCTGCATGTCCGACTCTGTTTCCGGTTAAAAAAAACCCGGTTTCGCCGCGGAGAGAACAAAACGCTCACTGGCGCTCACAGCCAGACACTTTCCAAATCCATTCAAATGAATGGGTTTGAAAAATGACTGCTGGTTTCCGTCTCCTGCCAAGTTTCGGGCAGGAAACGGAAACCTGCAGAACGGAGGCTGGGACACAGATGTGAACAAGCCCTTACTTCTATCACTGCAGTGCACTTTTCAGGTCATTCCACCAGTAACCTCACTCACATTTCCCTCAGTTGAAGTCCATGCCATCAGACTTTTCCACCCACTCTCATTACACATAGCTGTGATCTACCGTCCACCTGGCCCACCCTATCCTAATTTCTGAATCACTTCGCTTCTTGGCTTCCCCTCTTTTTATCCTGTGAAATTCCCACACTCATGGGTGACTTTATAATCCACATTAACACCCCTGTCTCCCCAACTGCCTCACAATTTCTCTCCATAATCACTTCTTCTGGTCTTTCACAACTTTCCTCTTCCGTCACACATGTAAATGACAACATGATTGATCTTGTCTTCCATCGACTTCTCACAGTTTCTAAATTTACTAACTCCTCCCTGCCCTTATCTGATCATAACCTTCTGTCTCTCACCATCAGTACTTTCTCCCCATCACAGGACACACTTATTCATCATACATATAGGAATTTACATACTATTAACATCCAGCACCTCAGATACTCTACAGTCCTCTATGTCCCCCATATCTTTACTCTCCTGTCCCAATCTGGCCACCAGTCACTATTATGAAACCCTTAAGAGTGCACTTGCTGGGGTGGCTCCCCCTCAACTCAAAAATTTCAATGCAGGAGAAAGCACAGATACCTTTTCTTCAGTGGTGCTCTAGATGTGCTTAATGTCTGTGGAGAAGATCGAATACACCTGCAGATTTCCTCCACGACAAGTTTATGCTCAAAACCTATAGTTCTGCCCTTCACCTCGCCAAACAAGCCTAATTTACCACTCTCATCTCTGGCCACTTATTTCCATGACAAAATTAATAAGATCCATCAGGAAACAACTGCCCAAACCTCATGCGGCATTGATCCCCTTACCTACCGCACATCAGACAGTTCATTCTACTCCTTTGAACCTGTTACGCAATAGGAAGTCTCCCTGCTACTTTCTTCTTCTCACCCTACAACCTGAAGTAGTGATCCCTTCCCCTCACACCTTCTCCAGTCTCTGACGCCTGCTGTCATGACTTATCTTACTAAAATATTTAACCTCTCTCTCTCTTCTGGAATTTTTCCATCTTCTTACAAACATGTTGTAATAACCCCACTACTGAAGAAATCGTCCCTTGACCCATCCTGTGCTGCTAACTATCGACCCGTCTCTGACTTCTACTCCAAAATCTTGGAACGCTTGGTCTATTCTTGTTTCATGTGCTATTTTTTTGCTAACTCTCTTCTTGACCCCTTACAATCTGTTTTCCGCGCTCTGCACTCTACTGAAATGGCCCTCACCAAAATCTCCAATGATCTCCTGATGGCCAAATCTAATCATGACTTTTCTCTTCTTATTCTTCTGGATCGCTCAGCAGCATTTTACACTATTGACCATTAACTCCTCCCGACTATGCTCCGCTCTGTCGGCCTCACAGACACCTCACAGACACTCTCCTGGTTCTCCTCTTAGCTCTCAGACTACACTTTCAGTGTATCATTTGCAATCTCTGTCTCTTAATAAACTCTCCCCTCTACAATCTATTCTGAAATGCAGCGAACAGACTCATCTGTCAGTCTAGACACTACAGTGATGCCTCCAGTCTGTGCCAGTCACTACATTGTCTGCCTAATTATTACAGAATACAATATAAACTTATCACCTACAAGGCTCTACATAATGCTGCACCTCCCTACATTTCCTCCTTCATCTCTGTCTATCGCCCAACCCGTGCTCTCCATTCACTCAATGATCTAAGACAAACATCCTCTATTATTAGAACCTCCTACAACGTTATCCAAGGCTTTTCCCGAGTTGCACCACTTCTCTGGAATGCTCTACCCCGGACTATCAGATTAAATCCCAATTTCTACAGCTTCAAACGCAAACTAAAGACATATCTTTGCAAACATGCCTATCACAATCCCTAATGTAAACCCTTCGGCAGTTACAATGCCTAAAACGAACCCTCCTCTGTTCATGCAGGATATGATGCCATATCGGACTGTAACTTTATATGTCCAGGCACCATCTGCACATTAAAGGATACATTGGTAATAGCTCATACAGCTTTACAGTATATATGTGTAATGAAAGTAACCTACATCACAAAAGTGTCTGGACCACTGTATAAGCAATGCTACCTCTTAGGTCACCCCTTCTACCTCTTGTGTCACCCCCTCTATGTCATAGATTGTAATTAGAGATGAGCGAACACTAAAATGTTCGAGGTTCGAAATTCGATTCGAACAGCCGCTCACTGTTCGAGTGTTCGAATGGGTTTCGAACCCCATTATAGTCTATGGGGAACATAAACTCGTTAAGGGGGAAACCCAAATTCGTGTCTGGAGGGTCACCAAGTCCACTATGACACCCCAGGAAATGATACCAACACCCTGGAATGACACTGGGACAGCAGGGGAAGCATGTCTGGGGGCATAAAAGTCACTTTATTTCATGGAAATCCCTGTCAGTTTGCGATTTTCGCAAGCTAACTTTTCCCCATAGAAATGCATTGGCCAGTGCTGATTGGCCAGAGTACGGAACTCGACCAATCAGCGCTGGCTCTGCTGGAGGAGGCGGAGTCTAAGATAGCTCCACACCAGTCTCCATTCAGGTCCGACCTTAGACTCCGCCTCCTCCGGCAGAGCCAGCGCTGATTGGCCGAAGGCTGGCCAATGCATTCCTATGCGAATGCAGACTTAGCAGTGCTGAGTCAGTTTTGCTCAACTACACATCTGATGCACACTCGGCACTGCTACATCAGATGTAGCAATCTGATGTAGCAGAGCCGAGGGTGCACTAGAACCCCTGTGCAAACTCAGTTCACGCTAATAGAATGCATTGGCCAGCGCTGATTGGCCAATGCATTCTATTAGCCCGATGAAGTAGAGCTGAATGTGTGTGCTAAGCACACACATTCAGCACTGCTTCATCAAGCCAATACAATGCATTAGCCAGTGCTGATTGGCCAGAGTACGGAATTCGGCCAATCAGCGCTGGCTCTGCTGGAGGAGGCGGAGTCTAAGATCGCTCCACACCAGTCTCCATTCAGGTCCGACCTTAGACTCCGCCTCCTCCGGCAGAGCCAGCGCTGATTGGCCGAAGGCTGGCCAATGCATTCCTATGCGAATGCAGACTTAGCAGTGCTGAGTCAGTTTTGCTCAACTACACATCTGATGCACACTCGGCACTGCTACATCAGATGTAGCAATCTGATGTAGCAGAGCCGAGGGTGCACTAGAACCCCTGTGCAAACTCAGTTCACGCTAATAGAATGCATTGGCCAGCGCTGATTGGCCAATGCATTCTATTAGCCCGATGAAGTAGAGCTGAATGTGTGTGCTAAGCACACACATTCAGCACTGCTTCATCAAGCCAATACAATGCATTAGCCAGTGCTGATTGGCCAGAGTACGGAACTCGACCAATCAGCGCTGGCTCTGCTGGAGGAGGCGGAGTCTAAGATAGCTCCACACCAGTCTCCATTCAGGTCCGACCTTAGACTCCGCCTCCTCCGGCAGAGCCAGCGCTGATTGGCCGAAGGCTGGCCAATGCATTCCTATGCGAATGCAGACTTAGCAGTGCTGAGTCAGTTTTGCTCAACTACACATCTGATGCACACTCGGCACTGCTACATCAGATGTAGCAATCTGATGTAGCAGAGCCGAGGGTGCACTAGAACCCCTGTGCAAACTCAGTTCACGCTAATAGAATGCATTGGCCAGCGCTGATTGGCCAATGCATTCTATTAGCCCGATGAAGTAGAGCTGAATGTGTGTGCTAAGCACACACATTCAGCACTGCTTCATCAAGCCAATACAATGCATTAGCCAGTGCTGATTGGCCAGAGTACGGAATTCGGCCAATCAGCGCTGGCCAATGCATTCTATTAGCCCGATGAAGTAGAGCTGAATGTGTGTGCTAAGCACACACATTCAGCACTGCTTCATCAAGCCAATACAATGCATTAGCCAGTGCTGATTGGCCAGAGTACGGAATTCGGCCAATCAGCGCTGGCTCTGCCGGAGGAGGCGGAGTCTAAGGTCGGACCTGAATGGAGACTGGTGTGGAGCGATCTTAGACTCCGCCTCCTCCAGCAGAGCCAGCGCTGATTGGTCGAGTTCCGTACTCTGGCCAATCAGCGCTGGCCAATGCATTCTATTAGCCCGATGAAGTAGAGCTGAATGTGTGTGCTTAGCACACACATTCAGCTCTACTTCATCAGGCTAATAGAATACATTGGCCAATCAGCGCTGGCCAATGCATTCTATTAGCTTGATGAAGCAGAGTGTGCACAAGGGTTCAAGCGCACCCTCGGCTCTGATGTAGCAGAGCTGAGGGTGCACAAGGGTTCAAGTGCACCCTCGGCTCTCCTACATCAGAGCCGAGGGTGCGCTTGAACCCTTGTGCAGCCTCGGCTCTGCTACATCAGAGCCGAGGGTGCGCTTGAACCCTTGTGCACACTCTGCTTCATCAAGCTAATAGAATGCATTGGCCAGCACTGATTGGCCAGAGTACGGAATTCGGCCAATCAGCGCTGGCCAATGCATCCCTATGGGAAAAAGTTTATCTCACAAAAATCACAATTACACACCCGATAGAGCCCCAAAAAGTTATTTTTAATAACATTCCCCCCTAAATAAAGGTTATCCCTAGCTATCCCTGCCTGTACAGCTATCCCTGTCTCATAGTCACAAAGTTCACATTCTCATATGACCCGGATTTGAAATCCACTATTCGTCTAAAATGGAGGTCACCTGATTTCGGCAGCCAATGACTTTTTCCAATTTTTTTCAATGCCCCCAGTGTCGTAGTTCCTGTCCCACCTCCCCTGCGCTGTTATTGGTGCAAAAAAGGCGCCAGGGAAGGTGGGAGGGGAATCGAATTTTGGCGCACTTTACCACGTGGTGTTCGATTCGATTCGAACATGGCGAACACCCTGATATCCGATCGAACATGTGTTCGATAGAACACTGTTCGCTCATCTCTAATTGTAATCTCTTGTCAGCAGGGCCCTCAGTCCTATTGTGTGAATTGACTATTTCTCTGTAATGTACCTTTTTGTCTGAACTTGAACCCTATATTTTGTAAATTGTTGCAGAATATGTTGGCACTATATAAATAAAATGTATCATTACAGTATTGACACCTCTGAGATTAACGTGCAGAGCCTTGTGGTGCTAAATATCAACACTTTTTGGGATATAGATTAGGGCACATTGTGTTTGAAGTCTGCTAAGTATTGGAGTGTGAAATATCGGCACTTTAGAGACAGACATCAGGTCTTCATGTAGGAGTTATGGATAGGGTGTGCTGATCCCTGCATTGCTAAATGTTGGCACGTTTATTGACACAAACTAGGGCTCCATCTGATTCAAACATGCTAAGTACCGCAGCACTTTAATATCACCATCTCGCAGACCAATGTCTTGTGGTGAAAAATATCAGCACATTAGGGCACCTTGTTCTGTGTGCTAAGCATTGCAGTGCTGAAATATCAGCACTTTACAGTAATACACCAGTCTTCCTTTTGTTATACAGCTGATTTATATCGAGTCTCCCCATGAATCTTGGGCAATAACTCTTAAAAATGATGTTTAGTAACATTTGTCTTTTCACGTATTTCCCTTCAGTGAATAGCATTTATGGATGGGATATTCCCACTGTAATATTGTTTAAAATAGCAAAGTTCATGGTGATTTACCCAGAAAGTTGGATTCAATATTATTTTAAAGGTTTTCAACCAGGTTTTTATATAAAAGTCTACATTTAGGTCTTAGTGTCATTTCAGTATATGGGTTTAATTTCCAAGAGATATTTGGGAAGTAAAGTGCAAGAAAAAAGGTGCTAATGGCTTTCAAGGATTTGAGTTTGTTGTGTAGAAATAGAGATTGTAAATACGGGACCTTTAGAGTAGGCAGGTTGCTAGGTCAATCAGACGGAGGCAAGGATGTCAGCTCAGAATAGTAGGTTTATTGGAGGCAGTTCACACAGTCCAAAGAATGTAAATCAAAAATAGCTTTCTTCAGCAAAAGGATAACACAAAGGAGCTTTCTTCAGCAAGGTACAAAAGTGAAACAACAGAAACAGTCCTTACTTCAGGATGCAAGAAAATAAATCCTCAGGGTTTGCTCACCCACACACGCAAGGTGAATTTTAAGGCTTTCTCCTCCAGACACACACAGGTCAGTGTGTACAACAGGTATTCCCCCACAAGAGACGACCACACCCCCCTCCCATGGGCAACCTCAGTGCTTTAATAGCTGACCACTTGAGTCAGCCAGAAAACCAGGACTGGAGTATCGGCCGGAGTTTACTACAATACCTGACTCCTGGTCCCATTCTCCAGCCAGTCACCTTGTAGATACCAGCCACCTCATTGGAATGTACCTGCCCTCTACCACTTTACCATCTGCCTGTTTACAAATACATTCAACAGTATCGTCAATAATGGAGTTGGGAGTTTTGTAAGCATAGGGTGGACTTGAAGAAATGTGTAAAATGCACACTTCTCAATGTTCAGCACACAGTACCACACTTCAGAGCGTTACTCGAGGTTTCTATAGCAACCCAGCCATTTTCCTTTTTGCTGTATGTCAGCTTTAAAGGAACAGGACTCTGTGGATGATATTGTTACACAGGGTCACATACACACAGCTTTTCTCCAGGTATCCATAACAACTGATCACAGGTTTTTCATTGATATCCAAACTGAGATACACATGATCACATGACGCTTATCGACACACACAAACGATAAAAAACACCAATGCAAAACTGGGCAATTCTTATGGGGCCACTACACAAACAAAAAATGAAATATACCCGTGCGAAGCTGGGTCCTCCTGCTAGTCTCATATATATACATATAGATAGATAGATAGATAGATAGATAGATAGATAGATAGATAGATACGAGTTTCTGTCTGTCTGTCCTCTATGCGCATCCAAACAACTGGACCAATCTTCACCAAATTTGGCACACAGATACACTCACCGGCCACTTTATTAGGTACACCTGTCCAACTGCTCGTTAACACTTAATTTCTAATCAGCCAATCACATGGCGGCAACTCAGTGCATTTAGGCATGTAGACATGGTCAAGACAATCTCCTGCAGTTCAAACCGAGCATCAGTATGGGGAAGAAAGGTGATTTGAGTGCCTTTGAACGTGGCATGGTTGTTGGTGCCAGAAGGGCTGGACTGAGTATTTCAGAAACTGCTGATCTACTGGGATTTTCACGCACAACCATCTCTAGGGTTTACAGAGAATGGTCCGAAAAAGAAAAAACATCCAGTGAGCGGCAGTTCTGTGGGCAGAAATGCGTTGTTGATGCCAGAGGTCAGAGGAGAATGGCCAGACTGGTTCGAGCTGATAGAAAGGCAACAGTGACTCAAATAGCCACCCGTTACAACCAAGGTAGCCAGAAGAGCATCTCTGAACGCACAGTACGTCGAACTTTGAGGCAGATGGGCTACAGCAGCAGAAGACCACACCGGGTGCCACTCCTTTCAGCTAAGAACAGGAAACTGAGGCTACAATTTGCACAAGCTCATCGAAATTGGACAATTGAAGATTGGAAAAACGTTGCCTGGTCTGATGAGTCTCGATTTCTGCTGTGACATTCGGATGGTAGGGTCAGAATTTGGCGTCAACAACATGAAAGCATGGATCCATCCTGCCTTGTATCAACGGTTCAGGCTGGTGGTGGTGGTGTCATGGTGTGGGGAATATTTTCTTGGCACTCTTTGGGCCCCTTGGTACCAATTGAGCATCGTTGCAACGCCAAAGCCTACCTGAGTATTGTTGCTGACCATGTCCATCCCTTTATGACCACAATGTACCCAACATCTGATGGCTACTTTCAGCAGGATAATGCGCCATGTCATAAAGCTGGAATCATCTCAGACTGGTTTCTTGAACATGACAATGAGTTCACTGTACTCCAATGGCCTCCACAGTCACCAGATCTCAATCCAATAGAGCATCTTTGGGATGTGGTGGAACGGGAGATTCGCATCATGGATGTGCAGCCGACAAATCTGCGGCAACTGTGTGATGCCATCATGTCAATATGGACCAAAATCTCTGAGGAATGCTTCCAGCACCTTGTTGAATCTATGCCACGAAGAATTGAGGCAGTTCTGAAGGCAAAAGGGGGTCCAACCCGTTACTAGCATGGTGTACCTAATAAAGTGGCCGGTGAGTGTACATCAGGTGTCTGGGAAGGTTTTAGACTGGGTCTCAACTTTCTTGGACATACCATTCCTAAGATACAGTCTTTGGAGGATGTGAGGTTACATGTGGGCAGGTAGCAGGAGATTAAGTTAGAGATATATGAAGGGTACAGGTTGCGGATGGCTTTGTATGTTAGCGTTAGTAACTTGAACTCAATTCGCTGGACAATGGGTAGCCAGTGAAGGAATTGGCAGAGGGGAGCAGCCGGAGAACAGGGAGAGAGGTGTATTAAGCGAACTGGACAGTTTAAGGTGGACTGGAGGGGGGTGAGAGTATTTACTGGGAGGCCATGGAGAAGGATGTTACAATAATCTAAGCGGCAGATTATGAGGGCATGGGCTAGCATCTTTCCAGTTTCTGGGGTGAGGAAGGAGCGGATTCGATGGATGTTCTTGAATTGGAGGTGGCAGGAGGTGTTGAGGGTTTGAACATGTGATTTGAAGGATAGGTCAGAGTCCAAGGATATCCCAAAGCAATGGACCCGTGGGACAGGGGTAAGCGTGGTTCTGTTAACTCTGATAGATGGGTCAGGTAGAGGGGCCGTACGAGGTGGGGCGATGAACTCTGTTTTCTTCATGTTGAGTTTGAGAAAGTGGGAGGAGAGAAAAGGAGGCTATGGCTACTCGACACGCTGGAATTCTGGCCAATAGAGAGGTAATGTCTGCTCCAGAGAGATATATTTGAGTGTCATCAGCATAGCAATACACCATGGACAAGGAAGGATTCACCTGGAATCGACAAGGGACTGCGCTTCCAAACAATGATGAGATCAGTAAAGTCTTTGTTAAAGTCACAGCACACAATGCACGTTTCGGGGTATGCACCCCTTTCTCAAGTGTAAAAGGAGCATCTGTGTCAGCATAAGGTTCTGAATGATTATTGCATGCAGCAGACCACAGGGACAATGTTATTTTGAAATCCATTTTGGAGTCATCCTCTGAAGCCCTTTGAGGAGGCCACCAAATTTGTCAACAGGGACAACTGCAGCATCAGTGATGTCTTCCCTTTAAAGGGGCTCTATCACTGGATTTTTGCTATTTTAGGGTAAGTTCACACTGAGTAAACACTAGCTTATTTTGTAGAGTAAAATTACACTTGTAAATTTTGCTATCCCATTGACGTCAATGATATTTTTTACACGTGTAAAAATATGCCTGTAAAAATACGCCTGTAAAATGTCATTGAAGTCAATGGGAATCTTATTTATACACGTGTATTTTGCAAAAATACACGCGCGTTTACTCAGTGTGAATGCACCCTAAACATATGCCTGAATAGCCTATTAAAAGGCTATTCAACTTCTGCTAATCATTTGTTAGGGTCCCTTCACACGGAGTAAACGCGCGTGTATTTTGGCAAAATACACGTGTAAAAATACACGTGTAAAAATAAGACTTCCATTGACTTCAATGACATTTTTCACGTGTATTTTGACGTGTATTTTGATGTGTATTCTGACGTGATTTTTTACACGTGTAAAAAAAATGCCATTGAAGTCAATGGGAGTCTGATTTTTACACGTGTATTTTTACATGTGTATTTTGCCAAAATACACGTGCGTTTACTCCATGTGAAGGGGCCCTTAAAAGACTTAAAAGACCTTAAAAGACCTTAAAAGGTTTTAATGAATTACCTTTTAAACGTATATGTAAATGAGCTCTTCCGTGCACCGTGGGCGTTACCGTGAACCCCTCACGTCATACTCTGTTCACGCCCTCCTCTGTGGTTCTTCTGTATAAGTCCCTCCTCCTGCTTTCAATTCACTGCCTCCAACTGTCTCTTCCCTGCTTTTGGAAAGAGACAGTTGTCTCTTGTCCCTGTGATGATGTCACTACAAGGTCCTTCGTCATCTTCTAAGTAGTGATCTATACAGAGCAGGGGCTGCAGCTCCCTGTGTCTATCATAGCATAGATCTCCATGTGCACAGTAGAGCTATGCTATGATAGACACAGGGAGCTGCAGCCCCTGATCTGTATACTTAGAAGATGACGAGGGACCTTGTAGTGACGTCATCACAGGAACAAGCCAATCACAGAGCAGTAGTGACGTCATCACAGGTACTTTTCCAGAAGCAGGGAAGAGACAGTTGGGAGGCAGTGAATCGAAAGCAGGAGGGACTTACATAGAAGAACCACAGAGGAAGGCGTAATCAGAGTATGACGTGAGGGGTGCACGGGAGCGCCCACGGTGCACGGAGGGGCTCATTTACATATACGTTTAAAAGGTAATTCATTAAAACGGGGGTTTCTTTTAACAAATGATTAGCAGGACTTGAATAGCCTTTTTAAAGGCTATTCAGGCATATGTTAATCTAAAATAGCGAAATTCCAGTGATAGAGCCCCTTTAATATATATCTTTTGGAAAACACTTACACTTGTGCAGTAAGGGATGGAAGAAAAAGGGATAGAAGGAGAAGAAATGCTTCCCCCTATTGGTCACCATCATTAGGTGAAACCAGGAGGAACTCCAGCAGCAACTGGAAAAGATGAAGAACTGGGTCAGGATCATGGTGGTGTCAAGCGACCGCTGAGGCCAATCAGCGGAAGAGATCTGTGATGTCCCTATGTCTTGAATCCCAGGAAATCTGATCACTAGTACAACATATTGCAATGCTAATGCATAGCAGTGTATTTTACTAACCATAGAACTATAGAGCTATGACAGCATAGAACTACAGCAGCGTGCCATAGAACTATACTAATGACAAGCATGGGAGCAATAGGGTTATGTCAACATCCGCTGTAATATTATGGTGGATGTTGGCAAGGAGTCAAAGGTCTATATTGTAAAATCACATAAATCACTCCATTTTGAAAAGTGTACCCCACAGGCCATTCAAGATAGCATTTAGAAAGTTTATTAATCCTTTAAGCATTGCACATGCATTAACGCAAAATAGTTTCCAGATACCATGACATCTGGAAGCTACAGCCGTTAAGAAATTTCTAAACGGACCATTTGTAACAGAGAAGCTTTCCAAAAATTAATGAGCAGCAGATGGTGCAAAATCACATGAAAGTTTTTCCAGACATATGCCATTTCTGTGCCACTGTGAAACACCAGCTGTTTAGGAATTTATAGGGAGTATAGTGACCATTTTGACTCCAGGAGTACTTCCCAAAACTTACAGGGGTTATCCAGGATAAAATGCAATTTCTACACTAATCTAAATACCCTCCCCTAGTTTCTAAATTACTTACGTTAGCAAAAATGTATATTTACCCACTTTCTGATAATTTGGTTAAGTTCTGTTTCCCTGTTTCTGGAAACAGAACATCAGCAATGCTACCACCCCACCCCATCATACTTACCTGTCTTCCTGTCTAGGTCTTCTGGGCACAGGAAAATACTTCCTTCTGTGGGGATGGCTCCTCCTCTTCTTCAATGTTTACTGGAACACGTGTAATAGAATCTTAGTCCTCGCATTGCACTGTAGCTGGCACTCCATCTCTATTGCGCAGGTGTGGGAGGCTGGAGGAGTTAGTTAGTTGGGAAGTGTTAGTAGTGGGCAGGATAGCTAGGGAGACAGAGAAGTGGTGCGAGGGAGTGAGAGAGGGAGGGGAAGGGAGGTAGAGAGAGTCAGCTCATGCAATGCATCATGTTAGTTGTAGGATAGAAGAACAGGAATCTACACAATGTAAACAAATGCAGAGGATGCCAAGCGCTCATAGAAAAAAAAAGAAATCACTCAAAACACAACTAAAGGTATTTAGGTGCACTTATTAACCCATTAATAGCACTAATAGACATTTAAAAAAAAAGAAAGTTTTTTTTGCCCCCCTTTAAAAAGGTCTTTCACCAGTTATACGTGTTATTCAACACTCTAACTGATTTAGGTACAGTTAGAATTTTTTCTCCAGCTCCTACTGTTCCTGAGAAATTGGTGATATTACTTTTAAGAACCCAATATGCTAATTAGGCTTCCCAACAGTGTTATAAAACCCCTTATAGATAGCACTGCCATGATTGACTGCAACATCTAAGGATCGGACTTATCTCTGACTGCAGGCCGTATCTGCCTCACAATCCTGACCAAAAAGACGGCTCCTATTGAAATCAATGGGAGCTGGTCAGTTCTTTTTTTCTGGGAGCCGTTTTTTTTCCAGCTCCCAGAAAAATGAACGGACATGCTCATTCTTCAGGCGGAGTCACCTCACGAATCCGCCTGAAGACACTCCCTCCTCCCAAATAGGCCCATTCATTTGGGCCTAATCTGGAGCGGAGTGTGCGACTGGATGCCGTGTCGGTGCACTGCACCGGCATCCAGTCACAGCTACCCGTATTTTGGACCGGAACCTGAGGCGGCCTCCGGCATGCATGAGTAACTGAGCCTCACTAGAGTGACATGTATAGACCAAGCTAAGGGATGGATATTAAAAGCAAAAAATTGTGATATTTAAGTAAGAATTTTTTTTTCATAACAATACTTTACAAAACTACTCTTAAATGCATATTCTTTGCATTGCATAGTTTTTGTATTGCCATTTGCATGATAGCACATCCGCTATGTACACTTCGGTGGCATCCACTCTAAAGTCACCCTCTGATTTTACTGTAGTGTAGATTTTGCAAGCTGATACATTTCGGAAGCATTATCTTTTGTTCTGCCAGACGGGATTATGTACATTCAGATCTGGAGGATTTACACATTGAAAAGGAAAACTCGTATACTATGCGCTTAGATTGATCAGTCCCATTGTAATGTATCTGTGAAGAAATTCTTTGTTAATACCTTGTATTACTCGGTATAATCACTTCACAATTGCTCAAGTCAGCTGCATTAGACTGGGACCTAGTGGAAGGAACATGATGTAACAACTCATTAATAAAGTTCTTACTGAAAATTCTATTCACACAGTAGACAACCAGACATTTTACATATATATGCAACATTATGAGCCGGCACGTGACCCAGCACATTCTCCACAGTCACAAAAGAAGCAGGAGCATAAGTGACTCGTTTAATGCATAAGGAAAAATATCTTTGTACCATTAGCCAGTGGATCTGAAAAAAAAACAAAACATTTTTTTTTGAGGAGTCTTCAGTAGTTGATACCTTTTTTTAATGGCTAACTAAAAATGATGACAGATTGCGAGCTTTTGGGACTACTGATGAAGGGACCTTTTTAGTTATCCTGAAAGCTCGCAATATGTCATTTTTAGTTAGCCATTAAAAAAGGTATCAACTGCTGAAGATTCCTCAAAAAATTTGTTTTAGATTTCGTTTAATGCAAGAAGGATAATGGAACCTCTGATATAAAACACATATAACAACAATGCAAAGCACAATTACTGCGTGCAAAAGATGTAAAAAAAAAAATCACTTGTGACAGTTGTGCAGGCATCTGGTGTTGCATCTGCACTACTATAAATGGGGCATGATGGCTGAGTAGATCCATCACAAATTTTGCCTTATGCTGAAAAAAAGTGCATACATTTTGAAATCAGTGGGGCCCTTATTTACAGTTTCTTAGTGTTAAAGTCAGTGTGAACACATCCTTATTTTATTTAGCACCCACAAAAGCAACTATGAATTTATGGATCCCCCAAATCAAGTATAAAAAAACTATTACTACTGGAGAGGTCAGGCTTTGCTGTATTACAAAAGAGTGATCAAAAAAGTTTTCGGAAAAGATGAACTAGAACACATTAAAAGGGAAACAATGGTGAAATAATGAGTAAAATGGAAATAATGAGGCCCTTGTACAAAATGGGGCAGATTTACTAATTGTGTAAAAAATTTTGTGCAAATTTAAATTAGACATTGTAAAAAGGTACTAGATTTATTACAGTGGCTGATACTGAATAATATATCTGTTCTCATCTTAATCCTGCCCTGTTTTCCAGCATACCTTGATGCTTTCCTGCTACTAGTACATCGAAATAAATTAGAATATCATCAAAAAGTTTTTTTTTTTTTTTAGTAATTCAGTGAAGTGAAGCCCATATATCATATTAAGTCATTACAAACAGAGTGATCTTTTCAAGTGTTTATTTCCGTTAACATTGATGGTTATGGCTTACAGCCAAGGAAAACCCAAAAGTCATTATCTCAGAACATTTGCATATTATATAAGACCAACTGTAAAAAAAATTATTTAACACAGAAATTTTGGCCAAATGAAAAGTCTGTCCAGTAAATGCCATCAATACTTAGTGGGGGCTCCTTTTACATGAATGACGGCATCAATGTGGCAATGTGGCATGGAGGGATCAGCCTGTGGCACTGAAGAGGTGTTATGGAAGCCCAGGTTTTATGATAGCAGCCTTCAGCTCATGTGCATTGCTGGGTCTGCGGTCTCTCATCTTCCTCTTGATAATACCCCATACATTCTCTGTGGGGTTATGGTCAGGCGAGTTTGCTGGCCAATTAAGCACAGTGATGTTATGGTTATTAAACCAGGTCTTGGTACTTTTGGCAGTGTGGACAGGTGCCAAGTCCTGTTGGAAAATGAAAATTCCATCTCCATAAAGCATGTCGGAGGGAAACATGAAGTGCTCTAGAATTTCCTGATAGACGGCTGCACTGGTCTTGATAAAACACAGTGGACCTACACCAGCAGATGACATGGCTCCCCAAACCATCAGTGATCAGTGAACATAGCCCTAGGTGCACATTTCCATAAGGGCTGCTTAAAGCCAAAGAAACTGTGAAGAAGAATAAGCAGCACTATCATTACTTCCATATCATATACTTCCCATAATAGTTAAAATGAAGTTTTAACATATATAAATATATATTATTTTTTTCAAAAATATCTTAAGATAGTTCACAACATTTAAGTATTTGCAATAGACACTGATTTTAGATCTTTGCAGATAATTGAAGACTCCTAAACATGTTATAAGTTAATTTCTTACTAATATGCTCAACTTTTTGCCCTAGAATATAACTAAAAAATATTGAATAAATCATAGTAGGTTGTTCTATGATATTATATAGCAAGTTCTTATTTTAGAGGCTGAATGGTGGAGGATTTGGGGCTGGGCTGACCTCCAGCCTTCAGTGGGTTCCCGGACATTAGCAGGGGAAGGGGAGTTAGGAGGGAGGAGCTGCAGATGTGTATTTTTATTTTGCATGGAACTGTTAGCTTATGCAGTAGAGAGAACCTGATACCTTGAGCTCTGCGAATCTGTTTACAGCACAGAGTGAAGTGCAGCTATTGGTATGAAGGTCTGGAAAGAAGTATACAGACAGCAAGAGCAAATGTGACATAATGTTAATCCCCTGAGCCAGGCAGGCAGGATCACAAAACAGAGAGACCAGGCTTGTGAGAGAAGGCTTGTGCGTCTCTTCGCTTAATGGAAGAAAACGCCACTGGAAGTAAAGCTTATAGCGAAAACTCTGGGATTTCAAGAGCGTTAGGCAAACTTTGAATGAGAGTCAACTGGACCTAATATGTAAAATGCGTCCAAGATCAGAAGAGAAAAAGTTTTCAAAAGTATGTGAAGAGGATAAAAGAAAATGTGAAAAACCATAGCAAAGAAGACTAACAAGTAAATAAAAATAACTAATAACAGGCTATGGATATGATAACATTACCAGGACTACCTTGAGGACACTAATAAGCTCTCAGTCATGGAGAACGGAGATGAAGTGATTGGGAGCTCAAACCTCATGGTGGTCTCCGATGAGAAGAAGTATGAAGTGTGCCGCCAGAAAGACTGTTGTGAACGAGTGGTTATCAATGTGTCGGGGTTGAGGTTTGAGACTCAGATAAGGACACTCAGTCGGTTCCCTGACACATTGTTGGGAGACCCAAGGAAACGAATGCGATTTTTTGATCCTCTGAGGAATGAGTATTTTTTTGACCGGAATCGGCCATGTTTTGACTCAATATTATACTTTTATCAATCAGGGGGTCGACTACGACGGCCTACTAATGTACCTCTTGATGTCTTCATGGAGGAGTTGGTGTTTTACCAGCTTGGAGACGATGTAATAAGGAAATTTAGGGAAGATGAAGGATTTCTTAAAGAGGAGGAAAGACTTCTTCCTGAATGTGAGTTTATGAAGCAAGTTTGGCTCCTCTTTGAACACCCAGACAGCTCATCTGCTGCTCGTATTATCGCCATTATCTCTGTCATGGTCATCCTGATTTCTATAGTCATCTTCTGCTTAGAAACACTACCTGAATTTCGGGATGAAAGGGATCTGTCCTTACCGGTAAGAGCTATAACTTATCTCATTCACACCAATTGATTTGGCTGTTATTGAGCAAATAATAGAGCATGAAAATTTTTTAGATAAAAACACTTAACTCATGCTCATATCTTTGAGGATGATCTCTTAATGCTGGATATATTCTGCAGGGGACAACTTGAATTTGATGGAAAAGTTATCCAAAATGCCATAGTAATCTTGTTACTTATAGTTAGGGAAGTATGAGTTTACAAAAAGTTCCAAATTTCACAGCAACAGTCTTAGATGTCAAAGCTTAGGACTGACAGTATTAATATGCTGGTAGTCGCTCAAACAGGTACAATATGCATTTGCTTACACTGTTGATCCAGGCAATCCGTATGGTCGTCTTGGAGTAACAATGACTAAAGCTCTTTGTGTAATTTAATAATAGTTGCTGTGGTTTATGTCACTATATTAGCCACAAACCATAATCCCAGGGGATCAACTTTAAAGAGAACTCTAAGGCTGAAGCCCCTCATTGCGAAAACGCTGTGGTTAACAGTAGCTGCAAAGTAAATGGGATTCTGGCTAATCCTATCCACAGATTACAGAATAAAATGTGCAGCGAAAAAACTGCATTTATGAAAATGGCAGCATGTTAATTATACCTGTAGAAACGCTGGCATTTTCCATACAGGTATACTAGGGACAGAAAGTCCACCGAGTAAAACTCTGCAAAATCTCGATGGAAAACACTGTGTAACAAACTGTGATACGTTTCCATAGTTTTTTTCCCTGGATTTCACTATATGTGGAGCCTTAATCTAAAAATACTAAGAAAATGTGTTCACTGGTGATTTCTTGACTGGACCTAGTTGCAAGGACCTGAAACAGTTAATAAGTGAAACCTTGAATAATTCACTTTTTTTTTTTAATGTAGATTGTGAGCCCCACATAGGGCTCATAATGTATATTTTTTCCCCCTATCAGTATGTATTTTTGGAATATGGGATGGAAATCCATGCAAACACAGGGAGAACATACAAACTCCTTGCAGATGGGCTTTTGCCCTTGGCGGGATTTGAACACCAGGACCCAGCGCTGCAAGGCTGAAGTGCTAACCACTGAGCCACCGTGTGGATATGTAACTTTTTTATTATCAGTCAATTCACAAAATATGTGCTGCAATAATACACTCGTCACAATAGAGCCATACAATGAACAGATTTGTAACAATGATGACTTTAGCAAGTGAATAATGTGAAATATTGCTAAATGGCTGCTCACATGACCATTTTCAGTCTGGTTGTATTTGTTGGACTGACTACTGCCATGTGACAGCTTTGTCAATTAAGTACAGTATCGCCATTCTGGAGTTCATTGGACCATAACTCACTATAATGCAGTGAGTTCCACTCCCACAGCTGTAGTGATATGACTGTCACATGGACTGTGTTTCACACATGGAACAAGCTTGTGTGAATAACCAGTAGGCTGAACTCAGAAATGCAGTTTTGATTAAATTTTACAGGTTTTTAAAAATAGGATAGAAAGCATAGGCACAAATAAGGATCCACACCAAACTAAAAACTCTTTATATGAATTCAGCCTTACATCTATGGACGAATTGAGGCAGTGAAGCATGCCAAGCAAAATTCCAGCCACTGTCTTAAGTTGGTCATATACATGTTAAGGCCAGGACCACACAATGTGAGTACGTTAGCTAACCTGCTAGGAATTACAGTAGCAGTGAAGTGGATAGGATTTCATGCAATGCAAAATCACTCATTACTGTGGATTCTGCAGCTGTTGCTGCGGGGGTTAATCCTATGACAAACACCAAACTCTGTTTGCCACATGTGGCGATAGCCCTAAGATTTTGCTATTACATCTCACCATGAGAGTTTACACTAACAATCTGACTAATTTCAGTGGAAATTTCTTAGGGGGCATTCACACACATCCACTGCTGTCCGCCCCAGGGTTTCCATCCCAAACCCTGGGGAAACTGGACAAGGGACAGATTGCCGGCAATCAGCTTTAAAACCTATTCATTTGAATGGGTTTTTAAAGGTGACCGCTGGTGTCTGTATGCAGCCTCTCCGTCTGGAAATCATTTTTTTTTTTGCAATTTTGCTAATTTTATGGGCAGTTAATACCTGAATCCAGTAATACAAACAATACTGTGTAGGGGCAACACGGTGGTTCAGTGGTTAGTACTGCAGCCTTAAAGCGCTGGAGTTCTGGGTTTGAATCCCACCAGGAACAACATCTGCAAGGAGTTTGTATGTTCTCCCCGTGATTACGTGGATTTCCTCTCATTCTGTAAAGACATACTGATAGGAAAAAAATGTACATTGTGATCCCTATATGGGGCTCACAATCTAGATTTAACAAAAAGAAAAAAACAAACAAAACAATACTATGTTACCAATCTGAGTTTCATTTGCATAATCTGACCAGTATTCATGGCATTGTAGATAATAACCCCAAGTATATTGTATAAGGCCCAAATATTAGAATATTCCTAAGGATGATGAGGAAGATTGCAATAGGTATATTTTATCTTCCACATATCTCTTGCTAGTAGCTGGCACTGTTACAGAATGACTCTGTTTCCTTGTACATTGGATACAAAGCCTGGTTGTATGTATCTTTATATCATATAGTTACATCTGCTATTCTAAAAAAAAAAAAACAGCACAAGACAATGTACACATTGCAATATTTATCGCACTGCTTCAACTGCCCTAGTTGATAAGACTCTGAATTTCATAAAAATGTAGTGGTTGTAATACTATGTATTGAATTTGTTAATAAATGCTTCGATGCACATTGATGCTTATTGATGTAGAGTAGAGATGAGCGAGTACTGTTTGGATCAGCCGATCCGAACAGCACGCTCCATAGAAATGAATGGATGCACCTGGTACTTCCGCTTTGACGTCGGCCGGCCACTTAACCCCCCGCGTGCCAGCTACGTCCATTCATTTCTATGCGAGCGTGCTGTTCGGATCGGCTGATCCGAACAGTACTCGCTCATCTCTAATGTAGTGTCATTGCTGAATGAAAGGCACACACTCGTGTTTCTACTTAACAACATACTAAATACATACTGACAATCTCATGAATACCTGGGAATAAGATCTATACTGCAAACGTTCCTGCCTGTTTCTTCATAAAATCTGTGTATGTACATTGAATTTCTCATGTTTCATTCATTCATTGTTCTTTGTAGAGAATGCTCGATTTATGAAAAATAATATATATATATATATATATATATATATATATATATTGTATACAGACTTTAGACAAAAAATAAGAGAACACCCCAATTTTTTTGTAGCCAAATTGAAATCGTCATAGTACAGTACATTAGGTGAGAATATACCAAGCATTCCTGGAGCTTAGTGATGAAGCGGAGGTTAGAGAGGGGTCAATAGTTAGCAGCACAGGACGGGTCAAGGGAGGGTTTTTTCAGTAGGGAAAGACTCCACAAGAAATAGAGAGGTTAAATATCCTAGTAAAGAGAGTTGTAACGGCAGGGGAGAGAGACTAGAGAAGGTGTGAGGGGATTTGTGCAAGTAGTAGGCCGAGAAGAAGAAAGGAGCCAGGAGATTTCTTCTGCTACTAGCTTAAAGAATAAGAGTTCACAATGAGGAACAAAGAAGTGAAGAGGACAGATACTGCGTGGAGATTGGGTTATTTACTGATGGAGTCAATTTTGGCTTTAAAGTATGTGGCCATGTCTTGAGCACTCAGGTCTGTGACAGGTATCTGCTGCACCTTTGGCCTACACCTTTGGAAGGAGTGATCCGTATTGAAGACTTGTTTAGGGTTATTGGAGAGAGAAGAAATGAGAGACATGAAGTAGACTTGAATATCGAGGTGAAAGGCAGAGTTCTAGATGTTGAGCATAAACCTGAAGTAAAGTAACTCAGCAGATGTGTTCAATTTTCTACACAGACTTTTAGCAGATTTTCAGCAACACTAAAGAAAATGTGTTTGTGGAGTGTGCCAAGGTTGCCAATGTCTGGATTGGGAGGTTTGGAAAGTCGAGGTTGCTACTTTATCCAGGGCTCTGCTTACAGCTCATAGATTCCTGCATGTGTGGTAGGTCGGTGTGTTTTGATAAGGGTATCTGATAGCAAAGGAAATAAAGTTGTGGTCAAAAATTCGTAAGCAAGAGTTGATATAGTCAGAAAGAGAACAGAGCCGTAAATTCTGATAATGTGGACCTCAAAAGAGGGAAACGAGAGCAATGGTACTGACCTAAAAAGTGCATTGTGGTGAAAGAAGGATGCCTACCCCCAACCCTGCATATTATTAGGTCTAGGGTGGTGTGAAGAGCATAGGCCATCATACAGAGAGCTGCAGGGGGGTTGTATCAGGGTTCTGTTTAATCCGGGGTTCTGTTACAACCAGCAGGTTAAAAGACTTTGAAATAAAGAGATCCTGAGTAATGTCAAGCTTGTTCCACACTGAACGGGCGTTTTAGAGTACATAAGAGAAAGGGTCTGGTGGAGGAGAAGAAGATGGCAGATAGCGAATATTAATAAGGTTAGCAGGTTTCTTGGTGAAACAAGTAAGAAATTGAGGTTAGCAAAAGAAGGAGGACAAGGGTTTGGAGAGATGTCCACTGCAGCTAGTAGCAGGAGAATGGAGTATCCGCGTAATAGAATCAACCTGAACTATACAGTAATACAGTAAGCCATGCTATTTATGGAGATTGTTAAATTATGCAAATAAAATTATGCAATTTATTTTTTAGGCTTTTTCTTTAGATAGAAGTCGCAAGAAGAATGAATTAAGTTTGCATTAGGAGCAATGGTGGTTAGGAGGGCAAAGCTGCTTTAAGTGGGGTGGGAGGAAGGGTCACAAAGCTATAATCAGTGGGGAGAGGTTAAAGGGGTTCATGCTGCTGCTATGGGGGAGTGGTAAAGGGAGGAACAATTCTGTTGCTAGTGGGGAAGTTCCTGCTAGTTGATGAAGGATGGGAAGAAGAGGGACAATAATCCTGTCAATGAGGGAAGCACTGTGGTATTTGGAGGAGGTGTTATGAACTGCACTGTGGTATGTGGTGTTATTGGGCAAGGACTACTGGTGAGCTACTGTATTACAGAGCATTGTAATGTACAGAGCTGCTTGGGACGTATGTGGTGCTGCATTGTGGCTGCTGGAGAATATTATGTGCAATGCATGGTGACATTTGTTCATTTACAGTAGTATTTATTTGCTGTGAGGCCCCGGCTTAGGCCAAAATAGAAAAAGTTTAGGAAGTTCCATTCTACAAATTAAAGCTGATTGTCTCAGCAGTGTGACATCTTGTGATCAGTCTATTTCTGGATGAGCTAACAATAAGAAATTGCCCAAAGCTGACAATCATATGTGTAAAATTAGATGAAGCTGCATTCTAGAGAAAGTGAATTAGTTCAAGACACATTTTTTCCAACCTATGAATGACAAATCCCTCATTCTAATATAGCAGCATATCCAGACTACTCCTATACTCCTGCATACCTAGATGGATACAGCCAATACTCCTGCATATCTAGATGGATACAGCCAATACTCCTGCATGTCTAGATGAATACATCCATTACTCCTATACTGATGCATACATAGGTAGGTCCATCCATTGCTTCTATACCACTCATATTTAAGTAGGTACATTACTGTTGTATATCTGGAGGCATACGTCCATTAATCCTAAATTGCTGAACAAGTAGGTATAGTTCCCCAAAATCCAACTGGGACTTCTTGGGTCCACCATCTTTCTATACAGGACATGTACACATCCGCTTACAATATAACTACATTATAATCTTTGTTATTATAATTGTACATACAGGGGATCAATAAAGTCTAATGGATTACTAGTAAATCACCCCATAAGAAAAAAGATTTGCCTAACGGAGAAACTGTCATCTCTGGACATGTCTCTTTAATAAGTAATTGCATTTCCCATGAAATAACGATTTTGAAGCATCTTTTCTTAAAATGATACCAGTTTTTTACCAGTTGGGGGATGGATGTCCGTACAGAGTCCAATCATTGCTGCTAGTACCAGCCTTTGATAAGTGAAATGTTAAAACCCAGTTGTCAATTTATTCATAGATTTCAAGGAGCAATAACAGAGGAATAGTACAGCATGTCAGGTATGGTGACAAGTCCATGTTAAGAGCTAGTTGTTGAAGACAAAACATCCACTAGTATTGGGTATACACTTCTAGAACTAGTGTGTATTTTAGGCTCATTCTGTTAATGTATTCACAAAAAAAGTATTCACCTAATAACAGCTGCATTTGTTTCATCTCTGGATTTTGAAAGACATAACCTTTTCACTTTTCTATTAACATGGCCATACAAGGACTTACTAAATTATAAGTACATGCACCTACTATGTCAACTATCTATGTTTGCAGTCTCCTCAGGGGCGTAACTACTGGGGCAGCAGCTGCCACCGGGCCGGGGACATTAGAGAGCCCGGCGGCAGCTGCTACCACTGCATTATTTTTTTCTTTTCTTTTTTAATAGTCCGTTACCTGATGAAGTAACTCCAGTAGGTAACAGGACCTATTTGCTTACTGATCCTGGCTCCTGCTCACGGCCGTCAGCACTTGCCCTTCTGCGGAGGCGGCTGTGAGCAGGAGACTGGATCGGTATGTGTGGCCATGGGCTTGCGAATCTCCCAAACACTATCATTATACTCGGGGGCGTCTTTTCAGACCCCCGAGTATAATTATCGGAGGGCTACGAGAGATGATGGAACATAAAAACTCTGATACTTAACTCTCCTGGCTCCGGAAGGCTTCAGAGCTACTTGATGATATCACAGACATCACATGGACTGGATTTTCATCTTTATGCGTTGGCCCTAGCTGACATGACATCTCTTCCATCACTGAAGATGGCCGACAGCAGCAGGAAGTGCACCGGAGCCAGGGAGAGGTAAGTAACAGTGTTTTTTTTATTTTTGCATCCTCTCCTGGGTCTCTGATTATTATACTCTGTGGTCAAAAGTTCGCCATGGGGCCCTGCCATTCCTAGTTACTCCACTGAGTCTCCTTATGGTTAAACTAAAATAGAAAGATGAGACTGACTGACATATCAAGATCGTTGGATGGAAGAGATTACAGATAAACATTGGGTGACCTTCCTTACATATACAGAAATAAAGAGTACCTAAGCTATGACGGACGTATCATGAAGCCATAGAAGGTGCATGACAACTACGAAACAAATAGGTTAAAAAATAAATTAAAACAGATTAGTTTGGAAAAATCCATGTACATGCTACACAAACAATCTCATTCAGGTGTATGGAAACTTCTATGAATGAGTTTCGCAGGCATTTACCTGATGTGTATTGCAGACAGCGGCAGCATATGACTTATTGCCTGGGAATTCTGTATGCCAATATCTGTAGTTTAGCTACCAGCATAGGAAGTCTTCAGTTACCTAAGTCTGTTGTAACTGATCATAGGTTTACATGTTTAGAGCCAGGAGATACTATATTTATACACAATTTATGATATCTCAAGTAAGATATGTTACAATACCAGACATGAGCAATGACCGCAAGAATCTAATCATCCATGTAAACATTCAGAAAAGAACTACTCAAGAAGCAAAATGCAAATTCTGTGTTCAGGTACTTAGAGGGAAGCATTAGAACACTGGACATTATCACATCCTAAGTCTATGCAGAAGAAGGATCAAAGGCTTAAATGGCACCGAAATGACCACATCAGGAATTACATTGGATACATGTAACATGATAATAAAGGGGTTCTCCGGGATATATAAATATAGCTCCAATAACAGAGCACTTGATGTACTCACACTTCCTAATATATACCCTGCTAGAATTCAGTCCCAGAGTACTGATCTAGAAGAGGTTACAGCAGCATGGGGAAAGGACTTGCCTACCTAAATCCAATCTGTATGGGCAATGCACAAAATAAATCAATCACAACGCCCTTTCCTACAGTTTGGATCTGCAGAGACCCATGAGTGCATAGAGAATCAGTCACACATGGACATAGACACAGTAAATGTCAGCAAAAATCAACAGAAGCAAAATGAGGCTAAAAACAAGGTTGGTCTGGTTCACCAGAAGGCTAGCGGATCCTCAGATGGTCCCAATCTCTCAGGCCCAGAAGGTTAAAAAAAAGACAACCCCACCTGTAGCCGACTTTGGAGCCTAACACTTGCTACACTTCAATGTTGTAATGTAGATTACACTGTACTTATTTACATTTCTATTGCCATGTGTCTGGAAGTACTGTTGCCTTGAAAAACTGGGACACAAGATCGGAGATGAATCAAAGCAACATGAAGAGTATGAAGATTTCCTCTGACACTACAAACCATACCAATAGGTTAACTGATTTCTTAGGAAATTGGACATAGTGTCCCATATTTACTAATAGTTAAACAGTTCAAGTTTAGACAGGCAGTCTGACAATTCACCAGATTTATCACAGTAACTGATACTGGATGATAAATCTAGAGTATTTTTGGTGGTCTCGCTGGCATTTTTGGTGCGTCATTACATATTTAAGCAAGGCTCGCTTCTCTGGAGAATCCACACCCAGCATCCCATTGACCCAATGGAGGAGCCAAGACGGGCACAGTCGCATGATGCCGGGCCCCTTTCCAATAGAAGCCTACCCAGGAGAGGAAATAACAATCATTTACACTCATCTCTCCTGGGTGTCCAGCACTATCTTCTGCCCATTTCTGGCCTGTGGCTGACGTCAAGTGTTCCGTATATCACCGCTGAGGCCAGTAATTGGTCCTCAGAGGTTACATGGAGTGCACTGGCATGATAACGTCAGCATGCCTCAGGTGACCACTGAGGCTCAATCACAGGCCTTAGCGATGACATCTGGGACACATGATGTTAGCTGCAGACCTAAAGAGGAAACTGGCGGAGACAGTGGAGGAACACGAGGATGCCTAGGAGAGGTGAGGCAAGGTGACTAAAGGTATTTATTATTTTCCGTCACCTCCCCTGGGCCTTTACTGAGACCCCAGAGTATAATAATAGCACCAAAATGAACTGGAGAGCCGAACCTCACGTATATTCGTCAAAATGAATTTTGAAGGGTTGACCTGAAGTGGCTCAAGGCTCTTGGGAGCATTTTATACTGTGTGGGGCCACTGTGGAGCATTTTATTGGGGAAGGCCCTCTACAGAGCATATTATACTGTGTGAGGCTGCTGGGGAGTATATTATACTGTATTACACTGTGAATCATTATACAGGGGCACCTCTGGGGAGAATGTTGTATTGTGTGGGGCCACTGTGGAGAATTATACTGTGTGGGGCCACTGTGCAGCATTATATTCGGGGGAGTCTCTGGTGAGCAAGTTATATTGTGTGGAGCCACTTTGGAGTATTATACTGCAGAGGGCGAGCCTCTGGGGATTATTTTATACTGTGTGGGGCCACTGTGGAGCATTTTATTGGGGAAGGCCCTCTACAGAGCATATTATACTGTGTGAGGCTGCTGGGGAGTATATTATACTGTATTACACTGTGAATCATTATACAGGGGCACCTCTGGGGAGAATGTTGTATTGTGTGGGGCCACTGTGGAGAATTATACTGTGTGGGGCCACTGTGGAGTATTATATTCGGGGGAGTCTCTGGTGAGCAAGTTATATTGTGTGGAGCCACTTTGGAGTATTATACTGCAGAGGGCGAGCCTCTGGGGATTATTATATATGTGTGGGGCTACACTGTGGAGCATTATACTGTTGTGGGGGAATGGGACTATAATTTTAAAGCAACCCTGTGACATAGAAAATGATAATCTATTTGCAGTCACATGAGGAGTTGAGCAGATTGGTACATAGTTTTGTGGGAAAAACATAAGTCCTCATTCACACATCTGTGGCTGTTTTACTGATGCAAAATCATAAACCTTGTGGCATCCAAATTTCACATCTGCAAAGGTCCAAGTTCAAGATGTGTGTAAGTGTTTCTTGAATACATTGGATCTGTGAAAAAAGCAGATTGCACAGAGATGGCATCCATGTGCTGACCTGTAAGGTGGTACAAATGCATACATTCCCACACAGCATAATGCCACCTCAGTGCCCCCACATAAAGTATGATGGCCCTCATAGCGACCCTAAATATGTCATATTGGCCCCCTCACTGCCCCTGCACACAGTATAATGCCCCCATCACTGCCCCAACACATGGCATGAAATCCAGGGAGAAACTAGTGAGCTGGATTCCTCACTTACTGCTCTGTTCCCCACTAATTCTCTGCTCCGGGGACTGATGGGTTATCACTCAGTGCCCAGAGCACAGTGGTGAATAATGAATCCAGCTCACTACATGCTGTAAAGGGAATGAATGCCTCCATATGTACTGATGGAAACTCTCATTGCACTTCTACGCTGCTAGGACAGATACATGGCAGGTGGTGTCATGGAGCAGTGTTTTTCTCAGCTGTGGCACGCATCCCGGGGACTCCTACTACAAGTTGAGAACCAATGATAGAAATGATCTTACATTCTAGCATGAATATTATAGTCATGTTTGAGCTATTTAGATATAGAAGTACTTTCTTATGTTTTTGTATACCAACACAATTTTTTTACACTGTAAGTAAGTGACAAAATCCTTAAAACAAGGCAGGGGGTGGTTGTTACCAGTACAAGATAACCTGGTGTGTGGTTCTTGGAGGCTGGTGGTTGATACTGAATCTATGGTCCTCATAACAAAATAATTTAATATATTCAAACTATAGATTAAAGGATAAACTTCATTGCCCCTGCTAAACCTTTGTTTAGCTCTCACCTAGTAGACCAGGGTAGTCAGACAGAGCAACTTTACTGTGCTTTTATATAGGAAGACTAGCACAGCAGAAAATCTAAATACAGCTCTGATCATATTTCACACAACCCTCAAGCTGGCTCTGAAGACAAAATCGGATACTTCATACCACAAAGGAACTGGATCCGAGCTGCATAAGTGATGAGGACTCTTCCAAATGAAAATTACTCTAGCGGTAATGAGAAAGAGGACTAGATATAAAGTACAGATACAGAGATAAAGGTGCCATAGACTATAATCATTATTTATTTTATTGCTCTTACTTGTATAGCGCCAACAGGCATTGTCCCATAAAAGGCTCACAATCTAAATTCCCTATCAGAATGCCTAGGTAGTCAATGTAGTGACATCACTTATATATTACCTATTACTCCCTGAAGCCTCTGGGAGCAGAGACAGAAGAGAATGGGGGAACTGGGAAAAATTTTGTATTAGCTTTTTTATTTTGATATCTACTGTAAGGGCAACATGGAGGCAGACATGAAATTGGTGGAGGCAATGTAGAGGGGACATGAAACTGATGGAGGAAACCTGGAGGGGGATATGAAATGATGGTGCCAACTTGGAATTGGACATGAATCTGTCGGGGCCACCTGGAATGGGACATAAACCTATGGGGAGCAACCTGAAGGCATACATAAAACTATGATGGCACTTGGAGTGGGACTTTACATTATGGGGGCTACCTGGAGGGGGATGTGAAATTGTGCGGGTAACTAGGTGGAGGTAACTTGATATTGGTGGCAACCAGGATAGGGAAATTAAATTGTGGGGGCAACCAGGAAGGGGAACATAATATTGTGGGTGCACCAGGAGAGGAACTTTATACCGTGGAGGCAACTGAAAGGGGACGTGAAACTGTGGCACACCAGAGGGACTTTATAGGGTCAGTTCACACGTGAACTGCCCACGCGGGTTTTGACACCGAGAGAGACGTGGCGAGCCGCGTCTCTCTCTTGTCAAAACCCGCCTGCCGCGACCATCGCGGTCGCGGCTTTCCCCTCCGCTGTCGGCTCAAATGAATGAGCTGACATAGGAGGGTGCTGCCGGGAGCGGAAGCCGAGCAGCTGAGCCCGCGCGGCTTCCGCCTGAAGATAGGGCAGGTCGCTTCTTTTCTCCGCTAGCAGCAGCCCACCGCGGGAAAAAAAAAGCCCGGTGGTCTACATAGACCACCATTGTAAAGGGGCGGATTTTGAAGCGAAATCCGCTGTCAAAATCCGCCCCTTTGCCCACGTGTGAACTAGCCCATACTTTGGTGGCAAATGGGGGAGGGTATTACACTATGTAGGCAATTGGACAGGGGCATTATAATATAATGTCTGAGGAACTACTGGGGAGACAGGTTAATGTGTGATACTACTGCAGGGCCACTAAAGAACATTATACTATGTTAGGGTCACTGAGGAGGCATTATAATTTGTGTGGGTGAGGTACATAGGTGGTGGCAAAACCTTTGCAATGGGCCCACCAATGTATTAAAGCAGCTGTGTTTCCATGCAGTAAATATAACTTAGTTATGTACTGTCTGCAGCTGTAATGTCTCTGTAAGAGTCTCACATGTACTCACATGACCATGTTGCTGGTTTATTCTAGTCCTTGTACTCTGAACAAGTGATCATCTCCGCTCTCTCCTACCTGTTGTATAGGACATCACATATCACATGCTTCTCTCTCCTTTGCTATCCCTGCTGCTGTCTAAGTCTTCCTGTATCTGCTGAAGAATAAGTATTTCACATTGTGAGCAGCAGATTATGCAGCAGCAGAGCAGTGTCACAGTATCTGTATTGTGAAGTAGAGGGGCATGCACGTAGTGGTAAATGCAGGCAATGAGGTAGACTTACACTAGGTTTATACTTCACATAGGGACTCGAAAGACGGAGACCCTGGCTACTTAAAAAGCAGTTACTTGCAGAAAACCACAGATTGCATAGACTATAATGGGGTCCGCCGGGTCTCTCCTGGTAGAACCTCCTTCAAACCAGAGAGATTTCAATTTTAGGCTGTGAATCCAGCCTTATTAATATTGTCTTATTCTTAGACATTGTAAGAAGGTTATCTAAATAATGACTCATGCTGGATGATGAGTATGGTGTTTGCTAAGACACTTTTCTGTAAGGTTACACCACCTATTAAGTAGATTACCACATTTTACTGCATATTGTTTCATCTTAACTATGCCACTTTTCATCTAAGCCAAAGAAAGTCATGGCCCTTGCCCTGCAAGGCACAAAAAAAAAGGTCTAAAACTTAAGTCAAAGTTTGTCCAGGAGTATGTCCTTGATGACCTATCCTTAGAATAGCTTCTCAGTAGCAGATTGGCGGTCAGCTGTTTGTAGATGCCATAGTGTACCAGAACTAGAACAGCACCGTACACTGAATGGCGGCTGGGAAAAGAACTACAAGGTCAGTTCTTTGGATCTGGTCTTGATGACCTGTTCTTGTAGTACTTTTCCCAGCCACCACACAGTGTATGGAGCTGTGCTTGTCCTGTTCTAGACAACCCATTTGATGTCATTGATGGCATGGACAACAGTTTTTTTGTGCAAATTGCCCCAGAATTTTAGCGTATTTTGATCAGTAAATCTCCCATTATGTCTATGAGAGGAATCATGGTAGCTTATGTTCTTTACATTGTGAATCCCAACCAGCAAAAGCCCTGTCAGCATCAGTTCAACAAAACTACACAGAGATCAGCAAGAAGGTGAAAATAAAATGTTGTGATTTTTGTGTGAAGGGGGAATCATCTGCTCAACATATTTGAAGGAAATTTTACTGAGTTGATCTGTGGGGGTCCAATTATTTGAAAACATTGCCATGCTCACAAGTGCTGCAGCCTTTTCCTTAAACCGATGACGTCAAATTCATCAGTTACACAGTACAGAAGCATCTCAGTTCCTTACAATAAGAATAAATAATATAGCCAAGTGCTTGGGTCACATCAATCATCTCTGGGCTTCTGCAATGATGAGAAGTAAAATCAGTAAAGCATGTTTTGTAGTTAAATGCTTCCGGACTACCCCCCCCCCCATAGACTATATATGTCTGGGCTGTCTACTCTTAACCCTTCAAGGATATATGTGTGTGTGTGTGTGTATATATATATATATATATATATATATATATATATATATATATATATATATTTATTTTTTTTTTTAATTTTTTTTTTCTTGTCAGGGTCTGGGGTTGCTAGGTGGGGTGGCATAGACACACAGATCCAGTTTCATTTAGTCCAAAACAAAGGTAGATTTTATTTTCACTGAAAAAGGTAGTGCAGCAACAAAAGGAAAAAATACAAAAATAAATCCCTGCCCGGCTAGGCTTTAACTAAACATAGAATAGGTTACCTCACCTAGAATACCAGAAATCCAAAAGCCAGTAGACTCATTCAGGACACAGCTCCAAAACTATGACCTCTCTGTGTGCTCTCCAGCCAAGCACTGCCAAAGGTCTGCTGCTGGAGTTGACTTCTTAAGCCTCCTAGACAAGGAGACTCTCTGCAGCTGAGTCGCTGCCGATCATCTCCAAAGTGTGGACTGGAGGGGGGTGGAATGACAGGTCCCACTACCAAACCTACCTGTCATTCCTAAAAATCCAGCTCAGTACTGAGGAGAACAAACATTCCTGGAGTTTTCTCATCTCACCCCCCTGAGTAGTCTTGGGTGAGATGTACACCCCCTCCATTACCTGACCAGCCATCGGCTTACAATATACAGTATATACACACACACAAACACACACTATTACTATCCCTGCCTTCCTGGCGCAGTCTAAGAAAAACAGATGTGAACATAGCCTTAGGCATGATGTGGCGTCAAACTACCAATCCAGTTGGCAGGGAAAAATAAGGACAGTACCTGAATTACCTGATGGCAAAATATTTTACAAATAACTGTTGTAATTTTTATTTCCTATCCATTGATGTAGCATAGTTAGTATGAGAGCTGTTGTCGTTCTAGTGCTGGCTGGGGATGCAGTCATTCTTTGATGTACTGTGGAAAAACATGAGATATTCAGCGTGTCATGTGTCTGGTGGGAGAAGCAGTAAATGGAAGAGATGGAAAACAGTGCCTGAAAATTCTATCTCCGAGTCTTGACCTTTCTGACAGATGGAAATGTAATCTTCCATTATAATGTCCAGTTAAGCTGTTTCTAGGAATATAACTTGAAGAAAAGATTTGTCTGGGTTAGAAAAACCATTCTGAACTCATTAAGTAATGTATGAGCAAATGCATAGCACCCTCCATGTCAATGTATGGATTTGGTGAGCGTACCTTGACACCAATATACCAAGATTTACCAAGATCTCTCACATCTCAACCCTCTGACACTACACAGTCAACCTCTAGCACACCACTAAACAAAATGTTAACAAAGCTAAGAAGTTTTTTTCTCCCCTCCTTGGGATTGTGGGATCAATCTTATTAAATTTTAAGATTTAATGGGATCCTATCATTCACACACTATTTTTTCTGAGTAACACGAGAACACTAAGAAAGGCTATTCGTCTCTTATCTTTCGTTGTCTTCTCCGTGCCGCCGTTCACGTACAATCCCGGTTCTTGTCGGTATGCAAATGAGCTCCCTTGCAGAACTGGGGGCGGGCCCCAGCACTCAGACAGCACTGGGGCGTCCCCAATGCTGCAAGAGAACTCTCTCCAGCGCCGCCTCCATCTATTTAGCAGCGTCTTCTTCAGCCTCTTCTTCCGGTGGTGGCTTGTAACTTCTAGGCCTCAGGCCTTGGGCAGAGCAGACTGTGCATTCCCACAGACCATGAGAAAATGGCCGCTTGCACAGTATTGTAAGCTGTGAGAGAACTAATTTGCATACCGACAAGAGCCGGGATTGTACGCAAACGGCGGCATGGAGAACACAACGAAAGGTAGGAGACGAATAGCCTTTCTTAAGGCTGTTCTGATGTGGTACCTAGAAAAAATAGTGTGTGAATGATTTATTTATTATGCCTACTTATATAGCACCATCATATTCTGCAGCGTTTACAGGTATTGTCAGTCACTGTCCCATATAGGGCCACAATCTACGTTCCTTTTCAGTATGTCTTTGGTGTGTGGGAGGAAACTGGAGTACCTGGAGGGAACCCACACAAACACAGGGAGAACATACAATCTCCTTGCAGATGTTGCCCTTGGAAGGATTTGAACCTAGGACTCCAGAACTGCAAGGCTGCAGTGCTAACCACTGAGCCACCGTGCTGCCATGATGTTAGGATCCCTTTAACACAAAAAATACAATGCTTATAGAAAAGAGATGCAATGACAAAGACATAAATGCAAGCAAACTGTATGCAAAATAAAATAAATAAAATAAAGAGCAAACCTCTAAACATCCAAGATCAGTAACCAATAGCTCATTAGCTCTGTCCCCCTCAGAAGTGTAGCTTGGGGTTGAGCACGGGGGAGGGGGGGACAAACATGTCCAAGTGGGCCCAACTTAGGTATACTGATATCATCACTATACGGTGACCATATAGTGCTATATATCGGGTCTACACAGGGCTCTGCAGACGATTTAGGTGAATACAATACAGTGTAGTTAAATTTAATGACTTACAGGTGAAGTCTGTGAATAATTGTTCACATTTCCCTGTCTATTCCATCTGGACCGCCATGACTACGTCTTCCAGTCTGCAGCACACACATTTTAGGCTCTTCACTTTTCTAGGGATCTGACTCACATTGTCCTCACCTGCACACCCATCCTAATGCTACCCTCAATTATAAAATATATAATATAACCCCCCCCCCCATAATGAATAATATCCCCAAGAGCATCTTTAAATGAATAACTTCCCTGTGTACCCTTTGTAAATAGTGCCTAAGGTTGAGCGATCGGGATCGGAAAAGATCGGATTCCGATCAGCGATCGAGTAAATTTCACGATCGCGAACGGAATTCCGGTCCCGATCTTTTTAGGCGGGATCGAGGTCGGAGGTTATTTCCCACAATGCTTTGCTACTGGCCAAGCATTGGTGGGAAAAGCTAACAATGTTAGCTACTAGAGATGAGCGAGTACTATTCGAAAATGCTGTTTTGAATAGCACGCTCCCCTAGAAATGAATGGATGCAGCCAGCACACAGCCTGTGCCAGTGTCCGGCTGCTTAACCTCCTGTGCGCTGGCTGCGTCCATTCATTCCTACAGCATAGAAGGGAGGAAACAGAAGAGTAGATAGACAAGTCAATGTACAGTAATGCAGATGTAGCAGAGTCCAGTATACGGCACAGCAGAGAGGAAACAGAATAGTATAGTCCACTATAAACAGAAACAGACTAGTCCACTT
The DNA here is from genome assembly GCF_031893055.1 of Leptodactylus fuscus. Classification (NCBI taxonomy): domain Eukaryota; kingdom Metazoa; phylum Chordata; class Amphibia; order Anura; family Leptodactylidae; genus Leptodactylus; species Leptodactylus fuscus. The sequence continues at coordinate 73,437,869 of NC_134270.1, forward strand.
ACCTGCACAGATCCGTTGCCGCTGTTGCTCCCCGTTCTTCTCGGTCCGTGTGCGCCCCTAGCTCCTAGGTTAGTGTTTACAGATCTAGGAAGAAGGCGGAGCTTGTGGCTTAGGAAAGTGTGGGCGGGTACTGGGAGGGGAGATGTGAGTGATGCATTCACGCCTCCCTGCCCTGTACCCGCCCACACTCTCCTAAGCCACAACAAGCCCTGCCTACTCCCAGCATCAGTAACACTAGCCTAGGAGGCACATACTGTGCTCTGCAGACATGCGAAGTAGAAAGAAGAGGAGCAAGAGCAGCGTGGATCTGCAAGGGCAGCGCTTCTTTGCAGGTAAGTGGACAGCAGGGGGACTTAAGTAGCCAGGGGATTTTTTAATCACTACACAGCGTGGAGTCTAAAAATTAAAGCGTTGAAATTTTTAGACTCCATGCTGTGTAGTGAATAGGATAGGTTTTTAAAATCCGATCTTCGATTATTAAAAAAATCCCATTGACTTGCATTAGGATCGGAATTGGGATCGGGATCAGGTTCGAATGGAAAATGATCGGAAATCGGATTTTAAAAATGATCCTGAAATCTCAAGATCAGCTCAACCCTAATAGTGCCCCTTATTAATAATACCCCAGGTGTTTCCTAATTAAAGGGTAAAAAAAAAATAAAAAAAATTGTGGGGTTCCAATATCCGGGCCCCCCAGTGATCAGCTGTTTGAATGAACTGTGATCCCTTCTCTGTTTATATAGTATCATACATTTCATAGCAGCCAAGTCATCTAACTACAGCCTGGTCTATACACGTCTATGTGACAAGACTGTAATTAGCGTGTGATATAAACAGGCACCATGGCCGCTTGATACAGCTGATCTCTTATTGATGATTTATTCTGAGGATACATCATCAATAAGAGTGAGCTGGAAAAATCCTTAAGGCCAAGGCCCCATGGCATAAACGCCACAGTGTAAAAACTGCAGAAAAAACACAGCATATTAAAGTCTAGCGAATCCCATCCACACACTTTGGAAAAATACACGCAGTTGGGAATACTGCAATTTCCAAAAATGTTGCAATTTTGGAATTTGCAGCATGTCAGTTATGCCTACGGAAACGCTGGCCATTTCTCTATAGTAATAATGGAAGCAGAAAGTCCAAAGAGGAAAACTCTGTGGACTTTCTGTGAAAAGCACCACGGGAAAAACCACAATGTTACTGCTGCACTTTTTCCTGCAGTGCATTTTTGCTGCAGGACGCTATGTGCGGCCTTAACTTTAATAAAGCCCAAGTGCCACCTCAAGTAAATGAATTGCTCCCATATATTATGCCCCAATTCCCCGACATAAATATTGTGCCCCTAATGACCCCTTCTATAAATGATGCCCCCAAATGATCCCTTATAAAAATAATCTCCCTCTTGTATTCATAATGCCCCTTATTAGCCCTTATATAAATGAACCCCCTATTGTTCCCAATGCCCCCTTATATACTTGACCCCCATTGTCATGCCCCTAATGAATCCTCCCTTATAGTTATAACTCCCCCTCCTAACAACCTCCTTGTACTGTTAAAACACCCATAATTGTGCTAAAAACGAACAAAGTTATACTCACCTACCTGTGATCCTTTGGTGAATGTAGACACCAATCTAGTTCAAAGTAAAACATGTATTAATGGTAGCCCTGGAGTGGGCCCCACAGAGTCAGTGGGCCCGGGGCAGCCATTCCCTCTGCCCCCCGCTAGTTATGCCGTTTGCCAACCCCACTTATTTTACCCCCTTCCTTCCAATCCAATCAAGATGCACCCAGGCCATGGGCAAAGGATTTTTGTCTCCCCAATACCAGTGATTGTCAGGGTTTTTCCTGGGATTTTGTCCTCAGAAGACACAGGTACAGGACAGACCAGAGTCATCTCAGCACCAGTATGTCTAAACCAAAATATGATAGCATTGCCCACCATAACATACTGGAAATTGTTATTAGGGTTTCCCTCAACCCCATCCAAAAACAAAACAGCTGGTGTAGAAACAGATGGCTTGGTCATGGGGAGGTTCACTTTTTCTCTGGGCAAGTTGTACTTAGGTGTCATAGGCAGGCTTGAAGATGGAAAAAGGGCAGATTCCCCAGAGGGGCAATTGGCAGGGGAAAATGTGTTGATAGTTGCCTTACCCCCTTTCTCTCAACAAGTTTTCGAGTGGATTCATAGGTAACCTGGAATCCAAACAAATAAAAAATAGTAACAATTCCCTATTCCTCGCTTCATCTCCTGATTTTTCTTCCTCTTCTCTTATTTTATAATAACAAAGCATGAAAAAGAAATGAGAAAAGCAATATATTCTTCAACGTGGCAACAGCCATGCCCCCCTCCCCATCCCCCCATAATGCTAGAGAAGATGATCCAAGAAGTTTAGGAGGAGAATGCTGGCTTTAGGCTACAGGTTTTTTATCTATACGGTGTGTGGCCATTTTGTTGGAAGGAGTCCCCTAAGAAGTCCCTCAAATAACTGACACTATTAATATATGAACAGTAGCACCACTAGTACCAGCAGTAACAATGCCAGCAGAAGCATAAACAGAATGACTGCTGGGTCACTGTACTTGATTATATTGTAACTGTGAGTTAGTACAGGCTTGAAGCTGTCACTCAGCTTTCTCAAACTGATGAATGGCAAATATGTTTTGTTAGGCTTTGATAATTCCCCCTTCATATATCCCTACAATATTATGTATCTATCTTTCAGGGATTTTGAAAGCTATGTAACAACATATGGATAGGTATTATGAATACCAGACCTTACTACTACTACCTGAAATTATGTATAAATATGTACTAAATTGTATGCCATGCCAGATTTACAAGTGCATATCAATAAATTAGAATATCATCAAAAAGTTATTTATTTATTTTTTTAGTAATTCAATTGAAAAAGTGAAGCCCATATATTATATTGAGTCACTACAAACAGAGAGAACTTTTCAAGTGTTTATTTCTGTTAACCCCTTAGAGACACAGCCCAAAAGTGACTTAAGGACCAGGCCTCTTTTTTCAAATCTGACATGTGTCACTTTAAATGGCGATAACTTTGAGACGCTTTAACTTACACAAGTGATTCTGAGATTGTTTTTTCGTAACACATTGTACTTCATGTCAGTAGTAAATTTTCGTCGATATGTTTTGTCTTTAATTATGAAAAAATAGGAAATTTGGTGAAAATTTTGAAAAAAATGCAGTTTTCAAACTTTGAAATTGCAAGCCTTTCAAATAGAAAGTCATACTACCCGAATTTTTTCATAAATATAATTAACCATGTCTCTGATTTATGTAGCAATCAAATTTTAAACACCCTTTCATTTTTTTCAGATATTATAAGGCTTACAAGTCAAGCAGTAATTTTCCAAATTTGCAAGAAAATTTCCAAAACACATTTTTCAAGGGACCAGTTCAGTTCTGAAGGGAACTTGAAAGGCCTCTCTAATAAAACCCCCCAAAAGTCACCCCATTGTAAAAACTGCACTCCTGAAAGAATCTAAAACAGCAGTTAGAAAGTTTCTTAACCCTTTCAGCATTTCACAACAATTAAAACAAAATGTAGGTCAAATTTACATTTTTCAATTTCTGTCACTAATATATTCATTTAGCCCTAGAATTTACACATTTACTAAGGGTTAAAGGAGAAACTGCACCCCACATTTTGTTACACAATTTCTCCCGAACACGACAATGCCCCATATGTGCTGGTACCCTAATGTACGGGCACACGGTCGCTCTCAGAACAGATGGAGCGCTAATTGGATTTTGTAGGCCAGATTTTGCTAGAATATTTTTCAGGCGCCATGCCCCGATTGCAAAGCCCCCAAGGTGCCAAAACAGTGGAAAACCCCAAAATGTCACCCCATTTTGGAAACTAGACCCCTCAAGGAATTTATCAAGGGGTATAGTGAGCACTTGGACCCTACAGGTGTTTCACAGATTTTTTTACCATTGAGATGTGAAAATGAAAAATTACTTTTTTTTATAATAAAATGTCACTGTAGCCCCAAATTTTTCATCTTCACAAAGGGTTAAAGGAGAAACTGCACCCCACATTTTGTTACACAATTTCTCCCGAACACGACAATACCCCATATGTGCTGGTACCCTAATGTACGGGCACACGGTCGCTCTCAGAACGGATAGAGCACTAATTGGATTTTGTAGGCCAGATTTTGCTAGAATACTTTTCAGGCACCATGTCCCTTTTGCAGAGCCCCCAATGTGCCAAAACAGTGGAAACCCCCAAAATGTGACCCCATTTTGGAAACTATACCCCTCAAGGAATTTACCAAGGGGCTTAGTGAGCCCTTTGACCCTACAGGAGTGTAACAGAATTGGCCCAACAAAAGGAAAAGTGACATTTTTTGCTATAAAATGTAGCTTTAACCCCAAATTATGCATTTCCACAAGAGGTTAAAAGAGAAAATGCACCCCACAAATTGTCAAGCACTTTGCCCCAACTACAGAAATGCCCCATATGTGGATGTAAAGTGATGTGTGGGCACACTGTAAAGTCCAGAGCTGAAGGATTGCTATTGGGATTTTGGAGGGCAAATTTAGCTGAAATCTGTTTCAGGCACCATGTTGCATTTGGAGAGCCCCTGAAGTGCTAGAACAGTGGAAACCCCCCCAAAACGACCCCATTTTGAAAACTAGACCCCTCAAGGAATTTATCAAGGGGTTTAGTGAGCACTTGGACCCTACAGGTGTTTCACAGATTTTTTTACCATTGAGATGTGAAAATGAAAAATTACTTTTTTTCCAATAAATCGTCCATTTAGCGCCATATTTTTAATTTTTGCAAGTAGTTAGAGAATTAAGAGCCCCCCACAGTTTGTTACACAATTTCCCCTGAACACGGCAATACCCCATATGTGATCATAATCTGCTGTATGGGTACATGGCGGGGCTCAGAATGGAAAGAGCGCTATTTGGATTTTGGAGGGCATATATTGCTGGAATAGTTTTGAGGTGCCATGTCGCATTTGCTGAGCCCCTAAAGTATCAATACAATAGAAACCCCTCAAAAGTGACCCCATTTTAGAAACTACACCCGTAAAGGAATGTATCAAGTGGTATTATGATTTTGAGACTAAAAATGCTTCCCAAAAATTGAAATTTTTAAAGAAATATGCCATTTTGGTGCCCTATACATTGCACCCACTTTGTGTTGTCAGAGACCTGCACTTCTAAAACTATTAAGTGGGCCATCTCGAGGGACAAAAAATTATATATGTGGGTATAAAATGCTGCTTGGGCACACAGCAGGGCTCAGAAGGGAAGGAGCACTGCGTTTTTTAGCTTTTGGGGTACAGATTTAGAGGGACTTTCTGGGTGCCATGTTGTTTTTGCAGAGCCCTGGAGGTGCCAGTAAACTGGAATTCCCCAAGAAGTGACCCCATTTTGTAGGGGAAATTTTAGAGTCTCTGCAAAAGTGCCATGGCATCCAAAAACCAAACCGTCTAAGTCTGTGCTCCAAAAACCAAATAACCTTCTTCCCTTCTGTGTCCGGCTGGGCCCTAATATCAGTTTATACCCACATATGACATTACGTACGTTATCCGGGGTACACCAGTGTCATACATGTGTCATAAACTGCAGTTTGGGCGCACAGCAGGGGGCAGAAGGGAAGGAGCGCGATGCGGCTTTTGGAGCACAGATTCTGATGTTTGGTATCTAGATGCCATGTCATGTTTGTAGAGCCTGTAAGGTACTAGAAAAGTGGATTCCCCAAAGGAGTGACCGCAGTTTGAAAACTGCACCCCTCAAAGAATTTATCAGGGGGTGTAGTGAGTATTAGTATCTCAGACGTGACTGCACAGCGGATGGCGAAGAGGGAATGTGTAAACTTTGCGGAGTACATTGCAAACACCAAATTCCCTACTATGTCCCAGTAGCTCCTATGATTGGGGGAGTTGCTCTGGGGGTCACTTTGGGGGTCACTTCTGGTATATTTTCCCTCGTAAGCTCTAAATCTGGGGTGTCCCCTGATATTCGCTCGCACAGCTTATATATTCCCTTCCTGCGGCAGCCAGTTGTGTTCTAATAATTTGGCGATTTTGCGGGATTTTGTCTTCACATTGGTAGAGGCTATATTTTCTTTATTTGTCTGCTGACGTGGCCATATAAGGGCTTGTTGTTTGCGGGATGCGATGTATTTTGTAATGACACCATCTTGGGTGCCTACAACTTACTGATTACATTTTATTAACTCTTTTTTTGCTGGATTTAAGAGAGAAAAATATAAAAACAAAAAGGGGAGAAACACCGAGCGCCAATGATTGTATAGTCTGTTCGCACGTGGAGAGATAAAAAGACCAAGATTATGGCCTCTTACCTTCTCACGTGACAAGTTGTCACAATTAGTAGAATTCGTCAAAATATAAGGTGGTGATGGCAGTCCCTCATGGAACCTTTTTAATGGTGGATACCTATCCTAGTTTTGTTTATGTCTTTTTATTCTAAACAAATGTCTTAGGTACTGGTCTTTACTGTACAGTCTGACATGTACTGTTTTATACAAAATATATATGCACTTTTCCTAATGTTTATTGGGGAACAAAAATACTATTGTTAGTAGTGAAATCACTTTGTCTTTTAGATTTTGGTTTTTACTATGAAGTTTCCAATTGGTATGTGGATGTATGTGTGTATATTACATTTTTTGTGTGTATACATTCTTTATAGTTGTTAATGCACCTGAGGAAGGGCGACTAGCCCGAAACGCGTTGTGCTTGTATACTGATATTAAAGTTTTGGAAGAATTTCCGGCTGACCATTGGTGTTTGTGCGCACTTATCCCCACACCTCCACACCTGTTTGGGTTCAGACCCTGAGGGACGTCATATATCCATTAAAAGAGAAAAAATCAATTCTGGTATTGAGTTTTACCTTTTACATTTTTCGCCATGCAGCGTACAGTATAATTAACATGTTCCCTTTATTCTGTGGGTCGGTACGGTTACGGCGATACCTCATTTATGTTATTTTTTTATGCGATACTAAGTCTGCAGAACAAAAACACATTTGGGGACATAAATCAGTGATTTTTGCATCACCATCTTCTGAGAGGCTTAACATTTTTATTTTTCGCTTGACAGTGTTGGTTGAGGGCTTATTTTTTGCGGGAAAACCTGTGCATTTTATTGGTACTATTTGGGGGTGCATATGACTTTTTGATCACTTTTTATAGCACATTTTGTAAGGTGAGATAGCGAAAAATCACTACTTCCGGCGGATTTTTTCCGTTATTTTTTCCCGCCGTTCACTGTGTACATTAAATATTGTTTCAGTTTTGTTGTACAGGTTGTTACGGACGCAACAATACCAAATATGTATTGTTTTTATTAATTTTTTGTGGTTTTTTTTTACATAATTCATTTTTTATAGAAAAAAGGGATTTTTGGGACTTTATAACTTTATTAATTGTTTTCAAATACTTTATTTTTTTTTTACACTTTTTTTTAACTTGTTCTTGTGTCTCTATGGGACACTTGGATCAGTGATGATTGCACCACTAATCCTCTACTATAGACTGAGACACAGGCTGCAGTGACAGCCTGCACGTGTCTCACTCTAGAAACAGGAAGTGAGCTGTGCGGACGGGACAGACTCACTTCCAGAAGACGCCGGGAGCATCACCAGGTGAGTGAGGGCTCAGGGCTGCCTGGGGTCACTAACCAGACCCCAGGCCACATATTACAGATACCGGCACCCCCCGATCTCGCCGCGGGGGGGGGGGGGGGGAGAGATCGCGGCACCCTTTGTTTGCAGTGGTCATGTTTGACCATCGCAATCAAAGGGTTAAAACCTTCGATCGGTAAAAGTACGTATTACGTCCATGACGTAATAGTACGTCAAAGGTCGCTAAGGGGTTAATATTGATGGTTATGGCTTACAGCCAAGGAAAACCCAAAAGTCATTATCTCAGAAAATAACAATATTATATAAGACCAAATGTAAAAATATTATTTAACACAGAAATGTTGGCCAAATGAAAAGTCTGTCCAGTAAATGCCCTCAATACTTAGTGGGGGTGCCTTTTACATGAATGACGGCATCAATGCGGCAATGTGGCATGGAGGGATAAGCCTGTAGCACTGCAGAGGTGTGATGGAAGCCCAGGTTGTATAATAGCAGCCTTCAGCTCGTCTGCATTGCTGGGTCTGGGGTCTCTCATCTTCCTCTTCACAATACCCCATACATTCTCTATAGGGTTAAGGTCAGGCGAGCTTGCTGGCCAATCAAGCACAGTGATACTGTGGATATTAAACCAGTTCTTGGTACTTTTGGCAGTGTGGACAGGTGCCAAGTCCTGTTGGAAAATGAAAATTCTATCTCGAAAAAGCTTGTTAGCAGAGGGAAACATGAAGTGCTCTAGAATTTCCTGGTAGACAGCTGCAACTTTGGTCTTGATAAAACACAGTGGGCCTGCACCAGCAGATGACATGGCTCCCCAAACCATTACAAATTGTGGAAACTTCACACTAGACCTCAAGATTGGATTGTGTACAGCAACCTCTCCACTCTTCCTCCAGCACTGCACAGGAAAGCACCAATGCCTACAACGATACCTCGATACAAAAACGAGCCACATTTATAAAAGATTATATAATGAAAACCACCAAAAGCAAAATCATATAAAAAATGTTTATTACAAAAAATATAAATATATGCCAATACACAAAGATGTTTAAGCAGCAAAACATATGTAAAAACAGCGTAAAAGTATATATAACATAGCTGTGTCACTACTGGATTTGTCGAAGTCTGTGTTCAGAGGAAACGCAGGTTGGGTTGCTAACTAGGAGCTCAGTTTAAACATTTCACTATGTCTCAGGGTCACATTATTCTGCTGACCTGTTCACCTCTTGTATACTGTTGTGATTAGACTGTATGGGCTAGTTCACACGTGAGTATAAGGGGAGGTTTTTGACAGCGGATTTCGCGTCCAAAACCTCCCCTTATAATGGTGGTCTATGGAGACCGCCGGGCTTCTGTTCTCCGCTAGCGGCGAGCTGCTGCTAGCGGAGAAAAGAAAGGACATGTCCTTTCTTCAGGCGGAAGCCGCGCAGTCTCAGCCGCGCGGCTTCCGCCCCCGGCAGCTCCCTCCTATGTCGGCTCATTCATTTGAGCCGACAGCAGAGGGTTAAGCCGCGACAGCGATGGTCGCGGCGGGCGGGTTTTTGACAAGAGAGAGACGCGGCTCGCCGCGTCTCTCTCTGTGTCAAAACCCGCGCGGGCAGTTCACGTGTGAACTAGCCCTATATAAGGATTTGATATCCTTTTGCATATCAGAGTCTTATAGGTATATACATTTATATTGGTAGCATTTGGCTGCATTGCTTTATCTGATAGACTCTAGATGACTTAACATATATTATTGTTTATATAATGAGATATTTTCCTGATGTATATGGGATATGTTTGAACATTTGTTCATTTATATTTTATCTATGTGCAATGTATGAGGTTTTGTGTGGACTTTCCCACATTATACATGCAGACATATTATAACAGGTATTGTCATGCATAATTCTATTTTTATATTTAGAATATTCAGTGTATAGTCTAATATCCCTCCTTGTGCTTTTCCATGTGTCTTTGACCATACTCCTGTATGCAAATTAATTCACTATATGCATCCTGGGATGTGAAATGGAATTGGAATTACTATACACATTAGACATACAACAACAGCTGCAACGATGAATAACCTAACATAATAAACCACATAGAAGGGCTGGAAGCCAGCTGGGGCCCCATGTAGAATAAACGCCACATTTATGGCAAAAACAGTACCTGCAAAGTTAATGGGATTCTTGCTAATCCCATCCACACACTGCAGGAAAATATCTGCAGCTGAAATGCTGCGATTTCAAAAAACGTTGCATTTTTGTAAATCGAAGCATGTCAATTATACTTACGGAAATGCTGGCACTTTCGATATAGGTATAGTAGAGACAAAAGGGGCTATCTTTCGCTTAAGTCCAAAGCCATGGGTAATACTAGTTTACATTTTCCCAAAACATTTCCTTCTTCACGACTGACAAACTTTTAGAAGCTAAGTTGATTTAGGAGACCAAACACAAAATTAACCCTTCAACTAGGGTTACTGAATCTTATTACAACATCTGCTGTTGTTTTCCAATCACTACATCACAAATATATTATTAAAAAACACTGAACATGAATTTATACAATGAACTGAGTAGTGAAGATGAAGAAAATCTCTGGATGATTGGTTGGGAACAAATTATAAGAGTAAAAAAGTAGACAGAAACATGTTCAGGTATAAATCTTTAAAACCTGGGATTATCTCTAGAGATTACGGACAGTTGGTTGCCATGTAATAGATGAGTTTTATAGAAAAGTTACTTTTATATTATGTTTAGAAATGTAGGTCACGATTGACAACCAGACTCACAAGCTCATTAAAACCATCAAGGGAAGAATATGCAAATCTGTCTTCCATGATGTAAGTAGGAAGACAGTGCCTCAGTCATGCTGCCCACAAGGGGGCGCTCCCTTTAACATTATGCCCGACCATCTCAGAGGCCTTTGCTGCAATGATGTGGGATTTTATCAAGTCAGTCTCTCAGCCGAGGACAGCTGTTTCAATCTATTTGGATCTCTTTAGCCTGGCGAAGAGAAGACTAACTTGGCAGAGGTGAGAGGCTTCTAGATAGGGTTAAGGGGATATTGCACTCCTTAGGGAGAGACCACCATGTAGGTGTGTGGAGTCATATTTAGCCATTTGCGCTCCATAGTGAGGGATCATGGGAAGAATATGCAAATATGTCTTCCATGATGTAAGTAGGAAGACAGTGTTTAGAATCCTCTCACCTCTGCCAAGTTAGTCTTCTCTGCACCGGGCTGAAGAGATCCAAATAGATCGAAACAGCTGTCCTCGGCTGAGTGACTGACTTGGTAAAATCCCACATCATTGCAGCAAAGGCCTCTGGGAAGGTCTAGCATGATGTTAAAGGGAGCTCCCCCTTGTGGGCAGTATGACTGAGGCACTGTCTTCCTACTTACATCATGGAAGACAGAATTGCATATTCTTCCCATGATCAAAAAAGGCTGCAGTTTGACTGCAGCGGAGATGCTGCAGAAAAAAAAAGTGTCACTTTACAATCATTGTAGATTCCATCCGCACATTTCGGAAAAATACGTGGAGCGGAGATGCTGCAATTTCCAAAACCGTTGCAGTTTTTGAAATTGCATCATGTCAATCATACCTACGGAAACGTTGGTGATTTCCCTATAGGTATAATTGAAGCACAAAGTCCGTAGAAGAAATCTCTGTGGACTTTTTGTGAGAAGTGTTATGAGAAGTCTCTGGTTCTCCGCAAGCAATTTGCTACGGCCCTGCCTTCCCAATGGTGGATAAATGAGTATATTCTACATCATCCATCTTATAGTGCCCATCTCCGCAGAGACTTACAGGAATTCTTTGAGCTTAATACCTACCTACTCTGATCCCTACACTCTGTGGAATATCCATAAGGCATTTATGCATGGAGTCCTTATCCAAGCCTGCTCTAGGGCTAAGAAGCAACTCTCTAAAGACATTGATGCCTTGCTTCACAAATTATCTGCGCTAACTGCGATAAACTGCATCCCACCCCATCCCTCTCTAATGAGATCAGGAAGCTCCAACTACAATTGCAAGGCCTACTGGCCCATCAACAGGATCTGGCCTTTAAAAGATTTCAATGCTATGGTTACATGCATAATAATAAGGCTAGTGACTTTTTGCTGAGGAAAATCATGCAAGTTCAACCCAGATCCCAAGGGGATAAGGTCATTGACCCCCGCCTTATTGCTGATCAATTCCGGATGTATTATAATTCCTTATATAATCTGAAAGAGGATACAGTGATAGACCAGCCCCTATCAGAGAATATAGATTTTTTAGTTTCTGTCTCTCTCCCCCGCCTCTGCTCAGATCAGCACCAACTGTTGGCTGCCCCTATGTCTCTGCTGGACGTACATAATGCTATCTCCTCCCTAAAACCAGTAAAGTCCCCTGGCCCGCATGGTTTCCCTGGCATTTACTATAAAAAGTACAAAGACATCCTGTCACTGTATTTATTAAAAGTATTTATGAAGGCTGCGGAGGACTAGAGAATCCCAGAAGAAATACTTGCTGCCACTGTAGTTACCCTCCCCAAGCCAGGCAAGCCCCCTACTACATGGCAAACTTCCACCCTATTTCTTTATTAAATGTAGATGGCACACTATATGCAAAAATGTTGGCGGAACGCCTCCTACACATTCTACCTCATCTAATTAAACCAGACCAAGTGGGATTTGTTATGGGCCGACAGGCGCCAGATGGCACTCGCAGATTTATCATCCATTTTAATCCAGAGAGCGGAAGACAGTAAAGTGCCATCTCTTCTTTTAGCTCTTGACGCCGAAAAAACTTTTGATAGGGTTCACTGGGACTATCTGGATCGACTGTTGGATACATTTGGAATAGGTAACCCCTTTAAAGCTGCTATCCTCGCTCTGTACTCTCATCCATCAGCTAGGGTGTTGACTTCATATCACAAAAGGTGCCTGTTAAGGATGCCCCTTTATATTTGCCTTAGTCATGGAACCTCTGGCAGAATCCATTAGACTTAACCGTAACATTACAGGTATTTCTACTGGGCAATCTCAGCACAAGATAGGGCTTTACGCTGATGATGTTATCCTCTCCTTAATTAACCCTATACTGTCCCTGCTTGCGACCACCAAAGCCTCTGAGGTCTTCAGTAAAGTCTACTATTACAAAGTAAACCCTTCTAAGTCTCAGATCCTCCCTATTAGCATTTTGCCCTCTCTAAAAGTGGAGCTGAGTACCAAATTCCCATTCCAACGAGGTGGGAACAGCATTACCTACTTGGGGATTTTGTTGACCACTCCGAGCTCTAACTTATTCTCCCTGAATTATATCCCATTGCTATCCAAGGTGTCCTCCCTATTAGCTAGCTTTTCTAGACCTATGCTGTCCTGGGTGAGTAGGATTGTGATAGTGGTACTTCCCATAATATTATACCTGTTTTGAACTGTGGTCATCCCTCTCCCTCATTCCTATCTGACCAAATAGCAAAAACTGCTTTCTGACTTTATTTGGGAAGAAAAGAGATCAAGGGTTCGCCTCCAAGTTATGACTAGTGCCTGGTCTGGCGGAGGAGATGGCGCTCCTGATGTAAAGAAATACTACATGGCGACAATATTGGAGCAAGTAATGGTTTTGTGGGGTGGATTCACTGGCTGCCGTTGCGGGGAAATTAGGGAGTCCTCACTAGGTATTTTACCTCTGAGCCTTTTATGCTGCAAGCTACAATGCCCGCCATGCTCCCAACTTCCCCTGCTGAGTATGAAAGCTTCTGTCTGGGCATAGAGATACCTGTCACTACATGTCCCTGTGGAGGTGCTAGCACCCATGTCAGACCTCCCTGTTTGTTACTTGTCTTCATTGTTGCACCATGCAAGCCTGTGACGGTGGTCAGACTCTGGTCTACAAATAATTATAATAATTAATAAGTTGTACTCGAAGGGTCAGTTACAGTCTTTCTCTAGGTTGATGGTGGAACTTCCATCTCAAGAAGTCATAGCCCCTATTTTTCCTAGACTGGCGCTCAGACTGTGGCGACCATTGGCTCCTACTAAAGGTGGCTCTTCAGCCTTTTACAAACTTATTTCCCTCCCATTGTGCCAGATTAAGCCTTTCTGTCTAACGCGCTTGGAATCTGACTTCGCTAGGAGTATTTCTTTCCCGGAATGGTTAGACGAATCTTGAAAGGCGCTGCCCACTCGGGTACAGCATGTAAGATACCCCTTTGTTGGTATAGGACTCCCACTTAACTATCTCATATAGAACCATCCTATTCAAACATGTGTTGGAGGAACTGTGGTGAGTTGGGTACTCGCCTGCATATGTGATGGGACTACCCAGTGTTTGCTTTCTAGACAGCTACCTCTCGATTCATGTCTTCTTTGGAGGGTGTCGATATCCCGCTGTCTCAAGGCCTGGCACTTTGTCTTCTGGATGCTGACCTCTTTCTGCATGGCATGGAGGTTGTCCTGGAGACAAATCATCATAGCCGCTAAAGCTACGATCATGCACCAATGGAAAAGTGTGCTCTGCCTGACAGTGGTGGAACTCATACAGCATGTCAATTTGGCCTACACTCTGGAAAAGATGCTGGCGTGTAAAGGCCATAGATACCCCAGTTTTCACTCTAAATGGGCGCTATGGTCTGATTATAAAGCTCGCATGGGCGATCCTCCGCGCAATCGACTTGGCCCTCTCTCGCAGTGCACCCCCTGAGTCTGTCCTGAAACTGATGTTGATACGTACTTGTAGGTTATTTCCTTAGATCAGTTGTGTGAGCTGTTATGTTTTGACGTTTTGTTTTGATGTAATTTTATCCAGTTTGTTACTTTGCTTGGATCTGTTTTTTATATTTTTTTCATTCCCATTGTTCTTCCCTCCCCCTCCTCTCTCCCCCTACCTGATATTGGTCTAGATTACCATCTGCAGGCTCTCCTTTTTGTTCTAGACTTTGTTCAGCACATGTAGTATAATGTAATGTGAATATGGTGTTTTGTCGTCCCATCATATGACTGTAACTTGTTGATATTTGTACCACTCAAGTCCCTTCTTTCCTTCTGTTCCTGACCTGTTGATAAAATTTTAATTTATTAGTAAAAATTTCAATTTGAAAAGTGCTGTGGGGAAAAAAAGTGATGCGTTGCAGTATTTCCTGCAAAGTTTTTTTTGCTGCAGCCCACTACATGGGGAATTAGCCTAAAAGAGTGTTTCCTGCAGTTTACATATCATTGTTGTGGCACCAGTAGGGGTCGCCCTGTGATCAACCTATGTAAACATGTCTGTGCATGCTATAAGGATAATTACCTCCATTCACTGCGTGAAGACAGAAAAGAACCCACCCTCTACATTCCCTATCTTTTTTCTTGCTTATCTACTGTATCTATAGACAGACTTCTTTTGTAACGAAAGAGCGAGCAGCAATTAGCTAGAAGGGAGACACCTAGTGACAGGAATTTTAGGCTAAGGCCTCACGGGACGTTCTGCAGCTCTAAAGTGTTGCAGGAAAAACCGCAGCGGGAACGCATCGCGGTTCTTCCCGCAGCGCTTTGAACAGAAAGTTCGCATCGTTTTTCTCCATGGACTTTCTGTTACAATTATATCAATGGGAAAGTAGCGGGCGTTTCTGTTGTTATAATTGGCATGCTGCGATTTCCAAAATCGCAACATTTTTGGAAATCATAGCATGTCCGTGCTGTAGTTTAAACCGCAAAGTGGGCATGAAATTCACAAGAATCCCATCCACTTTGCAATTACTGTAAAACTCTGCGATTTTTCCTGCGGTGTTTTCGCCGCAGACAAATCGCGGCATCTCCGACCCGTGAGGCCCTAGCCTTAGAGAGGTTTTTCAGGCAGAAAGCAGCCACATTTAATTAAAATGCATTATGTTTTGGTCCAGAATCACATGCTCTATGATCTGAGACTTAGTTGTCTGAAAACTTAGCGTCTATTTAAGAGGTTTCGTACGTAGAATTTTCCTAGATCTGAAATAAAAATATATCTAAACATAAACACATTATGCATTCAGGAATCTGAAAATGCCAGAACTTCAAACTTATAAAAATCTTTTACCCATAAGGTGAATGCCATGGCAGAAAAAAAAAATCTAAAGAGCAGAGTCACAGTTTTTTTGCCGTTTCGACTCCCCAAAAATGTAAATATAAAGAAATCAAAACATCAGACATTCCCCAAAATGGTATAATTAAAAAGTACAGCTAAGCAAAAAGATCAAAACAAAAAAAAACCCATAACCCTATATACAAGTATATGAACAAGTTATGGATATCGAAATATGGCAACTCCAAGAAAAAAAAATGTTTGTTTCAAAGTTTTGTATTTTTTAATGTGTTAATAAGAAAAACTATATAAATTTGGTACCATAACTGTAATGATCATCAGAATATGCAGTATATGCCATAAAAACAAAATTCATAAGAATGTGGAACAAACGCAGTTTCACCCCATTCAGAATTTTTTTCTAGCTTCTCAGTAGTAATAATAATAATAATAATAATAATAATAAAAAATTTTATTTATATAGCGCCAACATATTCTGCAGCGCTGTACAATTTGTAGGGTTCAAATACAGACAGAAAGATACATAACAAAGAAAGTCATTTCACACAATGGGACTGAGGGCCCTGCTCGCAAGAGCTTACAATCTATGAGGTAGAGGGGGTGACACAAGAGGTAGCAGGGGCGGCATTGCTTATGCAGAGGTCAAACACTTTTGTAATAGAGGTGATTGTCATTACATAAACATAAGACTTTATGAGCCGTCAACAGTCGTGTCCTTTAACATGTGGATGGAGCTTGGACCTATAAAGTTAGCATAAGATGACATCATATCATGTGGGGAAATGTGGGAGCGGGGACAGAGGAGGGTTAAGGGTTTACGTTAGAAATTGTGATAGGCTTGTCTGAAAAGATGTGTCTTTAGTTTGCGTTTGAAGCTGTAGAAATTGGGAGTTAATCTGATTGTCCGGGGTATAGCGTTCCAGAGAAGTGGTGCAACTCGGGAGAAGTCTTGTATACGAGCGTGGGAGGTTCTGATAATAGAGGATGTAAGTGTTAGGTCATTGAGTGAGCGGAGAACACGGGTTGGGCAGTAGACAGAGATGAGGGGGGAAATGTATGGAGGTGCAGCATTATGGAGAGCCTTGTGGATGAGAGTAATAACTTTATATTTTATTCTATAATGAATAGGCAGCCAATGTAGCGACTGGCACAGACCAGAGGCATTGGCTGCAGCGTCTAGCCTGATAGATGAGCCTGGCCGCTGCATTCAGAATAGATTGTAGAGGGGAGAGTTTAGTGAGGGGAAGACCGATTAATAAGGAGTTACAGTAGTCAAGGCGAGAATGAATCAGAGACAATAAGTGTCTTTAGTGTATCTCTGGTAAGGAAAGGGTGTATTCTGGAGATGTTTTTGAGGTGGAGGTGACATGAACGTGCGAGTGATTCAACATGAGGGGTGAATGAAAGGTCTGCGGCAAACATGACCCCGAGGCAGTGGGCCTGCTGCCTAGGAGTTATAGTAAGGCCTGAGACTGCAATGGATATATCAGGGACAGACCTATTAGATGGTGGAAACAGTAGTAGTTCAGTCTTGGAGTACATCGTATGGAATATTAAATGGTGTAAAATGTACTAAATGGAGTAAAATTTGTACTGAAAAAAAATTACCATATGGCTCCGTGTATGGAAGAATAAAAAAGTTATGGCTTCTGGAATGAGGGGAGTAAAAAAAAATATAAATTGAAAAATGGCTGTAATGGGATGGGTTTAAAACCTACAACCTGTACAGAATTTCCACTGTCAGGCACGTGAAAGACCTCAACACACTCTCTAATCCAAGGCTTTTCATGTGTATAAATCCTATTTGAAAACCTCTTCCTCTCACAAGTAACCCTCAAAGCTTTGTAAGGCTGAGGCCCAATGTTGTGGAAACGCAGCTTTTTTTGTTGCAGATGCTGCATTTTTTTTTTAGCCAAATCCAAGATAGGCTACAAAAGGAATGGGAAGTATATAGGAAGTTCTTATACTTCTCCCTTCTGCTCAATCCACTCCTGGATTTGGCTCAAAAAATGCAGCAAAATCTCCAATAAAAAAAAGCTGACATTGAAAAAAGACATTGAAACTTCAACATTTTTGCTGAAAGCAGAGTGTTTTAGCCACATGAAACCTCACAAATCAAAGTGCTGTGGGATTATTGCGTGATGTCTCCTATTCATTGACGTGCCAGTTACTGACATTTGTTGGAAACTAAGAGGGACAGAATCCATGGTTTATTACTCTGGCAGATCTCTATGAACTGAGGCCAAAATGTCAGCACTGTCAATGTTGCATGTCCCAGTGATACAGAAAATAATGATGAACTGAAATAACAGCGAAGGGTGCATGGAGGTGAATCTCAGCATGGATGGATCATCCGATTGTAAGAATGGTGCATGGTGATCCATTCTGTAGAGAAATTGGATGTCACATCCTAAGTCCAGGGTGGAAAACAATGTGGACACAAGCCATCAGATGACGTTTGATGGTGTTGACAATGTTGACACAAGCCATCAGACATTTGCATGACATTGGGCTGTGAGACAAACGTCCAGTTACAGGTATTCCACTGACCTCACCTTACATCGGTTCAAGTACACAGCAGGACAGCAATGGAGCCTGGAATAGAGGTCTGTCCTCTTCAGAAATTAGTCCTACTATAGTCTCAGATGCAATGATAGCCAGATATTGGTCAGGAAACCACATGGGCAATGCAATGAAGTGGTCTTTACTAGGTGCTCAGTTGTCCACCACCAGTGTTAATTCAGGCTCGTGCCAGGGTCTTGTTGCCAGAAGTCCTGTGCCTGAAGTCACTATCACTTTCCAGCAACTGCTGAGGTCTCCAACCACCCCACAGATTGCTCTAATTCCTGGTTTTTATGCCTGTTTTATTGCTCTTTAATGGACAGGATAAAGCTATATGCTATTTCTATCCTATGGACACATCATAAATCATTGGTATTCATCAGATTTCTGATTCATTACAGATCTGATTATAACAGATCTGTTATATCCATCAAGTAAAAATGTAAGCAGTGGAACTAGAGTAAATAGATACTTATTATGCTCATTGGGTCTGAATTATTTCCGAATTTTAGGAACTATTATGTCTATATTCTTGTCATGGTCATGCTTATGGACCTTACATAAAATCCTACGCTTGAGAAGTCTGTCTGGCGTTGGGCATATGACACTTAGCTAAATGCCAGCTGGGAGTGACTTAAGTTATGCTGGAAGAGAAACTATTTTTATCTATATCTTGATGGAGCACTGATTTCTTCTTATACCTCTCACTTCTTTCATGTGCATGCCATGAGAGTCACCATGGCTAACATGACACCACCTGTATTTCACCATATGTATACAGAAAAGTCACTTTTCACAACAGGGTTTACTCTAAGTTCGTTTACATCTACCTTTTTTAGCCCTACATGTACTGGATGGTTGTGGTTGGTTTTAGATTAGAGTAAATTTCCTACAAAAACTAGTAAAAATGTATTTCTATATGAAAGATATTGAGGCTTTTTGAGGATTCTGCTTTCACCTCCCTTGCCACAGAGATATCCCTCTCTTTTCATGATGTGTGCTGGGATCGGGTGACAGGTCATCATAGTTACACATCTATTCTTGACAGGATTAACAACATTCTGAGGTGTACCGACATCTTGGTGTCACTTAATCCAGGGACATGATGAGACAGTGTGTTGACTGTGCTTGGTTTCAGATACAGAGACAGAATTTTTGAAACCTTAGATTATCTTGTAAAAACTCATAAAATAGCTATTTTCTACTGGTCTTTTGAAGTTTAATAACTTAATATTTCCAAATTATAGTCTTTGTTGACAACATTGGTTGCACGTACCAATAGTAGCACAAGTAAAGAAAAGTTAGTTGTGGAGAATTTGGAGGCCCATACAAAATTTCTGATAGGATTAATCCAAAAATGCACAATTTCTGGATTCAAGTAAATGAATCTAATAACAATCCATTAGTTGAATAGAAGTTCTTAAAAATTAAAACTGCTGGTGGCTAAAACAGTCCTTGTTATATGTTAGAAAATGGCAACAACTAGACATAAGATGGTGGCGTGATGCTTACAAGAATGTCTTCAAAAGGATAGGGAAATATATAGGAAGTTCTTGTACTTCTACCTTCTGCTCAATCCACTCCTGGCTTTAGCTCAAAAAACTACAAAATCTGCAACATAAAAAACTGCGTTTCTGCAACGTGTGGCCTCAGCCTTAATATGGTAGATTACTTTCAGACCAAAATGGAGAGATAAATGTTATTGTTTGTATAATAAAAAGCAATACAATTTTCCAATATACTTTCCGTATCAATTCTAGATCTCTACTTGTTGTTATTTATTCTGTTTAATTCTAGTGGATAGAATTCTGACCATGGTCATGTGATATACAGTCCATGGTCATGTGATATACAGTCCATGGTCATGTGATATACAGTCCATGGTCATGTGATATACAGTCCATGGTCATGTGATGGATACACAAGTGTATGGCTCATTACCAGGCAAATATCTAATTACTGTGCTGTGACTATAATTAGCTCCTCACCTGTGTGTACATCACATGACCATGCACTGTATATCACATGACCATAGTCAGAATTTTATCCACTAGAATTAAGCAGATTGCATGATAGCAAGCCGAGATCTAGAAAACTGTGAGGAATTGATACAGAAAGTATATCAGATAATTGCACATCTTTATATTATACAAACAATAACATTTGTTTCTCAATATTGGTCTGAAAATGACCGAACCCTTTAAGTTTGCCAATCGATCAGCAATCATACTTGTATCACATGTCCTACGGAATTGTAAGACCACTTAAGCTCTAGTCACACAATCAATATTAATAGCCATGTGATGGCTGTTTTTAATATCTGTTGCAAGGCTACATAAATTTCAACACATCTGAATGGGGCTATTCACATGACTATTTTTTCACAGCCCATTTTAACAAGCCATATAAAACTTTCCATAACGTCAGTTTCTATCAGTCACGTAAATGTAGCTTTAGGCTAAGGCCCTACCCTGCAGAAACACTGCATTTTTTTCGCAGGTTTTGCTGTGGGGGTTTTTTTGTAGCCAAAGTCTAAAATGGATTAAACAGTAAGGAAACATTTAAGTACTTCACTTATATTTTCCATTGCATTTCAAGCCACTCCTGACTTTGGTTCAAAAAAAGTGCAGCAAAATCTGCAACAAAAAATGTTGCATTTCCGCAACGTGGGCCTTAGCCGCAAAGTTATTTGTTTATAGTTGGGGGTATATACAGTGAAGAAAATAAGTATTTGATCCCTCGCTGAGTTTGTAAGTTTACCAACTGACAAAGACATGAACAGTCTATAATTTTACGGATAGGTTAATTATAACAGTGAGAGATAGAATATCAAAAATAAAATCCTGAAAATCACATTGTATAAATTTTATAAATGTATTTGCATTTTGCATAGAGAAATAAGTATTTAATCCCTCTGGCAAACAAGACTTAAAGGGGCTCTATCATTGGGAAAAGTCATTTTTAGATAAGCACATCCTTGCATAGCCTTTAGAAAGTCTATTCCACACCTACCTTTTGTATGTAAATTGCCTCAGTAGTCTTTGAATAAGTCTGTTTTTACTCATATGCTAATTAGTTTTCTGCGTGCTCACTGTGCACTGTCTATGTGTATGCACAGCAAAGGCTGCTGTGTTGATGACTCATCTCCCTGCTAGCATACACAGAGAATAGCAGACACAGACACTTCCAGTGCACTCAGAAAGCTAATTAGCATATGAATAAAATCAGACAGAATAAACACTGTTACTCACCTCTCCGGGATCCGATGTTAATCCTAGCAGGCTTAGGGCCTGTGTGGTAATGTGTCAAACGTCACGTGGTCTGGGATATTACCATATAGGTCCAAAGCCTGTGCTAGCAGTACCATACAGTCCCAAAGCCTGTGCTAGCAGTACCATACAGGCCCAAAGCCTGTGGTAGCAGTAACAGGCTATTACTACTAGCACAGGCTTCGGGCCTATATGGTACTGCTAGCACAGGCTTTGGGCCTATATGGTAATATCTGAGACCACGTGACATTTGACACATTACCATACAGGCCCAAAGCCTATTAGGATTAACATCGGGTCCCGGAGAGGTAAGTAACACTGTTTATTATGTTCCCTCACCTCCCCTGGGGCTCTGATTATTATACTCGGAGGTCTTAAAAGACCCCTGAGTATAATAATAGCGGTAGTGGGAACGTGGCCTGGGCCTATTCACTACCGCCCTCCGTGGCCTATAGTACAAGGGGAAGTGGGGCAGTGAGCAGGATCAGGGGGGTTGGTAAATAGGTCGCTACCTGCTGGGGATAGTCCAGCAGGTAGCGGCCTATTATATATATATATATATATATATATATATATATATATATATACTCACCGGCCACTTTATTAGGTACACCATGCTAGTAACGGGTTGGACCCCCTTTTGCCTTCAGAACTGCCTCAATTCTTCGTGGCATAGATTCAACAAGGTGCTGGAAGCATTCCTCAGAGATTTTGGTCCATATTGACATGATGGCATCACACAGTTGCCGCAGATTTGTCGGCTGCACATCCATGATGCGAATCTCCCATTCCACCACATCCCAAAGATGCTCTATTGGATTGAGATCTGGTGACTGTGGAGGCCATTGGAGTACAGTGAACTCATTGTCATGTTCAAGAAACCAGTCTGAGATGATTCCAGCTTTATGACATGGCACATTATCCTGCTGAAAGTAGCCATCAGATGTTGGGTACATTGTGGTCATAAAGGGATGGACATGGTCAGCAACAATACTCAGGTAGGCTTTGGCGTTGCAACGATGCTCAATTGGTACCAAGGGGCCCAAAGAGTGCCAAGAAAATATTCCCCACACCATGACACCACCACCACTAGCCTGAACCGTTGATACAAGGCAGGATGGATCCATGCTTTCATGTTGTTGACGCCAAATTCTGACCCTACCATGCGAATGTCACAGCAGAAATCGAGACTCATCAGACCAGGCAACGTTTTTCCAATCTTCAATTGTCCAATTTCGATGAGCTTGTGCAAATTGTAGCCTCAGTTTCCTGTTCTTAGCTGAAAGGAGTGGCACCCGGTGTGGTCTTCTGCTGCTGTAGCCCATCTGCCTCAAAGTTCGACGTACTGTGCGTTCAGAGATGCTCTTCTGGCTACCTTGGTTGTAACGGGTGGCTATTTGAGTCACTGTTGCCTTTCTATCAGCTCGAACCAGTCTGGCCATTCTCCTCTGACCTCTGGCATCAACAACGCATTTCCGCCCACAGAACTGCCGCTCACTGGATGTTTTTTCTTTTTCGGACCATTCTCTGTAAACCCTAGAGATGGTTGTGCGTGAAAATCCCAGTAGATCAGCAGTTTCTGAAATACTCAGACCAGCCCTTCTGGCACCAACAACCATGCCACGTTCAAAGGCACTCAAATCACCTTTCTTCCCCATACTGATGCTCGGTTTGAACTGCAGGAGATTGTCTTGACCATGTCTACATGCCTAAATGCACTGAGTTGCCGCCATGTGATTGGCTGATTAGAAATTAAGTGTTAACGAGCAGTTGGACAGGTGTACCTAATAAAGTGGCTGGTGAGTGTGTATATATATATATATATATATATATATATATATATATATATATATAGTTATTTTACTTACCAATCTCGCTGCTGCTCCCGCTGCCGTCTCCTCTTCTCCTGTCAGTAAGACGTCTGCGTCTCAGCGTAGGTGGTGTAATGACACCGCCTGCGCTGAGACGCAGAGGTCTAAACCAGCGCAAGAGAGAGGTAGCTCTCCTGTGTTAGTTTAGGGGAAAAAAAGTAAAAAAACCCCAAAAAACGCCATGGCTGCCGCCCCCTCCGGAGTGCTGCCTGAGGCTGTCGCCTCACCTCGCCTCATTAGAGGTGCGGCACTGCGCACAGCAGACAGTACACAGTGTTTGGTAAATGAATGGAACAGAGCTGGTGCTGTACCATATGAAAATGATGTAATTGGCACAGGGAAGAGAATGCAGCGCTCATGCATGCCGTCGCCTTTACAAACAGATGATTGGCACGTGATCCCAGGTGTTGGACCCCGACCAATCATGGTAGATCATCAATTTGTCAAGTCCCAAAAAAAACCCTTCCAATATGATGATTAAATTGGACGGAGTCATAAACAGGCATGAGGTCACATACTCTATTAAGCAGTACCCCCCATGGGGGTTCCAGGTGTCAAATCCTCTCTGATCTTCAATTGATGACCTATCTAAAGGATTTGGTCATCAGTCTTAAAAGCCTTAAACTGTGCTGCTAAGCTCAAGCCATGCCTTACAGAAATGGATAGTACTTTAGGACAATTTTAGATTGGTTGGACAAAGTAGTTAAAAGTATAGAATTTGGGAGATTTATATAGTCGTAGATCTCCTTAGAAAATAAATTCTAGGAGTTATGGATTCAGAATGATTGATTTATATAGGAGTTACATTGTTTTTCCTCTTTTCAGAGTGATGGAAGGGTGTTAGGGGATTGGTAGGGAAGTTTATTAGTTCTTGCATAATTTATAGCGGATTTTACTGTCGGCCGGATATTTTGGAATTAAAGATTTGATGAATGATAATGGATAATTATAAATATTCAATAATTTCTCCTATTATATCCTAGATAACAGAATACAATAAATTATTATACTCATAAGGGTTTTCTGAGACTTACATATTGATTATCTATCCTATAGAGCAAACTCAGGGTGAATGGGGTAGTTGAAAGACCAAAAATATATACTCACATATTCCCAACACTCCATTGTCTTGTCTTGGACCCCTTTCTCTTATTGCAACATGCCGTGCGTGTTATTGGTTACAAAGTACAGCAACAGTTCAGTCCCATTCAAGTGAATGTGGCTCAGATGCAATACAAAGTACAGCCTGTATGCAATGCATGGTACTGTGTTGGGTATTCAGTGAGTTGGCTGCACACTCACCTGAACAGCAGCCTCTGCTACCAGATGATCTATAGGGTTATCAGGTGTCAGGACCCCATGATATAGAATATAGAGGAAACCTGTTTAAAGGGAACTTGTCAACATTAAAATGCAGTTCTATCTGCAGCCAGCATGTTATAGAGAAGGAGGATCTGAGCAGATTTATAGTATATAATTATGCAATTTAGGGTATACTAGCCAAGTGGGTTATAAGAGTGAATGACATACAGGACACAGAAAGCCACCCCAGAGAAACCACAGTGTTACCACCCACTTGACTAGTATACCCTAATTTGCATAAACACTAGGGTGATATGTCATTGGGCTTATCCCACATGGAAACAGGTCCTCTTTAAAAAAAAAAAAAAAAATGCTCAGAAAGGACCTGGAGATAATTGTCTATTTATCTTGAATACCACAGTCACTTAGGGAGAAATCACTCAGGAAATACAATCCCTTGAGTTAATGGTACAACTGATCGCAATAAATCTTTTGGCAAGAACTCAGCAGCATGAAATAGCACATTGTTGGACAAGATGCCCTTATCTAAAATAGCTGTCACTAGTCTTGCAAGCCTGTCTCCTCCCTGAAGTCTCAAGATGGTGGCCATTGACAGAAAGACCCTTATAAGATGGACATTCCATTATACACAACATACCTATCTTATGTATTACACTTTTGTTGATTTGGAGCAAAACAACTTTGGAGGTTTATGAAAATGAGGCAACTGGTGCACCAGGGGAGGGTTTTCAGCACTGGGAGCACTGCTAATGCTGCTCAAGTAGGATGTGTGATGTCATAGCAGTAGGAGTATCAACAGGGTTGTGCCATTATTAATACTTATCCCCTATCCAGCAGATGGAATACCAGCTATCAGCAGAATGGGGGACCAAAAGTCTTCCTGTGATTGAAGCGCCAGTGTACTTGTGTGTCCAGTGCTCCATTCACTTCTATGGGGCTGCCAGAGATTGCAGCCCCACCAGACTCATAGCAGTGAATGAAGAGCTGGTCCAGGGAATACGGGATAAGAGTCTCTAATGGCACAACAGCTTTAACTCTTAATCCATGGGGTGGTACAGAAAGGAGATGGTATGGGTCTAAGTGGCAAGAGGAGTGTTGAAGTCCTCCAGACAGAGAGATGGTGTTTGATCCTGTTCTAACACTTACTGGGTCTCTGTGAACTGTGAAGAAGAGAAAGATAGACAAAGAACAGGTACACAAAGACAAACAGGAACACAGAGGGTATAAGCGGTGGAAGGATAGAACAGGGATCATAGCAACAGTGAGGGCTATCATCTACAGCAGGGGTCCTCAAACTTTTTAAACAGTGGGCCAGTTCACTGTCCCTCAGACCATTGGAGGGGTGAAATATAGTTTAAAGGGATTCTACCATTAAAATCACATTTTTTCTCGATAACACGTAGGAATAGCCTTATGAAAGGCTATTCTTCTCCTACCTTTAGATGTCTTTCTTAAAGCTATTCCTATGTGTTATTGAGAAAAAATTGAGATGAATGCAACCGTGGGGTGGAGGGGGACACTCAATTTTCAATCTCAGGGGGCGTTTACACTTGTGCTCGGTGTCTGGTGTATGCATTCCGTCAGGTTTCCATCTTCAGTCCCAGCGAAACTGGACAGGGGACGGAAACCCGGCAGTCACCTTTAAAACCCTTTCAATTGAATGGGTTTGTAAAGGTGACCACCGGACACAAAGTCAGACATGCAGGACTTTGTGTCCGGCTTAAAAAACCCCAAAAAGGTTTCCCCACAGACAGGCCACAGGCGGACACTGGTGGTCACCTTTACAAACCCATTCAATTGAATGGGTTTTAAAGGTGACTGCCGGGTTTCCGTCCCCTGTCCAGTTTCGTTGGACTGAAGATGGAAACCTGATGGAATGCATACACCAGACACAGAGCACAAGAGTGAACGCCCCCTGAGGTGTTATTTATCCTACAGTAAGATATTATACTGCTTACTTCAGGGGGCACAGGTAGGGTCCGTCCAGGAAGGCAGCAGGCACTAAACCTGACCAGTGAGACCACTGCTGAGCGGCACAGCAAACTGTAGTACAGTAGTGGCTTTGCTTACTGTAATTTGGGCTGCGTCAGGTCAGGTCACGTTGCTAGGGTGACTTGATTGACGAAGTGACGAAGGGGCACAGTTGACTATATTGGGACAGGCCATGGAGACAGCGTGCTTCACTTTACCTATTGGAGGGCACCGCTCCTGATGTCTGTGCGACCTGCGCTGCTTCCGGTGTCCGCCTGTGTCCTCCTGACACATCGCTTGTATGCGATGTAAGGAGGATACAGGAGGCACCGCTCCTGATGTCTGTGCGACCTGCTCTGCCTCCGATGTCCGCCTGTCACATTGCATGTGTGCGATGTAAGGAGGATACTGGAGGTAGATCAGGCCACGCAGACATAAGGAGCAGTGCCTCCTGTATTCTCCTTACATCGCATACAAATGATGTGGCAGTAGGACACAGGTGGACACCGGAGGCAGAGCAGGTGACACAGACATCAGGAGCGGTGCCCTCCAATAGGTAAAGTGAAGTGCGCTCCATTGCCTGGCCCAATCTCCCCAGGAGCTTCATTATAAATGCACGCCTGCCGGTGTTGTTGGCGGGCTGGACAGAAGTGCTTGGTGGGCCGCAGTTTGAGGACCCCTGATCTAGAGCCTGGATCAGAACCCTACATCATGACTCAGAAGAAATTAATAAAATCAGTCAATTCCTGGAACTCCAGCCACGGCCACCAGAGAGTGTCAAAAATGAAGTAGTTGGAAGAGTCTCCCACTACCAGTGTTTCCATCTTCCGTATATGGAGAAATTCCTGGAGTCACTCCTGTAATGTGGGGATAATGGCACTATGCCAGTGTAAGTGTCTGGGGATGACTGCTCTGACTGTTGTGAGGAAGTGATGCAGGAAGTCACTCTTCACCTTAGAAAAATGCTAATTTTGACATATAGGTAAACACAGAAGTCCAAAAGAGACCTCCCCCCTTCCCATTGCCACAGTGCCAACACCAATTGAATATACCAGGGTAAATATTATGGAAGAGGTCTGGACAGAGATACCACAGTAAGTAAGTGAGTGAGTAAGTGTCTTGAAGCTTGTGAGCAAATAGGAAAGATCCGGACCAATCAACAGGAGAAAGGCACAACAGTAGGTCATACTGTCAGGACCTAGTATACGTGGGGTATCTGTGGTGGGGTCAGTCAGGAAAATGTTGTAGAATAAGTATAGTACTCACGTGGGGGGAGGGGTGTCAGGCTGCAGCAGAACCTTCTCCAGCATAGTGCAGTCAAAGAAAAAGAAGGAAGACAAGGAGAACTGGTAGAAAAAGCAGAGAAGCTGTGTAATGATGCTAGTTTTCACATCTGGAGTCCAATTCGTGAGACAAACCGTACAGTACTTTAACAGTAGGAGATATAGTAATAGTACCTCTGGAGTATAAGAAACCGTGGTCAGTTGTTTGCAGAGTTTGGTATACAGGAGCAGTAGATCAGATGTGTGCAAAGTTCACTACACAAGAGCAGTGGATCAGCTATAGTCAGACGTGTGCAGTGTTCGGTATGCAGGAGCAGTGGATAAGTCATAGTCAGACGTGTGCAGAGTTCAGTACACAGGAGAAGTGGATCAGCCAAAGTCAGAAATTTGCAGAGTTTGGTACACAGGAGCAGTGGATCAGCCAAAGTCATATATTTGCAGAGTTTGGTACACAGGAGCAGTGGATCAGCCAAAGACAGACATTTGCAGAGTTTGGTACACAGGAGCAGTGGATCAGCCAAAGTCAGATATTTGCAGAGTTTGGTACACAGGAGCAGTGGATCAGCCAAAGACAGACATTTGCAGAGTTTGGTACACAGGAGCAGTGGATCAGCCAAAGTCAGATATTTGCAGAGTTTGGTACACAGGAGCAGTGGATCAGCCAAAGACAGACATTTGCAGAGTTTGGTACACAGGAGCAGTGGAGTAGTGGTGAGGCTGAGGGTCAACAAGGAATAAACAGCCAGTAAAATCAGGCACAAGATGGAGTAAGCTGTGGGTTTTTATATAGGGATAGCTACCTTGTGATAGGCCAAAGACTAGGTGATATTAGAGATGAGCGAGTAGTGTTCGATCGAGTAGGTGTTCGATCGAATACTACAGTATTTGAGATACTCGTACTCGATCGAACACTACTAGCTGTTCGAAGTTTAATGTTCGATGCAGAACCAGCGTTGATTGGCAGAATGCTATACATTCTGCCAATCAACGCTGGTTCTTCTCTTACCTTTCTGAAGTCTTCTCTGTGCTGTGTCCCTGCATCTTCTTCCAGGTGGAATTCACTCTGCCTAGGCATCCGGCCTAGGCAGAGCCGACTGCGCATGCGCGGGCATGCACGCGCATACAAGCGCGTGCGCAGTCGGCTCTGCTCAGGCGTCAGGCCTGGGCAGAGCCGCACACGCATGCGCAGTCGGCTCTGCCTAGGCCGGATGCCTAGGCAGAGTGAATTCCACCCGGAAGAGGACGCTGGGACCCTGCGCCGGGAGAAGACTTCAAGCCCGACTGTCACTCATGGACTTGGTAAGTATGATTTTATCGAATGTTGCCTACCCCTGAAACGAGCATTTCCCCCCATAGACTATAATGAGGTTCGAAATCCGTTCGAACAGTCGAACAGTGTGCGGCTGTTCGAATCGGATTTCGAACCTCGGACACTTTAGTGTTCGCTCATCTCTAGGTGATATCCATAAGCTAATGATTCCACTAGAAAAGTTCAGGTAAAGCATTTCAAAGAACAGACAGACTTCTTAAATGATACAGTCTTCAAGGCTACAGAATGTGGCTGAGAAGTCAAGGGTTCAAAACCCAGGGAGTTCAGTTCTGACAAGCTGATTTTATTCCAGCCAGGTTAAGGTGAGGTCTGGGTTGGAAGCATATAATTGTGCAAAAGAAGGAAAGGCCCCCAACCCAGTAACCTCACACACAGCCTTAATCCTTACTGAGCAGAGGACAGTATTCTAGTTATCTTTGGCAGGTAATCCCAGGGACTGCAGGGCATAGCCCCTTGGGTATACATACCACAGGTTTAGAACCACTACTTTAGGCAATGATGGACAGGTGCCTCATAACAGAGCTGTAAGGAATTTATGGTTTGCATGCAATTTATGCAGTCTAAGGTTTCTTAAAGAAAATATATCTTACTAAGGTCAGTTGCAGACAACTGTGGCCTTGTTCAATGTGCTATCAGTGTATGGCACGGATAGCACACTGACTCATTTATTTCAATGAAATTCATGGTCCTATGTATGGGCCGACAGTCCGGACCGCAATACATAAAACAGGTCCTATTCCCATCCTACTTTGCAGCTCTTGTTTCTATGGCTCCTCTTCATTTAATGAAAGGAGCCGTGGAAGCATGGCCCATGCACGGGCGGCACACGGGGGACATCCCTGTGTGCCCTGTGTGTTGCCCATACTTTCAATCCATGGCCGGCCAGTTGCAGCATGGTTGTCTGCAACCTTGTCTAAGGCTCTGCAGCTTTCCAGTGAGCTTTCTTTAGGGAATAATTAAAAAATATCCTTGTCAGAGCTACTCCAGATTTATGTGGACCTCCAATCTACCCCTTACTTAAAAAACTAGACTATGTTTATCCTGTTGGCTCCTGCAAGGGTTAGCTTAGTAGTGATGCCACCTTCACGCATTCTCATAGTCTATCTTGTCATCTGTAACTCTCTCTTTACTGCATATTAATAGCCTTGCAAGACCATGGGGTCATTACAGTGCTGTCTTGTAGCCATGTATTCCAGGTTTACACCAGATACCATTGAGTTGTAGGACTTCTGGGGGTGGAAAGTCTGGGCATCTTCACACAGAAACCTATTTTGTCTAGCTTTACCTTTTGTCCATTTGACATGAACATAAATGTTGTACTTGAATGGAAGCTATAAGGGCGTGATAAGGACAATTTATGAATGGTTGATATGTTTTGCAGGTTGGTTTGAAAATGTCATATTTGGTTTTATCAAGTAAATGCAGCTAGAACACAGATCACATTCAGATGTCCGATAAAGATGTTTCATATATTCCATTTTCTCGATTGTATCATAGAATCAAACACACATTGCTATGTGTATAGGCTTAGTGACTCATTCGTTGGGAAGGAATACCCCATGTCTAAAGTTTGAAAGGTTATGTCCTGATGTGACCCATATTATTTACATGACTGGTAAAATGTTCTGGTATTTGAGGTCAGGGGTAGAACTAAATTATGAAGTCTTTGTGACTGTACGGTTAAGCTTGGGGACATTTTTGAAGCTCTACAGAGAATTAAGCATCCAAAAATAAATCTTATTTTCATGTTATGACCTCTAAAAAGCCACTTTGGGAGGGTGTTTGCCCAGCAGTATTTATTTGAAGCTCATGGCACATTGCCTTCAAGAGTCACCAACTTGTGTTTCATTTTACACTAGTGCTCATCACTCGCACAGGGTCTGTTTTCAAGTCTGAAGATAGTACGGCAGGTTCTGAACGTAGAGTTCTAGGATAACTAACCTTTAAGTAATGATTTGTACAGAACATGTTATATTGTAATGGAATACAGTTTACTTGGTAATCATTAGTCCAATTAATATTTCTTCAGATGAAAATACTTACGTTGTCCACAGTTATGCTCACCCTAGTTCTTGTATGTCACCCTATCATGACTTCTCAATGAGCTTCCCATTTCAGTATTCCTCGACTTGAAGGTGTACCATGTATGTATCCACATTAAGGTGACCATATACGTTAGACTTGATTCACATCTGCGCATGGGTTTCCGTTTGGGGGACTGCTTGCTGAAACCTAATTCACATAAAAAAGCGGTTGCCTTAGGAAAACGTGGACCCCATAGACCATAATGGTGTCAGTGTGTTTTCCGCTCGGTTTCCTCTTGCAGCGCTTTTCTCTCTGCATTTTTCATACGGAGAGGGGAACGGATTCCCCGAATGCAGGTGTGAGCCAAGACATTACTAGGTTAATGGTTGAAACAAAAGATCACCTGATAAACAACAGTTTCATGGATGTGGACAGTTTAGCCCATGCTGGTTATTAGAGTCTTTCGGACTAGCTACGCATGTTCAGTGCCAACACAGAGGCCAGTTCATAACATTTTTACCTGTATAGTAAAACCAGCAAGCTAGGCAGAAACTACCCAAGCAGGATTATATCATTCCCATCCACGGCAGAAACACCACAGGAAAAAATGCTGCGTTTTACACTACATGCAAAGTGGATGAGATTCTGGCTAAAAAATCTACAGCGGAAATGCCGCAATTTCAAAAACATAATCGTTTTGCAAAACACAACATGTCAATTATACGTATGGAAATCCTGGTGTTTTCCATTTAGATATAATAGAAGCAAAAGGAAAACTCTGCCGACTTTTTTAAAAAAAACGCTGCAGAAGAAACTGCAACGCAGCGTTTTTTTGGCTGTGGCTCGCTACATGGGGCCTTTGCCTTAGGCAGGGAATTCTCACTTATCAATTTATTAAAGTTCTCCACTACTATATATTCTAAATGTCCTAAGCTATGTTTTCTTTTTGTTGCAGGTGCAGCCCCATCATAGGAGTAACAGCACTCATACCTTTAAAGAAAAAAGTCCATTTGAGGATCCCTTCTTCATTGTGGAAACAATATGTATCTGTTGGTTCTCTTTTGAACTCTCTGTCCGTTTCATTGCTTGTCCTAGCAAGGCAGCCTTCTTCAAGGATATCATGAACATGATCGACTTTGTGGCTATAATACCATATTTTGTAGCTCTAGGCACAGAGCTTGCCCGCCACAGAGGAGTAGGCCAACCAGCTATGTCACTAGCCATTCTCAGGGTAATTCGTTTGGTGAGAGTTTTCCGTATCTTTAAGCTGTCCCGACACTCTAAGGGACTACAGATCTTGGGACAGACACTAAAAGCAAGTATGAGAGAACTTGGGCTTCTGATATTCTTTTTGTTTATCGGAGTTATTCTCTTCTCCAGTGCTGTGTACTTTGCAGAAGCAGATCATGAAGACACCAAGTTTACCAGCATCCCCGAAGCATTCTGGTGGGCTGTGGTCACAATGACAACAGTAGGCTATGGAGATATGTCTCCTGAGACTGTTGGTGGTAAATTGGTGGGCTCACTCTGTGCTATTGCCGGTGTGTTGACCATCTCTCTTCCTGTGCCAGTCATTGTATCCAACTTTAGTTATTTCTACCATCGTGAGACAGAGTGTTCTGATATAGGCCAGTATAATCATGTTGGTTCATGTCCTAATGGTCCACCCCATACTCCAAAGACCAGAGGGAAAGATAAGAGTCCCATACTGGATAAAATTAAGAATTTATATAGCAATTCCAAGGCAGAATATTTGGATGGACTGGGCCCTATGGATGATAAACGTCTAAATACTGGACAGTCACATATAATAACTGAAGTGTGACATTTGCAACTGTGGCTTATTCCTAATATCACTTCATCATCCTCATCAATATCATCATCCTCATCATCATCCTATCATGATCTTTTATTTTGGAGTCTTAAATGAAGTATTTTGGTGTCCAATCATTTGGAGAAAATATACATAGTACCGCGCTGAATTCTTAAAATACTTGGATTACTTTAAATTAGGAAGAACATTACAAGTATATTAATGGCTTTTTAGCAATCTTTAGATTAACAAGATTTCCAGAGATGATGCAGATAAAGTTTCATCACTGTAAGATTTAGAACTGAGGTGGACATGACATTAAATATGGGATTTTTTGAAAAATAAAATAATAACATAAGCATTGCAGTGAAGAATAATGGATTGCAAATTTAATACTTACTCACGGCCAATGGAAACTTCTACAAGAAGTCGAAGAATGAAGTCGGAAGACTTTACTATTAAATCACATGTGCTGAAGAGGGAAACAGATAGTGACATCAGGCTCAAATAATGGCTCGTGGCTAAATTTACTAGTAGGACAGAAAAGATAACTGAGGGCAAAGGGGCAAAGTGTATGGATTTGTATAAAGCAATCATTATACTACACTGCTGAATGTTATCTACTATCATAATGTGATCCTCAAAGACTGGAAAATTTGGTGTTCACCTAAAAGGGAACCAGAAAACTTGTTTGTGGAATATTTCATTTAATCCATTTTAGAAGTCTTTGGGTTTACAAATTACATGTCATTTTTTTATGAGCTCTGTCTTTGAAGAACATTGCAGTACAGGACAGTAATCTCTATATGTATGAGTCTGGAGAAAGATTCCCAAGATAAAAGCTTCTAATGGCATGATTTCTTCCTCTCAGTTGTTATTTCCTTGGTCACTGGCGGTTTGGTACAACATTGGGAAAATTGTGGAAAGTCTCCAGAAATGAATGCTATACAAACGTCAGTCAAATATTTTGTCTTAATTTTTGCTGAAAGTCTTCAGTTATTTTCTAATATAAAAATGAAGCTTATTTTTTTCCCCTGGAAATCAAGGCACAAGTTATCCCCTCCAATGTTCACACTGAGCTGTACATCTTTACATCACTTCTTATGACCTCTTATTATGGTTTGTAATAGCCCAAAATATTTGAATGCAGCTGACATCACACCCATCCCATGACATTCTTAGGGTTTAAGGAAGATGAGGTACAGTATGAGGAGTTGTTTGGCAAAATCCTCAGGGGTGTTACTTAAAGGTCCTAGGACACAAGGTAGACTCTTTAATAGGGCCACCACGTACATGTAGAACCATTCAGCATCCCAGGGACAAAGTTTTACCTCCTCTAGCTTCTCCTACCATCCTTATAGCTACTTCTCAATGGTCCTTACAAACTGTAGACCTGCTTAGTCGGTACCCGTAGCTGCTTATAACACTGATGGAAACCTGTGTGGCACAAGGGCAGCTAGAGTAACTATATATTGTGTAAGACCCATGGTAGGTAACTCCTTCTGATCGAAGTTGTCCTACTGGAAATGACATCAAAATATCTTTGGGAATGCAGTTGGATGTTCCAGTGAAGGTGTTCAAAATTTGACCTACTATAGCTACCCTAAACAACATTTACATGGGTCTAACATCCACCATAGATAAGGGGTCACAAGAACATGAAGTATAGCTACATATCTATATAGATAAGGCTACGCTGGGAGAAATATTGCATATCTCCACTTGTAAATGATATAAGTGAAGTGGAAGGGTGTGCCTATTACCTCTACCTCGTTGAGACGTTTCCGAAGGCAGTCGGGTCATGATCATTACAAACTTACAAGAAGGCTATAATTGGTTCAATCAAGTGGCTTAGGAAAGGCCAGACAGGATAGACAGCATTCTTGTGTTATAATGAGCCTTTAACTTCAGCAAGACAGTAATGAGGCAAAGTGATTTGCTGAAGATTGTTCCTGGGGGCTGGCGGGTTGTGTGATGTGAAGCCTCGATGACACGTAGAAAAATAAAACATCTATGCATTCAAAGCATGTGAGGAAGGTGAACAGTGACTTCTGCTTAAGAGTGAACTATTACAGCTGGCATTGCTTTTGAATTTCTTATAACTATTACAAATTGCATTTATTATGTTTGTAAAGGAGCCACGGTGGTGTTTTGAGTGCTTTTTAGCATATATATAATTTGTTATAATTTAATTAACAGAGCAAAATACTATGCAAATTGTTTACACAGGGCTACTATATCAAAGTGCCAAAGATACATTGGCCAGTGCAACAGGCCGCTTCTTAATATAGTATATGTGAGCACAACGTCATCTTGAAAAATGTATATTTATCTAATAATAAAACATTTATTTATTGCAAAGTGTAATTTTCTAATTTTTGTGACTTTTTAAATACTTTGTCATTACTCTTTTTCTTGCTTTTTACAGTTTCAAATTAACACAAGGTCTATTAAAGTATTAAGGAGTTATTATTGATTTTACATATGGGTGACTGTAAGAAGTTGTTGGGGGATCCTTTTGTGGATCATCAATTGATTCCTAGAACTAAGGCTATGTTTGGAACAGGCTGCTGCTCTTTCCTATACAGTTGACCAGTGCCTTGTGCCTCATAGAAATTTTCCACATTGACAACTGAGCCTCATAATGGGCTGACATGTCCTGTTCTGTGGTGTTCAGTTTTTTGGGCAGTCATCTTGCCATTAAAAGGCGGTATTGCAATGAAAGGCAATACCTCTATTACAAAGCTTGAGTCAGATAACACAGGATTAAACATCTTTGCAATGGTTGCTGCACATGCCACAATACTTACAGATGTCAATAAATCATCTCTCAACTACAGGTCCATAAGGACTATCTGGCTGCTGTCAAGCATATTAATGATGTACTCTTATTAACACATACTAGCTGCTTAGACACGACTTCCACCATAATCACATTTTGCATACATGTATAAAGTATATTGGCATTATGCATAGTTGTCTGATAGACAGACATCTGAGCTGTTGAGCAATGACATTACCCTTATGAGAGTCTGTCTGGCATTCTTCTAGAGGGCATTTCTTTTTCTGGTAACATACAATCCCATAGGATGTAGAAATCTAAGCTTGATGAATTGGCTCCTCATGTGTTTCCTAAGAATAATGATATAGTCAGAAGTTGGAGCTATTTTTGTTAGCAATTCTTCTTAATTATTCATCTTTGATCTGGCAATCTTATTTGCCAATTACTAACATACAACATAATAACCATTGTATATTTACTTGTGACATGTTAGTTTACTATTTATCTAAGACCATATATTTCATGCAAATGCCCATAATCAGTTCTGGGTGTGGCCCTAATCCCTTATTATAGGGCACCAATCCAGAACCATTCCAATACTCCATCCAGGGACAACTCCAGTTAAAGGGATTCTATTATTGGCTCTAGTGATTTTTAACTAAGCAAATATTTGCATAACCTTTAGAAAGGCTATTCCAGACATACTTTTTATTCAGTAATCCTCCCAGCCATTTTTGAATTAGCCCGCTTTTATTGATATACTAATTAGCCTCCAGGGTGCACCCGGAAGTTCACTGAACACTGTATGCTGTGTGTAAACAGGGGGAGGTGAGAGCAGGGAGGCTGCTGCTGATGATGACTCATCAATCTTCCCTGTGCTCACCTCCCCCGTATTTACATACATCAGACAGTGCTCAGTGAACTTTCGGGTGCACCCTGGAGGCTAATTAGCATATCAATAAAAGCGAGCTAATTCAACAATGGCTGAGAGGATTAATAAACAAAAGGTATACCTGGAATAGCCTTTCTAAAGGCTATGCAAATATATGCTTAGTTAAAAATCACTAGAGCCAATGACAGAATCCCTTTATGTTTTTTTTATTTTTTAGACTAGGTCAGAAAGGTCACATGCTGAGTTCTGGTCAAGATTGACAGGGCATAGTATTATTCAGCTTTACAAATTCAACAGATTAGCATAGTTTTTTGGCTGTACCCTCCATTGCTGAAAATGTTACAGCCCCTCATATAGTCTGAGCCTGCCATCATCTGAGCCTGTTCAGTGCCTTGCTCAAACATCCACACCCATCACAAGAATTTCAACTGTATCGACATATACAGGACACTGATGCAGTTAAAATACAGGGAAGAGCAGAAAGTTATTTGCTTCCTCTTCTGCCATCCTATAACCTGTACATACAGAGCAGTGATGGGGTGAGCAGTACCTCCTCCTGTACAAAGCCTGTGCGCTTCTTCTCTTTTTTTTCGCAGTTGTACCATAGAATAGGGGGTCAAGGTTCCAGGAGGAAAGTAGAAGATGCGCACAGGTTGCATGCAAGAGGAGGTTCAGCCCAGAACCTTGACCCTTATTCTATGTTTCCAGAGGAAAGAAAATAGAAGAGGTGCACAGGCTGCGTGCAAGAGAAGATCCCGCCCACTCCGTCACTGCTCTATATGTACATTAAACTATACAGAGCAACAGAATGGTATGTGGGGGAGGGGAACTCTGTTAGCTCACTATTACAGTAATAGTGCCCCGCACAGGTAACAGCATTAATTATGTGGGTGGGGGCTATAACCTTATAACCTGTTTGGGGGGGGGGCACTATTGCTGTAATAGTGCCCCCATAAGTAATATCTTTACTTATGTGAGAGAGGGAACTATTACTTGTGGGGTAATAATGCACCCCCACAGGTAACAGCATTACTTATGTGGGTGGGGGCTATAACCTGTTGGTTGCCCCCATCCGAATATAAAAACATTAAAGAATTTAAAAAATACACCCCTGTCCCAGTGCTCTGATGTCCCCCACTGCTCTCCAATTAAGCGCCACTCGGGGACTTGTTCTGGCAGTCCTCTCCACACATGACTGCTGAGGCCAATGATATATGCGAGAGACGTCTCGGGTCCTTTCCGCTGATATCACGTGCAGCAAGGATTTACAGCAGAACAAGCCATCGGGTGACCATTGGACGCTGGTGAGTATGTTTTTGTTTTTTTTGTAATTCACCTTCCCAGCTTCCTGCCCCGAGTCTAAATTTGCTGTACAACCCCTTTAAGGGAGTATACAGAATTATTAATTAGGGGACATTATTAACTGAGGCATTATTGTTTTAAGCAGACATACAGGGTATTATTAGGGGGAGACACAGGGGGAATTATTAATTGAGGGACACTATTAATTTAAAGAGGACCTTTCATGGATTTGGGCACATGCGGCTTTATATACCGCTGGAAAGCTGACAGTGTGCTGAATTCAGTGCACTGTTGGCTTTCTCGATCTGTGCCCCTGGTGAAGAGCTGTCAGTACCTCTTCACAGTCCTGATAATACTTATCTATGGACGAGTACTGTGAGCAGTTTTTAGTAAAAATCAGTAAAAGCGACATGCTAATGAGGCCCACCGAGTACTGCGCATGCCCGAGCGCCTTTTTGGTGTAGCTCGCTATAGCACAGAATACTGAACAGTATGCTGAATTCATTAGGTAGCTACAAGAAAATGGTGCTCGGGCATGCGCAGTAACGCTCAGAACGGAGCGTTTAATTGATGACACCAACAGCAAAAGCATTCCCTTCAGGTAGACAGAATTTTTTTGTGGTCTTACAGCATTAGTAAGTGGGTCTGTATGCTGTAACTATTTCTAATACATATTTACTTGAATACTTGAGGACATAACTATGTATAGTTTTAACTGTCTCATAAAGGATTTTTTATGACCACTGATTTTGTATTTTCTCATTAAAATTCTCCTTGGGGATCCCTTGTCA
The DNA here is from genome assembly GCF_031893055.1 of Leptodactylus fuscus. NCBI lineage: Eukaryota > Metazoa > Chordata > Amphibia > Anura > Leptodactylidae > Leptodactylus > Leptodactylus fuscus. Next base: position 73,476,792 of record NC_134270.1, read on the forward strand.
GAATTTGTGCCAAAAACACCAGCAACTTTGAAAAATAAACAAATTAAAATGTTTCCATTCAGAGTGGTAACTTAATAAATCATCTTCTATTTTTGTTTGGGGGAATTGATATGATTTGGTATGTATTTATAGAGTGTTCCACTTTATATAAAACATTCCTTAAAGGGGTTGTCTAGTTTCAGACCAATATTAACCCCGTAATGACACAACATACTATCAGGGCTAGTTCACACGTGAATAGGGGGTGGCGGAATTTGATCCTGAAAAAAACCGCTTCAGGAATTAGGCGGTTTTTGGAGTGGCTTTTGGCAAAAAAAAAAAAAGCATCAAAAAAACGCCAGGCGGTTTTCCCCCTCCAGCACAGTTCATGGACCTTGATAAAACACCTGGCTTTTTTTTTTTTAGGTGGTTTTTGCCAAAAACTGCGTCGCAGTTTTTGGCAAAAAAACACTAGCGGTTTTCCGCCTCCTATTCACTTGTATTGATTTCCTGAGGTGGAATCTGCCTCAAGAAAGGTCATATCGCTTCTTTTTTCTGCTAGCAGCAAATTATGCTAGCGGAAAAACGAACGTTAGTGGTCTACATAGACCACTATTGTATGGAGGCGGATTTGGAGGCAGATTCCGCATCCAAATTCCGCCCCACTAGCCCCATGTGAACAAGCCCTTACACCCTGACCACCTGGGCCTTAACGCAAGTGAACGTAATAGTAGTGATGGCCACCTGCTCACTATTTGAGCGGGTGGCATTAGAAGTGGGTGTTAGCTGTCAGCTACTCCATTCTCCTCCAGTTGGAGCTGAGCTCCAATCGGGGGTTAATCCCTTACATGCCACGATCAAACATAGCTACGGCATCTATGAGGTTACACCATAATAATGTCTCCCTTATGCCTCCCCACGATGAGATAAGGGGTGCTAATATATATATTTATGGCAGCCCAGAGTCTGCCAGGAGCCCCACATAACTGATTGATCCTCTTGCCGATGGGAGGAAGTCAGCAAATGTGTCTGTATAGCCTGACTTCCTGTATATACTGCAATACACGTGGATGTTAGTCGAGATTCTTTATCCACCATCCGCACAATCTTGTATTGAAATCTCTCGTCAATTTTTCTTTTCCGTCCACATCTAGGGAGGTTAGCCACAGTGCCATGGGCTTTAAACTTCTTGATAACACTGCGCACGGTAGACACAGGAACATTCAGGTCTTTGGAGATGGACTAGTAGCCTTGAGATTGCTCATGCTTCCTCACAATTTTGCTTCTCAAGTCCTCAGACAGTAATTTGGTCTTCTTTCTTTTCTCCATGCTCAATGTGGTACACACAAGGACACAGGACAGAGGTTGAGTCAACTTTAATCCATTTCAACTGGCTGCAAGTGTGATTTAGTTATTGCCAACACCTGTTAGGTGCCTCAGGTAAGTAACATGTGCTGTTAATTACACAAATTAGAGAAGCACATGATTTTTCAAACAGTGCCAATACTTTTGTCCACCCCTTTTTTATGTTTGGTGTGGAATTATATCCAATTTTGGTTTTTGACAATTCTTTTTGTGGTTTTCCATAGAAAACAAATTAAATGAAGATAATAATACCAAAGAATTTGTGATTGCAATCATTTTCTGGAAAAAAAATGAGTATTATCTGACAGAATTGCAGGGGTGCCAATACTTTTGGCCAACGCTGTATGTTCAAAAAATGAAAACATGAATAAAGCCCCCAATATTACCCCTCTCCTATATAAAATAAATAATATAAAAAAGCCCTAAAATCTAATAAAAACAATACATATTTGGTATTGCTGTGTCCGTAATAACCTGTATATGACTAAAATGATGAATGATGGAAAAAAAAAAGAATGTAATGATTTTTCGCCATCTCACCTTACAAAATATGCTATAAAAAGTGATCAAAAAGTAACATGTACCCAAAAACAGTACCAATAAATAGCACAGATTGCCTGATAAAAAAACAAGCCCCGAACCAACTCTTTCAACAGAGAAATAAAAATGTTACAAATCTCAGAAGACGCAAAAATAATTAATTTCTCTCCTCAAATGGGTTTTTGTTCTGCAAAATTAGTAATGCATAAATATATACAGTATATATACACTCACCGGCCACTTTATTAGGTACACCATGCTAGTAACGGGTTGGACCCCCTTTTGCCTTCAGAACTGCCTCAATTCTTCGTGGCATAGATTCAACAAGGTGCTGGAAGCATTCCTCAGAGATTTTGGTCCATATTGACATGATGGCATCACACAGTTGCCGCAGATTTGTCGGCTGCACATCCATGATGCAAATCTCCCGTTCCACCACATCCCAAAGATGCTCTATTGGATTGAGATCTGGTGACTGTGGAGGCCATTGGAGTACAGTGAACTCATTGTCATGTTCAAGAAACCAGTCTGAGATGATTCCAGCTTTATGACATGGCGCATTATCCTGCTGAAAGTAGCCATCAGATGTTGGGTACATTGTGGTCATAAAGGGATGGACATGGTCAGCAACAATACTCAGGTAGGCTTTGGCGTTGCAACGATGCTCAATTGGTACCAAGGGGCCCAAAGAGTGCCAAGAAAATATTCCCCACACCATGACACCACCACCACCAGCCTGAACCGTTGATACAAGGCAGGATGGATCCATGCTTTCATGTTGTTGACGCCAAATTCTGACCCTACCATCCGAATGTCACAGCAGAAATCGAGACTCATCAGACCAGGCAACGTTTTTCCAATCTTCAATTGTCCAATTTCGATGAGCTTGTGCAAATTGTAGCCTCAGTTTCCTGTTCTTAGCTGAAAGGAGTGGCACCCGGTGTGGTCTTCTGCTGCTGTAGCCCATCTGCCTCAAAGTTCGACGTACTGTGCGTTCAGAGATGCTCTTCTGGCTACCTTGGTTGTAACGGGTGGCTATTTGAGTCACTGTTGCCTTTCTATCAGCTCGAACCAGTCTGGCCATTCTCCTCTGACCTCTGGCATCAACAACGCATTTCCGCCCACAGAACTGCCGCTCACTGGATGTTTTTTCTTTTTCGGACCATTCTCTGTAAACCCTAGAGATGGTTGTGCGTGAAAATCCCAGTAGATCAGCAGTTTCTGAAATACTCAGACCAGCCCTTCTGGCACCAACAACCATGCCACGTTCAAAGGCACTCAAATCACCTTTCTTCCCCATACTGATGCTCGGTTTGAACTGCAGGAGATTGTCTTGACCATGTCTACATGCCTAAATGCACTAAGTTGCCGCCATGTGATTGGCTGATTAGAAATTAAGTGTTAACGAGCAGTTGGACAGGTGTACCTAATAAAGTGGCCGGTGAGTGTATATATATATATATATATATATATATATATATATATATATATATATATATATATATATATTTGGGTATTTCTGCAATTGTACCTACCCACAGAATAAAGGTAAAATGGAAAAAAAAAAAAGAAGTTAAAACGCAATGCCAGAATTTTTTTTTTAATCCACCAAAACAAGAGTTAATAAAATTTATTCTATAAGTTTTAGGCACCGCAAAATGGTGTCATTACAAAATGCATCTGATACCACAAAAAAAACAAGCCCTCATATAGCTATATCAACAGAAACATAAAAAAAAAATATAGCTTGCACAATGTGAAGACAAAAATTGCCAGGATATAACTAGCTGCAGCAGGAAGGGAATATGCAAGCTGCGCAAGCATATATCAGAGTATACCCCAGATTTTGAGCTTACGAGGGAAAAGACACCAGAATCAGCTACTTGGAAAATAATAGAGAATTTGGTGTTCCCAATGTATTCCGAACAGCCAGGGCTGGCATTAGGAGGGGCAACAAACTGGGCAATTGCCCAGGGCCTCAACTCCCACAGGGGCCCCTGCTTTGCTCTGCTATACTACATAACATATGGTGTATTTCCTGAGGTGAGCGGCATAGATGGAACACACAGCAGAGACGGAGGAAGTTGCACTCCTTGCTCTTCAGAAGGATATGCTGATTGGAGGAGCGGAGCTTCTTCTTGCTGTTTCACTGATCAGCTCAGTTGCCCTGCACACAGACCGAGCTGTCATTTCAGTGATATAGTTCCCGCCTGACTTCACTGAATTGCTGTCTGAGTTTGTAAGTACACTGAACAAGTACTTACAGCTTCCTGGGATTTTAGTTTATCTTCCCTTATCTTATTTTTGTGCTTAGGGCGGGAAGAGGACCCCACTATAGTTAATACGGTCTGCCGGGCTCCGTGTGTAATTACCGTTCGAGTGATCTGCCTCTCCATTGCTCAGGTTCCCAAGCAGACCCAAACAACAGAGATACAACACTAGCCTGAACCTAGTGTAAGCCCTTAGTGAGTGACAAATATGAATTGTCTAAACAGGACAACATTTTTAACTAAGAGTTCTGAAAAATGACTCAGTAGCACAATAAAAAGTAATATTCCTCATAGAAGAATTAAATATATTGCTATTAATCATAATTGTACATTAAAAAAAATTATTTTGAACATAAAACTACAGCCATAATGTGATACTTTTTTGAATGCTTCTTGTCTGGTGAGCATGTTTTTTTCTCAATGTTTGCCTATAAAGCAAATATATCATTGTGAAGGTTTCATGTTTTTACTACATGAAGGTTTTTCATGTTTTTGTTCTTACTAGCTTTACTACGATATGTAAGTTCTTCAAGATGAAACAATCCATTAGAGGCAACCATAGGAGGGAAGTAGTAGTTGTCAACGGTGGCCACTGAAGACAACCTACTCCTCCACGTCACCTCTTGGATTAGTGTAGTGCAGTGGGAGCCTGCAGGGTACCTGGTAGTGGTGGTAGTTTCCCAAGGGTGCTTCTAGCTACTGGTAGTCCTCAGCCTTACTGAGCCAGGATATGGTGGTTGGAAGGGCCCATGATGGTAAGTGCAGTGAGGACTCTGGCGATAAGTGAATTAATGACTGTGAGGTTCCAAGACATCTCAACTTCTCCAAACTGGCCCTTTCTCTCCTCTCTCTCAGGGCTACAGCAGTAATAATTTAAAAATGGCTGTCACTAGCAGAGTTCTGGCTTAACAGTAGCTGTAACAGATTGCCACGAGGTGACTGTGGACTGAGCTGAACCAAGCTCTTCCCAAAAGGAGGGGTGTAGCTTCAATGGAATCATCCCTTACAGGGGGTAAGAAAATCTGGAAGCATGCAAAGTATATTACACACTGGCACAATATACAATAAAACGGTCCACTGAAATGCTGCCAGTATAGGCAGTATGGTATCTTCTGTCTACATGGTGCACTTGTTAGGAAAATGTAACTAGTAACCTGGAGGCCAGCTAACTCCTGCTCTCATTTCAATACAATAAAAAAGTAAGTTCTAGTGCTTTATAATATCAGGTTCTAAGTGCATGGTTAGCCATGTTGGTATAAAGGAATATTGATGAGACAACCCATTTGATGGAAAAGTTGATCATTGTTGCCTAACTCCAGAAACGAATGCATTATAGTTGATGTCTACATGACCTGGTGTTCACAGTACTGAACAAGCCTGTTTTCTCATCATATATGATCTGTCCTATGTATCACGACTTACTGAACCTCTCAGACTTATCAGTACAATTCTTTTAGATCTGAGATGTTTTAGATATGGAAATACCATCATAATATGATCATGGCAGCAAGTTAAGATCCAAACGACATTTCAGAAGGTTGACTGGTCAGGACTCAGGAAGGTTTCTTCACACCATGCAGGTTTTAAGTGGTTCTTCTTTAATAACATGATTTCATTCAAAGTGACAGCGCTATAAAGTTTCAGTCACCTCTTGTAGATATCTATGTGCGCAGTTCCGCTCTTTAATATTTCCGTTACACTAAAAAAGAAAATTAAAAATACTCCCAACCTAATTATTTGTTGTTGAAGATGCCTTGGACAAGGGAGATGAAAGACATCAACCTCTACTTAAAGGGAATGTGTCACGATTAGTTTTATAAAAAAAAAATTATACTTAATTACATTGCTAGAATTGGTAGAACAACAAGAAGACAGAACAGATAAATGCAATATAAAATGGTACATTTCACTATGTATACCTCAAATAAGGCTGGTGTAGAAACAGGTAGTAGTAGCAGTAACAGCCAGTGCGGGATTGTGGCGGAGACAGAAAAGGTGCTGGTGGTGGGTTTTAGGGATGGCTAGGGACTGAAGAAGGGGGGGGAGGGGGATAACACTAAGGTGTCTTGATTTATTTCAAAGTAGAATGATGTGTGACACCGTCATTGAGAAAATTAAGCTATGACATAATATATGAAAAGGATACATATATAAGTAAGGTGAATAGAGATGAGCGAACAGTGTTCTATCGAACACATGTTCGATCGGATATCAGGGTGTTCGCCATGTTCGAATCGAATCGAACACCACGTGGTAAAGTGCGCCAAAATTCGATTCCCCTCCCACCTTCCCTGGCGCCTTTTTTGCACCAATAACAGCGCAGGGGAGGTGGGACAGGAACTACGACACTGGGGGCATTGAAAAAAATTGGAAAAAGTCATTGGCTGCCGAAATCAGGTGACCTCCATTTTAGACGAATAGTGGATTTCAAATCCGGGTCATATGAGAATGTGAACTTTGTGACTATGAGACAGGGATAGCTGTACAGGCAGGGATAGCTAGGGATAACCTTTATTTAGGGGGGAATGTTATTAAAAATAACTTTTTGGGGCTCTATCGGGTGTGTAATTGTGATTTTTGTGAGATAAACTTTTTCCCATAGGGATGCATTGGCCAGCGCTGATTGGCCGAATTCCGTACTCTGGCCAATCAGTGCTGGCCAATGCATTCTATTAGCTTGATGAAGCAGAGTGTGCACAAGGGTTCAAGCGCACCCTCGGCTCTGATGTAGCAGAGCCGAGGCTGCACAAGGGTTCAAGCGCACCCTCGGCTCTGATGTAGGAGAGCCGAGGGTGCACTTGAACCCTTGTGCACCCTCAGCTCTGCTACATCAGAGCCGAGGGTGCGCTTGAACCCTTGTGCACACTCTGCTTCATCAAGCTAATAGAATGCATTGGCCAGCGCTGATTGGCCAATGTATTCTATTAGCCTGATGAAGTAGAGCTGAATGTGTGTGCTAAGCACACACATTCAGCTCTACTTCATCGGGCTAATAGAATGCATTGGCCAGAGTACGGAACTCGACCAATCAGCGCTGGCTCTGCTGGAGGAGGCGGAGTCTAAGATCGCTCCACACCAGTCTCCATTCAGGTCCGACCTTAGACTCCGCCTCCTCCGGCAGAGCCAGCGCTGATTGGCCGAAGGCTGGCCAATGCATTCCTATGCGAATGCAGAGACTTAGCAGTGCTGAGTCAGTTTTGCTCAACTACACATCTGATGCACACTCGGCACTGCTACATCAGATGTAGCAATCTGATGTAGCAGAGCCGAGGGTGCACTAGAACCCCTGTGCAAACTCAGTTCACGCTAATAGAATGCATTGGCCAGCGCTGATTGGCCAATGCATTCTATTAGCCCGATGAAGTAGAGCTGAATGTGTGTGCTAAGCACACACATTCAGCACTGCTTCATCAAGCCAATACAATGCATTAGCCAGTGCTGATTGGCCAGAGTACGGAATTCGGCCAATCAGCGCTGGCTCTGCCGGAGGAGGCGGAGTCTAAGGTCGGACCTGAATGGAGACTGGTGTGGAGCGATCTTAGACTCCGCCTCCTCCAGCAGAGCCAGCGCTGATTGGTCGAGTTCCGTACTCTGGCCAATCAGCGCTGGCCAATGCATTCTATTAGCCCGATGAAGTAGAGCTGAATGTGTGTGCTTAGCACACACATTCAGCTCTACTTCATCAGGCTAATAGAATACATTGGCCAATCAGCGCTGGCCAATGCATTCTATTAGCTTGATGAAGCAGAGTGTGCACAAGGGTTCAAGCGCACCCTCGGCTCTGATGTAGCAGAGCTGAGGGTGCACAAGGGTTCAAGTGCACCCTCGGCTCTCCTACATCAGAGCCGAGGGTGCGCTTGAACCCTTGTGCAGCCTCGGCTCTGCTACATCAGAGCCGAGGGTGCGCTTGAACCCTTGTGCACACTCTGCTTCATCAAGCTAATAGAATGCATTGGCCAGCACTGATTGGCCAGAGTACGGAATTCGGCCAATCAGCGCTGGCCAATGCATTCTATTAGCCCGATGAAGTAGAGCTGAATGTGTGTGCTAAGCACACACATTCAGCACTGCTTCATCACGCCAATACAATGCATTAGCCAGTGCTGATTGGCCAGAGTACGGAATTCGGCCAATCAGCGCTGGCTCTGCTGGAGGAGGCGGAGTCTAAGATCGCTCCACACCAGTCTCCATTCAGGTCCGACCTTAGACTCCGCCTCCTCCAGCAGAGCCAGCGCTGATTGGCCGAATTCCGTACTCTGGCCAATCAGCACTGGCTAATGCATTGTATTGGCTTGATGAAGCAGTGCTGAATGTGTGTGCTTAGCACACACATTCAGCTCTACTTCATCGGGCTAATAGAATGCATTGGCCAGCGCTGATTGGCCGAATTCCGTACTCTGGCCAATCAGCACTGGCTAATGCATTGTATTGGCTTGATGAAGCAGTGCTGAATGTGTGTGCTTAGCACACACATTCAGCTCTACTTCATCGGGCTAATAGAATGCATTGGCCAATCAGCGCTGGCCAATGCATTCTATTAGCGTGAACTGAGTTTGCACAGGGGTTCTAGTGCACCCTCGGCTCTGCTACATCAGATTGCTACATCTGATGTAGCAGTGCCGAGTGTGCATCAGATGTGTAGTTGAGCAAAACTGACTCAGCACTGCTAAGTCTGCATTCGCATAGGAATGCATTGGCCAGCCTTCGGCCAATCAGCGCTGGCTCTGCCGGAGGAGGCGGAGTCTAAGGTCGGACCTGAATGGAGACTGGTGTGGAGCGATCTTAGACTCCGCCTCCTCCAGCAGAGCCAGCGCTGATTGGCCGAATTCCGTACTCTGGCCAATCAGCACTGGCTAATGCATTGTATTGGCTTGATGAAGCAGTGCTGAATGTGTGTGCTTAGCACACACATTCAGCTCTACTTCATCGGGCTAATAGAATGCATTGGCCAGCGCTGATTGGCCGAATTCCGTACTCTGGCCAATCAGCACTGGCTAATGCATTGTATTGGCTTGATGAAGCAGTGCTGAATGTGTGTGCTTAGCACACACATTCAGCTCTACTTCATCAGGCTAATAGAATGCATTGGCCAATCAGCGCTGGCCAATGCATTCTATTAGCGTGAACTGAGTTTGCACAGGGGTTCTAGTGCACCCTCGGCTCTGCTACATCAGATTGCTACATCTGATGTAGCAGTGCCGAGTGTGCATCAGATGTGTAGTTGAGCAAAACTGACTCAGCACTGCTAAGTCTGCATTCGCATAGGAATGCATTGGCCAGCCTTCGGCCAATCAGCGCTGGCTCTGCCGGAGGAGGCGGAGTCTAAGGTCGGACCTGAATGGAGACTGGTGTGGAGCGATCTTAGACTCCGCCTCCTCCAGCAGAGCCAGCGCTGATTGGTCGAGTTCCGTACTCTGGCCAATCAGCACTGGCCAATGCATTTCTATGGGGAAAAGTTAGCTTGCGAAAATCGCAAACTGACAGGGATTTCCATGAAATAAAGTGACTTTTATGCCCCCAGACATGCTTCCCCTGCTGTCCCAGTGTCATTCCAGGGTGTTGGTATCATTTCCTGGGGTGTCATAGTGGACTTGGTGACCCTCCAGACACGAATTTGGGTTTCCCCCTTAACGAGTTTATGTTCCCCATAGACTATAATGGGGTTCGAAACCCATTCGAACACTCGAACAGTGAGCGGCTGTTCGAATCGAATTTCGAACCTCGAACATTTTAGTGTTCGCTCATCTCTAAAGGTGAATACTAGAGCCTAACAAACTTGCCAAACGTAATTGAGAAACAGAAAAAGACAGGTCCTGTCATAGAGCCAATTAAGGATAAGGTTATGTAATATAGGAATTATAATGCAGTCCCATTTCTCTCATGCACGTCAGTTGCAAAACCTTACGAAGGAATAGTGGTAAAAATTCCATATTTTCCACTTATGGCAAAATGAATTATTAGTGTGTATATCTACTAGCAGTCAAGTGTTCCCATGAGCATTAACTGCACTATTTGGAAAATCTCTTGCCTTGATGGACACTCCTTACGATTCCACTTTCTGGCCACGCAGGCTGTAGTGAGTGTTAATACTTGAAAAATATTTGTGCTATCTTTGATCAGTAAGTCCCCCAACCCCAGAGACAGCAGGGCAATACTAGGCCCCCATAGCAGATCATAGCCCGCTATGTCATTAAGAACAAGATGTATATGAGATGATTTGAGGTATAAAAAAATCCAGCATTACCTTCTTCAATAAAAATTAACTTTTAATGAAAATTCTATTTAAAATCCAAGGTTCTTTTTCAACAAACATTATGCGCTAATAAATTGGTGCATTGAGCCACATAGTGACTAGCTTATGCGTTTCGGAAAACACTTCCTTAGTCGTAGCCTGATGCAGACAAAGTAACTGCTCAATATATAAACAAACATAATCAATTACAATTGACAACCGATGTGAAAGGGAGACGAAGGAGGCTGACACCTACAACCATGTATCCCATAGTTATAATCAATGCATAAACACTTCATATAAAGAAACAAAGTGAGTTTAAAATGAAATAAAATATGTGGATCATTGCACTCATATTATATATAATATGATGTATGCATTTTTTGTTTGGTGGGGGGAAAGAAAATCTTGACGATGTATATTCATGTTATCCATATAAAGACACAACTTCTTGACAGTATATATGAAACCCATTAGCAGCTAGGACAGCGGTATTTGACCAGTTTCAAATGGCTATAGAAAAAGACTTGGTTCATCTTCATGAGAGTGCATCTTCCACACCCTTGTCAGACAATCTGACTGAAGCTGAAAGATTGAGCATCATTAAATTACATAACAACAGAGTTTATATGGCGACAGGGTAAAACAACATGCTATACACATAAAACTGAAGGCAGAACAATAAAGATCTGATGAAGGGGTGGTACGTGTGAAGTACTAAAAAAAACGCGAAACGAGTTATCTATAATAAACCACTGTTTAAAAACATCAATCTATCAGTAACTCATTCCACCGCAAGGAGCGCGAAGCCGGTCTTCCAAATCTGAGAATATACCCCCCAGTTATAACCCTGATACTATCTCGACCTTAGTGTCGAAGGACCAAAAACGCTGCCCTTTATTAGCTGGTGATCTTTTACTTGACTACGCCGCAAAAGCAAGTTTTTGTGCAATCTATAAAGTTGCTAAAGGACATCTTAAGGAACTGTTCGTCAAACTTCTATTAGCGCGGCCCATCTTGCAATTACTCGTATCTTCTATATCAAATAAAAGAAGGAGGACAATTTATTAATTTTTACAGTCCTATGAAAAAGTTTGGGCACCCCTATTAATCTTAATCATTTTTAGTTCTAAATATTTTGGTATTTGCAACAGCCATTTCAGTTTGATATATCTAATAACTGATGGACACAGTAATATTTCAGGATTGAAATGAGGTTTATTGTACTAACAGAAAATGTGCAATATGCATTAAACCAAAATTTGACCGGTGCAAAAGTATGGGCACCTCAACAGAAAAGTGACATTAATATTTAGTAGATCCTCCTTTTGCAAAGATAACAGCCTCTAGTCGCTTCCTGTAGCTTTTAATCAGTTCCTGGATCCTGGATAAAGGTATTTTGGACAAACAATTCAAGTTCAGTTAAATTAGATGGTCGCCGAGCATGGACAGCCCGCTTCAAATCATCCCACAGATGTTCAATGATATTCAGGTCTGGGGACTGGGATGGCCATTCCAGAACATTGTAATTGTTCCTCTGCATGAATGCCTGAGGATTTGGAGCGGTGTTTTGGATCATTGTCTTGCTGAAATATCCATCCCCGGCGTAACTTCAACTTCGTCACTGATTCTTGAACATTATTCTCAAGAATCTGCTGATACTGAGTGGAATCCATGCGACTCTCAACTTTAACAAGATTCCCGATGCCGGCATTGGCCACACAGCCCCAAAGCATGATGGAACCTCCACCAAATTTTACAGTGGGTAGCATGTGTTTTTCTTGGAATGCTGTTTCTTTTTGGACGCCATGCATAACGCCTTTTTTTATAACCAAACAACTCAATTTTTGTTTCCAAAATGAAGCTGCCTTGTCCAAATGTGCTTTTTCATACCTCAGGCAACTCTATTTGTGGCGTACGTGCAGAAACGGCTTCTTTCTCATCACTCTCCCATACAGCTTCTATTTGTGCAAAGTGCGCTGTATAGTTGACCGATGCACAGTGACACCATCTGCAGCAAGATGATGCTGCAGCTCTTTGGAGGTGGTCTGTGGATTGTCCTTGACTGTTCTCACCATTCTTCTTCTCTGCCTTTCTGATATTTTTCTTGGCCTGCCACTTCTGGGCTTAACAAGAACTGTCCCTGTGGTCTTCCATTTCCTTACTATGTTCCTCACAGTGGAAACTGACAGGTTAAATCTCTGAGACAACGTTTTGTATCCTTCCCCTGAACAACTATGTTGAACAATCTTTGTTTTCAGATCATTTGAGAGCGGGCTGTCCATGTTCGGCGACCATCAAACTTAACTGAACTTGAATTGTTTTGTAGAAAGAAATGGTCCAAAATACCTTCATCCAGGATCCAGGAACTGATTAAAAGCTACAGGAAGCGACTAGAGGCTGTTATCTTTGCAAAAGGAGGATCTACTAAATATTAATGTCACTTTTCTGTTGAGGTGCCCATATTTTTGCACCGGTCAAATTTTGGTTTAATGCATATTGCGCATTTTCTGTTAGTACAATAAACCTCATTTCAATCCTGAAATATTACTGTGTCCATCAGTTATTAGATATATCAAACTGAAATGGCTGTTGCAAACACCAAAATATTTAGAACTAAAAATGATTAAGATTAATAGGGGTGTCCAAACTTTTTCATAGGACTGTATATACCTTTTTTTTAAAAAAAAAATATATTTTTATTTTATTTTATTTTTTTAAGAAGCCCAACTAGCAATGGTTTTCTGCTAATAGTAAGATAGATAACAGATTGAGACAATGATTCCAATGTTCAATAAAGTTGAGGGCATAATTTTGTGGAGGAAGGTTTTATGACAATTTGTAATACCCATATAAGTGTTTCTATGTATTGAACTGATTTGTGCGTTGTGGCATACCACGATATGTAATCATTGTTAGCATGGTATTAGATTTGTTACTGATTAGAGCAAATTGAAGTGGTAGAACTGGGGGTGAGATGTATTGCAAAAGATTAAAAATGACTTCTTAGGGTTGGTTCACACTAGCGCTTGTATTCCGTCCGGAAAGAGTCCGCATGGACGAATCATTTGTGCGGGCAGTGCGCGGTAAGCACACGGAGCCCATTGTAGTCTATGGGGTCTGTGTGCTTTGACAGAACAACGCTTCCAATTGCGATTGTATTCCATCTGGGGGGTGACCATGCGGACTCCTTCCGGACGGAATACAAACGCTAGTGTGAACCAGCCCTTAATGATTCTCTGACTTCAATCAGCTATCTGTTAGCTTAGTTGCATTGTAAGCTTGCTAAAATGTCTGGTCAAATTCCAAACCAGTGACCACCAGGCATGCATACTCTATACATAAAAAAGGGATGTAGAACTGGATATAGAACACTACAAACTTTGAGGTATTCTATGCCAGCCAACCCATTGTTTAGACGTCTGCTTGAAGTCCCATCAGCTGTGATTTGCCTGGTTATCTTGTAGTGTCAGCTTGTAAATGAGCTTATATTCTTGTTTATTGACTTTTACTTACTTGATTGTACATGCTTGTTTATTCTCAGTCCTTTTATTAAATTACTTATCATTGTCACTATTCTTAGAACCAATGGTAATACAAAGGCCAAGCAACATTTATCCTCTGTTGGATTGTGAAGATGTTTAGAGACAAGGACAACCTTATTAAATTTTAGATTTAATATACACAAAAATGTACAGTAACAAAAAAGAAGACATATTCAATATATACACACAAACAATGCCATAGCCAATGTGCCGACTTAAACCAGAGTGTGCAAGGGGAGGGCTATGGCGGGTGTCCGGCTCCCGGGCACCTGCCATAGCCAATGTGCCGACTTAAACCAGAGTGTGCAAGGGGAGGGCTATGGCGGGTGTCCGGCTCCCGGGCACCTGCCATAGCCAATGTGCCGACTTAAACCAGAGTGTGCAAGGGGAGGGCTATGGCGGGTGTCCGGCTCCCGGGCACCTGCCATAGCCAATGTGCCGACTTAAACCAGAGTGTGCAAGGGGAGGGCTATGGCGGGAGTCCGGCTCCCGGGCACCTGCCATAGCCAATGTGCCGACATAACTTCAGTGTGCAAGCGGAGGGCTATGGCGGGTGTCCGGCTCCTGGGCACCTGCCATAGCCAATGTGCCGCTGCCATAGCCAATGTGCCGACTTAAACCAGAGTGTGCAAGGAGAGGGCTATGGCGGGTGTCCGGCTCCCGGGCACCTGCCATAGCTAATGTGCCGACATAACTTCAGTGTGCAAGCGGAGGGCTATAGCGGGTGTCCGGCTCCCGGGCACCTGCCATAGCCAATGTGCCGACATAAGCCATCCAACAGCGGCGTATTAAGCCATGGTGCAGAGGGTTTCAAAGGGGAAGCGATGGCTGGTATTGCAATAGGAGGCGGCGTATATTGCGAGCGCGCGCCATAACAACCCCGACGGTATGGGAGCTGGTAGTACGGCGTATGTGGGCAAAGTGTGAAGTGAGGTGCAAGTTATTGTGAGGTGTTTTGCGGAGGAGAATTAGATGGCTAGGGCAGTGAGGGAGATGGGTGTTATTATTGTTATGGGGTGTAATGTGTTAGTGGTGTGTGGAAACAGTAGAGCGGAGTGTAGAGGCCAGAAGTCCTGATAATGAAAGCATGCTAGGGGAACTTACCAGTGTCGGGTAGGTGGAGGGATCGTGCAGACGAAGCAGCCGGGAGGTGTGAGTGCCGTCGGGGAGTGTTGCGGGCTGGAGCGAGGCTTTCAGGTGCTGCGGCCTAAGGTGGAGGCGCAAAATGGTGGCGTGCTGGAAACACGTTGTGTATATGGCTGAGATGCGCCTGTTCCTGGGAAGACAGTGTAGTGGCTGGGTGGGCGGTGCCGCGGATCCTCACAGCGGTGGGGGTCGGCAAAGATGGCTGTGCCGGACAGTGAAAGAGATAGCCTCCTGCTTTATGGGATTAGGTGAGGGTGAAAGTCCTAAAGTGTCTATAAAGGTGAGTGTGTGAGGTTAGGGGCTAGGCTATAGAGGGCAATATGAAGTTTTGGGGCTTGCTGTGGTCCAAAATGTGTGACATTGCATTGATTCTGCTGTAAGTTTGTGTTTTGTGAGGGTCCTGTGCGAAACGGATGTGCGTTTTCGGGACGAAATGTAGCCTATTGCGCAATCGGGTGTAATAACTATGTTTGTGGAAAATTTGAGCCAAATCGGTGGAGCGGGTTTTGCGTGATTGAGGAACAAACATCCGAACATCCAACTCACAAACCCACAAACTTTCACATTTATAATATTAATAGGATATACACACAAACAATGGAAAATAAAATGGGGTAAAAAAAGAAACCTGTGATAAGCTAAATTGTGTCCCCAAAGAATGTTACAAAAATCTCATGAACCTCATCACATTTCTGCCCTCTTAGCTCCATGTAGAGCTTTGGTCTGCAATGCTCTCAGACAAACATAGGGTTGCAACATCTGAATCAGAATTTTCACAAAAACGGCTTGTTAGACATTAGAGATGAGCGAACACTAAAATGTTCGAGGTTCGAAATTCGATTCGAACAGCCGCTCACTGTTCGAGTGTTCGAATGGGTTTCGAACCCCATTATAGTCTATGGGGAACATAAACTCGTTAAGGGGGAAACCCAAATTCGTGTCTGGAGGGTCACCAAGTCCACTATGACACCCCAGGAAATGATACCAACACCCTGGAATGACACTGGGACAGCAGGGGAAGCATGTCTGGGGGCATAAAAGTCACTTTATTTCATGGAAATCCCTGTCAGTTTGCGATTTTCGCAAGCTAACTTTTCCCCATAGAAATGCATTGGCCAGTGCTGATTGGCCAGAGTACGGAACTCGACCAATCAGCGCTGGCTCTGCTGGAGGAGGCGGAGTCTAAGATAGCTCCACACCAGTCTCCATTCAGGTCCGACCTTAGACTCCGCCTCCTCCGGCAGAGCCAGCGCTGATTGGCCGAAGGCTGGCCAATGCATTCCTATGCGAATGCAGACTTAGCAGTGCTGAGTCAGTTTTGCTCAACTACACATCTGATGCACACTCGGCACTGAATGGAGACTGGTGTGGAGCGATCTTAGACTCTGCCTCCTCCAGCAGAGCCAGCGCTGATTGGCCGAATTCCGTACTCTGGCCAATCAGCGCTGGCCAATGCATTCTATTAGCCCGATGAAGTAGAGCTGAATGTGTGTGCTAAGCACACACATTCAGCACTGCTTCATCACGCCAATACAATGCATTAGCCAGTGCTGATTGGCCAGAGTACGGAACTCGACCAATCAGCGCTGGCTCTGCTGGAGGAGGCGGAGTCTAAGATCGCTCCACACCAGTCTCCATTCAGGTCCGACCTTAGACTCCGCCTCCTCCAGCAGAGCCAGCGCTGATTGGCCGAATTCCGTACTCTGGCCAATCAGCACTGGCTAATGCATTGTATTGGCGTGATGAAGCAGTGCTGAATGTGTGTGCTTAGCACACACATTCAGCTCTACTTCATCGGGCTAATAGAATGCATTGGCCAATCAGCGCTGGCCAATGCATTCTATTAGCGTGAACTGAGTTTGCACAGGGGTTCTAGTGCACCCTCGGCTCTGCTACATCAGATTGCTACATCTGATGTAGCAGTGCCGAGTGTGCATCAGATGTGTAGTTGAGCAAAACTGACTCAGCACTGCTAAGTCTCTGCATTCGCATAGGAATGCATTGGCCAGCCTTCGGCCAATCAGCGCTGGCTCTGCCGGAGGAGGCGGAGTCTAAGGTCGGACCTGAATGGAGACTGGTGTGGAGCGATCTTAGACTCCGCCTCCTCCAGCAGAGCCAGCGCTGATTGGTCGAGTTCCGTACTCTGGCCAATCAGCGCTGGCCAATGCATTCTATTAGCCCGATGAAGTAGAGCTGAATGTGTGTGCTTAGCACACACATTCAGCTCTACTTCATCAGGCTAATAGAATACATTGGCCAATCAGCGCTGGCCAATGCATTCTATTAGCTTGATGAAGCAGAGTGTGCACAAGGGTTCAAGCGCACCCTCGGCTCTGATGTAGCAGAGCTGAGGGTGCACAAGGGTTCAAGTGCACCCTCGGCTCTCCTACATCAGAGCCGAGGGTGCGCTTGAACTCTTGTGCAGCCTCGGCTCTGCTACATCAGAGCCGAGGGTGCGCTTGAACCCTTGTGCACACACTGCTTCATCAAGCTAATAGAATGCATTGGCCAGCACTGATTGGCCAGAGTACGGAATTCGGCCAATCAGCGCTGGCCAATGCATCCCTATGGGAAAAAGTTTATCTCACAAAAATCACAATTACACACCCGATAGAGCCCCAAAAAGTTATTTTTAATAACATTCCCCCCTAAATAAAGGTTATCCCTAGCTATCCCTGCCTGTACAGCTATCCCTGTCTCATAGTCACAAAGTTCACATTCTCATATGACCCGGATTTGAAATCCACTATTCGTCTAAAATGGAGGTCACCTGATTTCGGCAGCCAATGACTTTTTCCAATTTTTTTCAATGCCCCCGGTGTCGTAGTTCCTGTCCCACCTCCCCTGCGCTGTTATTGGTGCAAAAAAGGCGCCAGGGAAGGTGGGAGGGGAATCGAATTTTGGCGCACTTTACCACGTGGTGTTCGATTCGATTCGAACATGGCGCACACCCTGATATCCGATCGAACATGTGTTCGATAGAACACTGTTCGCTCATCTCTATTAGACATTAGTGTTTGTCTGTACTGAATGCATGTCGTGAATGGGTTTGAAGAATTGCAACCTAAACTGGACAAACCTTTTAAAGAAGGAAAACCTTTCATATAATGTTAAGATCACTGAACATTGTTAGATCAAATATTAATATTAAAAAAGTAGAGCATGCTGTCTTCAGAAGTATCATTTTTCTTTACTGGATACCTCTTACAGGCAGAGGGTCGGGCACTTCTATAGTTGTTAGTGGAGCAGATTACTACGGAGCTCTAATGGCAGCTTTTAACCCCTTCCCGCCGATGGCATTTTTTGATTTTCGTTTTTGACTCCCCTCCTTCTAAACCCCATAACTTTTTTATTTCTCCGCTCCCAGAGCCATATGAGGTCTTAATCTTTACGGGACAAATTTTTCTTCATGATGCCACCATTAATTATTCTGTATAATGTACTGGGAAGCTGGGAAAAATTCAGAATGGGGTGGATTTGAAGAAAAAATGCATTTCTGCCACATTCTTACGGGCTTCGGTTTTACGGAGTTCACTGTGCAGCCAAAATGACATGTCCCCTGTATTCTTTGTTTCGGTACGAAAACTGTATCCAAAACTGTGTTAAATTTTTTTTTTTCTAAAAGTCGCCATATTCTGACAGCCGTAACTTTTTTATACGTCCGTGTACGGGGATGCATAGGGCGTCTTTTTTTGCGGGGTGGGTGTACTTTTTAGTTCTACCATTTTCGGGAAATGCTATTGCTTTGATCACTTTTTATTCAAATTTTTATCAGAATCAAAACAGTGAAAAAAACGGCGGTTTGGCAATTTTGACTATTTTTCCCGCTACGGCGTTTACTGAACAGGAAAAATATTTTTATAGGTTTGTAGAGCGGGCGATTTTGGACACAGGGATACCTAACATGTATGTGTTTCACAGTATTTAACTACTTTTAAATGTGTTCTAGGGAAAGGGGGGGTGATTTTTTTTTGCATTTTCTTTTTGCATATATTAAACCCCCCTAGGGGTGCTGAACCCCAGGGGGTCTGATCACTAATGCAATTCATTACAATGCTAATGCATTGCAATGCATTGCAAAAAATCATCCGTTCTTTTGCAGGCTGCATTTACCAGCCTGCAAAAGAAAGAGATTGCAGACTGGCCGGGAGCCTTTAACAAGGCACCCGGCTGTCAGTGCAACGTGACGTCGGCCTTGGAGCTTCCCATGCCCCGCCAGGAAAATTGCGCCTTCGGCGCCTTTGATCATGGCACGGAGGGGTTAATGCCTCCAATCGTCTGGGAACCGATCGGAGACATTAGCGCCGGTTGTCTACTTAAAGCAGTAGACACCCAGCTGCTATGGTGGCTGCCCGGTTCCCGGGCGGTTGCCATAGTTAAACACCCGGCATGCACCGTACTTTTACGGCGGATGCCGGGAAGGGGTTAACAGTCATCCATGAACAGTCACTCTCCAGGAAAGCTGAACACCAGGGTTTTCTTTCAGTGGGACTCACCCTGATAAGTCTATTGTTGGGGGACCTCTTTAGCAAAAACAGGATGACCACTACATGAAAATATAACAGCTTATTTATTCCTTAGTCAAATGTGCGTGTGACACATCACAAATAAGTTACTCCCTATCTATAGGATTGAGGGTAACTTTCTAAGCATTGGGGTTTCAAATGCTGGGACTGTAACCAATCATAAGAACTGGAGTGTTCTGCGCCACAATTTGTATAGGATTGGAGGTAAATGCATTCTGTGCTCCATTCACTTTAATAGGAACTGTTGGAATTAGCCCAATGCTTTACTGTACTTCAGCTATCTCTGCCGATTACACGGAAATAAATGGAGCTCCAACTTGTTTCTCTATTCAAGTTGGGGTGCAAAATGGCACAGACCTCATGAGTGGCAAGCATCCCAGTGGTCAGACCCCCAATAAACAGGAAGGTACCTCCTATCCTGTAGATACGGGGTAACTTTTTGTGACCAGAATACCCCTATTGATATGCACTGTTACTCCTTATATACACATAACAGGTTACCCTGAAAAGTCTAATGACTTGACGTGTACACTTTAAAATAACCTAAAATGAAAATATTCATCTGTAGCCCACTCAGCAATGTTGCCTGAAGCATATTCCTAGATTGTTAGTGAGTCACTGTCACTCTTCTTGCTTTCCCAGTTCTTTGCCTCCTTGGCAACTTCATTGCTGCCAATTTAAATAAATCTGATATTATTCCATTACTTGTTTATTATCATACGTCAATCATGGCAACTAATATATGAGAAAAAAGGATTTTTACTTAGATTTGTGAGTATATTTTGAGAAAATCTATGTTTCACTGACCATACTTATGAGCCAAATGCCTTCTTCTCCACATGTAGGAGCCTGCCAAATACATGGTGCCACCCGCACCCATCTTATCTAAGACTTATGCTAGTTACCATTTGATATCATCTGGACCTGATTTAGAAGCTATTTTTCAGATGACACTCTCAAGGGATTTCCTGTAGAGGAAAGCAAGATCTAAAGAAGACGACTTAAATTTTTCTGGATATTCAAGTCACAACATTCCAGAGACAACTTGCAGGAAATTGATGTATGAAAGCGGATATGTAATGTATGATACAATTATGACAAGTCCTTGAAGCAGTTTGTTCTTATCAAATAAAAGACCTCTCCCTTGTTATTAGCATCTGGTAAGTGTGGGTCCTATTTTTGGTGGGTTTAGACTTTGTCACCCTGAACTATTATGCAGTTAAAATACTCTGCAGCTCTAATCTGTATCTATCTAGTTTGCTTATAGATACTCCGTGAATCTTCCTATAGTACACCAGTGGTAATCATACAATAAGATAAGATAAGATATTCCTTTAATAGTCCCACAATGGGGAAATTTCAGTGATACAGTTTCATAGATGGTACAGTAGTATATAACAAGAGAGAAACACATAGAAGCTCATGGCAGATAGAGAAATCCTAGGAATCATAGCAACTAAAAAAGAAAGAAACACAGACACACTGCAGGATCATTTAGTTCTCTGTGCAGATTGATGTTAATAATAATAATTATAATAATAATAATAATAATAATACAGCCGACTTGGTTGTAGGACACGAGGAGGGGGGTCACAGCATGTGGATATAACAAGCAGAAATTTTTGCAGAGGTGGGGGACATATGCAGCTATCATGATAACATGTGGTAGTTCCTTTGGTAGGTGGTGAGATCTCCTGCTCACAGCTGATAGTTCGGTATCTTGCATCAGCACTATTGTCCTTTTAACCACAAAAAATGCCCCAAATGTCCTTCATCACAAGCCGTCCTCCTCCTCCTTACTACAGTGTTCTACTGCCCCAAGGAAGTCAGAGACCATCCAGGTATACATGGTGCTGCTCTCTTGCCAAGCTTCCATAACTCCTGGGGTAGGTGGGTGATGGTAGGTTCCCAGGTTGTAACAGTGTCCCACGTGTCCACAGTAATAGAAAGAAATACCAGTCAGCTGTAGCATCTTCACACATCAGCAATTGACGCCAGAAATCATCTCCTTGAACGAAGAAGTCCGCATTTCCATGTAGGGTTCTCTTCCATGCCGCATGTTGAGCCATGCTGTCCTAGCTGGGGGATGGTAACAGGCACATGTGGAAACCAGCTGAACCAGGTCTTGAGTCCATGCTTTACAATGGAAACAAAAAGGAACAAAAAAACTCCACAGGGTCTTCCATTCGATTTATAGTTGCTAAATTCATAGTGCTAGATTGCTTGGTTACCGGATTCTTGAAGATACAGAGAAAAAGAGTGAAAAAGGAAAGAAAAGTTGCAGCTGCTTATACAGTACCATATAATGGTATCAGCTATAATAGTACACCTACACTGTCAACAACAGAAAGTAGGACTTTAAATCACATAGTATGTTTGTCCATATGCTATTGGGAAAGCTATACATTCCACCTACAGGAACATTTATGACACCCCATTACAAATCCATAGGCAATAATATAGAATTTGCAACAAAAACAGGTTCCATTCTTCTGTGAGGGCTTTCTGCAACATTTTGAAACATATCTGTAGCAATTTTTGCCCATTCACCACAAAAACCATTTGTGAAGCCAGACACTGATGCTGTATGAGAAGGCCTGAATGGCAATATCTGTTCTAAATCATCCCAAAGTTGTTCAGTATGTTTGAGATCAGGGTTATGTGTGAGACAGTCCAGTTCTTCCACACCAAACTCACACAGTCATACCTTTATGTACATGGCTTTGTGCACTGGGGAACAGTCATGCTGGAAAATAGCCATCTGGAATTGTTACATCAAAGTTGCAAGCATTCAGTTGTCCATAATGAAGTATTAAGGGGCATAGGCTAATCCCTGAAAGACAATTCCATAACATTATCCCTTCTCTGCCAAAATACAGTTGGCACAATATAGTCAGGCAGGTAACAGTCTTTTAGCATCACTTCGTCCATCAGAAGTAGGATTCATCACTTCACAGGACACGCTTCCACCACTCCAAAGTCCACTGGTGACATGTTTTGTTTTGTTTTTTTACCATTTTGGGCCCCTTCACACGGAGTAAACGCGCGAGTATTTTGGCAAAATACACGTGTAAATATAAGACTCCCATTGACTTCAATGACATTTTACTCGTGTATTTTGACGTGTTTTTTTACACGTGTAAAAAAAATGCCATTGAAGTCAATGGGAGTCTGATTTTTACATGTGTATTTTGCCACAATACACGCGCGTTTACTCCGTGTGAAGGGGCCCTTTGTCTGATGAGTGGCATTCTAGTTGTTGATGTAAGGCTGCTTGGCCATAGATGAGGTTGGATGAAGACATCAGTCCATGAAGTCCAACCTATAACCCTACAATCCCCTACAGTGCTGATCCAGGGGAACAACAAGGTGCTTAGGGCTGTCAATAAAGTCCTGGGGCAACATATACATACATCATCATATATATTGTGCTATTCCCCTATTTACATGCAGACTGGTGTCTCAGGAATTATTTAGAGAGTACATGGACACATTTATTTAGTACTAATAGAAAGTAGGAACAGGTTTTATTTCTGGATTCATGGAAATATACAGAATAAAAAAGAAAAAAAGAATAGAGGAAGTGTCCCTCCTTTGCAGGGATAATCCCTAATTTTATCTAAATACCTTCTTCTTATTTTAGCTTCTCTGCCATATAATAAGAAAGAAGTCGTATACGGTAATTTCATGTGGAGGGTGGGTGCCCTGGTATAGGTTTTGCTCTGGGGTCTGGGAGCCAAGTTATACCTGAGAAGGTTTTTAAGATTCTGCATATTGCACCACAATTTTTTTATTTTATTATTTGATACAGATTGAGTCTAAAAATATCTATATTTCTGTTTAAATGAAAAAATTCCTTTAGCATATAGATATGCATGACCATATGGCTTGTTAACACAAGAATAAATGTAATTAATGTCAATCTCAACACTCCTCTCTGAATTCTGCACTGCACATCAAGATTGGAAAAATAAACCAAAATCTGTCCCTCTTTTTCCAACAATAAAAGGACAGACAATACACCAGGGGAACAAACAACACTTAGCATAAAACATAACTTTTAATGTCAAATATGGTCAGCTAAAATCTTTCAACGGTATAGCTAGGGCTAAGATTAGAATACATAACTCAATAAGAAAAGTAGGGAACACTATAGAGATATAGCTTTTTGCAATGTTCCTAGATACTGCAGGGTAGTTCAGCTTAGGGGAGTGATAATCACAACTTAACAGGTGATGGTTAGCATTAAATAGGTGCCTAGATGATGATAGTCTCACTGATACTGTAGCTGATAACAATGTTGTATAGAATAAATACCTTCTTCCCCCGTACTGTTTTGATGCTGTTCACACTGCCCTAAAGCGTCCACTCAATAGCAAAGTTAACCTGACACCTAAACATATAACTAGTGTCCCTGTCCATTTGATAAATATGCCATTCTATAGGGTTCACACTAGATATGCTGTAAATAATTAATCTCTCTACGCGTTTCGATTACATATTCTCATCAGGAGAGGATAAGGAAAAATAATAAAGAAGATGTTGCGGTAAAGACCGCATTTCCCGGTTCCCCGATGGTGGGAGCCAGTACTCAGTGTCAGACGCTGACCGCTCTCATGCTGGGGTTTAAATAGAGCCCTAGCACTCTCACGGGCACGCCCACCATGCGTCATGCGGACCTCCACCAATGAGCTTGCAGAGTGTCCAAACAGGGGAAACTCCACTTCCGTGGGCGTGTACATACTCCCGCAGCGCTCTGTTATCCAGCACTTATACTATACTATGACAGGAGGAAACCAGAACGTACGTAATTTCTCATATTTATGCAGGCAGAGTATCGGACTGGGGCTACAGTAAGTCCTATTACTGGTGACATCAAGTGGGCATCGGGCTTACAATATCTGATTTTAGTCTCGCATCATTGGATCATTTAGACCCTAATAACATATCAGAGACATAGTTTATATCTCCAAGATACGATACCACATTTAGGACTGGAGGAGGTTATCGATCTATTATTAAGCCGTTCGACACCTACATTGTGATCTTACATCCTGATCACAGTCCCTATCCTGCAGTGACCGATCCTACAGGAAAAATGCAACCCCCCCACTGCCAGTGTGAATAGTGCTTATAATGATGCTTTGAAAAAACTCAATCAATCAAGCTAGGTACCTAGTAGTCATGTATGGTTCTAACTTCTGATATATGTGTGAACAATGTTCAACACGAACACCTCTAAGATGACCATATATAACTAGGGTGTTCACATTAACACTTGTAGCTGGTTAGAGATGAATATATCCCTGGTCAATGCGGTTCAGGTTCCTACTATCAATGTGAACAGGGTCTAAACCAGATTCACCAAAGATAACCCAAAACAAAGTCTCCACATTAACCCTCATGACTGGTCACACATGGGTATGTCTCTGATTCAAAGAACATATCTCCAGCCAATTCTACTTGCTTCAAAAATAAAAAATAAAAAATCAATAAGACTGAAACCAAACTTGATTTTTGTCATTCTTTATCATTGCACAAACATCACACCTGGTTGCACCTCCTCCATGACCGATCCTACAGGAAAAACGCAACCCCCCACTACCAGTGTGAATAGTGCTTATAATGATGCTTTAAAAAACTCAATCAATCAAGCTAGGTACCTAGTAGTCATGTATGGTTCTGACTTCTGATATATGTGTGAACAATGTTCAATACGAACACCTATAAGATGACCATATATAACTAGGGTGTTCACATTGACACTTGTAGCTGGTTAGAGATGAATATATCCCTGGTCAATGCGGTTCAGGTTCCTACTATCAATGTGAATAGGGTCTAAACCAGATTCACCAAAGATAGCCCAAAACCACAAAGTCTCCACATTAACCCTCATGACTGGTCACACATGGGTATGTCTCTGATTCAAAGAACATATCTCCAGCCAATTTAACTTGATTCAAAAATAAAAAATCAATAAGGCTGAGACCAAACTTGATTTTTATCATTCTTTATCATTGCACAAACATCACAACTGGTTGCACCACTTCCATATACACTGCCTATTCATAATTTAGATAAATGGGGCAAAGGAAATCTGGTCATTAAGACCTTTAGGTTTTACACATTCAAATTTGAAAATCCATCTCGCCTCATGTTGTAAAAGGAGGCGGTCCCAGTCACCACCCCTTACTGGTTCAGGTATATGCTCGATCCCTTGGAATTTCAAAACTCCAGGGTTCCCCCCATGACATTGCCACACATGATTGGAGAGGGTCTTGTCTTCTTTTCTATTTACATAGCCCACATGTTCAAGGACCCTCTTTTTTAGTTCCCGTCGGGTCTTACCAACATAGTTCAGTGGGCACGGACATGTGACGCAATAAATCACTCCTGCCGTCCGGCAGTTTATGAATTGTCTCGTATCATAAAACCTATTTGTTGTCACACTCAATACCGAGTTCCCTTTTTGAATATAATCACATGCTCTACATGTACCACATTTGTACGTGCCTTGTGGAATATCTCGGTTTAGCCATGTCCTTTCGGGAACAGTGGGTCTAAGATGACTATGGACCAAAAGATCCCGTAAATTTTTACCTCTCCTGTAAGTGACACTCGGTGTATCGTTTATAAGGGGTTTCACCTCTGGGTCCATTATAAGAATATCCCAATAAGATCTCAAAATACCTAAAACACTTTTGTATCCACGGTCATAGCTGCCTATTAACCTGACCACCCTATTGTTATCTCTCAAATGTTGTCTTGGTGTCAGTAATTCCGCTCTATTACTGCACTCTGCAAACTCCTTTGCTTCAGATAGCAGTGAGTCAGGATAACCACGCTGTTTAAATCTGGCTCCCAAGTCATGTGATTTCTGATGGAAATCCTGCAAATCGGAGCAGTTCCTGCGAACCCGCAGGAATTGTCCTTTAGGTATCCCCCTTCTTAGGGGTGCCGGATGGTAGCTATCCCATCTGAGGAGGGAATTCGTGGCTGTTTCTTTACGAAAAAGACTTGTTTCTAATCTGCCAGATTTATCAATAGTGACCGTGATATCCAAAAACGTTATGGTGACCGGGTCAATGGTTGAGGTAAATCTCATATTGATGTCGTTGATGTTCAATTTTTCAACGAAAGCATGGAAACTCTCAACTGTACCTGTCCACAACACTAACACGTCATCAATATAACGTAACCATGTAACCATAGCGAGATATCTGGAGTCCACTGTTCGTGCTGATCTGTAAAGTCTAGGCGCTCCTCCCACCAGCCTAAAAATAAATTTGCATATGTCGGGGCCGCTGAACTCCCCATAGCGGTCCCCCGCTGCTGGTGGAAGAAGCGCCCGTCAAATGTAAAATAATTCCTAGTCAGCACGAACTCCAATAACTCCAAGATAAACTCGCCATGGTCTGTAAGTTGTGTTCTCCTGCTCTGTAGGAAGTACCTAATAGCTGCACATCCCTTGTCATGAGGATCGAGCTATAAAGCGCCTCTACGTCTAGAGACGCCAGAAAAGAATTAGGTGGAAGATGGACGTCCTGTAACTGTCTCAGGACATCCATCGTGTCTCGGGCATAGGAGGAAAGTGATGACACAAATGGACGTAGTACCTTATCCAAATAGATACTCGTCCCCTGTGTTAGTCCCCCTATGCCCGAGACTATGGGTCTTCCTTTAAGAGGTGACACCCCTTTATGGAGCTTGGGGAGACTGTAAAACGTAGGTACAGTGGGGGATTTATTTTCCATGAACATCAGTTCCTTCTTACTTATTAGGCCTTTATCAAACGCCCTCTTTAAGATAGAATCTAGTTCTTTTTTGAAAATGCTCGTGGGATTTCGGTCAAGGACTCTATAGGTGTCCCGGTCCTCCAAGAGTGACAGGCACATTTTGACATATATTTCACGATCCATAACAATGACGTTCCCGCCTTTGTCTGACGGTTTGATAACGATTTCTCCGTTGTTCGATAGATCTTTTAATGCCGTCATCTCGGTATGTGTCAGATTATTGCCTTTAACTAGATCAGATGTCCTAAGTCTAGTCAGATCTCTGATTACCATCTGTTCAAAAATTTCTATGGACCCACTCTCATTCACTGGGGGTGCACTGGTACTTTTTGGTTGGAGATCAGTGAGGGACCCGACTTCCTCAATTCCCTCCCCCTCCCTCCATAGTTCTTCAAGTAACCTAAGATTCTCCAGATCTTCAGGATCAATACCCATTTCCTCACATTTTCTTTTATTAACTGTGTTCATGTGTTTCACCCATTTCAGCTTGCGTGTAAATAATGATATATCCTTAACCCATGAGAATAAGTCAAACTGTGTCGTTGGTACAAATGATAAACCTTTCTTGAGTACCCTAAGTTCGGCTGCTGTCAGTTCATGTTTAGAAAGATTCACAACCTGCATTTCATCAGTTCTTGGTTGTGTTTCAGGTAAGGGAGTATTTCTATTTATTTCTGTAGTGATCTTTGATCCCCCCGACCCCGCAAAAAATATTGTGTAATCGGGGGACCTCTTGATAAAACCCCCCTGTTCACTATTCTGTTGTGGGTTAGTTACAGTTCGTGTACCTGGACTATCAGGGCGATACTGATTTCTGTTAGTTCTCACTCTGTTCCTATACCTAG
Source organism: Leptodactylus fuscus (assembly GCF_031893055.1). Taxonomy (NCBI): domain Eukaryota; kingdom Metazoa; phylum Chordata; class Amphibia; order Anura; family Leptodactylidae; genus Leptodactylus; species Leptodactylus fuscus. Next base: position 73,505,036 of record NC_134270.1, read on the forward strand.
TCACAGGACGTTGATTATGCTCAGTATCAGATGTTTCAAACTCACTGGAGGAAATGTCGCTCTGATTGCGAGTGTTCAAGCCAACATATGCTCTATTTTCTTTAAATTCAAGCAAATCACGCTGAAACTGAAAATGTTTCCTTGATTTTATTTGATTTGTAAATCTCTCTATGTTGGATTGTAAATCTCTTTCCTTTTTAGTAAATTCTGCCTCTGTTGAAAAGGTCTTTACTTTAGTGATCAGATCTTTCAGATTAGTTGATAATCTTTGTAAGTTCTCCTGTTCCTCCTCTATTAGCAAAGTAATTAGTCTCAGGGACGACTCAGTAACCTCCTTCTCCCATTTTAGCATAAGTTGTTGTGAACGTATTCTTTTGGCTGGTAAGGTGGTGTTTCTGAGTCCCCTGGGTACTATTTTATGTTGTAGATAGTTTTTCAAACCCTGTAACTCCCACCACGAACTGACATAATCTCTATAAGCCTTGGTGACTAGCTTAAAGGTATCCTTCATAGATGTGGGCAGCTCACTACCAACATATTCTCTCTCAGAAAAAACATTCCTGGCTTCCTCAAGCCATTTCTCAGATTCAAAATTTTCTGATAAAAAACTAGACATGATATACAGGATATTTCGTGATGTTACTATAATCACCTCTATCCCTAACTGGGATACAAATTCAATCCTCAATCTCAATGGGCACTGGATGCTACATTTTCTCTTATAACAAACAACACTTAGCATAAAACATAACTTTTAATGTCAAATATGGTCAGCTAAAATCTTTCAACGGTATAGCTAGGGCTAAGATTAGAATACATAACTCAATAAGAAAAGTACCCCCAGTGAATGAGAGTGGGTCCATAGAAATTTTTGAACAGATGGTAATCAGAGATCTGACTAGACTTAGGACATCTGATCTAGTTAAAGGCAATAATCTGACACATACCGAGATGACGGCATTAAAAGATCTATCGAACAACGGAGAAATCGTTATCAAACCGTCAGACAAAGGCGGGAACGTCATTGTTATGGATCGTGAAATATATGTCAAAATGTGCCTGTCACTCTTGGAGGACCGGGACACCTATAGAGTCCTTGACCGAAATCCCACGAGCATTTTCAAAAAAGAACTAGATTCTATCTTAAAGAGGGCGTTTGATAAAGGCCTAATAAGTAAGAAGGAACTGATGTTCATGGAAAATAAATCCCCCACTGTAACTACGTTTTACAGTCTCCCCAAGCTCCATAAAGGGGTGTCACCTCTTAAAGGAAGACCCATAGTCTCGGGCATAGGGGGACTAACACAGGGGACGAGTATCTATTTGGATAAGGTACTACGTCCATTTGTGTCATCACTTTCCTCCTATGCCCGAGACACGATGGATGTCCTGAGACAGTTACAGGACGTCCATCTTCCACCTAATTCCTTTCTGGCGTCTCTAGACGTAGAGGCGCTTCATAGCTCGATCCCGCATGACAAGGGATGTGCAGCTATTAGGTACTTCCTACAGAGCAGGAGAACACAACTTACAGACCATGGCGAGTTTATCTTGGAGTTATTGGAGTTCGTGCTGACTAGGAATTATTTTACATTTGACGGGCGCTTCTTCCACCAGCAGCGGGGGACCGCTATGGGGAGTTCAGCGGCCCCGACATATGCAAATTTATTTTTAGGCTGGTGGGAGGAGCGCCTAGTCTTTACAGATCAGCACAAACAGTGGACTCCAGATATCTCGCTATGGTTACGTTATATTGATGACGTGTTAGTGTTGTGGACAGGTACAGTTGAGAGTTTCCATGCTTTCGTTGAAAAATTGAACATCAACGACATCAATATGAGATTTACCTCAACCATTGACCCGGTCACCATAACGTTTTTGGATATCACGGTCACTATTGATAAATCTGGCAGATTAGAAACAAGTCTTTTTCGTAAAGAAACAGCCACGAATTCCCTCCTCAGATGGGATAGCTACCATCCGGCACCCCTAAGAAGGGGGATACCTAAAGGACAATTCCTGCGGGTTCGCAGGAACTGCTCCGATTTGCAGGATTTCCATCAGAAATCACATGACTTGGGAGCCAGATTTAAACAGCGTGGTTATCCTGACTCACTGCTATCTGAAGCAAAGGAGTTTGCAGAGTGCAGTAATAGAGCGGAATTACTGACACCAAGACAACATTTGAGAGATAACAATAGGGTGATCAGGTTAATAGGCAGCTATGACCGTGGATACAAAAATGTTTTAGGTATTTTGAGATCTTATTGGGATATTCTTATAATGGACCCAGAGGTGAAACCCCTTATAAACGATACACCGAGTGTCACTTACAGGAGAGGTAAAAATTTACGGGATCTTTTGGTCCATAGTCATCTTAGACCCACTGTTCCCGAAAGGACATGGCTAAACCGAGATATTCCACAAGGCACGTACAAATGTGGTACATGTAGAGCATGTGATTATATTCAAAAAGGGAACTCGGTATTGAGTGTGACAACAAATAGGTTTTATGATACGAGACAATTCATAAACTGCCGGACGGCAGGAGTGATTTATTGCGTCACATGTCCGTGCCCACTGAACTATGTTGGTAAGACCCGACGGGAACTAAAAAAGAGGGTCCTTGAACATGTGGGCTATGTAAATAGAAAAGAAGACAAGACCCTCTCCAATCATGTGTGGCAATGTCATGGGGGGAACCCTGGAGTTTTGAAATTCCAAGGGATCGAGCATATACCTGAACCAGTAAGGGGTGGTGACTGGGACCGCCTCCTTTTACAACATGAGGCGAGATGGATTTTCAAATTTGAATGTGTAAAACCTAAAGGTCTTAATGACCAGATTTCCTTTGCCCCATTTATCTAAATTATGAATAGGCAGTGTATATGGAAGAGGTGCAACCAGTTGTGATGTTTGTGCAATGATAAAGAATGATAAAAATCAAGTTTGGTCTCAGCCTTATTGATTTTTTATTTTTGAATCAAGTTAAATTGGCTGGAGATATGTTCTTTGAATCAGAGACATACCCATGTGTGACCAGTCATGAGGGTTAATGTGGAGACTTTGTGGTTTTGGGTTATCTTTGGTGAATCTGGTTTAGACCCTATTCACATTGATAGTAGGAACCTGAACCGCATTGACCAGGGATATATTCATCTCTAACCAGCTACAAGTGTCAATGTGAACACCCTAGTTATATATGGTCATCTTATAGGTGTTCGTGTTGAACATTGTTCACACATATATCAGAAGTCAGAACCATACATGACTACTAGGTACCTAGCTTGATTGATTGAGTTTTTTAAAGCATCATTATAAGCACTATTCACACTGGCAGTGGGGGGTTGCGTTTTTCCTGTAGGATCGGTCATGGAGGAGGTGCAACCAGGTGTGATGTTTGTGCAATGATAAAGAATGACAAAAATCAAGTTTGGTTTCAGTCTTATTGATTTTTTATTTTTTATTTTTGAAGCAAGTAGAATTGGCTGGAGATATGTTCTTTGAATCAGAGACATACCCATGTGTGACCAGTCATGAGGGTTAATGTGGAGACTTTGTTTTGGGTTATCTTTGGTGAATCTGGTTTAGACCCTGTTCACATTGATAGTAGGAACCTGAACCGCATTGACCAGGGATATATTCATCTCTAACCAGCTACAAGTGTTAATGTGAACACCCTAGTTATATATGGTCATCTTAGAGGTGTTCGTGTTGAACATTGTTCACACATATATCAGAAGTTAGAACCATACATGACTACTAGGTACCTAGCTTGATTGATTGAGTTTTTTCAAAGCATCATTATAAGCACTATTCACACTGGCAGTGGGGGGGTTGCATTTTTCCTGTAGGATTGGTCACTGCAGGATAGGGACTGTGATCAGGATGTAAGATCACAATGTAGGTGTCGAACGGCTTAATAATAGATCGATAACCTCCTCCAGTCCTAAATGTGGTATCGTATCTTGGAGATATAAACTATGTCTCTGATATGTTATTAGGGTCTAAATGATCCAATGATGCGAGACTAAAATCAGATATTGTAAGCCCGATGCCCACTTGATGTCACCAGTAATAGGACTTACTGTAGCCCCAGTCCGATACTCTGCCTGCATAAATATGAGAAATTACGTACGTTCTGGTTTCCTCCTGTCATAGTATAGTATAAGTGCTGGATAACAGAGCGCCGCGGGAGTATGTACACGCCCACGGAAGTGGAGTTTCCCCTGTTTGGACACTCTGCAAGCTCATTGGTGGAGGTCCGCATGACGCATGGTGGGCGTGCCCGTGAGAGTGCTAGGGCTCTATTTAAACCCCAGCATGAGAGCGGTCAGCGTCTGACACTGAGTACTGGCTCCCACCATCGGGGAACCGGGAAATGCGGTCTTTACCGCAACATCTTCTTTATTATTTTTCCTTATCCTCTCCTGATGAGAATATGTAATCGAAACGCGTAGAGAGATTAATTATTTACAGCATATCTAGTGTGAACCCTATAGAATGGCATATTTATCAAATGGACAGGGACACTAGTTATATGTTTAGGTGTCAGGTTAACTTTGCTATTGAGTGGACGCTTTAGGGCAGTGTGAACAGCATCAAAACAGTAGGGGGGAAGAAGGTATTTATTCTATACAACATTGTTATCAGCTACAGTATCAGTGAGACTATCATCATCTAGGCACCTATTTAATGCTAACCATCACCTGTTAAGTTGTGATTATCACTCCCCTAAGCTGAACTACCCTGCAGTATCTAGGAACATTGCAAAAAGCTATATCTCTATAGTGTTCCCTACTTTTCTTATTGAGTTATGTATTCTAATCTTAGCCCTAGCTATACCGTTGAAAGATTTTAGCTGACCATATTTGACATTAAAAGTTATGTTTTATGCTAAGTGTTGTTTGTTATAAGAGAAAATGTAGCAGCCAGTGCCCATTGAGATTGAGAATACACCAGGGGAAAGCGCTTCCTTTGGCGGCTGTGTGCAAGCATACCCCTCAACCCTCGAATTGTAAATAGAAATACAAAAGGATTGCAAAAAGGATAATAAAGGCTATCCTATAACAATACTTTCTTTACTGACTATACTATCATACATATCGTTTTCCCCAAAAGTAAGACATCCCCTAAATATAATACCTATTAAGAAATATAAGGCCTCCCCTGAAAATAAGACCTAGTGGTCTAGCAGACATTGCTAAGAGTCATCCCAACGCTGCCTCACTTTTCCTGCTCTGCCTCCCGCTAAACATTAACGTTATCTGACTAAATAAACAATTTCTTACTGGTACCAAAGAACATACACACGTCGACAAAATTGTTGGTACCCCTCGTTTAATGAAAGAAAAACCCACAATGATCACAGAAATCACTTGAATCTGACAAGAGTAATAATAAATAAAAATTATTGACAAGCCACAAAGCTTCTGGAAGAAAGTCCTATGGACAGATGAGACAAAAATTGAACTTTTTGGCAAGGCACATCAGCTCTATGTTCACAGATGGAAAAAATGAAGCATATCTTGAAAAGAACACTATCCCTACTGTGAAACATGGAGGAGCTTCTGTTATGTTCTGGGGCTGCTGGCACACGGTGTCTTGAATCTTTGCAGGATACAATGAAATCTGAAGACTATCAAGGGATTCTAGAGAGAAATGTGCTGCCCAGTGTCAGAAAGCTTGGTCTCAGTGCAGGTCATAGGTCTTGCAACAGGGTAATAACTCAAAACACTCAGCTAAAAATACCCAAGATTGGCTAAGAGGAAAACATTGGACTATTCTGTAGTGGCCCTTTATGAGCCCTGACCTAAATCCTATTGAGCATCTTTGGAAGGAGCTGAAATATGCCTTCTGGAAAAGGCACCCTCCAAACCCGAGACAACTGGAGCAGTTTGCTCATGAGGAGTGGGCCAAAATACCTGTTGAGAGGTGCAGAAGTCTCATTGACAGTTACAGGAATTGTTTGATCACAGTGATTGCCTCAAAAGGTTGTGCAACAAAATATTAAGTTAAGGGAACCATCATTTCTGTCCAGGCCTGTTTCATGAGTTTTATTTTTATTTTTATTATTTTATTTTTTTTTTTTAACCTGTTGCAGCATGGTTGAAAAGAAATGTCTGGCTTTCATTTGTTCATTTTCAAAGAATTTTTATTCATTACTATTGTCAGATTCAAGTTATTTCTGTGACCATTGTGGGTTTTTCTTTTTTCTTTCTTTTATACGTTCTTTGCGCGGCTTGTTTATTTAAAGAGATAATGCTAATGTTTAGTGTTGGAGGGGGAAAGCATGAAAAATTAAGACATACCCTGAAAATAATACCTAACGCATATTTAGGAGCAACAATTAATATAAGGGACTGTCTTATTTTGGGGGAAACATGGTATGTACAGTATAAAATATATTAGTGGATTCTACATGGAGGGATACAGACGTACAATTCAAGTTGTTAGCAGGAGAATCACAACCAGAATCACAACCCTTGTCTGCTCCTTCCTGACAGTACAGATCCTAAATAAGTATATCAGGCACCAAAATTAACATCACTGATTGCTTGAAGATGGCGGATTCTAGAGAAAAAAAACTTCCAACTTTGCCTGAATCAGTGGAGCAACCTATCAAATGATATAAAGAAGTGGACAATGTTGGTTGAAAGGACCTCTTTAAGGTGGTTTTCTAATCCACCTCTCTCACCAGTTTGCATGCTTTCCATTCTTCTCACTCCCTATATTTTTCAACAAGCTGTTGGGCGGGCTTTGACTGTCAGATGGATAGACATTTCCTTTACCATTAAAGATTATTTATTATAATAAGTAGAAATGTATAATAATGCATATCAAATATGCACAGTAAATGTATATTACATTACACAGGTTGAGAGATCTTTTTATATTACATAGGTTTTGTACTTTGTGTTTATATACAGAGATAATTGACATTGTCCGAGCCTTTATCAACAAACTAATTAGCTGACCTGATTGCCCAGACTGCAGAGCATGAGATAACAGCAATGAAAGCAAGTCTGATCCTGAGCACTCAGCTCCTTTTCCCCTTCAGAGAGCAGTGAGTCACATCATCCAACCTATACTGCTAGATCAAAGGGGAGGAATGGCCTAACATAGGTAAATGAAGCAACATTTCTAAAGCAATATATTAAGGATTAGTGTTGAGTGAATAGTATTCGAAGCTATTCGTCAAATACCTCGCTCCCATAGGAATGCGTGGAAGCGGCCGAGCACCAAGTCTTAAGTGCTGCAAAGATTTGTCGTCCACTAACACGCATTCCTATGAGAGCGAGGTATTCGTATCTACTATTCGCTCAACACTATTAAGGAAAACTCTAGAATATAAATAAGCTAGCAGTTTTGATAGAATCCTTAAAGGGGTTGGCTACTTTCAGACCAATATTGACAAACAATTGTACAATAAAAAGATATACAATTTTCCAATATACTTTCTGTATCAATTCCTCACGGTTTTCTAGATCTCTTCTTGCTGTCATTCATTCTGTTACTTCTAGAGGATAAAACTCTGACCATGGTCATGTGATATACGGTCCATGGTCATGTGATGAGCACACAGGTGCCGCTCGTTATAGTCACAGCCCAGTAATCAGACATCAGCCTGGTAATCAGCTGTGCACCTGTGTACATCACATGACCATGGACCGTAAATCACATGACCATGGTCAGAGTTTTATCCTCTAGAAGTAACAGAATGAATGACAGCAAGCAGAGATCTAGAAAACGGGAGAAATTGATGCAGAAAGTATATTGGAAAACTGTATATCTTTTTATTGTACACTTGTTTGTCAATATTAGTCTGAAAGTGGTCAACCCCTTTAAGTTGGGAATATCCCTTTAACTTGATTTTTTGCAGCGTCATAACTTTCTGTATTGTGATATTTATACCAGTTTTCATTTGTAGAATCATAAATGTGCTTCTTTTACCATCTAAAAAGCTGGATGGTATGCTACTACAAATGTCCTAACAATAGCCTATGTATGGGTTGCTAGTTTTAAGTGTCTGTCAAGATCATAACTCAAGTTAAAGGTTTTTTTCAGTATCACTTTAACAAAAACAGTGCCAACCATGTCAACAAGTCATGTGGGGGTACTACAGTTTAACCCCATTCATTTCAATGGAGCTGAGCTGTAATACCAGACTCAACCTATGGGCAGGTGTGGCACAGTTTCTGGAAGTAAGCAGTTTTGTTTTTCTAACTCTTTACAACTCCTCTTTAGGTTCTATTAAAAGTTTTCTATTTCTATTTATATAGCAAAGTCATTCATAGTAATTCTCAGTGAGCCTTGTGATTGCATACATTTAGTACTGAGAAAAGACAAGCAAAAAGTTTTCCAAGAAAGGGTGTTTTCTTATGTGGTACACAAGTTTTTTTGAGAACTCTGCAAGGGAATCCCTATATTAAATGACAAATGACTGAAGACGAATTCCCATCTTACCTTACAGAGGGGTTCAAGCTTGATGGCAGTGACATGACAGCGAGTGTGATCACTTGACACTCAGCATATGATTGCACACACGACTCTGGCTCTTCAGTTACATACACAGTACTTCATCTTGCTGGGCACCTGCTTGTTTCAGTAATATTCACCATGCTTCATGTCTTGTCAACAAGACGAAGGAGAACAGCTGTTCTAGGTGGTTCAGTGAACTTCTCTCTGGAGTTTTATAGATGCCGAAATTTGGAAGCAGAAGAAGTAGTTTAATTGGGGCAACCCCTGAAATAAAGCTGAAGAGACAGACTTGGGCTACATACAATGCATAGTAAATAAGTATCAACACATAACCACATATGTATACCATTCTTCATTAATATATATGTAAAACTCAAGTGGTCATCCTGCATTGTCCATGGGCTAAGCCTTGCATTACAGCTCAGCTACTTTGAAGTGAATGGGACTAAGCTGCAATACCAAACATAACCAGTGAATAGCAGAGATGGGTGAAACTGATTTGTCACGAATATTCCAAATTGTATGGTCTTTAATGAAACCAAACAAATGCCGATTCATCTCAGATTAACTAAAATGACCACCACCAAATTTATTGAGCTGGAATTACAGAAGAGATGTGTGTATGAGTCACTATAATATTCTAGCAGCATTTGACAGCCTCTTAGCTAATAGACAGTGGTAGTTGGACACCTTACAGTGCTGATATCATGTCAACTATATAAAATTCTCTGGCCTTGAATACAAGGCATTACAGTAATGGTAGGGATAGGGAAGGGTCTGTGTTTCATCCCACTGCATCATACAAAGTTCTGGTACACTCAATTATGAAAAGCTTACAATTTCAAACAACGGTTAGGAATAGGAATATTTAGACAGATTGAAATAGATAGGAGTGATGAAGCATATCTGTGTTGCTGTACTTTTTACTGACAGTTCTGCTAGTGAAAAAATTTTTTGGGCAAGAGTTAATTTTTTTCTTTCAGTATATACATACAAACTTCTGTTCTAACAGCAAAATGCTGATTCCACCTACACAAGTCTAATTAAAAAAAAATCCATTATTTAAGCATTTTTCTGTTGTTCACCCAATATACAGTCTACAATAATTTGAAAAAAGAAATCTCTTTTTATGGAATGTCTTTTTTCTGCTCAACAAACACATGATGGAGTACTAATCTGAAAAAATATTTGTTTAAGCGTTTTTTTTTTTTTTGTTGCTGCTCATATATACAGTATTACAGCCTGCACTAATCTAAAAAAAAATACTCTTATTGAAGTGTTTTTTTTTTTCCAGCAAATACACAGTGTGACGCAGACTGCAAATCTTGTTAAGTTTGTTAAGGTTTTTTTTGGGTACCCAATATATCTGACTGATGCAGCTCTAGTCTAAAAATACTCACAGTCATCCATTTATTGCTTTTACTGCTTTGCTATTTTTCTTTGTTTTTATATAGTGTGGGGAAGGAAGCTTGGTAGAAGCAGTGGTGCATACTCAAACAGTAAGACAGGGACACAAAATCAGGCACAAAATGGGCAAAATAAAATACAGCCTTAACTTCAGGCAAAAAAAACAAACAAATAAAAACCTGTTCGTCTGAGCGACTAACTAAACAGTAAAGTTAACCCCTTAGCGACCCTTGACGTAACTGTACGTCATGGGTCGCATGGGGATGTATGGAGCGAGCTCACACGCTGAGCTCGCTCCATACACGGCAGATGCCGGCTGTATAATACAGCCAGGACCTGCCAATAACAGCAGCGGTCGGTGCCCGAGCCGATCGCTGCTGTTAACCCTTTACACACTGCGGTCAAACGCGACCGCAGCGTGTAAACAGCGCAGGCGGCATGGGCACCGCCATGTTTCCCCGATCGCCGCCCTCCTGAACGTCACAAGAGGGCGGTGATCGGTTGCTATGACAGCCGGAAGCCTATTGAAGGCTTCCAGGCTTGTCTCTGCACAAGATCTATTAGACGATGCCAGAGGCATCGTCTAATAGAAGTGCTGCGATTTTCCTATTCACTGCAATACTGTAGTATTGCAGTGAATAGTATGAGCGATCAGACCCCCTAGGTTTCAAGGTACCTAAGGGGTCTGATCATAAATGTAACAGAAGAAAAAAAAAAGTTTTTAAAAGTATTAAAAAAATAAAAAAAATATAAAAGTTCAAATCACCCCCCTTTCCCTAGATTAGCTATAAAAGTAATTAAAGAACATTAAACATAAACATATTAGGTATCCCCGCGCTCCAAAATGCCCGAACTATTAGAATATTAAAACATTTATCCCGTACTGCGAACGGCGTAGCGGCAAAAAAAATAAAAACAGCCAAAAAGCGTTTTTTTCAACACTTTGCCTCCTATAAAAAATTGAATAAAAAGTGATCAAACCATCAGATCTTTCCCCAAATGGTATCAATAGAAACGTCATCTTGTCCCGCATAAAAAGACACCACAACCAGCTCCATACATGGAAATATGAAAAAGTTACAGGTGTTAGAACATGATGACACAAATTTTTTTTTCTATTTTGCAAAGTTTATCATTTTTTTAAAAGTATCAAAACATTTCAAATACTATATAAATTTGGTATCATCGCGTTTGTACTGACACGTAGAACACAGGTAACATGTCATTTGTACCAAACAGTGAACGCTGTAAAAATTAAACCCATAAGAAAATGGCGCAAATGCATTTTTTCTTCAATTGCACCTCATTCTGAATTTTTTTCCAGCTTCCCAGTACATTGCACAGCATATTGAATGATGCCATTACAAAGTACAATTTGTTCCGCAAACAATAAGCCATCATGTGACTCTGTGAACTGAAAAATGAAAAAGTTATGGCTCTTGAAATGTGAGGAGGGAAAAACGAAAATGCGAAACCAAAAAATGGCCTGGTCCTTAAGGGGTTAATTTACCAAAAGAGAAATAACAGTGGCACTGCGTATATAGCTCAAAAGACTTGACATTTTTTATATATATATATATATATATATATATAGGAGGAAGTGCAGGATATACCTGTCTGTGCCTTTTTTAGGGAGGTACTCACACCCAGAGAAGTACTTGCAAAATAGTTCACATCAATATGGCTTGAAAAAGCGCTGTTTGCGCGAAACGGCTGTTGCCTTTTCTTCTGAATGCCCTGATGTAAACGTCAATCTCTTCCTATGCTTTTAAGAACGGTGAATAAAGAAATTCTTTTATGAAAAGTGCCTGGGTGAGTGCCCCCATTTTTTCTCTTTTGTGAACTATTAAACAGTAAAGTTAACCTAACTATACATATGGCTTATAACCAGCCACATAAACAAAATAAGCACAACTTAGGGTGCTTTCACATCACGTTTTGTAGGTCCGCCTGACTGACACGTTTTTACAGTTTTTTTTACCTTATAAAAACATCAGTCAGTGGACCCATTGACTCCAATGAAAAAAAAAATACTCCGTTGTGACTTGAAAATATCCCTCTCCGTTATTTCAAATGGACAGAAAAGCGTGTACTACTCCGCTTTTCTGTCCTTTAAACATAACGGATCCGTGACGGTTCAGTGTCCTTTCCCCTTAGTTTCCTATGTGAGCGGATGCTAGCACTGTGCATCCGTTTACTACAGTCCGTTAGAGCCTCTCACTTCATTCACTGAATAGGAGCTCCTCCCTCATTACCATAACCCCGCCCCTTATCTGCAGGCAGAAACTGCAGGGTCTCATGGGAAGAAGAAGTTGGAGTTCAGGGTAAAGTAAGTCCAATCCCTTCCTCCCTTCCCTGTTCCCAGCAAGAGTGATAATATCATTGTGCTGCCCTCCTTCCTCCACCTCTGATAGTGTAATTGTCTGCAGTATCATACCCATGCTTTCTTCACTTCACTTCCCACGACCCCCCGTCCCCCACCCCATCCAGGAGCCGGGACAAGCTAGCAGTGAAGTGCCAGTGAAGAGAAGCATGGACATGATGCTGTAGGCATTCAGGAGCCTAAAAAGTGGTGAGAAATGGGGAAGGGGCAGCAGCAGCCCTTTCTGTAATGGGGATTACATATGGCAGGGGGTAGCAGGCTCTAGGGGGTAGCACATAATGGGGAGACAATAAATCCCTAATGGCTGCCTCCCTCCACATGTGCTATCCCTGATGGTGTTGTGAAGCACAAGTGTGTGTGTGTTGCAGACATTACTCTAAGGCAGAGGTTCTCAAACTTATTTTGTCTACCGCCCACTTCGAGAATTAATTATTTTCTAGCGCCCCCCAAATTTTTTTAGCGGCTAAATTCACTTGTTTTCGTAATATCGTCGAATGACATGACTAGCTGTGACATGATGGCGCGTGCGCTTTTATATGAGGCAGCGGGCGGGCCTAGTACTTTCGAGAATGGACTAGAAACTTCTCGCTTCGCATTGGAGCTTACCGCCATCTATGGTACAGTTTGACAACTTTTGGACAGGAAATAGTTACTGTCTAGTCCCCCAGATGGCGTTACACGAGGAAACACGCATTAAGCGTAAAGGAGCGGTAAAGTTTGTGTTAAAAGCAAAATAAAATCAATTTTAAAGGGGTAGCCTCATGAAGCTTGATCTGCCTTCTAAGCTGCCTAAAAATCTTCTTTCTTCCTGTTTGCTCGCGTCAATTAGCCCCGCCCCCAAATTAGCATGTAGCTCCGCCCACCACATAGCGTGATCCTATGGGTTGACTGAAGGGCCTGTGATGTCATCAAAAGGTCCTGTAGACTTGGATTTACCTTGTACAGAGTTTCCTAAAGGACCTGGCTCCTCTGCCCACTAGCAGCCTGCTCTATATAATAAAGCTTTATCCTAGTGAACAGAGAGACCAGGTCCTTTAGCCCAGTAGGATTTAGACTGCTTTATATAAGATAGCAGCACTTATTCCACCCCCCCACCCCCTCTATCTCACAGCAGGGAGCTAGGTGATGTGTATGTGATGTGTATGTGTGGTGCAGACACAGGCTGGCTCCATACACTCAGCCCCCCCCCCTCTCCCCCCACACAGCAGGGAGCTACGTCATGTGGTTCCCTCAGCAATGAGCAGGGGGCCAGGTGCTAGTGTCCATAATGAAGTGAATAAAGTAAGATAGTGGACAAACAAAGCAGTTTTGCTGAAGCAGTGTATTTAGGAAAAGTATTAAATCCACATTAACAAGCAGTATAGATAGGATCCTTGTGATGGGACAACCCCTTTAAATTAGCCATTGCCCCCCTAAACCGCTTCAACACCCCCCAATCTTCTCTGTGCCCCTTACTGCCCCCCTATAGGCCTCCAGCGCCCACAAGGGGGCGTTATCGCCCACTTTGAGAAAGACTGCTCTAAGGGGATCACAATTACAGAATATCTAGTGCTGGGCCAGGTGTGGGGGAAGGGGTAGCAGCCATTAGGAGCAGCACACTTGGCTGTTCCTCCCCCACATGTGCTACCACTAATGGTACTATGTGAAGCACATGTGGGGGGTGGCAGAGGAGCTGTCCCCCCAAGCAAAAGTCTGAACACTTCTTTTTTAGTTATTTGTGCTGTGACTTGTAGTGCTTGGGGGACAGCTCCTCTTTCTATCAACAAACCTTAATTAGTGTTTCACAAGGTAAACATAAAAAAACAGATTTTTTTTTTTTAGCAAAAAACTGATGCAAACTGATTTAAACAGATGCACATCTGTTAACGGATCAGTGTTTTTGATGCCTGAATTGACATCAGTTTGTACCAATTTTTGATTAAAATAACGGATCCGTTTAACTGATCAGTTAAACTGATGTGAAAACATGATGTGAAAGCTCCCTTAGTCTCACCGGACTCAGGATTATAGAACAGACCCACACACCTCCATTTACTCCATGGATTTTCATTGGCGTGCAGAGTCTGCAGCCTCTTTCTGGCCCAGTAATGAGCCAATGACTCACACCTGGAGCTGAGGCCTACTCAAGACCTGTCCTGAACCATACATAAGTTAAAGACCTTCACCTTCTCACAATAGTTTTAAATAGTTAAAAAAAAACAAAAAAACCAAACATATGGTGCCAGAATTGTTAGCAATCACTATTATAATTAAGCAGTGTGCAATTAAATGATTGAATGATTGCAAAAAAAAAAAAAAACAGGGTAGGGAGCAGACAAAAGGAGGGAGAGGAGTAAACATTTGTACAAGTACTAAAAATAAGAATGTGGATGGCTACAGCAACACTACTCCTGGTATGGACAGCCTTGCCATTAGCTGCAGTGTTGTACTTTCTGAGAATAAAGACATTTTTGAAAGCAGTAAATCACAAATGTAAGGATCGCTACCTTTCTTCAAGTTTGTTTAGTTTTTTTTACGGAAGATAAAGTTATGCATGCAGGACTTTATGTTCCATTACAAAAGTAAACAAATATGACAGAAGATAGCTTCCATCTGATCTCCAATGATCTCCTAATGGCTAAATCCAATGGTGACTTCTCTCTTCTTATTCTTTTGGACCTCTCTGCAGCTTTTGACACTGTTGACCATCATCTCCTCCTCACTATGCTCCGCTCAGTCGGCCTCATGGACACTGCGCTCTCCTGGTTCTCCTCTTCTCTCTCAGACCGCACTTTCAATGTATCATTTGCGGGCTCTGTTTCTTCCCCTCTTTCCCTTGCTGTCGGGGTTCCTCAGGGCTCGGTCCTAGGCCCCCTGCTCTTCTCTCTCTACACAGCCCCCATTGGACAAACCATTGCCAGATTTGGCTTCAGGTACCATCTTTATGCTGATGACACCCAATTATACACATCTTCCCGGGACATCACCCCTGCACTAATACAGAGCACCAGCGACTGTCTTTCTGCTGTCTCAAATATCATGTCCTCACTCTATCTGAAACTAAATCTCTTTAAGACCGAACTACTACTGTTTCCACCATCTAATAGATCTGTCCCTGATATATCCATTGTAGTCTCAGGCCTTACTATAACTCCTAGGCAGCAGGCCCGCTGCCTCGGGGTCATGTTTGCCGCAGACCTTTCCTTCACCCCTCATGTTGAATCACTCGCACGTTCATGTCACCTCCACCTCAAAAATATCTCCAGAATACGCCCTTTCCTTACCAGAGATACACTAAAGACACTTATTGTTTCTCTGATTCATTCTTGCCTTGACTACTGTAACTCCTTACTAATCGGTCTTCCCCTCACTAAACTCTCCCCTCTACAATCTATTCTGAATGCAGTGGCCAGGCTCATCTATCAGGCTAGACGCAACAGTGATGCCTCTGGTCTGTGCCAGTCGCTACATTGGCTGCCTATTCATTATAGAATAAAATATAAAGTTATCACTCTCATCCACAAGGCTCTCCATAATGCCGCACATCCATACACTTCCTCCCTCATCTCTGTCTACTGCCCAACCCATGCTCTCCGCTCACTCAATGACCTAACACTTACATCCTCTATTATCAGAACCTCCCACGCTCGTATACAAGACTTCTCCCGAGCTGCACCACTTCTCTGGAATGCTCTACCCGGACAATCAGATTAACTCCCAATTTCTACAGTTTCAAACGCAAACTAAAGAGACATCTTTTCAGACAAGCCTATCACAATGTCTAACGTAAACCCTTAACCCTCCTCTGTCCCCGCTCCCACATTTCTCCACATGATATGATGTCATCTCATGCTAACTTTATAGGTCCAAGCTCCATCCACATGTTAAAGGACACGACTGTCGACGTCTCATAAAGTCTTATGTTTATGTAATGACAGTCACCTCTATTACAAAAGTGTCTGACCTCTGTATCAGCAATGCCGCCCCTGCTACCTCTTGTGTCACCCCCTCTACCTCATAGATTGTAAGCTCTCGCGGGCAGGGCCCTCAGTCCCATTGTGTGAAATGACTTTCTTTGTTATGTATCTTTCTGTCTGTATTTGAACCATACAAATTGTACAGCGCTGCGGAATATGTTGGCGCTATATAAATAATTTTTTTTTTTATTATTATTATTCCATCATGTTGTTTACATTAGTGTCAATGGGAACAGACACAGAATCAGTCTGTGATCGTTCTTTGTGACAGTTTAATGTCCGTTGCAATCATCCTATTTTGGAAGACAGCAACGGACATTAGTAACAGTAATGTGAACTCCCGTTAAATGGGATAAGCTACAATAATAGGAATAGTGATCATGGTTTTTACATTACAATGAATGCAGAGGTGGTTATGTCTGTAACAATCATTCTATTGCCATTTAAATTTCTTACTCGCATCCAATGATGGATAAAAGCAACGGACTGTAATGACGGTAATGTGAACTTACCCTAATCAGGATCTACCAAAAAATATCTAACTAGTTGTTAGTGCTTAAAAAAATGTGATAGTGTTGCAGTGGTGTAATACATTGTAGATGTGGACCTACTGTGTTGCCTAACTGGTTTGATTTTTGGCTTTGACTTAGGGACATTATTTAAGTGGTCCTCTGAATTTCACCCATTAACCCTTATAGAGGAATGTGCTCTTCACTGCAGGAAAACAATAGGTGACTACCTCTAGAAGTATAGGTAATGTCAAGAGACATTAGTGTCTGTCATTGAGGGAAAATACAAGTGTATAGTCGAGGTATAGGCGGAGGTCAGTGCAGGCAGAGTTTCTTCATAATAGTTATACAGACAGAGGTTAGGGCATGCAGCAGAAAGTTGCTACAGTATAGAAGCAGTGCTCAAACACAGGCAGACAGGACAAAAGGAGATGCTTTAGTAGGTTCTTTGGACAAGTCAGAAAACAGGCTGAATCCTCAGCAGGACACTAGAAGGCTAGTTATCTTTACTGGAAATTGGCTGGGAGTAGATTACAGATTCTTAAGGACTGCTATTTCTCTGCCTAGGAACTTGCACCAATAATATAAACCTTTACACAGCACAAATAATGAAGAGCCCAAAGTTATGTATTTTATGTGTCATATCACACAGAACCAGGCCTAGACAAGGACTAATAAAACAGATATGGTACTGTACAAGTGACCCCCCCCCCCCCCCGCCTTTTTCTTTGTTCCCATGGTGACATCTCTATATTGTTCTAAACATGGTTCCACTCTCTTTGTCCTGAGCATAGCTCCCCCTATCATCGCTGTTCCTTATCATGGCTCCTCTCTTAATCCTGGTCCCCAACATGGCTCCCTCTCACATTCTTGGTCTCTAGCATGGCTTTCCCTCTAATTCCTGGTTCCTAGTATGGGTTCCTTCTCATTTCTAGACTACATTTTACCCTTTCACTGCTAATCTTGACCATTTTCCAGGGCCTAGCTATTAAGCAGCAGTTGCCCACTGATTTTTGGGCTCACCGCAGGGCCACTGCAAACAATGTGTGGCCCCTTCAATTGTATTGGAATCTTCAGGGCACCAATACAGTTACAGTCCTATGAAAAAGTTTGGGCACCCCTATTAATCTTACTCATTTTTAGTTCTAAATATTTTGGTGTTTGCAACAGCCATTTCAGTTTGATATATCTAATAACTGATGGACACAGTAATATTTCAGGATTGAAATGAGGTTTATTGTACTAACAGAAAATGTGCAATATGCATTAAACCAATATTTGACCGGTGCAAAAGTATGGGCACCTCAACAGAAAAGTGACATTATTATTTAGTAGATCCTCCTTTTGCAAAGATAACATCCTCTAGTCGCTTCCTGTAGCTTTTAATCAGTTCCTGGATGAAGGTATTTTGGACCATTCCTCTTTACAAAACAATTCAAGTTCAGTTAAGTTTGATGGTCGCCGAGCATGGACAGCCCGCTTCAAATCATCCCACAGATGTTCAATGATATTCAGGTCTGGGGACTGGGATGGCCATTCCAGAACACTGTAATTGTTCCTCTGCATGAATGCCTGAGTCGATTTGGAGCGGTGTTTTGGATCATTGTCTTGCTGAAATATCCATCCCCGGCATAACTTCAACTTCGTCACTGATTCTTGAACATTATTCTCAAGAATCTGCTGATACTGAGTGGAATCCATGCAACCCTCAACTTTAACAAGATTCCTGGTGCCGGCATTGGCCACACAGCCCCAAAGCATGATGGAACCTCCACCAAATTTTACAGTGGGTAGCAAGTGTTTTTCTTGGAATTCTGGTTTTCTTGGACACCATGCATAAAGCCTTTTTGTATGACCACACAACTCAATCTTTGTTTCATCAGTCCACAGGACCTTCTTCCAAAATGAAGCTGGCTTGTCCAAATGTGCTTTTGCATACCTCAGGCGACTCTGTTTGTGGCGTGCTTGCAGAAACGGCTTCTTTCTCATCACTCTCCCATACAGCTTCTCCTTGTGCAAAGTGCGCTGTATTGTTGACCGATGCATAGTGACACCATCTGCAGCAAGATGATGCTGCAGCTCTTTGGAGGTGGTCTGTAGATTGTCCTTGACTGTTCTCACCATTCTTCTTCTCTGCCTTTCTGATATTTTTCTTGGCCTGCCACTTCTGGGCTTTACAAGAACTGTCCCTGTGGTCTTCCATTTCCTTACTATGTTCCTCACAGTGGAAGCTGACAGGTTAAATCTCTGAGACAACTTTTTGTATCCTTCTCCTGAACAACTATGTTGAACAATCTTTGTTTTCAGATTTGAAAGCGGGCTGTCCATGCTCGGCGACCATCAAACTTAACTGAACTTGAATTGTTTTGTAAAGAGGAATGGTCCAAAATACCTTCATCCAGGATCCAGGAACTGATTAAAAGCTACAGGAAGCGACTAGAGGCTGTTATCTTTGCAAAAGGCGGATCTACTAAATATTAATGTCACTTTTCTGTTGAGGTACCCATACTTTTGCACCGGTCAAATTTTGGTTTAATGCATATTGCACATTTTCTGTTAGTACAATAAACCTCATTTCAATCCTGAAATATTACTGTATCCATCAGTTATTAGATATATCAAACGGAAATAGCTGTTGCAAACACCAAAATATTTAGAACTAAAAATGATTAAGATTAATAGGGGTGCCCAAACTTTTTCATAGGACTGTAAAATAAGAGGCATGGGGGCATGCCGAGTCCAATAGACTCGGCCGAGCATTAGTGCCGTTATAGGGAGCAGGAGGATCTGCACCAGCAATTTTCAAACTTGTGGGTAGACTTGATGCTAGAAATGACTCTGATGAGACTATGGGCTACTGAAAATATTATGCCCTGAGTTGAAACGCGTCAAGCAGTACAAGCAATAAATGAATCATAGGCAAGAAGCTAGCCTTTAGCTTTCGGACAGGTAGCGTTTAGTGATACAATTTTGGGAAGAGGAGGGCATTTAAACAATATCCAGCGAGTGAGAGTTATAGAGCTGGTCTAAGTGCCACTTTCCCTATGGTGTCCCTGCCCTGTTCGTTAGTCTCCCTACGTGTATCCTACACATTAGTGGCCTGTAATGTATGCAGTTAAGAATGTCAATAGATGGGACACTGCATTTTTTGGTCACCTAATGTGCTTGGAGTTCTTTTAATGCATACCAATAAAGATTCTGATTTTAATATGTCCATTAGTGAGCCGCTCATTCACTTGTTTTGTGCATATTATAGATGGCATAAGTGACACTTTATATTAGAAGTTACATTTTATAAGTGGCATTTTTTAATATAAGTGGTATGTTATAATATGCTGCATATAACATGCTTCTTACGATATTCCACTTATAAGTAATGCATTATATTATAAGTGGTATGTTATAAATGTCATACTGTAAGTGACATATTATATTATATTGTATTATATTATATTATATTATATAGCCCAGGACTGTGTGTCTGACACTGTGATCTGTAGTACGGGGGCACCGCAAGGTACAGTTCTTGCCCCATTTCTCTTCACACTGTACACTGCTGACTTTAGGCACAACTCCCCCAGCTGTTACTTACAGAAGTACTCCGATGACTCTGCTATAGTCGGCCTTATCACTGATGGCGACGATAGGGAATATAGAGACTTAAACCGGGATTTTGTTGAATGGTGCCAGCAGAACCACCTCAGGATTAATGCTGGGAAGACCAAGGAGATGGTGGTGGACTTTGGGAAACGGAGGAGTGCTCCGATCCCGGTGGAGATCCAGGGGACATGCATTGAGATAGTCAGGACCTATAAGTATCTGGGCGTGATCCTCAATAATAAACTAGACTGGGCTGATCACCTGGAGGCGCTGCACAGAAAGGGCCACAGCAGACTCTACCTGCTCAGGAGGCTGAGGGCCTTCGGAGTCCAGGGGACACTTCTTAGGGCCTTTTTCAACTCGGTGGTTGCTTCAGCCATCTTCATCAGAGTGGCCTGCTGGGGGAGCAGTATATCAACCAGGGACAGAAATAGACTTGACAGGCTGATCAGGAGGGCCAGCTCTGTCCTGGGGAGCCCCCTGGACCCAGTACAGGTGGTGGGTGACAGAAGGATACTTTCCGTGGTGACCTCCATGCGGGAGAACAAATCCCACCCCATGTATGAGACCTTGATGGGACTTGGCAGCACTGTAAGTGACCGTCTGCTTCACCCCAAGTGTGAGAAGGAGCGCTATCGCAAGTCCTTCCTTCCAACCGCGATCAGGCTGTATAATCTACATCAGACCAAGCGAAGATCACTCCGTACAGAGAACTAAATGACTATGAATGTCCTCCTTCTTTCTTCTCTGTTCCCTAGCTGATATGGACTCCTAGTATATCTTTCTCAGCATTTGTGTGTCTACTACTTCTGTAATATATTACTGTGTATTATCATGTATCTGTATTACTATGCTGCAGTAACATACTGAAATTTCCCCACTGTGGGACTATTAAAGGATTATCTTATCTTATACTGTATATGGTATGTGTTAAAGAGGACCTTTCATCAGATCGGGCACATGCAGTTTTATATACTGCTGGAAAGCTGACAGTGCGCTGAATTCAGCGCACTATCGGCTTTCCTGATCTGTGCCCGGTGTAAAGCGCTATCGGTCCCGGTTCCTTAGGGCTTTACAGTCAGAAGGGCGTTTCTGACACTTAGCCAGGGACGCCCTTCTGCCCAGCAGCGCCTATCGCGCTGTACTGTGGAGCGGGGAGGAACTCCCCCCTCCCGCTCCTGATAATACTCGTCTATGGATGAGCTGTGTGAGCAGAGGGGAGAGGGGCGTTCCTCTCCGCTCCACAGTACAGCGCGATAGGCGCTGCTGGGCAAAAGGGCATCCCTGGCTAACTGTCAGAAATGCCCTTCTGACACTAAAGCGCTACGGTACCAGTGACCGATAGCGCTTTACACCGGGCACAGATCGGGAAAGCCGATAGTGCGCTGAATTCAGCACACTGTCAGCTTTCCAGCAGTATATAAAACTGCATATGCCCGATCTGATGAAAGGTCCTCTTTAGGTGGCATATTGCAAGTGATGTATTACATATACGAGAAAATGGCAGCTTACAATACTGTGCAAGCGCCCATTTTCTCGTGGCCTGTGGGCATGTGCAGTGTTGGAAACCTGCACCGGAAGAAGAGGATGAAGAAGACGCTGCTGACGAAGATGAAGGCGGTGCTGGAGAGAGTTCTCTCGCAGCATTGGGGATGCCCCAAGTGCTGTTTGAGCGCTGGGGCCTGCCCACAGTGCTGAGAGAACTCATTTGCGTACCGACAAGACTTGGGATTCCTATGGAACGGTGGCATGGAGAAGACAACGAAAGGTAAGAGAAGAATAGCTTTTCTTAAGGCTATTCCGACGTGTTACTGATAAAAAAAAAAAGGGTTTCTATGATAGGATCCCTTTAAGGGCTTGTTCACATCTGCGCCCGATCTCCGTCTGTTGGGTTTCCATCTTCTGCAGACAGAAGACGCAAACCCGACAGACAGTGTCCGGCAGTGAGTGCCAGGGAGCATTTTGTGCTCTCCGCAGCGAAACCGTTTTTTTTTTACACTGGACACAAAGTCCAGCATGTCCTACGGTTTCGCCGCAGAGAGCACAAAACTTTACTTGCACAAACACTTTACTGCTGGTTTCCGTCTCCTGTCCAGTTTCGGCCAGGAAATGGACACCTGCATAATGAAGGCTGGGGCGCAGATATGAACCCGGCCTTAGGCTGAGGCCCCATGTTGTGGAAACGTCACTTTTTTTGTTGCAGATTTTGCTGCGGTTTTAGAGCCAAAGCCAAGAATGGCTACGAAAGGAATAGGACATATATAGGAAGTTCTTATACTTCTACCTTCTGCTCAGTCCAATCCTGGCATTGGCTCCAAAAACCTCAGTAAAATCTGCAACAAAAAAAAGCTGCATTTCCGGGGCCTCAGCCTTAAGGGGAATACAAGGAAATTATTCATTTAAAGATGCACCTGGAACTATTGCAGCAAAATGTGGATCAGGTAGAAAGTGAGCCAAAGATGTTTGTGTGACAAACTTTACAGAAACAAGTCACAGCTGGAATAAGTGGTCATTGGGATCTGAATAGAAAATGTGCACGATTACACTCAGAAGCGTCACCTGTAAGTCACTAAATATTTCCTGCACTCTATTCACCTCAATGATCTGCTGAGATATGAGGGCTGTGTAGTAATAAGATCTGCATACCTGAGCTGGGAGGCCCAGTTGGATGTGTCCCCCACCCATGCTGAACCATTAGCTACATCTCTGCCATATTTTCAGAAATTTTATTGACCAAAATTAGGACTGGGAATGCCACAAGAATGCCCTCTTTCGGTGGTATTTACATATGATCCACCCCATTTGTGGAATGTTTCTCAGGATTGTCCTGGCATTATAAGGAAATGTATGCTTAACATCTCAGCGGCAGTTTGCATGCACACTTGTTGGGTAGTTGTGTTGGCTACACCCTTCTCTTTTCTGACAGTCATACTCTTCCTGTGACACTCAGTGGTGTTGTCATGCTCCTTAATGACATGGCGCAAGCTGGCAGATTCTCATTTCTGAAGTCCCTTGCAAGTCATCTGCTTGATCGAGTCTGGAGATGTGGTCTATTCAAAGGGATCCGCAATTATAAGAGGCATAGTCTCTATATATTAACCCTTTTAAATATTATACAGCAGAGACCTGGCAATAATGCCTGAGATCAGTGCCAGGACTGATTGTGGGCATTAAGGCCCCTGACACCTTGATCAAAGCTGACCAAAGTGCCATTTTTCTGAGGTGAGTGATGCCATTTTGGGTAGGATTGCCAGTAATCAGAATGAGATGTGGGGTCGGTTGCCATAATAGCCGGAAGACTAATGAAGGCTCCTAGGCTTGTCAGACATTCATTTGTATTGTAAGAATTAGGGGGTCTAATAAATAAAGTGTAACAAAAAATATACATATATAGAATTAAAAATCATCCCCCTTTCCCTAGAATTCATATAAAAGTAGAAAATTACTGTGAACCGCATACACATTAGGTATCCCTGTGTCTGAAAACATTGTGAAAATAATTTTCCTGTATAGTGAACATGAAGGGGAAAAAAAATCAAAAGTACTAAACGACCATTTTCTTGCTGATTCGCCTCTGATAAAAATTTCAATAAAGATTGATCAAAGCCAGAGGTAAAATAATTTGCCCACTGTTGTCAAAATCGAGTTTGCACCCCCAGTCCTCAACTGTACTTCAATACAAACACAGACCCACTGCTAACAAACGCCCTGGAAAATGCTCTGCCCTAAGTTTTAACAGAAAAATGATGTGTGTTTGCAAAAGCAGCCGAAATCTCGGGATTCTTTGAGGGACTACGGCGCAAAGATAAGTCACAGAGCTGGATTGTGCCAGCTTTCCCATCGTCCGCAATATATTCAATAAGGTCTGATTATTGGCAACAATGTATGTTTGTTATTGGGAAGAATTCAAACTCACTTTCTCTCATCAATAACCAGCGCTCTGGAGAGAGACACGCTACAAATAGTGGGATGTATAGGATGTATAGGAGAAGTTAGTAGCACTTAGTGGGATATAGTAAGCTGTCCCTACTGGTGTAGCTGTCCCTAGCTACGTTTCGCTGGGTATAGTTACGCCTATTGATTTAGCACTAGTAAAACTTTACCGCATTATTATTTAAAAACAGTGGTCAGACCTTGAAACATCCAAAGCCTGTAGTCAATTAAAGCAATGCCCTACTGAGTGATAAGAAACAGAATGCTTGTGATATTTTGCCACAGACTTGCTCCAGCACAGGGACTCTAGTAAGCAATGAGCTGCCCCCTGACTCCCCCTCCTTCCCATGGCTCCAGTAGAAGGAGTGACAGGTGTGTGCTTTGTAACCATGGGCTAGGTTACCATTCCCATCGTAAACAAGTCCTGTCTCTAGGCTCAGCCCCTTCTAAATTTAACAGCATGGTAAATTCTCACCCTTGGTACAGACCCAAAAGAGGCAGGGAAAGTGAGCCTGAAAGTGGAGAAAGGCAGTGAGCAGGTCTGCCTCCTTAGACAATAAAAGTTGGTTAAAGGAGACATATTCCAGTTAGATATTAGATGGTTAAAGAGCACTTGACATACAAAGCAGAATGGAAGCCAATATGATCACTCAACTTTCCAAGACTGCAAATCTGTCATTAAGTGATCACAAAATACACTAAGTAGTAGGATTTTAGCGTTAGTTCACCACTTCCATACCACTTCCTAGAGATGAGGAGTGACACCATAAAACTACACTTCTCAAAGCATTCATTTTGGGGTACAAAGACCCTTTTAATCCCAAGGTGTTGTCCCAGAGATAATGCTAAACAGGCATGAGCGAGATAATGTGGAATAGGATTAAGTTTTATGAGTTTTTTAGAGTGTTAATGAACATGGCTAAAGTGCAGAGGTATGTAAACTTATGAAGTGAACCATAACAAGCTAGCCAAGCTGCAACACACAGATGTCTTCACTAGCAAAACTAACTTCTAAACTATTTTTTGTATTTTTATATTTTATATATTTTTACATTTTTAAGACCTCCAGGAGCCAAAAAAAAACATGACCCTGAAAAAAGTCAGCCCCTTGTGTTCACACTGTAAGATGTTTTTTGAAAAAGTCAGTCCCTTTTACGCAGTCCATGATCAGCTCTGACTCACAGGCTGTCAGTCACTACAGCTTACTTACAGCTCTTGACAGATAAGAGGTTGCCATTATTTTAACTAATCACATGTGGACAAGCAGAATGCAGATGTAGATTCTCTGATGACATACAGATGGCGGTACACTTCTATAGACTTGTACTGTCAGGCGGTGTTCTTCACGCCCATTGATGACGCTGAGCTGTGAGTACGGCCCCTCTGACAGTGCACTGATATTGTTAGCGGAAAATACGTGCACCAATATCTCTGGCACTGGGGCGCATACCTAAAAAACTGAAAGTGCGCTGAATTTAGTGCACAGTCGGCTTTTCAGCAGTATATAAAGTACATCTTAAAGTACATGAAAGGTCCTGTTTAATGTTCAAGTAAATAGCACCACCTAGAGTGTACAGCATCTAGTAAGCTGCCATGTCTTTGATATTTGTAACCATCCAGCTGCTGGATGAAGTTAAAAAAAATGAAATTTTATGTTTTAACCTACATGTTCCGTAAATGTTCATTCTAATCGTGACCACTCCGCCAATATCTTACAAGGCATAAAACAGCAAGCTTCTGGGCTTGAACCCTGTTCTGCAAGCCGATTTGTGGCAAAATCCAGAAAAAGACTGAATGGAGAAATAACTAACTGTGTGCAACTTACTCTATTTAAGTTTCTTAAACAGACTTAAAGGGGTTGTGCCGTTATGGATAGAGATGAGCGAGTAGTACTCGATCAAGTAGGTATTCGATCGAATACTACGGTATTCGAAATACTCGTACTCGATCGAGTACCACTCGCTATTCGAATGTAAAAGTTCGATGCAGAACCAGCATTGATTGGCTGAATGCTATACAGTCGGCCAATCAATGCTGGTTCTTCTCCTACCTTTAGAAGTATTCTCCGTGCAGCTTCCCCGCGGCATCTTCCGGCTCTTCATTCACTCTGCCAGGCATCGGGCCTGGGCAGAGCCGACTGCGCATGTCCGCTTGTAGTGTGGGCATGCGCAGTCGGCTCTGCCCAGGCCCGATGCCTGGCAGAGTGAATGAAGAGCCGGAAGACGCCGCGGGGACACTGCACGGAGAAGACTTCTCGGAAGATCCAGCCCGACCCTCACTCGTGGACTTGGTAAGTATAATTTGATCGAACGTTGCCTACCCCTGAAACGAGCATTTTCCCCCCATAGACTATAATGGGGTTCAATATTCGATTCGAGTAGTCGAATATTGAGGGGCTACTCAAAATGAATATCGAACCTCGAACATTTTACTGTTCGCTCATCTCTAGTTATGGACACATATCCCCTGTCCTGTGGATAGGAGATAAAGGTCTGACAGCCAGATCGCCGAGGTTCCCCAGTGATCAGGAGGATGGGGGCCAAAAGTCCCCCTAAATCCCCCTTGTGATTGGAGCACCAGTGATCTTTCATGGGCATTCGCTTCCATGGGGCTATGGGTACTGCCGGAGATTACAGGCTCGTCGGCCCCATGGCAGTGAATAGAGCGCTGTTCACACAAGTGCATTAGCACTCCATTCAAAAGGAAGCTTTAGGGGAAGTTTTGATCCCCCATCGTCCTGATCACTGGAAGACCCGGTGATTGGGTCCCCAATGATTGGACAGTTACATAGATACATAGTTACATAGTTGATGAGGTTCGATAAAGACATCAGTCCATCAAGTCCAACCTATAACCCTACAATCCCTACAGTGTTGATCCAGGGGAAGGCAAAAAACCCCATGAGGCTCATGCCAATTGCCCTATTTCAGAGGAAAAAATTCCTTCCCGACTCCAAATCTGGCAGTCAGTATAAAAACCCTGGATCAACGTGTCCTTAAAAACTAGAGTCCATAACCCGTTATATTTTTCTCTTCAAGAAAGACATCCAGGCCCTCTTTGAACTTGTTTAATGAATCCGCCATCACCACTTCCTGGGGCAGAGAGTTCCAGAGCCTCACTGTTCTTACTGTGAAGTAATCTCTTGTCCTGTGGATAGGGGATAAGTATCCATAACGGCACAACCCCTTTAACTTGGAGGGATTTAGTTACTTAAACTGCCTTAACTTACAGTTCTTATGATAGACCATAAATATGAAAAGTAGGAAAACCATATGAGTACTTTAAGTCATTTGTCTTGGCTTATGAATGCATGTCAGTCATTCATTGTAGAACCCCAAATACGTAATAGCTGCTATGGGTTTTCGACCCTGTAATAATTTTTCTTTGGATTCATTTGAAGGAATGTTCCATGCAGCAGCTTCAGTTACAGCACTTACAACTGATTGATGTATGGTAATATCCTACACTGTCACCACGCGATTCACACATCTATTCTGGTCTTTGCTATACAGTGTGATTTGTAATATGTTAGTGCTTAGACCCTCTCATCCTGCAGGAATTTGTATTACATAAGAAACACAATGACAATACTTTAAATCAGATTATATCATTGTCAGTAAATGGGTCTAGTTTCCCAATATGTATGCAACCCAGTGTCTAGTCTCTCCACTCCAGTATAGCTATACCCCTGAATCTCCCAATATGTATGAGGTTGTAATAAGTAAATCCCAAGGATCCCTGTCTAAACTAAAGGGTTTGCAAGGTCCAGGTTGCAAGACTCTAGCAAACCTCAACCTTCAGCAGTCAAACTTTCATTGATACATATTCTTGGTGGCATAAGCCTTTAAGGCTAAGGCCCTACTGGGCAGAAATGCAACGTTTTTGGGCAAACGCGGCGGGAAAAAAATGCTGTGTTTTACAGTACCAGCATAGTGAATGCAAATTTTGTCTAATCCTAGCCCCACATTGCGGGGGAAAAAAAGCGGTGGAAAAGCTGCGTTTTTCAAAAACGTTCGTGTTTTTGAAAAACACAGCATGTCAATTATAGTTGCGGAAACGCTGAGTTTTTCCCTCCATAGATTTCCATGGAGAGTGTGAAAAACACAGCATGATAAATGTGTTGCGGAAACTCTGCAGAAACGGTGCGGAAAAGCATCAAAATCCGCAGACAAAAACTCACTGTTTTGCTTGGTTGAGGCTAAGGCCCCACGGGCAGGAACTGCCGTGCTAAAGAGCTGCGGGAACAACCGTGGCGTGAATGCATTGTGGTTCTTCCCTCAGCGCTTTGAACAGAAAGTTCATGAAGCTTTCCTCTGCGGACTTTCTGTTACAATTATATCTATGGGAAAGCTTCTAGCGTTTCCGTAAATATAATTGACATGCTGCGATTTTCAAAACCGCCACGGTTTTGGAAATCACAGTGTGTGCGCGCTGCGATTTTTTCCGCAAAGTGAGCATGGGATTCACATGAATTGACCCCAGTAGCTCCTATGTTTGAGGGGGGTAGTTCTGGTTTATTTTCCCTCGTAAGCTCTAAATCTGGTTTGTACCCCAATATACGCTCGCACAGCTTATACATTCCCTTCCTGCCACAGCCAATTGTGTTCTAATGATTTGGTGATTTTGAGGGGGGTTTTGTCTTCACATTGTACAAGCTATCATTTTTTAAAATTTTTCTGGTGATGTGGTCACATGAGGGCTTGATGTTTGCGGTATGATATATATTTTGTAATAACATTTTTGGGTGTTTTTAACATATTGACTAACTTTTATGAAAGTTAAAATTCTACCATTAAATTACTTTTTTTTCTAATTACCACATCGGAATAGCCTTAAGAAAGGCTATTCGTCTCCTACCTTTAAACGTGGTCTCCACCGCGCTGTTCCGTAGAAATACCGTTTTTAACCGGTATGCAAATGAGCTCTCCGCAGCAATGAGGGTGGGCCCCAGCGCTGAAAGGCCAATGAGTGCATCCCCTTTGCTGCCCGAGAGCTCTTTCCTGCACCGCCTCCTTCTTCTGCAGCAACTCCGCCTCTTCTGGCTTCTCTTGCTCTTGTAGTTCGATACAGGAGCATAGAGAGGCCACCCCAAAATGCCGGCTCCTGTATTGAACGGCAAGAGCGGCTACCCAAAAATGGCCATTTTTGGTTAGCCGCTCTTGCAGTTCAATACAGGAGCTGGCCGGTGGCCATTTTGGGGTAGCCGCTCTTGCAGTTCAATACAGGAGCTGGCCGGCGGCCATTTTGGGGTAGCCGCTCTTGCAGTTCAATACAGGAGCTGGCCGGCGGCCATTTTGGGGTGGCCTCTCTATGCTCCTGTATCGAACTACAAGAGCAAGAGAAGCCAGAAGAGGCGGAGTTGCTGCAGAAGAAGGAGGCGGCGCAGGAAAGAGCTCTGGGCAGCAATGGGGATGCGCTCATCGGTGTTTCAGCACTGGGGCCCGCGGGTGGCATCTCATGCCAGGGAACGCTTGTTAATGCAACAAACTTTCCCTGATATGGCCGCTAAATGATCGGGACCTGAATCTATCAGGTCCCAATCATGTCTCCGTGGACCCCAGCAGCTATTAGCGCTTGGTCTATGGAGCTCCCGACCCTTGGGGAGGGTCCCCATTTTAGAAGGGTCCGTTTATAAACATCCCCATGGCACAGAGCCCATGCCGTGAGGACGTTTATGTACAGTCAGCCGTCATAAAGCGGTTAAATTGAACTCTTATCTACAGTATAGATAGGATACAACATCAATGTTAGGTTAGTGGAGTTCTTAATGTTGGGACCCCTGGAAATCAGCTGTTCCCCATGCTGTAGTCAGCTGCAGTGCTCTGTACTTTGAGTAGTAGCTGCAGAGCGTACTATGACGGCTGTCAAACTAACTCCCATTCAAGTCCAACAACCACTCCAGTTCTCAGAAACAACTGATCAGTGGGGGTCATCTCTGCCAATCTAAAATTGATGTCCTATCCATGTGCCCCGTATTCCCAGAATATCCCCTTCAAATAAAAAAAAAAAAACCTATGCTGGACTTACTAAAACAATTTTATATATTAAACTGTTTGAAATGTGAACATGTCTGTACATGTCAGACTTTACTGCTCCTGACAGTGGTACAGATGAAATCATGATATAATGCATACATAGCTGGTATTAATAGCATTAAGTGTATACACTATGGAGTTCTGCTTTGTGTTATATCCATCTTTCAAAAGTATTACTGGGATTTTTTCTTTAATGGCAAGGGAAAATTGTTCATGTAAGACAAGAATATTTTCCTGCCAACAGAGGAAATCAAACAATCCTTATAAAATGTGCCACAAATGCTAGCATCCATAGAAAAAGCTACACTAAATAACTCTGTAACAAAAACCAAAAATCAGAAGCTCAGCCTGCATGTAGTCTCAGATTTTTGGACAATAACTTTATACTAGTGATGATTTTTTATGGTTATTATGACATGCCCATATAAAGGACATATGAAGCCCCCCATCCCCCTCCCCGCCAACACTGGGCGATACTAGGGATACAATGATCGTTGGCATTCCAAATAAAGCATAAAAATCCCTTTCTGGAGATTTCGGAATTCAAAACGTGGGACCGCTACCTCAGACTCTACATGAGAGATACAAAGTAAGTGACATTACAAACAGGTGTAGGAAACAACACAACAACCAAAGATGTGTGGCCATGAATAATTAAACAGTAATAGGTAAAATACAAAATATTTATTTAGTCAGATATCATAAAATAACAGCAGATGGTAAAGAACATGATCCGGACAACACAACACTAGAAAAACATATAAGGCAGGTGAAAATATAGATAAATATCATGCACAAGTTATCATAGAATGTATATTTTTGCAGACATGATAGGCATAACAGGTACAAAAATTCTATACACACACAAAGTCGACCAGTAAAATACTGGACAGATGGGTGTAGAATGGATAATTAGTAAATGAATATATAGCTAGCTCCAGAGACAAGCACCTGGACATATATCAAACTCCTTCAATCGCAAAGGATTTTTAATCCACAACAAGTAACAAAGAGTAAATAATACCAAATGGTATCTAAGCCAAATAACAAGGAGTGAATACATGTACACACTATATCTTTTTGAATGCCATGCCCATAAGTGGTGTAAGAGTATACATGCCTAGTCAAAAAAAGCCAGCATAACAGACATAGATTCAAAATACTAAAGGGTTAAATACCTGCAGCCATATCTGCAACACCTGCCCTGAAGAGATGCACCACAATTGCGGGTACCCGGAGGGTCGCCTCAACGCGTTTCGCCAGACGGCTTCCTCAGGAGGCATGAGGAAGCTATAAGGTAAAACAATGGTATTAGGGAATTGCCAGTATAAGGTGTGATCTACATTAGCAATCCTTCCTGTGTCTCCTCAGCTGCAATGTTCCTGATAGAATATAACATCCTCTTCCCGAAGGCATGATAAACGGTTACAGGATGTAGCTCACAATGCTGAAACGTGTTTAATGCAAGAAAATCCGTGTGGATCAGGGTCTGGAGGTATGCATATTATAACAGTTTACGGTGAAAGTATCTATCCATTGCAGTCAAGTTAAACATCACAAAAGGTGTAACTAACAGAACAATGAAAGTTACTTGTACATTGCAATGTATAACCGATATGCATCTGAAGTATATGAAGAAAGTTAGAAAATGTGAAATCAAATTGGTATGTTACCATCTGTCACAGAATTCCATAGGTATATGTGTGTATTATAGTTGAAATTGATGAAACAAATGCATAGCTCAATAAGGTAAGTATATAGTATGTAGGACTTCCAGTTACACACATACAGCCCGGAGAGTAGTGACAAAGAAGCACGGTAACAAGAATGTTAATGTCAGATAATATGAGTTGCCTATAATCCCAGTCCCCACAAATAGATGTGATACAGTTAATACTATGGCAATGTAGTAGACATCTTACAGTAGCGTAGTGAATGAGAACAGTGATACATGCAATACCATATGAATTCTGGCAATGCAGTAGAGGTAAAATCTATTCTCCAGGATGTAATTAGGAGAACAGTGCCTCTGTTTGCTGCTCTCTAGGGCCAGCTCACCTAATATCATGTATGACTCGTTTAATGAGTCTAATAACATAATGCGGAGGTTATTGTCAAACTAGTATTTCTATTCCAAAAGGTATAAGGAAAATGTTTGTTCTCGTACTGTGTTAGCCAGTGGGTAGGAAATTTCAAATCAAAGAGAGAACGACGCATTTATGAGTGTAAATTTATGACCCTGCTTCAAACACTGGAGAGGGGGCTAAATTTGTCACATGGTTTTATGTCTTTGTACAGAAATCACTGACTTGAGACCCTGAGAACTGATAAGGACCTGTAAGTGTTTACATTGTTTCTACCAATTACTAACAAACCCCTACCCCCTTCCTCCTGGAATTCTATCCTTTTTACCTTTTTTGTATATAAATTTGCATCCTTCAGAAATGGTTTTAAATTTACTTGAGAAAGGAGCCTAGACGTTCTGAAACGTTGTAATCTGTCATCATTATTAGTTAGCCATTAAAAAGGTATCAACTACTGAAGACTATAAAATTTTTAGTTTTTTATATTCCAAAAGGAACAGATTCCCAGCTATGGACAGCACGGTTTCGATCTGTTGAATCTCTTCAGCATAGCGTAGGGATACTAGTTTGGCAGAGTGAGAGACTATAGACCAGGGTCAGGGGATAATCGTACTCATTAGGGAGAGTGTGCACCTACACAGGCGTACAAAGACTTACAAGTCATTTCTGTTCCGCTGGGGATTATGGGTAAAATATGCAAATTTATTCTCCAGGATGTAATTAGGAGAACAGTGCCTCTGTTTGCTGCCCCCTTAACATCATACATGACTCGTTTAATGAGCCTAATAACATAATGTGGGGATTATTGCCAAACCATTATGTAGGTGCAAACTCTCCCTAATGAGTATGATTATCCCCTGATCTTGGTCAATAGTCTCTCACTCTGCCAAACTAGTATCCCTGAGCTATGCTGAGGAGATTCAACAGATTGAAACAGCACTGTCCATAGCTGGGAATCTGTTCCTTTTGGAATTGAAATACTAGTTTGGCAATAATCCCCGCATTATGTTATTAGGGTCATTAAACGAATCATGCATGGTGTTAAGGGGGCTGCCCCTAGAGGGCAGCAAACAGAGGCACTGTTCATCCTGGAGAATAGATTTGCATATTTTACCCAGAATCTCCAGCAGAGCAGAAATGGCTTGTCAGTCTCTGTACGCCTGTGTATATGCACACTCTCCCTAATGAGTATGATTATCCCCTGATCCTGGCAATGCAGTAGACATTTTTCAATAGTATAGTGAAAGAGAACAGTGATACATGCGATACCATATGAGGTCATTGCGTGAAGCGTTCTGCTCATTGTGTAGGGCTTACCTCTGTGGATGTCCCAGACTTGGGCCCACAAAAATGCCAAATATGGATACAAAGTAAAGTAGCATATTATCTGACATTAACATTCTTGTTATGGTGCTTCTTTGTCACTAATCTGAATAAAAACGTCACCATTGCACTTGTGATAAATAAAAAGACAAATCGTTTGCACATTGTGGTGTGACGTCCATTATTATACCATATTATATGACACCATTACCCAGGAGAAGCTCTGTGGAAATCTTCTTGCCCATAGGCCTCAACCGATTTGTATTCAGCTCTGAGGCAAACCTAGTTAAATTTACAAAATAATTCTGAAAGTCACCACTTGGTGGCAGTGCATGACAGAATCAAAACATTCATACATG
This sequence comes from Leptodactylus fuscus, assembly GCF_031893055.1. Classification (NCBI taxonomy): domain Eukaryota; kingdom Metazoa; phylum Chordata; class Amphibia; order Anura; family Leptodactylidae; genus Leptodactylus; species Leptodactylus fuscus. The sequence continues at coordinate 73,539,106 of NC_134270.1, forward strand.
TTCTTATGTAGAAAACTACCAACTATCAGGACAGAATACTAAGCATTTATCCCCTAGTTTTTATGTTTTTGTTGTTCAATACACCGTTTAAATACATGGGTGAGCCCAATGCAAAGGTTTCATAATTTGCAACACCTTCCCCCCATCACATAGACAGACCTGACCTCCACAAATGGGTATGGTTTGAAATGGTGAGAAATGGATGAAATAAAAATGCAATAATAATGTCATACAAAATGACATAATATAGTGTCATATAAATGACACATGACATATGATAATAGCTTACATATAGTATGTAATATAATATTGTGATACAATAGGAAATAATAGCTGTGAGGCCAACAAGATATAAATATTAATAGTACTGGAATATAATGTAATTCCTAGTGATGGTGAAGTAATAGGTACCCTTCTGGTGAATTTAGATTAAAAAAAAACCTATATATATAAGGCCCTAAGAGACTGTGCTTTACTTAACTGTCAGTAGCTTCATTTACGCCTAAGGACACGTTCACATCTGCGCCTGGGGGTCCGTTCTGCAGGTTTCTGTTTCCTGCACAAAACAGGGCAGGAGACGGAAATCTGCCGGCATCTTTTCAAACCCATTCATTTGAATGGGATTGAAAAGTGTCCGACCGTAAGCGCCGGTGAGCGTTTTATGCTCTCCACAGCGAAACCGTTTTTTTTTTTTAAACCTGACACAGAGTCGGACATGCCGTACTCTGTGTCCGGTTTTAAAAAAAACGGTTTCGCATAAAACGCTCTCCGGCGCTCACAGCCGGACTCGGCATGGCAGGTTTCTGTCTTCTGCATGCCGAGTGCCGAACGCTGGTGTGAACCCAGCGTAAGGAGGACATGGAATTCCATTTAACCCTCAGTAGATGCAGACATTTTTCATTTTTGTGTCTTCATTTTTTAGTCCCTACATTCCAAAAGCCATAACTTTCTTGTTTTTCTGTTGATGTAGTCTTGAGGGGTTGGTTTTTGCGTGACAAGTTGTACTTCAAAATGGAGCCATTTATTATTTTGTACAATGTAACAGGAAGCCTGAAAAAAAATTCAGAATGAGGTGGAATTGAGAAAAAAAATTGCAGTACCGCCATTTTCTTATGTCTTTTATTTTTATGGCTATGGTAGCTTTATTCTGGAGGTCAGTATGATCACAGTGATACCAAATTAATATAGTTTTTTTTATTTTTTAATAATGTTACAAAAATTCTAAATATTGAAGGAGAAAAAAAAAACTTTCAATCAACATATTCTGACCCCTGTAACTTTTTTTTTATATTTCAGTGTACGGAGCTGTGTACATTGAAATATTTGTACATTTGTTTCTTTTCATTTTTATTAATGATATTGGCTGATGCTGCCCGGTTTTCATGGGGTGCGGTGCTGGCTATTTGTGTATAGATTGGTCAGTAGTCTATTAACACGCATCGGTCCCATGGTCCATTGTGATATTAAGTGTCTGAAAAGGCGTGGAGCCTGGTGTTTTTGCCTGTGCCCTGTAAGCTCTTTTTATTTTTTACTCAGTGCTTGTCTCACCACTGTGAGATGAACATAGCTTGCCTGCTCCCCTGTATGAACTACTGTGTATTTACCATTGTACTCTCCAGATAATCCCCTAAGGAGCAGCATTGATATGGGTTGAAATGTGTCAGAATGTGACACATTAGGGCTTTTTCAGGGACAGCTGTGAGACTGCCCTTGTAAGGGCGGGAGTCTTTTTTATGGGGCGTTAGGGAAAGGTATAGGGCTATTCCAGTGCCAAGCCTACCATTCTGACTCCTGGTAAAATGATTCATTCCCATACTGCCCTTTGAGATTTCACTACTTTGTTGGTAAGAGTGTTCCACTTTTGTTGAGAGACTACTACCCCCATTGGGAAGTTGCACAGGTTCAGAGTTTACAGTTTACCACAGTAAGTTATTCTGTTTCACTGTGTCACTGCCTCCTGAGTTGTTCCTACTAGTACCATCAAGGTCCTTCCAAAAGCCATCACACTGGCTCAGGGTAAGAGAGGACCCCTCTCCAACTGGAAGCGCCCCAGGGATACTAATACCACCACCATCCAGTAGCACACAAGCCCCCCTCTTCGATGTCTGGCCTAAGAGGTGTATTGGCGGAGATTGGGTGAGGGCACTTGGCCTATCCAGTGACACAGGTATCGCCACTACTACTTCCAAACTTCGGTTCCCTCCATCTGGGCTGTGGCATAAATAAGAACCAAACGCTATAGGAAATTACTTAAACGCCAGGCTCAATGAGAAAATGCTTAACCCATTTGTTGTAATAACCATGAATGGAGAAAACAGGACAAGATTATTTATTTTTAATAAATTTGGTATGTTTGCTATGTTTTATTATAAAACAATGTTTCACCTACACAGTGAATATCAGAAAAAAAGGCAAAAAAAGTCAAAAGCAATGATTTTTCGCCATCTCTCCTTACAAAATATACTATAAAAAGTGATCAAAAAGTAACATGTACCCCAAAACAGCATGCAGAAGACGGAAACCTGCCATGCCGAGTCCGGCTGTGAGCGCCGGTGAGCGTTTTATGCTCTCCGCGGCAAAACCATTTTTTTAAAACCGGACACAGAGTACTGCATGTCCGACTCTGTGTCGGGTTTAAAAAAAACGGCTTAGCCGCGGAGAGCATAAAACGCTCATCGGCGCTCACGGCCAGACACTTTTCAATCCCATTCAAATGAATGGGTTTGAAAAGATGCCTGCAGGTTTCTGTCTCCTGCCCTGTTTTGTGCAGGAAAAGGAAACGTGCAGAACAGACTCCCGGGTGCAGATGTGAATGAGCCTTTAGGCGTAAATGAAGCTACTGACAGTTAAGTAAAGCACAGTCTCCTAGGGCCTTATATATATAGGTTTTTTATCTAAATTCACCAGAAGGGTACCTATTACTTCGCCATCACTAGGAATTACATTATATTCCAGAACTATTAATATTTATATCTTGTTGGCCTCACAGCTGTTATTTTCTATTGTATCACAATATTATATTACATACTATTTGTAAGCTATTATCATATGTCATGTGTGATGTTCCTTGTGGATAGCACACAGTGCTATTGATATTAAATGGGTACTTGCAAACATCTGTTCAACGTGTACAGGTCTGGGAAAATCATAGGCGGCACATGGTTGTCACATGCTGTCCATTTTTTCATGAATCAAAGAAATTCTAAAGCATGGCAATTTGTTCGGTTCGTGGGTTGTGGAGACCATGGACAGCATATAGCCATGTATAAGAGAATAAGCCCTACAGCTTCTGATCATTGCAGGTCAACACTCTGTAAGGCTGAGGTCCCATGTTGGGGAAAGTCAGCTTGTTTTGCTGTAGTTTTTGCTGTGCATTGAGCAGTAAGTAGAGGAATAAGAACTTCCTATATATTTCCCATTCCTTTTGTAGTCATTCTTGGCTGTGGCTCAAATAAAACACAGCAAAATCTGCAACAAAAAAGCTGTGTTTCTGCAATGTGGGGCCTCATCCTAACTTGTTTCACTGCTGATCAAGATTCCAGGCCAGTACTCTGCTGTGGTTCACCAGTGGTTGGTTGCAGCGATGATGTGTGTCATTGTGACATTGGTCCTGCAGAAACAGGGAATAAACACCAGCGGTGTTTAGGGAATGGTGGTGGTGAAATGGCAGGGGATCTAATAGGTAGCTTGTTATTCCATACCATTTCCTGCCAATTTCACACCATTTTTTTAAAAAAATTCTAGACAATTCCCTTAAATGGGGCCAAAGCACATTCAAGTGCGTTAACAAATTTGTAATACAGCACCTTTAGGAATCAATGGCATACCTCCCTCCAACTGGCCCCAGTTTAATGTCCCCATTCATTGACCCCCACAGTTTAACTTAAAAAAACCCCCACTGATACTCACCTCTCCTTGTATCCTTGCTGCTCTGTCTGATATCTCTGCTACCGTAGGAGATGGAGGAATGACGTCATCTCAGATACAGCTCCTAGAGCACACAGGGGCTGAATAGTAAAGCAGGGAGTGGACGGCTTCTGCTTCACCATTGTATTCAACTCATCTGCACCCTCCAGACGAAGATGAGCTGAAGCTGGGACATATCTAACACCGACTGGGACAGCAGGCCAGGAGGCGGAATCCGGGACTGTCCTTCTGAATCCAGGATGGTTGGGAGGTATGCAATGGGCCCATACTGTACATCCATTGAAGCACGTTCCACTGCAAGATAAGTCAGAGATATCATATCAAGGTACACTATGGAAGAAATGGGGAGACTAAAGCTCCATGGTGTGGGCTAGAGATTTCCTGAAATTCATTTAGGGTCTGATTTGAATCAAAAGTACCCCAGTTGCCCTGAAAATGTGGACATGGCTCTCCTAGTACTGTATCCTACACCATTTTTGTGATTTTTTTTTTTGTTTTGATTTGTAAATAATGTGTCATAATAAAGAAAAGTAATTCATAAAATACTAAGAATGGCGTAGCTGCAGCAGCACTCACTCCTAGAGCCTGTGAACTACTCACATTAGTCAGTGACTCACACCATTTTGAAATTCATTGTAAGTTCGATTTGTGCCTATTTGAGTTGCTCATCTTGAGTATGGACTTATAGGAACCCAAAACTGAAGCAACCCATACATTAAAACCAGTGATTTGAGAACTTTTGAGAATTCTTGGATGAATTGGCCACTTGCTGCCAAGTTCCCCCAGGTTTATCAATGTTCCAATAGTAGGGTATTTTGTTATTTACCAATTTATCATTTGGGTGCTATTAAAAACTGTTGAAAAACCTTTAAAATGATAAGACATGGTTTCCACAATTTTGTCGGGTGTTTGTGAATTATGGTATTCTGAATTGAATTTGCAGTTAGAAGTGGGAATGACTGGCATGGGAGTTACATTCTGCAATATATACAGTATACATGACCTGGTTCATTAGTAGCACAGTCCACCAGTAGGGTTCACTGTTGCACCTAAATGTAACCCTCGGCCAGATGATTTATGTAATATATATATTTTTAAGTCATTTTATTCCTTGCATTTCAGATTTTTTTTTCACAGTGTCTCCTCTTTCACCTCTTAAATTCAACCTTTATTTAAAGGATTATTTCCTAAAGTGTGAAGAATTGCTGCAATGCAGTGTGGACAATAATCAAATCATCACACAATACATCATGCAAAGTCAATTTCACCATCTTGCACAATACTCTGATAATGTGTGTCATCCTGAAACATAAAAGTTTAACAACTGCAGGATTTTAGGTCCCTATGTAATGTCTCCATTATATAATGTCATTGTTTCTTAATAATTGCAGAATAATAATTTGATTAACAGTATATTAATAAACATGGTAAAATCTTATACAATGTAGGCTCTATGAATATGATGCCATGAGATTTTTGTACAGCAGAATAGCTGACAAAAACAGGGGACTGTCAACAAAGTAAGCCTGCGCACTGTGTAACAACCATGATCAGGGAGTGCTCAATTAAAAAAGCTAGGTCTTACTCATATAGCCTTTTGGTGGATCAGAGCTATGATGTTCCGCCCATGAAAATATATGGACCATGAAGTGCTTGACATGAGTGCCTATAGCTCTATACTAGGTAACTATAGGGGTGCTGAGTACTACCGCATGAACTCCATGCTCACAGCTTAGCCTATTGTTATCATTCTATTAGAAAGAGGACCTTTCATGTCCTGGGGCACATGCAGTTTTGTATACTGCTAGAGAGTCGACAGTGCACTGAATTCAGCGCACTGTCAGCTTTCTAGCGGTATATAAAACCGCATGGGCCCGAGGTCATGAAAGGTCCTCTTTAAGTTGGAGATATTGGAATACAGTATCCTACCACAAAACAGCAAGGTCATGTATATTGGGACCAAGTAAGGCTAAGTCCATGGCTGGCTCCAGTTTTGTGTGGGACCATTGGACGACAAAGACTCAGTGGGGACCTTTTAGAGAAATTCATGTGCACCACAGCAAAAAAAAAAAAACCTGAAATCGGTGCTCGCAATAGCGCTCTCCTTTCTGGCCTCCTCAAGGTATATTGCCCCATTTCTACACATTATAATGTCCCACAGTGGCCCTTCACACAGTATACTGTCCCATTGTGGTCACTTTATACAGTTTAATGTCTCCTCGGAGCCCTGCACACAGTATAATATCCCATAACAGCCCCTGCATACAGTATAATGTCCCATAGAGGCCCCTTCACACAGTATAATGTCCCATAGTGGACCCAATATGGAGAGCCAATTTACCTATCAGATGCCCTTGCTTGGTGTTGTAAGTAAACACATAGCATACATGAGATGAAACCCTTTTGTTCTTAATATGTAGTGTCCGATCTTTGCTGATTAAGGGGCAATGCACACTTACACCCGATGTCCAGTTTGTGCATTCCACCGGTTTTTGTCTTCAGCAGTGGCGAAACCGGACAGGGGAAGGAAACCCGGCGGTGAGTTTTAAAACCCTTTCACTTGAATAGGTTTGTAAAGGTGACTGCCTATGTGTGTCTTCTGCTTGTCCGCGGGGAATCCATTGAGGAAACCTGGTGGAATGCGCAAACCGGAGAACGAGCGCAGGTGGGAAAGCCCCCTCAGTTAGCATGGAATGCTGGGAAATTTCAGTTTTAAAGTACACAGAATTGTGAATGCACCTTTAGGGGGTGTTCACACTACCGTTGGTGACGATCAGCAGTGTCCATAGCTATTGTTTGTTACAAGATTTTAAAGGGATTCTACCATTTAAAAAACTTCCACTTGAATCAACCAATTATTGAACTGTGTTCTCCAAAAAAGGCATAAAATGTAACTTTTATTAATATATTAATAAAATGTTATCCCCGGGTATCAAAAAATAAAATAAATGAACTCACTACATACCCTACACTCTATTGAGTTAGAATTACTGGGTATTAATCCTAAGAGGTGAAAATTGTTGTCTTATTTATTTTTCCCACTTGTTCACCCAGAAAAAAGAGTAATCTTCAATATTTCAAGATGTATCTAACCCCTTATACCAAAGGTGATAGGGTATATATTTTACTAAACTGGAAAAGATAATATATTTCCAAATTTAGCAACCAATAGACTAATGTCTTTACTGATATCTAAAAGAAGGACAATATAAATATAATGCTGGTTGAAATGGATTTTAGTATGGCTAAATTAGCAGCCCATACTCCTTTGTGTACCCATTCCTCCAATTAAATATTTAGTCAATGTAATAGCTGATAGTAGTTGCTAACGGAGGTCCTATAAAAGAATAAATCCCTAGGTCTCCATTCACATGTAACAGTCTCGTCTTGGAGAATGGACACTAGCTGAACAGCCAGAAATCTGCTAAAATTTCCATTCGTTTCAATGGGATTTTATCTTGTGTCTGTTAGTGTCTGTTTACACCCAATCTGTTAGAAGTCCGTTTTGTGTCCATTTGAAAAAATGGACGGCAAGTGTCCGTTATTTTTTTAACATTGAAGCCATCAGTTACTGTTCGTTATTTTGTGTCTATTTTTTTCTGCACATGAGCAGAAACAAAACAAAAAAAACAGTATATAAAAAAACGGACACTGACTGATGCTAGTGTGTGTTTTTTTTTAAATTGATCCATTAAATGGATCAGTTAAAAAAACAGACACATTAACATCAGTTAGTGTCCGTTAATGTCTGTTATGATAGGTGTCTGTTTTTTTTTGTTTTTTTTTAACGGACACCTTCATAACGAGATTCAATGGTAATGTGAACCCTGCCTTAACGTGTAATACAGGCTGTAATTCAGGATCTGTACAATTAAATTATGTAATGTATTAACAAAGCGGCAAATCTTTTTTGTATATAATAATTCTATATTCATATGGTAAAATGGTGTACGTGAGTAATAGAGTTAAACCATACGGCTTGTCACATAAGAGGGAATGGTTACTATCCATGTATGCTACATCTGTAGTGATAAATGTGTCCACATTTTACCGTCTGTATTTTTTGTTCTTCATTGCGGTTATTTCTTTGCAGTCCTCTGAAGTTACTGGGTTCAATTTATTGTAAAATTGTTTTAATAAAAATTATTAAAACAGATGAGAAGAGAAGATTCTGGTTAAATCCCAAGTTTCCACAGGGAAAAAAACTGTTGTTCTGTAAGAATGGACTATTTGGACATAAGGGATTTGGTTTCTGTTTGGCTGCCCATATATATATGTTAGAACAGCGAACTGAAAATTACATGAGAGTGTAATCCTGAGCCCAACACTTTAGGTCTATGCACACAAAATCTGTACAGAGGCACACTGAAGTCGTATGGGTTTATAAGTCACAATTATAGGAGCTCCCATATTTGCCTTCCATAGGATATATTTTTCAAGGAAAGAATACCTGAACATAACTCTGTGACAATAAATTGATTTGTGCCATATAAAACTGGAGGCAAACTGTTTTTGTCCATGGCAGTCTTATGGGTGCTACAGTATATATCTGCACAGGCTTGGACTGGTGAACAGGTGAATCCCCGAAGGGTGCCTGAGCCAAGCACACTCAATGTACTTCATACTCATTGAACAGTATTGTTACCAGGCTATGTATCAGTATACAGTATAATATACTGGGTACATTAAGAAACTACCTAGTTTATTTTTATATTCTGTAGATACATTGGGCGACTGAGAAGCCAACTAGGTTCAAAGTCACAAAATTTGGCATAAATGATAATGAATATGGCATGGGCCATAAAAGTGGCATGAACAAAGATACCATTTGTAACTATTTTAGATGCAAGTGACACTAAATAGTTGCAAATAACCAATTTGTGACTATTTGGTGTCGGGGATTTGATGAAACTCCCCAGTATGTGGCTAACAAATCGCACTGAGAGAACATATGTACTTCATTTTGAATGACAGATTGCAAGGGGCTGTATACAGAAAGAGCCCTGCCAAGTAAGATTGCCACCTAATATGCCTGACAGCCTATGAAATAGATATACCACATAGGAGTGCAAGTACTGAACTTGCTCAGTAGAAACTTGTTGCTCAAGGTGTAATCACTGATCATCTTGTCTCTGATAAGAAATATAACTGCTAAGTATTCTGCATCTATAAAAAGTGATGTATTTTATCCATTAAACCTTTTCGTACCTACAAGCGAGATTGTAACTGTCAAGGTAATTGTCTCAAAGTCCGATAAACCCTGTAAGGTCAGACCCAATTCTCTTTTTGATCAAGTACATGGAAGTCTTCTATGGATCCAAATGACCAAAAACAACATCTACGTCCTGTCCATTTATTTTCTAAGCTTATATTTGGTGTGCTACATGAGTTACATATCCTTAGGCATTGGATAATAAATGCTCTTTCACCTTCCACCACATCAGCTGTTGTTGTCTTTTGCACCACGTCTAATTTTTCGTGGGATTTTATAGTACATAATTGAGCAGAACTTCCCTAAAGCTGAGCATGTGCGTCTTCTCATCTCGATTTCTCCATATTTTATACGGTTGTTTTCTTCAATAACTTCTCTGATTTCATTTTTTATCTTCTACCTTTATTTAAGGGATTAGATAGTAATTTCCTGGTTATTTATGCAATGCACTGTGTTAATTGATTAGTTAAAGTACTGATATTTTCGTACGCTGTAAAACTAGAGCAAACATGCCCAGTATGTGGAAGCCAATCCAAAATGAATGTTAAAAAGGGTTATGAAATATTTAGGGAGCTTATGATATACCTATAATAATGTGATAGTAAATAAATATCAAGCCCTAATATCTTGTTAGAATTGCACTCCTATGGCAAGTGAGCATCGGAACATTGAAAACCTCTAGCCACACACTGATAATACTGCACAGGAAAGTAGTACTGCATGGCACGTGGATGACTGAAGATGTACTTAGTCCACCAAAGCAATAGGCTTTATGGTGTCTCTTAATATTTAATACTAATTTACCTTAAAAGAGACTGTGAGTCAGAATAGCAATGAGTAGGATTAAATGTCCAGTAGTTTGGTTTTTTAAATGTTGGTAAGCATGGTATAGACGGATCCTGAGTGAGAGGACGCTCTACTTTGATATATACTACAGGCATATTGACAGGGGTTGTCAAGAGCAGTGTTTCTCAGTCTTTTCAAAAGTTCCAATCAAGTATCCCTAATAAACATCATGGTGTCCGTCACGTGACAGATGCTTCTCCCAATCTCAAGTTGTGAAGAAGAATTGGCACACAAACAGTAGCTTGCCCAGTAAATCCTTTTGATTATGGGGTCATCTGTGATAGGATTTTTTAACTTCCAACCAGCTTTTCACTCATCAAATTATAGCTCAGAAGTTATCTGTTTATTCAGCACAGTCTATTTGCTGCTGTAGAGGAGATTTGCCCTCTTAACCCTGACTTGATGTCTTCAGACATTTTCCTCTGCTTTGCATCAATATTTAAAGATTGTCGGTGGTTTGGGTGGCACTAGTTCCCCAGAGGCACTCACTAAATCTGCAACTTCCCGAGCAGTGCTTCTCAACTACAGCACGTATCGCTTGAGACTGCACGGAGTACCCCCAGCGCTACATATACTGCAGGTTGAGAACCATTGGTCTAAACCGGGCAACCCAAGCCACGCAAATAGAAGACTTCATGGCACGGGACCACACAACCTGCCACAAAGAGATCAGTCTGCCCACTGCTTCCTCCCACTCAGACATGTAACTGTGAATAGGGGGTATGCAGCCTTCTGGAGAAGAGTGTATCTGATAAATAGTGGAGATAAGGCCCTTAGTGGTGGTACCATCTCAAGAAATCTTCTCAAATAAAGTGGGAAGAGAGACTACTAAGGAGCCACATAGGGAACGTACAAAGTGAACAACCTGCTGATAATGAAGCCATTCCGTTGTTCGGGAGATTCAAGGTAGAGGTGAGGTAGTCAAAGGACCTGGAGGGTCCTGAGTTTGCAGAAAAGCCGCGGATAGTTCACAGTATAGGGTTGCATACATGGAGATGATATGGATCCCAAGATAATGGATGAAGGTAGTTTTCCAATGAAAATTATAGTTACCACAGAGGAGAGCTTGGAGGTCGTGGGGAATGTTGAGGGGCAGTGCTTCAGTTTTGTAAGATGTTAATCTTATGTTCTGAGAAAGCTACTACAGACTCTGCATCATCTGCAGAGAGGGAAATCTTAAATTCCCTTTCCTGAACACTGATTCCATTAATATTAGAGTCCCATCGGATCATAGCTGCATGGAGTTCGATGGAAAAAGCAAAAATAAGAGGTGAGAGGGGAAAGCCTTGTCTTGTTCTGTTATAAATGGGGAAAGGAGCTAAGGAGGAGTGAGAATGACCAGTCAAGGCGATCAAAGGCCTTCTTGGCTAAACTTAAGAGCAGGGCAGGAGTCCTTCTGGTATTGTAATTTCCCCGACAACTGAGGACAAAACCCACCTGGTCCTTGTGGATAAGCGAAGGAAGCCAAGTATTCAGTCGATTAGCCAGTATTTTGGTGAAGAGCTTCAGGTCAGTGTTTAGCAGGGTAATAGGGTGGTAGCTACAACAGTTCTGGAGGTCTTTACCCAGTTTAGGGACCAGAGTAATGTGTCAGTGTAGCATGGAGTGGTGGTTTGGGGAACCCGATAGGAATGAATTAAACAAATCCAGGGGGTAGCCCAACAGTTTGCCAGGAAAAGTTTTGTAATAGTCAGAGCCCAGGGCCTTACCAGTTGGGCATTTCTTCAATACATTCTCTAATTCCTCACTTGTGACAGGGGCATTAAGGGAAGGCAGGGCTTCTGGTGGTTGCCACAGCAAATGACAGTCACAAAGGTAGTGCATGAGTTAGGGGTGTCTATCAGTGTGCTCCGACACACCAGGGGAGAATAAGTTGTATAATTTGGAACAGTAAAATTGGAAAGTGATGCAATGGCCTCTGAGTGATGTTGCAAGTGGACAGAAGAGTGACGTACAGTATGGGATGTAGAAGTCTCGTGGCGATTCTTAAGGCTCCTTGCCAGCAGCATGTGAGCTTTATTGCCTCTCTCATAGAAGCATTGGTGAGTATATAAGAGGTGGTGTTGTACATGGTGAATCTCCAAATCTCAGAGGTCCACACGAGCTGACACCAATTGGTGAAGAACCCCCAGGAAGGGGCATTCAGTCATTTTGTATGAGAGGGGTGGGATTTGGTTCAGCAACCAATGTGTCTGCAGTTGCCTGTTTTTATTAAGCTGAGAGGCCAATGCAATACAAAATCCCTGCATAACCTTGTGGAACTCCCATAGGACCGCATCAGAAGCTACAGAAACGACATTATCCTGGAAATATGCTGCCAAATGGGATTTCAACACAGTCAAAGTGGAGGGGTTCTTAATTAAAGATTCACTAATGTGCCAATGACATCGCCGTGTAGGTGTTGGTGTAGGGAACACGGTCACCATTACTGGAGCATGGTCATACCAGGAGAGGGTGCCGATATCGGATTCAACAAGTAACCTAAGGGAGGGGCTTTCCAGAAGAAATAATCAATACTCATTTGAGTGTTATGCGGATGAGAGAAGAAGGTATAAGAATGTACTGTGGGGTTATCTGCTCACCCAAGGTCGAGTGGTGCATGGGACCAGATCAAACGTCGGAACTCTCTCGCTAATTGAGTCTGAGTGCAGTTTAGAGGCCTGTGAGCCACTGCTGTCTGTCTGCATATTAAATTCACCATCGAGAAGCCAAGTCGCTGAGGGATGGGGGGGGGGGCAACCGTTTAAATGTCATACCAATAAATATCAGGTTAATTCAGTGACGAAAGGAGCTGATATATCTACAGTGCTATCTTTCAGTGAGGCAGGCAGTTGCGTCATCGTAGTCTGATAATTCATCAGGTATTAATTGATAATATACACTAATGTGATTACTTGTAAATGAGAAGCTCCATTAAGAATACTGGCTTGACAAATTCCATTGACCTGTTTATCTCAGGAGGTTATTGATGCACGCACCTGCCTGGATTTGGAGCAATTCAGTGGTAAGAACTTTACAGGCTCCTATTATGGCCTTGCACTGCTCCAGACATCACATAGCTTCAAGGTTGGTCATGTATTAGAAAGGTCCCATAATTCACAAAGTACTCAGTTATCATTTTTCAGTTATCTACTGAGTTTTCTTCCACTTTGCATCAAATCCATGCAGGTTTCCTCTTAAACACTTAGATAATACTGAAACGTCATGCTCAGCCTTCACCGTTAGCTGACAACATATTGGGGCTTATGTAGGAAAGTCCTTGGTGGGAAAGTCATAATCTAGTCATCATAAATAATTCAATTATTTACTTATTCTCTATGGCTCCTTTTGAGGTCTGATATGCTCATGGCAGGTACTAATGCCAAATGTAACAGTAGGCATATGGTAGATTTGTATATACAGTTCTTGCAAAGTGGCACAAAGGATCCTAATTGTAGGCATTCTTGGTGCCACCAAATTCTTACTCCTTGTGATACTGTATTATGCTATATAGGTATTGAATTATAATTCTGTAAAATAAGCAAATTGGGGGGGGGGGGTAAAAATATGTATGAAATTAGTATTTTAAATGGATTTTTCAGGCCCAAATAGATTTTTATACTGTTGTATATTATAGTGAGTGATTTGAGAGGGTCAGACACCAGCACTCCGCATAGTTCAGCTGTTTCAGCTCCCCATCTACTAGTTACTTTCAGCACACAGAGACTGCTACAGCATCAGATCTGTAAAAGGTTCATGTGTTAGACCCCCGCAGATCAAATACTGATGACCAAACCTGTGGATCAGTAAGAAAAATCAATTTGCGGACGGCAAACCCTTTTAATGGGATAAGGGCTCATTTCTACGTTTAGGTCTATCTTCCTTTTGGAGGAGTTGTACTGGCTTGGTTATTTATTCCTAGATTATTCCTTAGTAGAGATGAGCGAACAGTGTTCTATCGAACACATGTTCGATCGGATATCAGGCTGTTCGAGATGTTCGATTCCATACGGACACCATGTGGAAAACTCCAAAAAAATTTGATTCCCCTCCCACCTTCCCTTGCGCTTTTTTTTTGCACCAATAACAGCGCAGGGGAGTTGCGACAGGAACTACGACAATGGGGGCATTGAAAAAAATCGAAAAAAGTCATTGGTTGCCGAAATCAGGTGACCCCCATTTTAAGATAAGATAAGATAAGATAAGATATTCCTACCCCCTGGGGCTGCTCTTCCTCTCTCCACTGGCCCTGACATGGCATCCCCCTCTCTGACCTCCAGGCCTCCCCTCCTCCAGACCTTGGATCCTGGTCAGGCTGACCCTACAGCCCTACATGCTGTGCCTCCTCTCCTGCCTCTTTCTGTTTCCCCACAAATTTCCATGGCCTCCTCCCCTGCGCCTCCATCCCTCTCTGCCTCTCCAGGGACATTGCTACCTCTTCCCCCCCGGGGTCACTCCTCACAGCCTTCCCAAAATGTTGAAGGTGACATGGACTATTCAGCTACTCCTGCTGCCCTGCGGGCTTCTATGGACCCTGACTTCTCTGATTCTTCTTCGTCCGCTTCTCCGTCCCGGGGGAAACCTAAACGCCCTAAGCTATCTGACATCTGGGAGTTGCTCCGTGCCATGCCTACTAAACTGGACATGGAGGCCATGGTCCGTAGAGTGGAGGAGAGGCAGGATAAACTGTTATCTGGTCTTAAGGGAGAGCTGCATTCGCTATCTACTCAAGTTTCTTCTCAGCAGCTCCGTACGGATTCCATTGATCAGCGCCTCCTGGAGGTTGAGAACACTTTGTCTACTCAACGCAAGTTCAATCGTCATTTGCTGCTGCAGGTGGATGATCAAGAGAATAGGGGTCGCCGGAACAATATTAAGTTGCGGGGCATCCCTGATGCGGTTTCTACAGGGGAGCTTCGTTCCATCGCTGTCTCGGTCTTTAACACAGTCCTCGCCAGGCCAATGGACACTGAGGTTAACATCGACAGGATCCACCGTGTGTTGGGGCCTAGGCGGGCCTCTTCTTCGGATCCGAAGGATGTCCTTTGTCGCGTCCACTTCTATAAAGAGAAAGAGGATATTCTTCAGGCTGCCTGGCACCATGGTCCGGTCCCGTTCCTAGACGGCTCGATTACCCTTCTCCCAGATGTCTCCCGACGTACCTTGGCCATGCGGCGCCTCCTCAAGCCCACTCTTCGCTCGATACTGGACTCAGGAGCTACCTATCGATGGGGCCACCCCTTCCACCTACAGGTCCGCCGGAACGGTGCTGTCTTTAACCCCTTAAGGACCAGGCCATTTTTTGGTTTCGCATTTTTGTTTTTCCCTCCTCACATTTCAAGAGCCATAACTTTTTCATTTTTCAGTTCACAGAGTCACATGATGGCTTATTGTTTGCGGGACAAATTGTACTTTGTAATGGCATCATTCAATATGCTGTGCAATGTACTGGGAAGCTGGAAAAAAATTCAGAATGAGGTGCAATTGGAGAAAAAATGCATTTGCGCCATTTTCTTATGGGTTTAATTTTTACAGCGTTCACTGTTTGGTACAAATGACATGTTACCTGTGTTCTACGTGTCAGTACGAACGCGGTGATACCAAATTTATATAGTATTTGAAATGTTTTGATACTTTTAAAAAAATGATAAACTTTGCAAAATAGAAAAAAATTTTTGTGTCATCATGTTCTAACACCTGTAACTTTTTCATATTTCCATGTATGGAGCTGGTTGTGGTGTCTTTTTATGCGGGACAAGATGACGTTTCTATTGATACCATTTGGGGAAAGATCTGATGGTTTGATCACTTTTTATTCAATTTTTTATAGGAGGCAAAGTGTTGAAAAAAACGCTTTTTGGCTGTTTTTATTTTTTTTGCCGCTACGCCGTTCGCAGTACGGGATAAATGTTTTAATATTCTAATAGTTCGGGCATTTTGGAGCGCGGGGATACCTAATATGTTTATGTTTAATGTTCTTTAATTACTTTTATAGCTAATCTAGGGAAAGGGGGGTGATTTGAACTTTTATATTTTTTTTTATTTTTTTAATACTTTTAAAAACTTTTTTTTTTCTTCTGTTACATTTATGATCAGACCCCTTAGGTACCTTGAAACCTAGGGGGTCTGATCGCTCATACTATTCACTGCAATACTACAGTACTGCAGTGAATAGCAGAATCCCAGCACTTCTATTAGACGATGCCTCTGGCATCGTCTAATAGATCTCGGGCAGAGACAAGCCTGGAAGCCTTCAATAGGCTTCCGGCTGTCATAGCAACCGATCACCGCCCTCATGTGACGTTCAGGAGGGCGGCGATCGGGGAAACATGGCGGCGCCCATGCCGCCTGCGCTGTTTACACGCTGCGGTCGCGTTTGACCGCAGTGTGTAAAGGGTTAACAGCAGCGATCGGCTCGGGCACCGACCGCTGCTGTTATTGGCAGGTCCTGGCTGTATGATACAGCTGGCATCTGCCGTGTATGGAGCGAGCTCAGCGTGTGAGCTCGCTCTATACATCCCCATGCGACCCATGACGTACAGTTACGTCAAGGGTCGCTAAGGGGTTAATCTACATTCCCCGGATCAGGCGGAGGCACTGGCCGACTTCTTGGATGTTCCGAGTCTGACCCTGCCGGACTGGTTGGACTACCCGCCTCCTCCTCCGACTGCTGGTCCGTCTTCCCCTCCATTGCCGCGGCAGGGGCGGCGCGCTGTGGACTCTGCTGCGGACCCTCTCCGCACATCTGTATCCTTGCCGGCTGTTTAGGACTTTGACGGGCCCGTCGCGGCCAGTTATTACTTGTATACTGTCGCCTTGATGCCACTCTTGTTGCTCTGTTTTTTCAGTGCCTTCTCTCTTCTTAGTGACTGATAAGTTTTGTGCCCTACGGGTGGGTGGCTCGGACCGCGGTCTTTGCTACTCGCTCGTGGTGTGGTTCGCCCCCCTCCTCTCTCTGGTCCGGTCGGGGCACCTAGGGATATAGATATCGTTCGCTGGGTGCTCCGATGGGTCTGGGGTCTGAGGACTGGTGAGCTTGAAGGTACCGTCGGTCATGCCGGGTTTTTCTTGGCCTCGGCCCCTTCAATCTCTTTCTCTTCTTTTGTTATGCTTTTGCCGTTGTGGGAATGGGTTGTTCTGGTTTTTGAGCTACCTCTCCCCCAGTTAGTTAGGCTTTGCGGCTCTCTGAGCGTATACTGCGGTGTGCCTTTGAGACCTGCACTAGTGGGATTGTCCCACTGTTTGGTGTTTTCCGAGCTTGGACTAGCTGAGCTCGGCTTTGTTTTGTTTTGTTTAGTTGTTTTTGTTAATCGTATTTGTTTTCTTTGCTTTCTTTGCCCCCCCCCCCTTTGTTCTTGCCCTCTTCTATCTCCCTCCTTCCTCTTCTCCCCTTTCTTCCCCCTCCTCCCCTCCCTTTCCCTTCCCCCCCCTTTCTCCCGTTCTGCTCTTTCCTTGGCGGGGGGCCCTGGGTCCAGACCATGGACTCCCTGGTTTTTTCCTCCATCAACGCGAACGGGCTCAATACTCCCGAAAAGCGTTCCTCCCTCTTGCGGTTGCTGTGGAGCAAAAAGTCTACCGTAGCGTTTGTGCAGGAGACGCATTTCCGAGAAGGCTCGGCGCCCTCCCTTTCCTCCCGACACTTTCCTGACGTTTACCACAGCTGTTTTTCTGAGTCTAAGTCTAGGGGGGTCAGCATTCTTATTGGTAGCTCAGTGTCCTGGAAGTTCCGGGCTGCAGTGTCAGATGACTCGGGTAGATTCCTGTTTGTTAAGGGGGAGTTGGCTGGCACCTTGTTCACATTAGCTAATATCTATCTTCCTAACTCTGACCAGGTTGGTTCCCTTGACTGTATTCTTGACAAGCTGTCGGACTTTGCTGAGGGCACTCTCTTGGTGGGAGGGGACTTCAACCTTGCCCTTGACCCGTCTGTTGACGTCTCTAGAGGTGTGTCTTACTTGCCCGCCCGGGCGCTTTGCCGGGTGTGCAGGCTCCTTCACTCCCACCAACTGATTGACGTGTGGCGCACGGTACATCCGGATGCTAGGGACTACTCTTTTTACTCTCATCCCCATGACGTTTACTCCAGATTAGACTACTTTTTTGTTCGACATTCTGACGTTCCCCTGCTGCGAGGTTCGTCGATAGACCCCATCACTTTTTCTGATCATGCGATGGTCCATGCTGTGCTAGCGTCCCCTGTTGCGCGACCTCGGGCCTGGCAGTGGCGTCTTAATGAGTCGCTCCTCCAGGACACCCCGACTTCGCTGGCAGTATCTTCCGCTCTTGATCTGTACTTCCGAGAGAATGACACGGGTGATGTTTCTCCTGTCACGCTCTGGGCTGCTCACAAATGTGTTATCCGGGGGGTGTTGGTCCAGCATGGTTCTCGTTTGAAGAAGGAGAGGTCCCGTGAACTCGCTGCCTTGATAGCAGATGTAGTATCGCTAGAACAGGCTCACAAACGTGCACACGCACCGGAGGTTCGTTCTGCTCTTCTTATGGCCCGTAGAAAGCTGCGTGAACGTCTCGATGTCAGGACTAGATGCCTTCTGGCTCGTGGTCGCCGGCATTTTTATGAATATGGGAACAAGTGCAGCAGGACTTTAGCTCGGTCCTTGCGGGAACAACGCTCCCGTAATTTTGTCCCTCGTATCACTGGGTCCGCCGGTGCGAATCTCACGGACCCGTCTCGCATTGCTGAGGAATTCGCTAGTTTTTATCGTCGCTTGTATAATCTCTCCTCCTCGCCTACGTCTTCGCCGGATTCCCTACTCCTCCCCGCGATTAGACGTTATCTCCGTGACTCCGGTCTGCCTCGTTTGCCTGACGATGTTCTGTCCTCGCTGGAGGACCCTATCACGGAAGAGGAGGTTGCCTTAGCCCTTAAATCTATGCAACCTAGCAAGGCCCCTGGTCCAGATGGCCTTCCCGCCTCTTACTACAAAAAGTTCTCTTCCCTGCTCTTGGGGCCCCTGGCACGTGCCATTAATTCCATTTCGTCTGGCGCCCCTCTCCCCCACGATCTTACCAGAGCCCATATTGCCGTCATCCATAAGGAGGGTAAAGACCCGGCATTGTGCTCCAGCTATAGACCCATCTCCCTTCTCAATGTTGACTTGAAGATTTTTTCTAAGGTCTTAGCGACACGTCTAGCCCCTCTCCTACTTGACTTAGTGGACGCCGACCAGGTTGGCTTTATTCCTTCCCGCGAGGCTAGGGATAACACCGTGAAGGTTCTCAATGCCGTTCATTTCCCTCGCTCTCGTGCTCTCCCGCTCTGCCTTCTCTCCACGGACGCAGAGAAGGCATTTGACCGGGTGGGTTGGCCC
Organism: Leptodactylus fuscus; assembly: GCF_031893055.1. Classification (NCBI taxonomy): domain Eukaryota; kingdom Metazoa; phylum Chordata; class Amphibia; order Anura; family Leptodactylidae; genus Leptodactylus; species Leptodactylus fuscus. The sequence continues at coordinate 73,558,399 of NC_134270.1, forward strand.
TTTCTCTTTGAGGTCCTGTCCCATGTTGGTCTTGGCCCTGTAATGCAGTCCTGGATCTCCTCATTGTATTCTAACCCCTCGGCATCCACTAGGGTCAACGGGATTCTCTCCTCCCCCTTCCCGATCAGTAATGGCACGCGCCAGGGCTGCCCCTTGTCCCCTTTGATTTTTGTTCTCACCCTCGAGCCCCTCCTTCGGAAGATTCGGGCCAACTCCGCCATTCTGGGCCTCGAGATGGGGAGAAGTCATATTAAAATTGCGGCCTATGCGGATGATCTCTTGTTCTTCCTCCGTGACCCAGCTATTTCTCTCCCCGTCTTGATGTCCGAATTGGGCGAGTTTCACCGCCTTACCAACTTTAAAATTAACTACCAGAAGTCCGAGGCTCTTGATGTCTCCTTGCCGACGGGTCTCCGGTCCTCTTTAGCTCTTGCCTTCCCCTTCCGCTGGTCTAGCTCGTCCATCAAATATCTGGGTGTCTGGATTTCTGGAGACCTTGATCGTCTCTTCGTTGACAACTTTCTGCCTCTTCTTCGGACTGTGCGCCTGGATTTACAAAAATGGACCAGGGGTACCTATACCTGGTTTGGGCGATGTGCTATCTATAAGATGAATGTGATGCCTAGACTCCTCTATCTTCTACAAACTCTGCCCATCCACATTCCTTCTAGTTTTTTCAGATCGCTCTACTCTGACCTGGTCCGTTTCATTTGGCAGGGCAAGCGTGCCAGGCTAGCTCGCTCCACTCTGACCCTCCCGAAGCAGGTGGGTGGCTTGGGTCTCCATGATCCACTCCGCTATTATGAGGCCGCTCTTCTGCAGAGAGTGATTGACTGGTGCTGCCACTCCTCCTTCAAACAGTGGATTTCCCTAGAGGGTTCTTTTTCCCCACTTCCGCTTCATCTGTTCCCCTGGCTGGACTCTGCCGTTCCCTCTGCTCTTAGTTCCCATCCCACCATTGGGCCCACTCTCAAGGTATGTAGGCGTCTCTTTCAGAAGGACTCCCTTTCTCCTTCCCCGTCCCCCCTTTTTCCGATATTGGGCAACCCGGCTTTTCCGGCTGGGCTCTCCCCGGGTCCGTTTCGTGCCTGGCGTGACGCGGGTGTACAGAGAGTTCTACACTTCTGTTCTGGAGGTTTGTGGCGCCCCCTCGGGGACCTACACGTAGACCAGGATCTCCCTCCTCTCGGCCCTTGGAGAGGGTTACAACTCTCTCACTTTTTGTCCTCTCTGCCTGGTCCCGGCGACTTTGATCGGCCTCTTACGGATTTTGAGAAGGCCTGTACTGGCACCGGTCTCTTGCGTCATTCCCTCTCGGAGCTCTACTTGGTGTTGGTCTCCCCTCCTCCGGACCACAGGCCCTCCTTTTTGACTAAATGGGAGTCGGATCTTGGCCTGTCCTTTTCGGACACGGATTGCAATAGGATCCTGGAGCTTGCTCATAAGAGCTCCATGGCTTGTAAGTTCCAGGAGGCGGGTTATAAGATCCTCACTAGATGGTACCACGTTCCGTCTCTGCTTCATAGGATCTTCCCGTCTACCTCCCCGCTTTGTTGGCGGTGTGGTTTGGGGGAGGGGACTCTCCTTCATGTTTTCTGGAGCTGCCCCGTGTTGTGTGACTTTTGGGAGGGAGTCCATCGTCTGACATCCCAGATCTTTCAGACTTCTCTACCCTTTACCCCGGCTTTTTTCTTGCTCCATCTTTCCGATTTTCCCCGACGGGCGTACCGTAAATCCGCGGTCAGACACTTGATCAACGCTGCCAGAGCCTGTATCCCTGCTCTCTGGAAATCCCCGAATCCCCCTTCTCTTCGCCATTGGCTCCGCAAGGTGGAGGACATCCAAGCTATGGAAGATCTTACAGCGTCTCTTCATGACGCCCATGGGACTTATTTGACTGCCTGGACTCCGTGTATCCTATTCCAGGGGTCGCAGCAGTACAAGGATATCTTGGGGTAGGTTTTGGTGCGGGCCCGGGCTCCCCCCCCCCCTTCCCTTTTCTATGCCCTCTGTTTACCTCCCTCCCCTTACCCCCCTTCTCTGCCTGCCACCCCCCCCCCACCCCCCGTCCTTTCCCTGTTTCTTTATGCCTCCGACATGATCGGTTAATTTTCGAACGCTCCTGGTTCGACACTTATTGTTTTGTTGTGTCTTACTGGGCCTCGTTGTTGTTGCTGGCCCTTCCTGTTTTGTTTTGCCTCTACTTGATTGCAGTGGCGATCTGTCGTTATTCTTGTTTTTTTTATGTATCATAAATAAAGAAGTTATTAAAAAAAAAAAAAAAAAAAAAGATAAGATATTCCTTTAATAGTCCCACAATGGGGAAATTTCAGTGATACAGTTTCATAGATGGTACAGTAGTATATAACAGGAGAGCAACACATACAAGCTCATGACAGAGAAATCCTAGGAATCAGAGCAACTAAAAAAGAAAGAAACACAGACACACTGCAGGATCATTTAGTTCTCTGTGCGGATTGATGTTAATAATAATAATAATAATAATAATAATAATACAGCCAACTTGGTTGGAGGACACGAGGAGGGGTCACAGTATGTAGATATAACAAGCAGAAATTTTTGCAGAGGTGGGGGACATATGCAGCTATTATGATAACATGTGGTAGTTCTTGGTAGGTGGTGAGATCTCCTGCTCAGAGCTGATAGTTCGGTATCTTGTATCAGCACTATTGTCCTTTTAACCACAAAAAAAAAAAAAAAAAGACGAATAGAATAAAATTTAGACGAATAGTGGATTTCAAATCCAGGTCATAGGAGACTGTGAACTTTGTGACTATGAGACAGGGATAGATGTACAGGCAGGGATAGCTAGGGATAACCTTTATTTATGTGGAAATGTTATTAAAAATTACTTTTTGGGGCTCTATCGGGTGTGTAATTGTTTTTTTTGTGAGATAAACTTTTTCCCATAGGAATGCATTGAGCAGCGTTGATTGACCGAATGAGATACAGAAGATGTGCAGAGACTCAGCAGTGTTGAGCCAGTTCTGCTCAACTACACTGTGTGCCGGTCGGCTCTGCTGTGCGAGTTCGGCACACACTCAGCTCTGCTGATTCTGTATACTGATTCTATATACTGGCCAATCAACGCTGGCCAATGCCAGCGGTGATGCAGAGCTGAGTGTGTGCCGAGCTCGCACAGCAGTGCTGACCGGCACACGGTGTAGTTGAGCAGAACTGGCTCAACACTGCTGAGTCTCTGCACAGCAGTGGTGAGTGTGTGCACTCGCTCAGCTCTACTGCATCACCGCATACCCATAGGATTGCATTGGCCAGCGTTGATTGGCCAGCCTTCGGCCAATCAGCCGCACAGTCTAAGATCGCTCCACACCAGTCTCCATTCAGGTCCGACCTTAGACTCCGCCTCCTCCGGCAGAGCCAGCGCTGATTGGCTGGAGACTGGCCAATGCATTCCTATGGGTATGCGGTGATGCAGCCGAGCTGAGCGAGTGCACACACTCGCCACTGCTGTGCAGAGACTCAGCAGTATTGAGCCAGTTCTGCTCAACTACACCGTGTGCCGGTCAGCACTGCTGTGCGAGCTCGGCACACACTCAGATCTGCATCACAGCTGGCATTGGCCAGCGTTGATTGGCCAGTATACAGAATCAGTATACAAAATCAGCAGAGCTGAGTGTGTGCCGAGCTCGCACAGCAGAGCCGACCGGCACACGGTGTAGTTGAGCAGAAGTGGCTCAACACTGCTGAGTCTCTGCACAGTAGTGGTGAGTGTGTGCACTCGCTCAGCTCAGCTGCATCAGAGCCAGCGCTGAGTGGCCGAATTCTGAATTTTCCCATAGCATTCCTATGGGAAAAAGTTAGCTTGCGAAAATTGCAAGCTGACAGGGATTTCCATGTAATAAAGTGACTTTTATGCCCCCAGACATGCTTCCCCTGCTGTCCCAGTGTCATTCCAGGGTGTTGGTATCATTTCCTGGGGTGTCATAGTGGACTTGGTGACCCTCCTGAGACGGATTTGGGTTTCCCCCTTAACGAGTATATGTTCCTCATAGACTATAATGGGGTTCGAAACCCGTTCGAACAGTCGAACAGTGAGCGGCTGTTCGAATCGGATTTCAAACTTCGAACATTTGGGTGTTCGCTCATCTCTATTCCTTAGGCTTCTTTGAAAGCCATGAATTAATCTATCAGGAGTTATCTTCTAAAAGGTGGCACTAGGAGAATGTTCCTATTTTCCATCAGTGAGGTCTTATTTGCATATTCCTTACCCAGAATTCTTAGCAGGGCATGCATAGTCTAATAAGTCCATTTACCGTCTCTTCCTAATGAGACACATTACCCTATCTGACCCGAGATATTAAAACAAGCATTCATAGTTACAGATGTGCACTCGAGACCTTCATCTCTTGCTCTTAATCTCACAGATGAAAAAAAAAAAATTATAAAAAATTAATTTTCTGAAATTGTACTAGGCATTTGGATTATAATGTACTGTATGTGGCTGCATTCTGAAGAATTCCAGTTGTGAGAACAGAATAATGTGCTCTTGGTACTCAGGTGCTGTACGTCATATACAGTAATGGGCCTCATTCTACTTATAATTTACTGTTTCCTAGTGAACTTTCTTGAGAACAGGATCAGCCCTTGCCATAGTAGTGCAATATGCACTTAAAGCGAGACATCTGCTTTATGTTCTGGGATTGTCTATACATTTTACAGAACCCAGATATAATGTCTTCCTTATGACTTTAGATAGTAATGATACAGCACAATGGGATATCAGGATGGTGCACAGAAAGGGACTCAGTCCATACTCAACTCGCAAGAATAATTCTGGAACTCAAATCATTTATACAGCTAAATCCCCTTCAATTTTATTAGCAGGCCAAAACAATGTCAGCATGATGTTTATAGGACGTTCATCAGACAGTGGAGAGAGACAGGAATCCAAAGGACAGAAGGTAAGAGAGCCGTAGCTGTGGAGGGAATAGCGGCGTACCATGATTAATAAAGAATCTGTAGTAGATCAGCGCAACATACGATGTGCTTGTGTATACTCATCTGTAGTTACTTCTTCATGACATCACCTCATCTGTTTTTCCCTAGAGGGTACCATGTTCCTTCACCAAACCTACCTGTACAATGTAATATAACTTTTAGTTGTAACATCTGCATACTGGTTTATTTCAAGAAGTATTTTTTACAAAATGGCAGCAGTCACAAACGTAACTTGAGCTTTGGAGCCCCAATGCAAGGGAAGAAGTTTATACCAGTACACAATCATACAAAACTACTGTAGTAGGTTCAAGAAAATAAATGAATGGATTTTTAGTATATTCAGTATTTTGTAGGGTTCCTTGTGATGAATTATTTTGGGAAAGAGCATAACCTGACAGCCTTTAGGGAATCCAGTCATTTGTAGCCAATCGCCACTTTTGTAAATCAGAAATTGGTGATCATTTATAGTATTTCAAATGTTTCTTAGATATAGGGCAATTGTGTTAGTTCTATAGATAATCCAAGTCACAATATAGGAGGGGTATTTTATTGTTCCACTGCTATTCATGGGACTGTTGGTTTATTGGCCTACAACACAATACCAGGTCATATATGAAGATGTGGGCACTAGTATAGTGATATAGCTGTCACAAAAGCTTACTGAAGATATAGTTATAGGATGCCAGACACAATCGTACCAAACAGTAGAGCAGCTAGAAAGAGCAAGACACTGGACATGGCGGCAGTAGAGAGTAGGATAGGAGGAGCAGAGTATGACAACAACTCTTACCATACACCTCTGCAGTACATTGCATAAATCAGTGGACCACCAACAATCAAGTACATATAAAATACTGTACCATTTGACCTCTGAAGCAATAATTGTACCAATGACCATGAGTAAAAGGACCCTGAATGTATCACTAACAGACAAAACATAGTCTGTAAGTACAGTAAGTACTTTATGTGCTGACCACCAGCGACTGAGAACTGAATTACCAAATATATTTTTGTCTTTATTTGAAATTTATTGGATCATCAAAGTGACTGTCCCAGCAAAGCCAAGAATGAAGTTATGCTGTCATCTGAATGGTAACAATTCCTATTCAGTTGTCTTCTACATTCTATTACCACTCAACCATCTGTATAATAAAAAGTTTGAGTCATTGATTCTTGCTTAAAGAGGTCTTCCCATATACATATTTATATTTAACCCCTTTCCGCCGATGGCACTTTTTGACTTCCTGACTAAGCTCGATTTTTCAAAACGGACATGTGTCACTTTATGTGGCAATAACTTTGGAACACTTTAACTTACCAAAGTAATTTTGAGATTTTTTTTTCGTAACACATTGTACTTCATGTTAGTGGTAAATTTTGGTTGATATGTTTTGTGTTTAATTATGAAAAAATAGGAAATTTGGTGGAAATTTTGAAAAATATACATTTTATAAAGTTTGAAATGATGTGCATTGCATACAGAAAGTCAGACCGCCAAAATTATATCCTAAATCTCATGTCCCAGATCTCTGCTTTATGTTGGCATCAAACTTTAGTCACCCTTTTATTTTTTACGGACATTAGAAGATTTACAAGTGAAACAACAATATTCAAAATTTTCAAGAAATTTCCAAAACCCATTTTTTAAAGGACTAATCCAGTTATGAAGGGGTTTTGAAAGACCCTTGTATTAAACCCCCCCATAAATCACCCCATTTTCAAAACTGCACCCCTTAAATAAGCCAAAACAACATATACCTAGTAATTTAACCCTATAAGTGCTTAACAGGAATTAATACAAAATGGAGGTGACATTTTCAAATTTGATTTTATTTTACTAATATTTTCGTTTAGCCCTAGAATTTGCACATTCACAAGGGGTTAAAGGAGAAAACGTATCCCACAATTTGTTAGGCAAGTTCTCCCGACTACCATAGTACCCCACTTGTGGGTGTAAAATAATATATGGACGCACAGCGAGACGCAGAAGGGAAGGCGCGCCAAGGAGCTTTTAGAGGGCAGATCTGGCTGTGACCAGTTTCAGGCACCATGTCGCATTTACAGAGCCCTTGAGGAGTCAAAACAGTGGAAACCTCTAGAAAGTGACCCCCATTTTGAAAAAAACCGCACCCCTCAAAGAATTTATCAAGTGATGTAGTGAGCATTAGTAACCCCGAAGTGAATGTGTAAGCTGTGCGGAGTAAATTGGGTACACCAAATCCCATTCTATTTTCCCACTAGCTCCTATGATACAGACGGGGAAGAGGGGCATTCTGGGGGATCAGCGCTGGTGTATTATCTCTCATAAGCTCTAAATATGGGGTGTCCCCTGAAAACGCTCGAACAGCTTACACATTTCCTTCTAGTCGCAGCCACTTATGTCCTAATGATTTGGCGACTTTTGGGGTTTTTGTCTTCACATTGTACAAGCTAGATTTTTATTTTTATTTTCTGGCAATGTGGCCATATGAGGGCTTGGTGTTTGCGGTATTAGATGTGCTTTTCAATGCCACCATTTTGGGGCCTGTAACTTATTGACTACATTTGATTAACTCTTTCTGGGTGGGATGTAAAAGGAAACATCAATTCTGGCATTACTTTTTAGCATTTATTTTTTTTCCCGTGCAGCGTACAGCATAAGTAACATGTGACCTTTATTCTGCAGGTCGGTACGGTTACGGCGATACCTCATTTATATTATTTTTTAAAGTGTTGCTATTTGTGCAGAATAAAATTCAATTTAGGGAAAAAAATCTACTATTTTTGCATCGCCATCTTCTGAAAGGCATAACGTTTTTATTTTTCGCTAGACAGAGCTGGTTGAGGGCTTATTTTTTGCGGGAAGACCTCTTATTTTTATTGGTACCATTTTGGTTTTCATCTAACCATTTGATTACTTTTTATTGAACATTTTGTAAGGGAAAGGTGGTGAATAATCATTATTTTGTGCGGTTTTCTACGTTTTTTTTTTACGCCGTTCGGGTTAAATAATGTTTTAATTTTATTGTTCAGGTTATTACGGACGCGGCGATACCAAATATGTAATTTTTTTTCTCTTTTTCTTTATTTTACATAATAAAACATTTTATATGGGGAAACCGGCGCGGGGGGTGCCGATCGCCACCATTTTCAAACGAAACCCCGGAGGTGCCGGCGGTCAACATGACCGGCATAGCAGGGGTTAACACCCGCGATCGGACCCGGTTCCGACCGCGGGTGTTACAGAGCATTGTCAGCTGTGTATTACGGCTGACACCCGCAGCGCATGGTGCGCACACAGGTTCTGTGTGCGCACCATGCATCCGCAGTAATAGTACGGCGGAATGCGTGAAGCCCTTCCCTGCAGCGCCGTACTATTACGGCGCATGTCGGGAAGGGGTTAAAAAAGTAGAAAATAAAAAAATTGCAAATACAAGTATTTGACAATTTTGTAAAACTTTAAGGCCGAGGCCACATATAGTGAAAATGCTGCATTTTACACTACCTGAAAAGTGGATGGGATTTTGGTTAATCCTATTCACACACTGCAGAAAAATATCTGCAGCGTAAATGCTGCGATTTTAAAAATGCCAAGTGTTTTTGTAAATCTCAGCATGTCAATTATACCTAGAATAATAGAATAATAATAGAATTATACCTACGGAAACTCTGATGTTTTCTGTATAGGTATAATAATGACAGAAAATCTGCAGAGGAAAACTCTGGACTCTCTGTGAAAAACAATGCATAAAAAAACCACAATGCGTTTTTTGGCTGTGGCTTGCTATGTGGGACCTTAGCCAAAAGATTTTTTTAACAATTTTAGTGATGACCGTGTCTTTTGTCTTGATTGGTTGCCAATGAATACAACCACAAAGGCGGGAACTTTCTATGGTCTGAAACTTGTCAGAAACCCAACCATGATTATTTACCATGGACAGGTAATCAGGCAGGGTCATTACATGCATGAGAAGTTACCCACAGCCACAATAATTAAGTTTCTGACATATGCGAGACTGCCTCTAAGGCCTTGTTCGGACCCCCCCACACACACACACATCCCAGTCTATGGGGACCGTGCAGTGAAACTACACGGTCCCCATAGACTATAATGGGGTCCGTGTGCTTTCCGCACGGTCTTCACACAAGTCATGCGGACAGGAAAGTACTACTTCTCTGTCTGCATGATCCATGCGGAGACTGTGCGGAAAAAACACAGACCCCATTAAAGTCTATTGGGACCGTGTGCTTTCATTGCACACCGCTTGCCAATGCATTCGGAATGTGAAAGTAACCACTCAGATGCTGTGGTCGCATTTGACTACGGTATCTGAGTGGTTACATGCCCATGATCAGAGTCATCTGATCTCTTATCACTCTGATTTGAAAAAAAATCTACAGCAGAAAAACTGCATTTTAAAAATCGCAGAATGTCAATTGTACTTACAGAAATGCTACAATTTTCCATATAAGTATGAAAACTCTGTGGACATTCCTTGAAAAACACTGCAGAAAAAAATGCAATGCGTCTCCACTGCAGTCTTTTCTGCAGTTTTTTCTTTTTTTGCTGCAGCTTACTATGTAGGGCCTTAGCCTAAAACTGAATCCCACATTTCAAAAATGCAGTGTTTTACAAGTGAAGTGGATTGGATAAGTGAATGAGATTCTGACTAATTTCATCCACACATTGCAGAAAAAAAATCTGCAATGGAAAAGCTGCAATGGAAAACCGGCGGCCATTTTTGGGAGGCCGCTCTTGCTCTTGTAGTTCAATACATGAGCATACTGTGCAGGCATCGGATGTTGGACCGACACAGAAGACAGAAGAGGCGGGGTTGCAGCTGAAGATGAAGGCATCGCTGGAGAGAGCTCTCTGGCAGCAGTAGGGACGCCCCCATCGCTGTTTGAGTGCTGGGGCCCGCCCCCATTGCTGCGGAGAACTAATTTGCATACCGGTTAAAACTGGTATTTCTAAGGAACGGTGCCGCGACGACCATGTCTAAAGTTAACAGACGAATAGCCTTTCTAATGGCTATTCCGACGTCTAAAGCACAAAAAAAGCAATTTAGTGGCAGAATCCCTTTAAGTCTCTTGTGTCTTTTAAGGTTTATGGTAACTATAGTGAAGGTGTAATTACCATGTGTAACATGAGATCAATAATTATCTAGTCAAGACATTGATTTTATATTTGGGTCAATAAATGTTTCAAGAGTCCATTTTTCAGGCATTATACATTCCCACAGATAATAGTTACAGAAAGGCTAAGCTAGCTCATTTTCTGGAAACAATTTGCTATTACATTTTCTCTGTGGCGTTCATTTGGGGGCAGCCATAGGAAGTTGAGTTGATCTGTGACAATACTGTATAGTCTTTTCACTAAACAATTAAACTCAATTGTGAGGACTGACAAAATACTGTCTAGATGGAAACAATTCACGGAGAAAGGGTTACGGGTTTGTAACAGTGCAAAGAAAACATATAAAGACCCAAGAGATGAAAACTAATCTACATCTTATGTTTTCCTTATATTAATGACAGATTTGTAACAAGTGACAGATCACGTTTGATAGTCTATTTGACAGATATGTTTCATAAACAAAACAGATATTAATCCCTTCCTGATGCAGCCATTTTTGTTTTTGTTTTCTACTACCCTACTCACCACTAGAGATGGGCGATCCTCCAGGATTTGTTTTGTTTCAAGTCCAAGTGGTTTGGTCCAAAGACTTGTTTTGGACCAAATAACTTTGGTACAAACCAGAGCTTAAGTTGGCTGAAAAACAGTGTATGACGCTGCCAGAGCTCCAAGAAACCCATCTAGCCAATTTCTAGCTCTTTAAGGCTAGGTTCACATCTGAGAGGTCCTGAGAAGTTTGCCAATCTCTAGTTGAGAGTAGGGTAGTAGAAAACAAAAAGCAAATACAAAAATGGCTGTAGTAGAAAGGACTTTTGTAGTAGAACTTTTCTCTCCACCGAGTTGAGTATAAAAACGGGGTCTGCAGGTTTCCAGAGGTAACCACTGTTTTAGTGGTTGAGTAACTCTTGGGGTCAGTTCACACGTGAGCAAAGGGGAGGTTTTTGACAGCGGATTTCGCTTCAAAAACCGCCCCTTTACAATGGTGGTCTATGTAGACCGTCGGGCTTCTTTTTTCCGCTAGCAGCGGGCTGTTATCAACACACACTTCAAAAACCTCTGATGGTAAGGGGCTGCATTAGTGCATATTGCATGAGCGGCGTATTTATAGTATCTTGAAAGGCAATATCAATGCTGAGCAGTATATTGAGGTTTTAGAACAACATAAGCTCCCATTCAGACACTGTCTTTCTCAGGGAAAGCCTAATATATTTCAGCAGGAGAATACTAAACCCCATACTGCATTCATAACAATAGCATGGTATGGTTAGGTGCTAAAATGGCCCACCTGCAGTCCAGACCTTTCTCCAATACAAAACATATAACTAGAGCAAAATAGAACAAAATTATCATGGATGGACACCACGCACCGTAACTCTAAAAGTCATCTGGGTGTGTCAAGTCATGTTTATTATTCATGGAAACAAACCAGGAAGAACGCACACCAGGAACGATAAGAAATATATTAACGTACCCCTGACAAAGCTACATGTGGAGGCAGCAATATGTGGGGCTGTTGGCTACTAACTGTCCGTCTTCTGGGTCATTGGTCTTCCGATATGATTTTTTGTTCTAGATATGTGTGTTTTATATTGTTATTGGTGTAACTACCGGGGTAGCAGCTGCCACCAAGCCCCCTAGTGTTCCGGGCCCTGTGGCAGCTGCTACCCCGATAGTTACACCAATAACAATATAAAACACACATATCTAGAACCACTGCAAATTTTTTTTTAAAAAAAACCTACTGGCGTAACTACAGCAGGTAACGGGCCCTATTTACTGCAGTGCTGGGGGCTGCCTGAAGATGAATGCAGAGAGGAGAGGAGCTTCCTCCTCCACAGTCCATCTTTTAACAGTAGTAAAACCAGCAATTGCTGGATGCACTACTATACCCAAGCAGAGGCCGCCTGCTGTCCGGGCCTCTGCTGCCTCCCGGCACTTGCATAATGACAGCAGGCAGGAGAAACTTCTATCTCTTGCCCGCTGTCCCCAGGCCGTGTTCCGGCATCTATACTAGTAGATTGAGACATAACGTCATCAAAGGTCCTTTGACCTACTAACATAGAATCACTGTCTTTTGTGGGCGGAACTGTCCGAATTATACAAGTCAGTGTACAATAAAGGGGAATGGGTTGTAGGTAGAGATGAGCGAACACTGTTCGGATCAGCCGATCCGAACAGCATGCACCCATAGAAATGAATAGAAGCACCTGTGACGCCGGCCGGACGCCGGCAAAGTCAGCGTCACAGGTGCTTCCATTCATTTCTATGGGTGCGTGCTGTTCGGATCGGCTGATCCGAACAGTGTTCGCTCATCTCTAGTTGTAGGCTATCTGTGAGGAAGAGCGCTACATGGATGTGCAGGGTGTGTGTGAGAAAGTCTGCAAATCCATTCCTTCCTTTCTCACACAAAACCTGAACACCCATGTACTCCTCTTACTCATAGTCTGCACCCCCCATGTGAGCAAGAGGAGGGAATGGGTGGTGCAGGATGTGTGTGAGCAAAGAGGGTGATGTGGGGGCGCAGGATGTGTGTGAGAAAGAAGGGGGAATGGGGGTGCAGGATGTGGGTGAGCAAGAGTGTGGTGGAATGGGGGGTTCCCCCCTCCACATCACCCTCTTGCTCACACCCCAATTTCCCCTCTTGCTTATACACACATTGAACCCCAATCACCCTCTTATTCACATAACACCTGAACGCTCATGTATCCCTCTTGGGGGGGGGGCATGTCAAAAGTTTGCCACGGGCCCCACCATTCCTAGTTACGCCACTGTATATTGAGTACACTTTTCTAGAGATACCATTGGTTATTAGTAATAAACTAATACATTTCTTATCCTTCATGGTGTCCATCCTATGAAATGTACTTTTTACAATAGAAAAAATTTGGCGCATTTTATAAACGAAAAACTTAGGCAATGAAGCCCCAGGACTGTTAAGAAGCTAGAATCCTACATCAGGCAAAATTAGGGCAATGTTTACCTCCCAAAACTCCAGCAATTGGTCTTCTCACTCACAGTATTGTAAGAAGAAAAGACATGCTTCCTATTTTTTCCTATCTACTAACTTGCTACTATAACATGAAGTAGAGTGTATCACAAAAAGTAAAAGCTTTTCAAAGTAAGATTTGTAGAATTTCAAAAAGGTGATTTTAGGCTGTGTTCTTTAGGGGTTAATCATGATACTGAGTGATTCAATGTGGTCACTTGTAAGGAGATAGTTGTCCATTATGTAAATTATATATCTTGAGAAAAAATGAGAAGCCTAATCCTTGATTTATAGATCTGTGCACAATGAATCCACGCAGCTCCCTTGTAGTAAGGGAATTGGCACCAAAGTTAGACGGAAAGTTGATTCTTACCAGTTGTCAAGGTAGAAAGCCATTGGTCATGGTTTGCAGTAGGAATTTTGCACCAGCCCCTTAGTATGGTCATCTACTAAGGCCATTGGCAGGGCTGTGGAGTTAGGGAGCCTTCGCATGGAGTTTACGCCCCGCTCATTCTGAACGTAACAATGGGAGGTTTTTTTACCTATTGCTTTCAATGTGAAACGCGCGTATGCTGGCACCCATTGAAGTCAATGGGATCTGTTTTTTACGCCCCTCACTCTGAATGAGTTTACGTTCAGAATGGAATTGGGTGGAATAAGAATTGGAAAAAATGTTCTGACTACAGCTTCAGATTAAAAATGCCAACTAGAATATATTACTAACCCCTTCTTGCACCATGAATCAACAACATATCATGAAAAGTTACAATCTCCCAAACCATGACCTACTATTACATCATGGGCAAGGCACCCACTCAGGAGTTTTTATGGTGCATTGGAGATTGGGTGTCAGCTAAAATATACAGCTGACACCCAACTGTAGTCAGAGCTAGCCTCTCATTGTGGATGTTCATGACTGCGTCATTCAAGGGGTTTTGTGTAGCGGTACACCCTGACTGACGCTCACTTGCCATGTAAATGTATTTATTTCAAAAGTATTAAAGGGATTCTACCATTAAACTACCTTTTTTTCTAATGAACACGTCGGAATAGCCTTAAGAAAAGCTATTCGTCTCCTACCTTTAGACGTGGTCTCCGCCGCGCCGTTCCGTAGAAATACCGTTTTTTACCGGTATACAAATGAGCTCTCCGCAGCAATGAGGGTGGGCCCCAGCGCTGAAAGGCCGATGAGCGCATCCCCATTGCTGCCCGAGAGCTCTTTCCTGCGCCGCCTCCTTCTTCTGCAGCAACTCCGCCTCTTCTGGCTTCTCTTGCTCTTGTAGTTTGATACAGGAGCATAGAGAGGCCACTCCAAAATGGCCGCCGGCCGACTCCTGTATTGAACTGCAAGAGCGGCTACCCAAAAATGGCCGCCGGCTACAAATGCCGGAGCTCAGCGTTAAAGCTGGAGCTGAGCTGTGACAGCTCCTGCTTTAAATGCCTATGTATTCAGCTCATCGGCGTCCGACCGGGACCATTTTGTTAGGTCCTGGCCGCGCCGCGGGGCCCCGCTAAGCGTGGGGCCCCGGGCGGTTGCCCGGCTCGCCCGGCCCTGGATCCGCCCCTGAATACACGACTATATTAAACCCAGAAAATAGCCCTTTACCATATAAAATTATTTTGTATGTAAAGAAACACATACATATTTCTTATCACAACGTCAGTAACAACCCATATAATAATACTTATGTCATAAATGTAAAATAAAATTAACAAAAGCTAAAAGTAATGATTTTTCACTATGTCACCTTACAAAATATGGAATAAAAAGTAATCAAAAAAAGTATATTCGTCCTGGTTATTGAACTGTCTGCGGGCCACAGAAACTTAACAATGTGTTATTTATAGAAAGAACCTATTTAAGATATTGTTGCACTGATATGACTCCCCAATGCTGCTTCATTATTTTAATGCTGCTATACCAGATGCTTTTTGTGGTGTGGTGCCTGTCCAGTTAACTTGATCTATCTTTTTCAGTCAATTTCCCCTAGTGCAACCTTTTTGGAGGCAGGTCCAAAACCTGATAGATCATCTCCCCAAAACATTTCTCTTTAACCTGCCACTGGAACTTCTTGGGGAAAAAAAAATACCCTGTAGTTGCTCCTGCATTTTCTGACCTTAACTAGTTGCCTCATTGAAAACCATTTGATGACAACCCCCAAATTCAGAATGCTGGATTTGAAGAAAAAGTGCATTTGTGCGACTTTCTTACGGGCTTCGTTACTATGGCGTTCACTGTGCGGCCAACATGACCAGTCACCTGTATTCTATGTTTCAGTATGATCCCAGGGATATCAAAATTATATGATTTAATTTACATTTTAACCGCTTAACAAAAATCCAAATCTTTGCCATTTTTTTTCTAAAGGTTGCCATATTCTAGTGATTACCAAAATGATCCAGGTGGACCCCCAGGGGTCCACGGGAGACTCGACGGGGGTCTACATTGGAGCTAATCTTCACATTTTTTGACGAGTTGTGGGAATATAGTAGAAATGTAGCAGCAGGGGGTCCACCGAAACCAGTAAAATTTTAAAGTGGTCTACGAGAAAAAAAAGGTTTGGGAACCTCTGCTATATTCTGACAACCGTAACGTTTTTGTACTTCCGTGTACAGGGATGCATAGGGCGTCTTTTTTTGTGGGACCAGATGTTCTTTTTAGTTCTACCATTTTGGGGAATTGCTAATGCTTTCATCACTTTTTTATTCAAATTTTTATCAAAGGCAAAACTGTGAAAAAACGTCAGCTTGGCACTTTTGATTTTTTTTCCCCACTACGGAGTTCACCTTACAAGAAAAATATTTTTATAGATTTGTAGCACAGGCGTTTTTGGACACAGGGTTACCTAATGTGTATGTGTTTCACAGTATTTAAGTACTATGATTTCTAGGGAAAGGGGGGTGATTTCAATTTTTGATTTTTTTAATTTTTTTTTAGATTTCTTTTAATTTTAAGTCTTGTTTTATGCATTTATTAGACCCCCTAAAGGTCTTGAACTCAGGGGGTCTAATCACTAACGCAATGCATTACAATGCTAATGCATTGCAATGCATAAAAAAAAAAACAAAAAAACATTGTTACTTTTGCAGGCTATATGGAGTAGCTGCAAGGCTCCCAGCTGTCATGCCAATGGGAGGCCAGCCCCGGAGCTTCCCAGATAGATATTGTGCGGATAGATATTGTGGGGAAGGTAGCTCAGTAGCAGCAATAGTGCGAACCCAACCAGTTAGAGACAGGGAAACAATGTCTGGTGCAAACAGGTTTATTTGGAAAAACAACTAAAATAAGTAAACCTTCATATTGGGTGCAGAAAAAGCAAAATAAAACACAGACTTCAGGAAAAATGTCAAACAAAATCTTGCTCCTCCAAACACTAACTAAACAATAAAGAACTAACTATATGTATGGCTTACTACCAACAACATGAACAAAGTAGCATAGTAGAGTCTCACCAGACTCTCAGTATCTCAGGACAGACCAAGACACCTCCTCTTGCTCCCAGGATCTGCCCTGAAATGTAAACTCTGCAGCCTTTTATGTCCCCGTAATGAGCACAGAACCCACATCTGGGGCTGAGGCCTATTCAAGACCCGCACTGGACCACACATAAGTCAGGAATCTAGGACTTCTCCAAGCTCGTAATTGTTTACACAAAAAGATAGTTATATTAACAAAATCCCTGCTCAATAATGGACAATGCCATTTTTCCGAGTATGGGAAGAAATGCACTTTTACATTAACTTAGCCATTGAGAGAGCAGAAAGCCCAAATTGTGTGCTTCAGGTCTCTGAATGGGGGAAGGGGGGGCAAATTCACAGACCAACCTGCAAAGTTACATGGTAGGTATACTAGGTCTACCAGACCTCCGCAGCTAACAGAAGGCCCCGCTTCTCCAATGTGTCAGATTGGTGCTGCCATGGATTGACTAAGCAATGGGTTTCACTAGAGCAATCTTATAGAAGGTCTCTTTTTATCTACTTCCTTGACTGGACTCTACTACCCCCATAGCCTTAAAATCACACCCGAGAATAGGTCCACTCTTGCTATTTGTCTCTCTTTCCGAAGTAGTTGCTCTCTCCTAGCCCATCACCTATGTTCATGAGTTTAAGTAAACCACAAGAGCCTGGGAAGTCATGCACAATGCACCACCTCACAGAACGCTCAATCAGTAATTTATGCTTTTCTGTTTACTCGTTCACAGGAGTGCAGACAACTTTTCCTATAAAAGTAGGAAAATGGACTGCGTTTACCACCTCAGTGTAGTAGGATCTTAGAATTTAAACAAATCTTGCATTGGCAACAAAAACATCACTGAGGATATACTTCATTTTGTATTGGCTTCCATTTCATTCTTCACTGTAAATGTTCTTCATTGCCTGTTTACAAGTTGAAATATTGTATTTATAGCTTTTTGCCTTCTATCTTCTTGTTATTGAAAACATTTAAATGAAGAATTTGTAACGGAGTCTGTTGGGCACCATTGGTGACGATCTCTTCCATTTTTCAGTTCCTGTAACTGAACAGAGCTATGCAAAGCAAAACGCAGATGTACACCCAGCCGAATGTGAATTGATATACATTTTCATTAAAATAATTTTATTTTATAAAGATGAAATTTGATTTACAGTAAATCCTGATATATGCTGGTTTCTAAGGAAAAAAACTTCAATGATCAAGAAAAAAAATAAGTATAACAACAACAAAAAAAAAAGAAAAAAATTAACCATGAAAAGGTTAATTTGGTCAGGACTTAACCGCATATAACCTTGATGAATCTGTAGCCAGTTGATGCCCCAGATTTTCACAGGGAGTCTAATAATACCCTTTCTTTGTACTTTAACTGAGAGAGCTGCCCTTTCAGTTGTATGCATCTCTTTTATTTATTTATTTTTTTTTCTGTGTTACTGTCTATGAGAGAAGACTTCTTATCGAGATCATCATAGCTCTCATCACAGCTACTTAAGGGTAAACTAAATCCTGGCGCTACAGATACAAATTGTCATCAGTAAAGCAGCCATTAACATTAATGAGCAAATTCCCAGGTAACAGAGACGGCATCTTATCTGCTACTCTCTACAAACCTCCAGACCAAGATTGAAATCAAATATTGTGGCCAAGAATGCAATCAGACATCATTCAACGCTCACTGATATCACCAGGAGGCAATTTGTTGTTAGATCTTTTACCTACCAGGTTTTGGAAAAGTGAAACTTTGCTTTAATGTAGAGTACAGATTTCGATAAAATATGTATAGGAAAAATGAGACTTAAAGGGATCCTATCATTAAAACTCAATTTTTTCTCACTAACACGTCAGAATAGCCTTAAGAAAGGCTATTCTTCTCCTACCTTTAGATGTCTTCTCCGCGCCACCGTTCGGTATAAATCCCGGTTTTTCGTCGGTATGCAAATGAGTTCTCTCACAGCACTGGGGGCGTTCCCCGATACTGCGAGAGAACTCTCCAGCGCCGCCTCCATCTTCTTCAGGAACGTCCTCTTCACACGTCTTCCTCCGGCACTGGCTTCAAACTTCTAGGCCTCGGGCACAGGGCAAAGCTGACTGCGCATGCCCACCGGCCACAAGAAAATAGCCAGCGGGCATGCGCAGTCGGCCTTGACCTAGGCCCGAGGCCTAGAGGTTTTTTTACATTGCAAATGCTTTGGAGCAATAACATGGTTGTAAAGGTAGACATAGACTTTAATGTATTATGTCCAAATAATCCTTTAAGACCATGTACCTGCACAAAATAGTATAGGTTTCTACCATTCCATGTCTGCAATGCGGACAAGCGTCTGCTTGATAACAAATAGCACACCTTGTGAAATCATACTTGGCACTCATAATCCCTACTAGTTGACCCCTGTTCCTTTATCACATACATTACATTAGTATATTAGCAGGAAGTAGAGGAAAGAATGGCAACAGATGTAAGACCAGTGCTGGGATGCCTTGATAAAGAGATTTCAGCCTATTCCATCTAAGTGAGGAGGCTTAGGGTCCTTTCATATGGATTTTTTTGGCGCTGATTTTGACGCTGAATCTGCCTCAGAATTCAGGTGGAAAAAAAAGCCTCCCATTGACTTCAAATGAACCCATTGAAGTCAATGAGAGGCTATTTTTTCACGTGGATTCTGACGCGGATTCAGCTTCAAAATCAGAGCCAAAAAACTATGGATGGATCCTTAGAGAGCAGACTCAGTCACAAACAAATTTTATCTGATGCAGGGAAAGAGAGTCACCTAGATGAGAATACAAGGCAGAAATAGACCATGGAAGAGTCCATACAAGACCATCAGATGATACCAGACAACCTGAAAGCTTTGCAAGTAGAGACGGAAACTTCTTACAAAAACCATCAACCACTAGCCAAAAAAAAACTAAAATGTTTTGAAAATATTGATCAGTCTATATCAGTTTTATTACAGGGTTCTTCTACACTCCTCAACATTGAAATTACAATAAAAAGTAGTCTTGGAATTATGGAAATCACAGGATCAACAGACATGTTAACCATATGGATATGGTATAAAAATTGAAGCAAAAGGTTTAAAACATCTCGATTTATTCACTATTAAGTATGAGTGCCAAGTATAGAAATACATGATCTTATATGTCTTGATATACTATCAATGAGGTATTAGCAGTTGTCTGAGGAATGTTAAACCAGACTAATTGCACTTGGGCACGCAAATCAGCAAGATTGGCTGCTGCTTGGCAGCAAGATTACTATTGCCGACCATGGATGTCCCAGATGTGCACGAAGGAAGACAAGTCCAAAGACCATGGTCATGGTTGCACATTTAGGCCATGCATTCTCCTCATAAAAGAACAAGCAATAAGCAACCTGACATTATCCTATTGAAAAACAGCTCCTCGGACGCCCTGGAGAAATCGCCATACCACTGGTTCCACAACTAGATGAATGTAACGCTGAGCTTTCAGTGTACCTGAAATAAAGACTATAGAGGTCTGGCTACCACGCACTATGCCAACCTGTGCTATAATCCCGGACATAGGACTGGTTTGACATTACCCTTTGAAGGCCTCTTCATGGCGTTGCCCATGTGGTCTCCAGATATCATTACCTCTTGCTGACATTCCAGTTCATCATTCTTCTTCCAAACAAAGAGACGCACAATGCTGAACAGTGATGACAGATCACATATGATTCATTTTCTTATACAGTTGTTGGAATGATTTTTTTGGTCTTGCACTTTCAGACAAAGTTATACAATTATGCAATATACTGGAAGTAAGTAGAATGATTGATATGAAGCAGAGAGCTAGAAAACCATGAGGAATTGATACAGAAAGTATATTGGAAAATGATATAACTTGTCATTATACAAGCAATAACATTTGTTTGGTGGCCAGCCCCTGTTGATTATATTATACAATGTAATAATTTTATTTTGAGGCCTCAGTTGGATTTGGTAACTTTCGACTCTGCTTAAAACTGACCCTGACTCTGACTCCACAGCCCTAGCTTTTATTGTAATCTATTGTGGAATTTACCAGGGCAGATCCACAGGTAATGTCTGTCATACAGGAATCCACCCCACATCCACATAATATAAAATGTAATTTAAAGGGATCATATCATTAGAATACCTTTTTTTCTAACATGTAGGAATAGCCTTAAGAAAGGATATTCTTCTCCTACCTTTAGATGTCTTCTCTGCGCCGCTGTTCAGTAGATATTCCATTTTCCGTCTTTATGAAAATGAGTCCTCTAGCTGTATTGGGGGCGGGCCCCAGCGCTCAACCAGCACTGGGGGCGTCCCCAGTGCTGCGGGAGAACTCTCCAGTGCAGTCTCCATTTTATTCAGGAACCGGCCTCTACGCGTCGTCTTCCGGCCTGGCATTCAATCTTCTACTCATACGCAATCGAATCTGCCAGCGGACCGCAGGCAGAGCCGACTGCACCTGCGAGTGGCCATTTTTTTGTGGCCACTTACACGAGCTCTTGTAGTAAGCGTCCACAAAAAAAATGGTCGCGCACAGGTGCAGTCGGCTCTGCCCGAGGCCTGCTGGCAGAGCTGATTGCACATGCGTAGAAGTTTGAAACCCAGGCCGGAACATGACCCTTAGAGGCTGGTTCCTGAAGAAGATGGAGGTGGCGCTGGAAAGTTCTCTCGCAGCACTGGGGGCGCACCCAGTGCTGTTTGAGCGCTGGGGCCCACGCCAGTGCTGCGAGAAAACTCATTTGCATAAAGACGGAAAACGGAATATCTACCGAACGGCAGCGCGGAGAAGACATCTAAAGGTAGGAGAAGAATAGCCTTTCTTAAGGCTATTCCTACGTGTTAGTTAGAAAAAAAGGGATTCTAATATTAGGATCCCTTAAAGATCTTCTCAGCACGAGGTTAGAAGACCCCAAGAAACATTGTCACAATTCCAGAATATGTCACATTTTTCTTTCTTATCATCCAAGGGTATACAAACAGTGAGGAAATTTTAGAGATGGGGGTTTGTGATTAACATTGTATTTGCAGGGTCCTGGAACTCATTACAGCTCTGTTCCACTATAATGATGGCAACGTTAAAAGATTATAATATTAATAAGATGTGATATATATGTGTCTAAAATCATGTTCTGAGAGAGATGTGGGATATATAAAGCAGGTTTGAATGTGTGAAACTCTGTCTAAACTATGTAAATGTTTATAGGCCAAATATGAACATAAGGAGACCATATTCTACTTGGGAATATTCCATGAGATCCTCTAGAATTATGAAGACTTGGCAAAAATCAGTTGTTTGAAATGTTGTGACTTCAAGATTTATTTTTGAAGAAAAATCCATATCACACAGTGTACGTAACATATCTAACATATCGAACTCTAACTTTCGGAAAACGTTTGATTTTCTGGCAGTATTCATGTCAATAAATTTCGTAATATATTTTAATAACAAATTTTGGATCCTTTCTATGAAATCCTGCATTTTTCGCGCTTTCCCTTATTTCTGTATTAAGAGCTGTTACTGCTTCTCACTGAATGTTATTGTGTACGGGGGAGGGGCTGTGAAAAATGAGATTGAACAACATAACACATACTAATTTTGGTGTCATATGAAAAAAGAGATTCTCTTCTTTAACTTGACACTAAGGTTGCAGTGCTATCTAAATTATTTCTAGAGCTATCACTGGTTGAAAACACAGTCGGGATTGTCGTATCAAAGAAGAGAATCTTCATATAACACCAAAAGTGAATTTGTACGTTTTATAGTATCCAAGATATAACTGTTTGAAGTGACCCTCCCCCACCCTAATTTTCTCTACATATTACATAGCTCTGTACTCCCATATACAGTAACATTAAGTGAGAGGAAGGAACAGCTCTCAATCCAGAAGCAAGGGAAAGAGTGAAAAATGCAGGGTTTCACAGAAAGGATCCAAAATGAGTTAATAAACTATATTACAAAATTTATTAAATTAAATTAAATTAAATACAAAAATACTGACAGATAATCAAAAGTTGTCCAAAACTTTAGTTACACTTTAAATCAACTGTATATAAATATGTATCTAGCACCTAAGTTTCCTTAAAGTGGTTGTCCACCGTCTGGCAAACGTTGAGAAACAAATGCTCTTGTTTCTCTCAAAGGGATTCCACCATTAAAACATTTCTTTTTGTGGATAAGACGTCGGAATAGCCTTTAGAAAGGCTATTCTTCTGTTACCTTTAGACGTGGTCTCCGCCGTGCAGTTCCTTAGAAATACCAGTTTTTACTGGTATGCAAATGATTTCTCCCGCAGCGATGGGGGCGGGCCCCAGCGCTCAAACAGCTTCAATGTCTTCCGGTGCAGGCTTGTAACTTCTAGCAGAGCAGACTGCGCAGGCGCACAGGTCGCGGGAAAATGTCCCGTTACAAGCCTGCGCCGGAAGAAGACATTGAACATGACGTGGCGGACGAAAAAGGAGGCGGCGCTTGGAGACATTTCTCTGGCAGCGGTGGGGACACCCTCATCGCTGTTTGAGCGCTGGGGCCCGCCCCCATCGCTACGAGATAACTAATTTGCATACCTGGTAAAAAACGGTATTTCTGAGGAGCGGCGGAGACCATGTCTAAAGGTAAGAGACGAATAGCCTTTCTAAAGGCTATTCCGATGTCTTATCCACAAAAAAAAAGTTTTAATGGTAGAATCCCTTTAAGAAAAATTATATAATTTTTCAGTATACTTTCTGTATCAACCCCACATGGTTTTCTAGATTATTGCTTGGTGTCATTCATTCTGCTTACTCTTAGTGGATAAAAAGCAGTCCATGGTCATGTGATATCCAGTCCATGGTCATGTGACGTACACATAAGTGCACAGCTCATAAGTCACAGCACAGTAATCAGACATCTGCCTGATTACGAGTTGGGCACCTGCATGACTATCACATGACCATAGACTGATTTTTATCCAATTTTATCAAATTTTCACAACTTTTCAGTCTCTATTAATTTGTGCATAGGTTTCAATAGTCTATTGGCTACTGACTTATGAGATTCCCTGTTGAGTTTTTTACACTGATGTTGTCAGGTATCCTGGATTGCAATAACTTAGTTCATATCACATCAGAGATCCCTGCATGGTCGCGGTCTGTGGGTTTTGGCCTAAATGGATTTTTCAAGCTGAAGACCACAAGGTAAGTCATCAGTATGTGATCTGTGGGGGTCTGATACCTGAATCCCATATACAGCAGCTGCCTCAGTAGCCTCCAAGCACTGGAAGCTGCTGCAGTGGATGGGGAATGCATGTAAGCTGCACCTATTCAAATAATAGGAGCAGAACTGCAGTTCGCTATACAGTCGATGGGGATGAAGCTCTGCTCCTCTTACTTGAATAAGAGCAGACTGTATGCATTCTGCATCCACTGCAACAGCTTCTGGAACACACAGGCTCTTGTGTACAGCGTTTGGGTGTTGAATCCCCATAGTTCCCATATTGATGAAAAATCCATTTGGGGCCAGAAAATGGCAATAATCCTGTTTACATGATGACTCTGGTTTTCTTATAAGTCCATACTTTCCCGCTGATTTCTTGTTTCTGAACTGTTCCCTTTCTTAGGGGGCGTTCACACTACCATCGGTGTCCGACGGCTAGTGTCTGCTGCTAAATCTTGCGCGGACATTAGCAGCGGACACTAGCTGTGTCCGTGACATTTATGGTTTTATTGATTGATTCTGGGTTTAGGAATCTAGGGGGTAGTCATAGCTATCAAACAGTGAGTTGGACTGCTCATTACAAAATTACAAGCTACATTGAATCTTTTCCCACAAAGCAATAAATCAATCTGCTTAGCTCCAACTGCTCAATAACTTCTTGTCTACTGATACAACAGCAGGTTCAATGTAACAGATTCTTTACAAGTTTGAATGCCTGGAGTTGGAGTCCTCTGACTGTGCTCTTATAACTTGTGTGAGAAGGTAGAGTGCTGGAGTCCAGATATATCAGCCCCAGGTTTCTGTCATATCTGTGGTCCAGGGAGGATCTGGACTAGGCCTCAGCCCAGGTGTGAGTTCTTGGCTCATTACTGGGCCAGAAAAGGCTGCAGCTCTTGCATTGCAGTTCCATGAGGTGAAAGTCCTGGTTCTGTCCTGTAACCCAGAGTCCGGTGAGGCTATATTCTGCCTGTTTTGTTTGTGTGGCTGGAAGTAAGCCACATGTAGTTAGGTTATCCATTCTGTTTAGTTAGTTGCTCAGACGAGCAGGTTTTTTATTGTGTTTTTGCCTGAAGTTACGGCTATATTTTGTTTTGCTCATTTTGTGCCTAAAGTCAAGGTTTTTTATTTTCCTGGTTTTTTTTTTCTAAATAAACCAGTTTGCTGCACACTTTGTGTCCTTGTCTTGACTATTTGGATCCGCACCACTGCTTCTTCCGAGTTAACTTCCATACACTTGCTATAGCAACATGTCAATCTGACTAAACTTTATCTTGACTACGCTAAATGGGAAGAATATGCAAATCTGTCTCCCAAGATGTAAACAGGGAGACAGTGCCTCTGTTTGCTGCCCTCTATAGCAAGCAACCCTGAACAACATGCCCGACTTCCCAGAAGCCTTTGCTGCATGATGCGAGGTTATAACCAAATCAGTTTCTCAGCTATGGACGGCACCGTTTCTGTCTCTTTGGACGTCATCAGCGCAGCATAGAGAGAAATGGTTCATATATATACTGTATTGCAGCCTTTGCAGGCTTAGAATTTGAAATCATGCAGTTGCTTTATTTTAGAATTTGTTCCTAGAATTTTATGGTAATCTAAACTTAAGTCACAGGAGATCTGGGTATTTAGGATAGTAATATTTGCCTACATAATACCTTTTTTTTTTTTTTAATACCTAATATATGCACATTTTAAAGTTATCCAGGCAAATTATTTATATTTTATATCGGCCTGGGGGAGGTAAATAATAAATCAATAAATCATACTCATCTGTCCTGATGATCCACTGTCTTCCTAGCACGGTCCAGTCCTGCTGCTCTGGGTCTTTTCAGAGTGAAAACTGCTCACCATCTGTGACGTCCCAGATACCTTCCTTTAAAGCCGTTGATTGGCTTCAGTGGTCACGTGACTGTTGAGGCCAATCAGCGGCCCCAGGTAGAGACTCAGGATCTCACAGGTAGTGACATCTCATGATTGGCCTCAGCGGTCACGTGTGGCTGGGATTCCGTCACAAGTCAACACTGGACCAAAAGGACCGGATGACCAAGGAAATGTATGTTTTTTTATTATTTTTTTCACCTCCCCCAGCCTATTCATATAATAAATTGTCCATTTTATTGTTCATTTTTGCCTGGACAACCCCTTTAAGGTTCATGAGTATGTATATATATATATATATATATATATATATATATATATATATATACATACAGTTAGGGCCAGAAATATTTGGACAGTGACACAAGTTTTGTTATTTTAGCTGTTTACTAAAACATGTTCAGAAATACAATTATATATATAATATGGGCTGAAAGTGCACACTCCCAGCTGCAATATGAGAGTTTCCACATCCAAATCGGAGAAAGGGTTTAGGAATCATAGCTCTGTAATGCATAGCCTTCTCTTTTTCAAGGGACCAAAAGTAATTGGACAATGGACTCTAAGGGCTGCAATTAACTCTGAAGGCGTCTCCCTCATAAACCTGTAATCAATGAAGTAGTTAAAGGGCTAGTTCACACGTAAAAACCTCCTGGCTTATTTTGGTCCTGAAAAAAAACGCTTCCTAATTAGGAAGCTTTTTTTTGACATTGCCAGGCTTTTTTTGGAGCTTTTTTTTGTAAAAACCACTTCCAAAAAAAGCCAGGCTGTTTTCCCCTCCCATAGAAGTGAATGGGCTAAAAAAAACCGCTAGGCAAAAACAGCGCAGGTTTTTTTCAGCGCGGTTTTTTGCAAAAAAACGCTAGCTGTTTTTTTGCAAAAAACCGCGCGGAAAAAACAGCTAGCGGTTTTTTGCAAAAAGACGCGCTGAAAAAAACCTGCGCTGTTTTTGCCTCCCATTCACTTCTATTGCTTTCTTCAGGCGGAAAACGCCTGAAGAAAGGTCATGTCGCTTCTTTTTTCTGCTAGCTGAAAAATAACTAGCAGAAAAAAAAAGCTAGTGGAAAAAAAAGCTAGCGGAAAAAAAAAGCTAGCTGTTCACATAGGGCTCCATTGTAAAGGGGCTGATTTTGAAGCGAAATCCGCTGTCAAAAAACTCCCCTTTGCCCACGTGTGAACTAGCCCAAAAGGTCTGGGGTTGATTCCAGGTGTGTGGTTTTGCATTTGGAAGCTGTTGCTGTGACCAGACAACATGCGGTCAAAGGAACTCTCAATTGAGGTGAAGCAGAACATCCTGAGGCTGAAAAAAAAGAAAAAATCCATCAGAGAGATAGCAGACATGCTTGTAGTAGCAAAATCAACAGTCGGCTACATTCTAAGAAAAAAGGAATCGACTGGTGAGCTTGGGAACTCAAAAAGGCCTGGGCGTCCACGGATGACAACAGTGGTGGATGATCGCCGCATACTTTCTTTGGTCAAGAAGAACCCATTCACAACATCAACTGAAGTCCAGAACACTCTCAGTGAAGTAGGTGTATCTGTCTCTAAGTCAACAGTAAAGAGAAGACTCCATGAAAGTAAATACAAAGGGTTCACATCTAGATGCAAACCATTCATCAATTCCAAAAATAGACAGGCCAGAGTTAAATTTGCTGAAAAACACCTCAAGAAGCCAGCTCAGTTCTGGAAAAGTATTCTATGGACAGATGAGACAAAGATCAACCTGTACCAGAATGATGGGAAGAAAAAAGTTTGGAGAAGAAAGGGAACGGCACATGATCCAAGGCACACCACATCCTCTGTAAAACATGGTGGAGGCAACGTGATGGCATGGGCATGCATGGCTTTCAATGGCACTGGGTCACTTGTGTTTATTGATGACATAACAGCAGACAAGAGTAGCCGGATGAATTCTGAAGTGTACCGGGATATACTTTCAGCCCAGATTCAGCCAAATGCTGCCAAGTTGATCGGACGGCGCTTCATAGTACAGATGGACAATGACCCCAAGCATACAGCCAAAGCTACTCAGGAGTTCATGAGTGCAAAAAAGTGGAACATTCTGCAATGGCCAAGTCAATCACCAGATCTTAACCCAATTGAGCATGCATTTCACTTGCTCAAATCCAGACTTAGGGTGCATGCACACTACGTAACGCCGGGCGTGTATGAGAGCCGAACACGCCGGCGTTACAGCAGGGCTGCCGAACACTTCCCATTCACTTCAATGGGAGCGCTCGTAAACGCCGCTGTTACGAGCGCTCCCATTGAAGTGAATGGGAAGTGTTCGGCAGTCTGCTGTAATGCCGGCGTGTACAGCTCTCATACACGCCCGGCGTTACGTAGTGTGCATGCACCCTTAAAGCGGAAAGACCCACAAACAAGCAAGACGTGAAGGCTGTGGCTGTAAAGGCCTGGCAAAGCATTAAGAAGGAGGAAACCCAGCGTTTGGTGATGTCCATGGGTTCCAGACTTAAGGCAGTGATTGCCTCCAAAGAATTCGCAACAAAATATTGAAAAAAAAAATATTTTGTTTGGGTTATATTTATTTGTCCAATTACTTTTGAGCTCCTAAAATGTGGAGTGTTTGTAAAGAAATGTGTACAATTCCTACATTTTCTATCAGATATTTTTGTTCAACCCTTCAAATTAAACATTACAATCTGCACTTGAATTCTGTTGTAGAGGTTTCATTTCAAAACCAATGTGGTGGCATGCAGAGCCCAACTCGCGAAAATTGTGTCACTGTCCAAATATTTCTGGCCCTAACTGTATATATATATATATATATATATATATATATATATATAATTTTAGATTTTATATAACGGAAAACAGACATCTGCGAGCACATGTACACTGACATCAGTCTCCAATATTGTTATGAATAAAACACTATAAACATTCACAGATCTAACTGGTCACGCCAGTATCTTCCTTAATCTATGAAAGCTAAGACTCACATCAAAGCTGAGCTCCACCTAACAATTTGGCTATCATCTCGGATACTGCTGGCAGAACATGAGTCCAGTTCGGTAAACTGTTCTAGCATAAGAACATTATAGGTGATAGAAAACACACGGGCTAATGAATTCCGCCATCACTTGCTCTATTAAATATGATATGCCTCAGCACTAATAAGATTTTATGACATCAGGATAATTGTATTCATAACAAATGCTTTAATTTCCATATGAGCCATAAGTCATTATGTTTTTGAAGTGGTTCCAAAGCTGGAGATGTGATCAGGTCACTTCATAAATACAATAAATAGTCTCTACATCAGTCCTAAAAGTTGGAGAAGACTGTTGTGGAGAATAGCCTCAGTCAACTTGGCTATGCCAGTATAAACTAAATGTAATTCTTTGGGGCTCACACTAAAAAAAAGAAAAATATTTTGGATTTTAGGTCAAAAGCTTTTATTAAATTTTTCCCCTCATTAATCCAGGAGTCAGGACTCCCATGTAGTTGTTGTTTTCAGGATCATTTGTAGTTAGGGCTTTATGAAGCACTGCTGTAATTCACTTGTCTGCATTTTGCAATGTGTGATGTCTCTTATAATACCGACAGCACTCCGCCCTGCTTATTTGTTAGTGGTGTGATGCCCTTGGCTGATTCATTTTTCACACGAACAAAAAACAGATCAACTTTTTTTTTTCATCTACTATACTTTTAATATTCTCTGTTAATAGATACTCATACGCTACTTAGGCTTTGTACTACTGTGAAGGGTTGTGAGTCTGAGCTCTGACGTTGTCCTCCTCGGGAGCCAAGCGGCCACCATAGCCACCGGGTCCCCCTGCTGTTTCATACAGCAGAGAACCAGCACTAATGTCTGCGAGAAGGGCATTAACCCCTCTGGCGCCTCAGTCAAAACTGACCGAGGAGCCATTTTACTGGTGATAACCGACACCTGGTGCAAGTTCCAGGGACGGCGTCCCCTTAATATGACAGCTGGGAGCCTTGTGAAGGCTCCCAGGCCTGTCTTTCATTAGTTTCTATTGCAGGCTACTCTATACAGCCTGCAATAGAAGAGCCATTTTTTTGCAATGCATTAGCATTGTAATGTATTGCATTAGTGATCAGACATCTTGGGGATCAAGAACCCTAGGGGGTTTAACAAATAAAAAAAAAAGTTATAAAAAAAAATATAATAAAAATAAAAATTTTAAAAGTTAAAATCTCCGCCCTTTCTCTAGAACGCATAATAAAGGTACTTAAATACTGTGAAACACCTACACATTAGGTATACCTGTGTCTGAAAACGCCCACTCTACAAATCTATAAAAATATTTTCCCTATACCATAAATGCCTTAGTGGTAAAAAAAAATAAAAAAAAAATCATGTAAATGGTGTAACTAAAAAAGCAAACCTGGTCCCGAAAAAAAAAAAAAAACATGCCCTATGCAGCCCTGTACACGAAATTATTTAAAAATATTATGGGTGTCAGAATATGGCAACTGTTAGAAAAATTATTTTTTTTTTTGCAGTTTTGGATTTTTAAGGGGATAAAATGTAAAGTCTATAAATATGTAAACCATATAAATTTGGTACCCCTGGAATCGTACTAAAACATAGAATACAGGTGACATGTCATTTTGGCTGCACAGTGAAGCCCGTAAGAAAATCCCACAAATGCACTTTTTCTTCAAATCCACCCCATTCTCAATTTTTTTCCAGCTTTCCAGTACGTTGTACATAATAATTAATGAAAATTTTTCTTTTCCTTAAAGATTACGACCTCATATGACTCAGAGTGGTAAAATAAAAAAGTTGTGGTGTTTGGAAAGGGGGGTGGGGGGTGGAAATAGTCAAATATTCCTCCAGCGAGAATGGGTTAAAGGGTTTTCAGCAATAAAAAAAATAAATCCTATCCTACTAATATTATAAACGTGAATGTTTGGATGTTTATGTGTTTGTTCCTCAATCAAACAAAAACGGCTGAACAGTTTTGAATGAAATTTGGCACATAGATAGTGTTTGTAACCTCGATTAAAATATAGGCTACTTTTTATCCCGGTAAATGACATGGCTTCACGACTGTTATGAATTTATGTTCACATACTATATTACACAGCTCCTGCGGCAGCCTTATCTCAGATCCCTGGGCTATCTCTCTGTATAAACACACGCTAATCCTCAGTGTACATTCATTTGCATATTATCTGCTCTGCTCCAGGCAGTGCAGACAAACTGACATGGGCAAACACCTTTAATCCAATTTGGCAGTTTGTCAATTTTAAACTTGCCTGTAAAAAGAGAATCTAATTTGCCGCAAGTAATGAGAGATATGAAGGTAGCCAGAAGTCACACAGTTCTCCTCAAGTGGAGCTGATGGGGAAAATCAACGCCAACAACACACTCATTATATGGAGTCAGAGGGAGCTGCTGAGATGTCGGAACAATTACAGGCATGGTGCGAAGAACAACCTCAGTACCAGGCCAACTTGAGAGCTGTCGAAACGCCGGATCATCAACGCCAACAACATGCTCATTATATGGTGTCCGAGCGAGATGCTGGAACTATCACGGGCACAGCGCGAAGAACGAATTCAGTGACAGGCAAGCTTGAGAGCTGCCGAAACATGCAGATCATCAATGCCAACAACACACTCATTATATTGCTTACTAGCGAGCTGCTGTGATGCCCGAACAATCACAGGCACAGCGCAAGGAACGCGTTCAGCGACAGGCCAGCTTGACAGCTGTCGAAACGCCGGAGCAGGCGGATCATCAACAAGCTCATTATATGGTGTCCCAGCGAGCTGCTGAGATGCCCGAACAATCACAGGGACGGTGTGAGGAACAAGGTCAGCCACAGGACAGCTTAGGAGCTGCCAAAATGCTGGAGCAGGCGAACCATCCCCGGCAGTAATTTGCTGAATATAGACGGATCATCCACTCCAACAACCCGCAGACGAAATCGCAGGCAGAGGCTAGTATAAATAAATATATATATTACAGATCAATCCCCACATTATTCCTGCATCCCTGTCATTGTATACAGGACGTGGACAATCTATGTGTCAGTCATGTGCTAAAAATCAGCCTCTCTCTCATTCATAAGTTTTCCAGCAATTCAAAATGTTTAAAAAAACAACGCAAATTTTCTTCAAACTGTTTCACGACAACATTGCTATCGGGTGTTCCTTTTGGCCAGCCTATTCTGCAGGCTGTATATAACATACACCACTGTCCTGTTTCTATAACGGGAGCACAGACTGTACACGGCGCTATTACTCCCGCAATTATTGTGACAGGCGCCTAGCTGTAATGACTACAATTCCCGGCGTACACCGCGCACTCTACTTACGTCAAAGCCTCACCAATCACAGGGCTAAACTGATTGTCCAATCAGCGTCCGTGTCCGGAAGAGCCCGCTTGATTTGAACTTAGTCTGGCGGAAGTGTGGCGAGATGGGGGCGGGGCCGACGGCTGGATCTAGGAAAGAATCATAATACGGAACATTAATGGGAAATAGAGACGTTATAAGCCGCGGTATTTATACTAGGTGAGTGGTCACATGATGCGGGATGGTGGGGTGTAGTGTTGTGTTGCTAGTGTGTGGGAGTAGGGCTTACTGATGAGTGCCGCCACCTGTGCCAGGGTATGCCCACAACCAAAGTGCCCTCTGATTCAGGACATTGCTGCACTTGCCTCCGAGTCACTGGAATGTCACATGATCACGCCTTACACATGTTATTCTTCTGCAGGGATGGCCTATATTTGACAGAACCTCTCTGTTCTTAAAATGTCTTTTATTGCAATCTGGAGAATATTTCTATTCAATACATTTAAGCTGTGGATAACCAACGCTTGACAGGGGGCGCTGCATCTCCTTTACACATGTGGGTGAATGCAGTCATTGCAGCCCTAGTCTACAAGTGGTGGCACACTAGGGGTTACAATGCAATTCTATGCACTAACATGAGTGAAGGAGCCACAGGGAGGGGTGATCTATGGTCATGTGAAGGGAGTCACTGACAAAAAATAATCCATCTGTGTATTAGTCACACAGCACCAACACTTTAGTCTGAGGATTTTTGTGCCTATTTCCCTCTGCCAAAGCGAGCGGTGTGGACATCTGAAGGGAGCCTTCACACAGAGTAAACGCGCATGTATTTTTGCAAAATACACGTGTAAAAATAAGACTCCCATTGACTTCAATGATATTTTTACACGTGTAAAAATACGCCTGCAAAATGTTATTGAAGTCAATGGGAGTCTTATTTTTACACGTGCGTTTTGCAAAAATACACACGCGTTTACTCCATGTGAAGGCTCCCAAAGAGTTCGAAAACAGTGCCTTATGCAGCTGAACAAGTGCATGGGAATACAGTCATTGCTTTATATGGAGGGTTTCCAGATTGTCATGTAATGATGGCAGTAGGGTGCTGGTACCACATGACTATTATTGGCTGCCTCCAGGAGAAAACTCGCTGTAGGTGTTAGATAAGGTGTTGTCATAGAGATGAGCGAGTACTGTTCGGATCAGCCAATCTGAACAGCACTCTCCATAGAAATGAATGGAAGCACCTGGTACTTCCGCTTTGACGGCGGCCGGCTGCTTAACCCCCCGCGTGCCGGCTACGACCATTCATCTCTATGCGAGTGTGCTGTTTGGATCGGCTGATCCGAACAGTACTCGCTCATCTCTAGTAATATCACTACCTGCCATTCCAGGGCTTGAGAATGACAATGCTGTGGGCCTTGTATGAGTGCTGAGACCCCCTGACATGCTGTGGTGCCTTGTCTGTCACATTCTTAATACTGGATCTGAGGTGCAGTACCAGACATACAAGTAGGAGTGTGAGAATAGACTCCATCCAGTCACACATCGTTGCCCTTTCCTAAGGTTAGGATGCCATTCTTATATCCCTGAAAGTCGTATGTGGCAGGTGGGCTCACACAACAATATGGAAATGTGCCCAGAGGGTCTCTAAGAATAGTAAATGTAGCAGTAATTGAGTTTGGACTAATAAACTGTAGATCTTTTCATATGTTTTAGTGTTCCCTGTGTGCTGCTACATCTGTATTTGCTTTTCTGTTGCAGTTGAAGCAGATTTGCACCTGTCGGTTCATGTTTTGTTTTTTAAAAGGCAATATTGACTAAAGATCCCATACATATTAGACCTAAGTCGCTTTAACCCACCAATTGTAGCAGGTCTGACTACTTATTGTATGGGGGTCCCTTAGCGCTCCCTAGTCAGCTGATGCTAGGAGAAATAGGAATTGGACATGCCATGTTCTGTTTCAGTGCTCGTTTTTCTACAGTTCCTCTGCAGGGCTTGGAGTGCTGTTTTTTGTTTTCTCCATAATATATGCAGATCAGCAGGGTGGCTTCATTGGAGCTGGGGCCTATTCTGTATACTTTAGGTTGTGTTTACATCAATGCTGTACCAGTGGCACCTGACGGATCCCATTTAGTTCATTGTGGTTCATCGTGGCTTTAGCTGATGTGAATAGGGCTCTGCCTACCATTCGCTTCTAATATGGAAAGTACAACTCTTAAAATAAGCTTTTAATTTTGTACATATTCCCCCAAATCCTAGAGAACTGTAAATGTGTTGTAATCGGCATGTAAATGACACTTTGTAGCAGGAATAAAGTGTCCATAGATGTAGGGAGCAGTGTAATAATATGGCTGACATTAGGTAGTAACACTTTCCTTTATCCCCACAGGACCCTTTGACACCCCCTATAACATCACTTGAATATGGCTGCTCCCGTGGCTGCTGAAGAAGGAAATGTCTCTGTAGTGGTTCGTGTCCGCCCCCCTAACTCAAGGGAGCAAGAAGGAAACCAGTACTCTGTGGTGCAAGTAGTGGATCACAATATCCTGATATTTGACCCTGATGAACCTGAGACATCAGGGATCTTCTCCAACCTTAGAGGTCACGAAGGAACAAAGCGTAAAGGGAAGGATCTGAAATTCATATTTGATTGTGTCTTTGGTGAGCAAAGCAGCCAACAAGATGTTTTTGAGAATACAACTAAGCAAATCCTTGATGGAGTCTTAAATGGCTACAACTGTTCAGGTAAGAAATCGAGATATTAGAATAAATTCACACTACTGTTATACACTCCTTCTTGCTCTGTGCTGTACTTTTATGCTGTGCTGAGTGCATAGTAAACACTCAGCGCCATGGTCTGGGACTATCCACTGGAGTCGGAAGATATTCCGGCAGGTTAACCCTCTGGATGGCATGATCAATAGCAATCACCGCGTCTGAGGGCAAGATCGCGGGGTCTGAATGGTTGACATGGCACTGCTCTGACAGCTTTTCCATTATATGCCCCTGGTGAAGAGATATCGGTGCCATTACAGATATCTCTTCACTGTCAGAAGAGCGTTCCTGACAGTATAGCCGGGCTGTGAGGAATGCCCCTTCTGACTGTACTCATCCATAGACATTACTGCGGGGGAAGGGGGGGTGATCCTCACAGATCCTCTGACAGTACAGTTCAATGTACGAGTACTGTCAAGAGGGGCGTTCCTCACAGCCCAGCTAGACTATTAGGAACACCCTTCTGACAGTGAAGAGATATCGGTAATGGCACCGATATCGCTTCACCCGGGGCTCATAACGGGAAAGCTGACAGTGCACTGAATTTAGTACCCTGTCGGCTTTTTAGCGATATATAAAACCGCATGTGCCCGAGGACTTGAGAGGTCCTCTTTAAAACCCTTGTGTTGCTCCTTCCCTCACTCACGTGTGGGATTTTTCCAGGCTCAGGAGAAATTGTACAACAAATTGTGTGATACATTTTCTCCTTTAACCCCTTGTGAATGTGTACATTTTAGGGCTAAATGAACATATTTAATTTCTAAATTTCACCTCCTTATTTTAATTCCTATGAAATGGTTAAAGAGTTAAAACATACAGTTATGAAATATTTCAGGGTGCTGTTTTGAAAATGGAGTGACTTATGGCAGCTTCTAAAATATAGGCTTTTTAAAATCCCCCTCAGAACTTATGTAGTAACTAAAACTGGATATAGGAAATGTTCTTGTAAATGCGTTAAAGAGGGTCTTTCATGTCCTCAGGTACATGCAGTTATATATACCGCTAGAAAGCTGACAGTGTACTGAACTGAGTGCACTGTCAGCTTTCCCGTTATTTGCCCTTGGGCAAAAGATTTCGGTGCTGTTACCGATCTCTGCCCACGGTCAGAAGAGCGTTCCTGACAGTCTGACTGGGCTGTGAGGAACGACTCTCCTGACAGTACTCTTCCATAGCCCTGTACTGTCAGAGGGGGTGTCCCTTACTGCCCAGCCATGACGCTAAGCTGTGAGGAATGCCCCCCAGTACTAATCTATGGACGAGTACTTTTAGGAGGGGCGTTCCTCACAACCCAGCTAGACTGTTAGGAAAGCCCTTCTGACATTAAGCAGAGATCGTTGCCATTATAACTGCACCGATATCTCTTGCCCCGGGGCAAATAACTGGAAAGGCAACAGTGCACTGAATTTAGTGCACTGTCGGCTTTCTAGTGATATATAAAACTGCATGTGACTGAGGACATGAAAGATCCTCTTTTTAAATCGACTAAGCTGTCTATAACATCCAAAATAAAGGACAATTAAAAGATGGTGCCAATAGTTAATGTTTATTAAGTAATTTAGGAGGAATGATGATCTGTCTGAAAAGCAGAACATTTCACTTTTTGAAAATTGCTAATTCTTCCAAATTACATATTTATTTCATAAATTAATGCAAAAAATATTGACCGAAGTTTACCACTAATATGAAGTTGAATATGTCACGAAAAAACAATCTCAAAATCACGTGGGTAAGTTAAAGCATCTAAAAGTTGTTACCACCAGTTTTCCTGAACAGAGCTTGGTCTTTAAGATGTTTTTGGGCCATATAAGATAAGATAAAATAAAATAATCCTTTACTAGTCCCACCATGGGGAAATTCAGTTCTAATAGGGTTAAATAATTCTTTATATTGTGACTCTTTGTGAACATCAGTGGAGTGCTGTGTCAATGTTATTAGTGTCATTTAGTGAATTACAGCCGTGCAGCATGCAGGATCTGGTATTATTGAATTCATTTGAGCAGTATCCCACAACAATGGATTTATTTTGAGCCATCGGGCATATAAAGAATATGTCTGCTTGTTCTCGGCTACGCTTCATTTACATTTTAGTAAATAATCCCTGCTGTCTGTTATTCATTGTATTGCGTCTATTGGTACATTGTGGCGTCCACTGAACAGAAGACGCTTTGTGATCAGATGTAGACAAAGTCAAAGGCGTCTGAAATCGGACCTCAATTGTTTGTAGTTTGTCAAACAGATAATTTCGCTCGGAAATTTGTTTAAAGGGACACTGTCATCAATGGGATGTCAGGTTATTGGATCCAGTCATTTTCTATCAGGCATGAAATGTTTCCAATGTGATCATGGTTAATGAAAGGACAGCAGAAAATAATTCCTGGAACAACATCCCTATATGGGGCTTTAATCCAGGTAGAAAGTCTCTAAGGTGGTCATTTTGTCCTCCATCATTGTGGTATAATGTTTTTTTAACATTGAATCCTATAAGCAATTACACTATATTGTGCCTGTACATTATACATTGGGAAGTCTTCCCTACATATATCACTGGCATACACAGGATAGGTATTCTTATACTCAGGATACACAGGATAGATTATTTTTTACTCATTTGGGACCTGACATCTCGACCCTGCTACCACCAAAAACTATAGAGACAGATGGGGACTAATGCAGCTTTGCTGGTATTAACATAGTAGTAGCATAGAGCTACTGTACCCTGGCACCACCACTATACCATAGTGCCTGCATAAGAACAGAGTTGCTTCAACCCCTTTCTTTGCCATATTCACTGCTTGGTGCTGGTGTAGGACCCTAACTAATCAGATACTGATCAGCTATCCTGTCAATAAGTCATCAGTGTAAAAGAGCACTTGGGGACTAGAGAACACCTTTAGGCTGCGGCCCCACGTTGAGGAACCGCAGCGTTTTTTGTCATAGATTTTTTTGCTTTTTCTTGAGCCAAAGACAGGAATGGATTGAGCAGAATTTAGAAGTATAAGGGGGCGTTCACACTACCGTCGGTGTCCGACATGTAGTGTCCGCTCAAAATCTGTCACGGACACTAGGAGCGGACACTAGATGTGTCCGTGACACCTGTCATTCACTTGAATGGGCATCGGGTGCGTTCTTTTGCACTCCGTGCCCGTCCTTTCCTGTCCGCAAGAGAAGATGTCCGACTTCTCAAGAGGACAGAGGAACCCTGCATGCAGGGTTTTTCTGTCCGCTTGAGAAGTCGGACATCTTCTCTTGCGGACAGAGAAGGACGAGCACGGAGTGCAAAAGAACGCACCCGATGCCCATTCAAGTGAATGACAGGTGTCACGGACACATCTAGTGTCCGCTCCTAGTGTCCGTGACAGATTTTGAGCGGACACTAGGAGCGAACACTACATGTCGGACACCGACGGTAGTGTGAACGCTCCCTAAGAATTTCCTATATATTTCCCATTCCCTTTTGTAGCCATTCTTGCTTTGGGCTCAAAAAACGCTGTGTTTCCACATGGTTGGACCTCAGCCTTAAGGCTAAAGCCACACATTGTGGAAATGCAACTTTTTTTGTTGCAGATTTTTTGGGGTTTTTTGAGCCAAGGCCTGGAGTAGATTGTGTAGAAGACTGAAATATAAGAACTTCCTAAATAGTAACAATTTCTTTTGTAGCTATTCTTAACTTTGGCCTAAAAAACCCCCAAAAAACGCATAATTAATGTCTATTAATTATAATTCTTAATAAATTGATTATTTTTTATATTCTGCGAGTCTTGAGTTGTTATGATATTCATGGTTGTTGTGGCTTCGGGACCGCTCCAATAATTTTTGTTTTTTTTGGGTTTAATTAATTAGATTGTGTAGAAGCCTGAAATATAAGAACTTCCTATATAGTAACAATTTCTTTTGTAGCTATTCTTAACTTTGGCTCAAAAAAAAAAAAAAACGCTGAAAAATCTGCAACAAAAAAAGCTGCATTTCAGCAGTGTGGGTCCTTAGTCTAAAAACCCTATGAAATCTGCTAGAGCCCATTAGTCCATGTGTCAGAATTGGGGACAAATCTATTGTTTGTGGTCACCTTTTGTAGAGTTCTGGAGATGTGCTAGAATGGGGCATAAGCATTTTGCAGTGCCCTTTTGTTTTCTATTAGAAAGAAATGTGAGCACAGGCCATATACAGAATGCTGCTCATTCAGCACTCCATAACAGTCAGAGGGACGTTATGGTCACTAGCGCACCTCATTCTAGTAATGTGCAATCGCAACACCGTGCAATAACATGCCCACAATTATATTTATCAAATACTTTTCTGTTATAAACAGTAACTTTGTTAATCATAATGGACAATCTGTATCATAGAGATCAAAATACTAAATGATAAGCTTTCCCTTAAAGGGGCTCTATCGGCAAAATTATGCTAATAGAGCCCCACATATGCGTGAATAGCCTTTAAAAAGGCTATTCAGGCACCGTAAATGTTATATTAAATCCCAGTCCCGTTTTTTAATAAAAGCATTAAAACATATATGGAAATGTTACCTGAACGTGCACCATGGGCGGGGATAAACGATGTGACGTCATCTTCGGGCACGCCTGCCTCTTCTGTCTTCTTGTAGTAACGCCCTCTGGTTCAGTGTCTTCTTCCGGTTTCTTCTCTTCAAATCCCACGACTGCGTAGTAGTGCTTCCCTCCGGAATGCTACTGCGCAGGCTCACTCGTGAACTGCCATTAAGTAAAATGGCGAGTGAGCCTGCGCAGTAGCTCTCCGGAGGGAAGCGCAGGCGCGGGATTTGAAAAGAAGAAGCCGAAAGACACAGAACCGGAGGGCGTTACTACAAGAAGACAGAAGAGGCAGGCGTGCCCGAAGTTGACGTCACATTGTTTATCCTCGCCCATGGTGCACGTTCAGGTAACATTTCCATATATGTTTTAATGCTTTTATTTAAAAACGGGACTGGGATTTAATATAACATTTACGGTGCCTGAATAGCCTTTTTAAAGGCTATTCACGCATATGTGGGGCTCTATTAGCATAATTTTGCTGATAGAGCCCCTTTAAAGGGAGTCTACTACATCACCAAAATTGTATTTCATAGCAAACCCCATTTACCACCATATAAAAGTTCCTGAATAGGAGGCACTTGAGTCCATAATACCATTTTTGTTTCTAAATCTTTATTATCCTGTAGTTTTTGCTTATGGGGCTACTGGAGCAGGGAAGACGCATACAATGTTGGGAAGTGAAGCTGACCCTGGAGTCATGTATCTCACTATGGTTGAACTATATCGGCGAATAGAAGCAGTCAAGGAGGAGAAGTCCTGCGAGGTGCTCATCTCTTACCTAGAGGTATGGACCATATGATCATAATGTACAGTAGAAACAACGAATTGCTTAATTCTGTAGTGTGACAGGGAACTGAAATAATCAAGTCCTTGTCACAACAGAACCCCAATATACAGTAGCTCTAATACTGAGTAGAAGTGCAGTTGCTAAGGAAACAGTATTAAATGGATTTTCCAAGCGAAACATGACTTATGACTGATTTATGACTTTGCCTTAGATAGGTCATCAACATCAGACTGGTGGGTAGGGCATTCACACTCACTAGCCCTACAGCTCAGCTGATATCAGTAGCTACAGTGCACAGAGCTGGAAGCAGACAGCTCATTTAATGTATAATGGCTGTATTCACTATAGAGTGATTACTACAGCTCACTTTCTGTTGATTTGAATGGGGCCCAAGATGGAGCCGTCAGACTACTACTAAGCTAATATTTGATGGCCTATCTGAAGAATAGGTCACTAATTTTATTTTATTTTTTATTTTTGTTGCCAAAAAAACATTTTATAGGATTCTACCACACCCCCAAGCATATTCAGCAGTCACCACCACATTGCAGAGCTAAACACCATAACTTTTTTTTTTGTATAGGTTTTGAGATAAACAATTTTAAGTGATATGCAAATGAGGCAGTCTTGCACTGGAGACCATCCTTCAGTCCTGAGCGCACTGATCTTATTGCTCCAGGGAGCTGAAGCTCCTCTTTCAGTGCACCATCTGCCTCATTTGTGTAAGGCTAAGGCCCAACGGGACGATACGCAGCACCAAAGCGCTGCAGGAAAAACCACAGCGGGAATGCATCGAGGTTCTTCCCGCAGCGCTTTGAACAGAAAGTTCTGAGAGTTTGGTTCTAATTATATCTACAGTAAAGTTGCCAGCGTTTGCGTAGATATAATTGACATGTTATGATTTCCAAAACCGCGCCGTTTTGGAAATAGCAGCATTTCCATGCTGCGGTGTTTACTGCTAAGTGGGCATGGGATTCGCATGAATCCCATCCACTTTACAAGTACTGTAAAATGCTGCGGGCAAATCATGGCATTTCTGGACACTGTTTTTTTTTTTCTCCAAATCTACAAAAGTGACTCTTTAAAAAGGTATGATATTTATTATGGTAATGTGATCTGTAAGTCGGTGGTGACAGTTGAATATGCTTGGGAAAGGTGGTAGACTGTCTAAGTTGTAAAAATAAATGCATAAAATAAAATATAATGTGCAAAAAATGAAATAAATAAATGCACATCTTTCCACACCAACACACTCAATCAATCAATTTTTTTATGTGGGTGGGTGGGTTAAGTGTCCAGGTAGTAATACCTTTCTTTCACACAAAATGTACCACACTTCAGACAAACGGTAGTTACCCCATCTATCAATTTTAATCCATTCTGCCTAAGCCCTATCTGCTTTTCAATCTTTACCTTAACACTATTTTTTTTTTGTTTGTTTTTTAAATGTATAAATGCTGTGTAAGGCTAAAAAAGGGAAATCACCTCCACTTTATTTTCAGAATTGAAACAATACATTCAGTATTTTGGAACTGAATTTTTTTTTCTTTTGAAATAAATAAATAAATAAATCTCCTGGCTTTTTTCAGGTGTACAATGAACAGATCCAGGACCTGCTGGAACCCAAAGGCTTTCTAGCAATCAGAGAAGATCCTCAGAAAGGGGTTGTAGTTCAGGGTCTCTCCTTTCATCAGGTAAGAGGTGGGCTATTGGACTGGCCTTCTTAGTTTATATATACCCTTTGAGACAGCAGGTGGCTGTTGCCTTGCAGAATTAGGTTCTTGCATACAAATCTGACAGAATTACACATCTGACTGAAGTTTATATGTTCTTCCTGGGTTT
Organism: Leptodactylus fuscus; assembly: GCF_031893055.1. Taxonomy (NCBI): domain Eukaryota; kingdom Metazoa; phylum Chordata; class Amphibia; order Anura; family Leptodactylidae; genus Leptodactylus; species Leptodactylus fuscus. The sequence goes on from NC_134270.1 coordinate 73,600,261, forward strand.
CATGGGTTTCCTTTTGGGTAATCTGCTTTATTCCCACACTCCCCAAAAAAAAAAAAAAACCTGAAAAAACTACTGGGAGGTTCATTTGGAATTTACATTTTGAGCCCATAGGGGAAGGGATTATTATGAGTAATAAAAATCTCTGTACAGGGCTGTGGAATATATTGGCTTAGTATAAGTAAAATAATAATGATCCACGTGGGAATATGGGCCTATAACTTCTTGTAAGTGACAGATTATACAATGATCTCACTTTTCTGTAAGGTCTAAAGCCCCGTTCACACAGGGCAAGAGGAGGCGGATTTTGTCACAGAATCCACGTCATAATCCGCCCCCTCACAATGGTGGTCTATGTAGACCGCTAGCTTATTTTTTTTTTCTGTGAGCGGCATGTTGCCACTAGCGGAAAAAAGAAACGAGCAGCCCTTTCTTCAGGCGGAATCGCGACGTCCGCCTCGCAGCAGCACGCTTCGGACTAGGCCCATTTATTTGGGCCTTAACCGGAGCGGAAAGTCGCGAGGGAATATGCACACGCAGAATTGCGTGTGAATTAAGCCTTACTAATGCCTAACATATAGCAGTGGATACCAGCAGAGAACTGCAGCACCACCGTGCAGGTTTTGCGGTTTTCAGAATAATTTTTCATGACTGGACATCCCTTTTTAAAAACTGCTTATAACCTTACTGCATTAGGAGTCACTTTCTGGTCCATAGGAAAAACCTGTTTTGTAATGCATGTACACCAAACTGACCTTCAAATCTGCAGCATAGCAAGAAGAGAAGGGGTGTATAGAGCATGCACACGGATTACAAGTAGTCGCGTCTAGGCAAGCCTATAGTATCAGGTTAACAACATGAAGCAATAATCTGGATAGGAAACAGTGCTGTGGCTTTAGGGCTAGAGATTAAAAGAATGCAAAAAAAAAAATTAGTTCAAGAGTCTCTTCAGCATGTCTGGTTTCTGTTGTAGATTTTAACCACAGGTGTAGCATCATTTAGGCAAAGGCCCCACATAACTGGCTGCAGGGAAATCTGTGGCGGAAATGTAGTGCTTTTCACAGAAAGTTTTCCTGATTCAATTATACCTATAGGGAAACCACCTCCTTCCAGCTTATTCGGGGACATAATAAATGAAGATACATCTACCGAGGCCCAATTGGGGTGTAAGATATACATCTGACAGGTTTCCTTTACATAAACTCCCACACTGTTATTCGTAGTTCTGGGCTTAAGGGGGCAGCACATGACACAAGGATTTAAAAAGTCCCATAGAGAGCAGCTGATGACCACCCATCAGACCCTCACTACGCATTACACAATAGAGCGGATTTATTATTACCATACACTAAAAAAAGTGATGTAAAAAATACCAGACGAGCACCTTGGGTTTACAAAGGGTTGGGACATTATAACCTTAATTAATATCACAACTAATTGAATGTTTTACCTTGATTATGGTTAATGAACAATTATTTTAGGACAATCCCTTTTTTACACACCATTCTCCCTATTAAATTCTAAGTCACACCACTGAATGTTAGTATGTTATTCACATATCAGCCATCGTGAATGGACAGTGGACAGTTAGTGACACATCCTTCAGCCAATGGCAGTATGAGACAGGATGGCATGGATATTAATTGATATAATACATGGGAGCAAGTTCACTGATTAACAGAGTTGACTTAATTTGTGGTTAATGCCCAGATTTAGGTTGCTTTTTTTTATTTTAAAGGTCAAAAAAAACATCATAACTAGTGTTTTAACAAATTACCTAAAAGATAGGCAAGGCATGAGCTGGGCCAACAGTTCTGTCAGATTTACCGTCCTTTACGCCACTTTTCTGACATAAATGATAACTGAAATCTATGTCAGGGACAAGCTGGGTAAAAAATATGCAAATCTATTCTCCAGTATGTAATTAGGAGAACAGTGCACTCTGTACGCCGCCCTCTAGAGGGCAGCATCCTTAACATCATGCATGACTCAGTTAAAAAGTCTATTTAATCATGATGCGGATTTAAATAGACTTTTTAACTGAGTCATTCATGATGTTAAGGATGCTGCCCTCTAGACGGCGGCATACACAGTGCACTGTTCTCCTAATTACATCCTGGAGAATAGATTTGCATATTTTTTACCCAGAATCCCTAGCGGAGCAGGAATGACTTGTAAGTCTTCGTACTGCCTATGTAGGCACACACTCTCCCTGATGTGTACGATAATCCCATGACCCAGGTACAAGCTGGTGTAGGTGCACGACCCACAGGAAGATGTGTGATGCTTTTTCCCTGGTACATTGTGCCCATTCCACGTCGGCATAGGGGTTATCAAGACTGTAGTAACGTGATAAAAATCTCTTTCCACCACCCCTATCTTTATCAGTTTGTTGTTTCTTTAAAGGACATGCCTGCCTCTTATCACTGAGGGTCTGAGAATAAATGTAGTATTTATTGGTGCCTATTAGATGCAACATAATTGTGTACTCCATCAGCTCTCCTTTGTTCGTATTCAAGACGTCACAGAATACTACAATGACTGTTCCTCATAGCAGACATTGTGAAGCAACCCAAACCCCCAACCCCACACACACTAGAGTAATAGTTTTACTCCCACTTTGATTTCATTCACGAGAAACTATGTTGATCTTTGGGAATTTCCGTACCTAACAAATTTCATTCTGTGTTTTATTTATAAACCATCTGAAAATACTTAAAAAATTTCGTTCCATCAATGAGTTACACTTCTCTTATCTGCCTGACAGGATTGGTTCTGGACAGATATACATCTATACAAGATTCTTGGAAACAGGCAATTTGAAAACTTGTGTTTTGCCGCTGGTCATTATGTTCTTAGTTACCATAAACCTCAATAATCTCTTCAAGAACGCAAGACATGTCCTACATCCAGAAATTTCACAAAGAAATAGTTACTTGTGCATTGGCCACTACTATACATGAGCCTAGGGGTGACTTGCGCCACTTCTTAGACTCTGCCATATAAATAAGCTTAGATGTAACACACCCCAAATATTTCTGAGAATCAACACAGGACACTGAATTATATTTTAATAATTTGTTGTTTTTTTATTTTCCTATCCTAAGCCCAAATCTGCCGAGCAGCTACTGCAAATGTTGGCTAATGGTAATCTGAATAGGACTCAGCATCCAACAGACGCTAATGCAACGTCATCCCGATCACATGCTGTTTTCCAGGTAAGTTTTTCTGTTGCTATATTCTGAGTGCCATTACTTTTTTTTTTTTTTTTTATTTCCTTTTAAGCCCTACCATTTTGGGGCACTTAAAGAGGACCTTTCACGTCCTCGGGCACATCGGCTTTCCCGTACTGTGCTCCTGGTGAAGAGCTATCGGTGCCGTTACCAAAGCTCTTCAGTGTCAGAATGGCATTTCTGACAGTTTGTCAGGAACGCTTCTCCTCACAGTACTGTCCATAGCGCTGTACTTTGTGAGGGCTTTCCTTACTGCCCAGCCATGATGCTGAGTGGTGAGGAACACCCCCTTCTCCTCCTGACAGTACTTGTCCATAGACAATTCTTCTATACCACTGACCATCCTTTTTCCTTGTAGATTTATGTCAAGCAGCAAGATCGTACAGCCAGTATAAGCCAGGACATTCGTGTGGCTAAAATGAGCCTTATTGATTTAGCCGGGTCTGAGAGAGCCTCATCTACAAACGCAAAAGGCGAGCGGCTCAGAGAGGGCGCCAACATCAATCGTTCTCTGTTGGCACTTATAAATGTCATAAACGCGTTGGCGGATGCCAAGGTACCCGCTGTCCTTTAAACTTGCATGCCTTTGGTCCTTAGTTCTGATTCTTTTCATATGAGCACAATGTTTGATTAGTATCTTGTTGTGTTTTGAGCGTCATGAAAAGCCTTCAGTGTCTGCTGTGTATTAATTTAATCTGTAGTTCCTGGGCACAAAGCAAACACAAAGTAATCTTTTCCTTGCGTAGACCACTTGGACACTTGGCACAGATTCATTGTGTTTATGTTAGGATGTTCCACAACTGAAGGGACAACATAACATCATTTGTAACACATGGTTCTTGTTTGTCATTTTTTATTTCCTTCAGGAGTCTACAGCTCCCAAGGTTTACATTTGGAGGCTATCCATACAAACTATTATTTTCTAAATATTGCTTGCTTTCATCTTCCTCAGATGTAGATGTATCTTTATTTAGATTTAACAATCTGGTTTTGGATGGCATAGACAGGTGGTCCATTCATTCTCTTCAATAGAAGCATTTATTACAACATAGTAGTGTTACTAGGATATGCTGTTACTTACATATCGCTGGAGTCCAACTACTAGGACCTTTTATTGGGATAGGGCTACAGTGTTAGTAAAACTATGCTGCAACTTCAGCACGGCAGTGCTCCCAACCACCCCCTGCTCAAGGAACTTGCAAAGGAAACCTATTCATATTAACCCCTAAGGCTAAGTTTACATTCCTGTCATCCTATGACATTACGTCATAGGATGAGAGCAATGGACCTATACTGCTCTGGAATGACTGATGCAAATGAAGCCCCATTTGTCTACGTTCACTCCAATGTTAAAAAAAAAACAAAAAAACATGACGGCAGTTTATTTTCGTCGTGTGCATTTGCTTTTCAGTCAGGAGAAAACATCCAGGGTCTGCAATGAGTGAAGGAGAATAAGATGCAAATAAAGCAAAGACAAAAAATACACTGTATGGTCACCTGTCATTGTAAGACTATAGATATTACGGTATATGTCAAACAATTGAAACTGAGAATAGGGATGTTTTTCTTTAAAGAGGTCATCCAGTTTGTAATAATGATGGCCTATCCTGAGGATCAGTCATCAATGTTACATTTGCCAGAGTCTGACATCAGGGACTCGCGCAGATCAGCTGTTCATGAACAGAAGGGTGCTGGGTATTTTTTTTTTTACAAGCTAGGAGCCGCTTTGCTCATTCACTGTACAAGTATAGCAGCGTGTTTAGGTACTGCTGCGCTGCCCCATAGATATTAATTGGACAGCAGTATGTAAACCTACTTCTACACTTGGTAATGTTGTGCTGCTCCTGAGCAGCTGATATGCGGGATCCAAACTCTTGCAAATCTAATCTTGATGACTAATTCTAAGGAAAGGCCATCAATATTCGAAACTGGATAATTCAAATTTATAGAATAAGAAATATACTGTATTGAAGTACTGTATATACTCGAGTATAAGCCGAGTTTTTCAGCACAGTTATTGTGCTGAAAAAGCCCCCCTTGGCTTATACTCGAGTCAAGTGGGGGGAGGGATCTATGACCAGCCGCAATAGTAATGTATACAATCTCCCATAAAATAGTGGGGGGGGGGGAAAGAAGCTTACACATACATACACATGAGGTATCCCTGTGTCTGAAAGTGCCCGGCCTTCTGAATATAGGGTATCTGCAGTGCTCCTGTTCCATCGGGAAGGGGTTAATAGGAGCACTGCAGATACCCTATATTTAGCCAGGCTGAATTCAAAGTGGGGGAAAAAAAACAGGCCTCAAACTCAGGGAAGGGGCAGACAGACAACCAAAACACCCCCTCCCCTTTCCCAGCACCCAGCAACTACTGCACCCAAAAACTCCGACCATTTTAATTTTTGAAATTTTCCAGTAGCTGCTGCATTTCCCCCCCTTGGCTTATACTCGAGTCCATAAGTTTTCCCAGTTTTTGTGGTAAAATTTGGGGCCTCGGCTTATATTCGTGTCGGCTTATACTCGAGTATATACGGTATATAAAAATATTTTTTTTTCTATTTTATACACATCAACCCTTATAAAAATATCATTAAAATTCTATTATTTTGAAACAAATACACAATAAAATACAAATAAAAAGTTAGGACTATTAAACTGCCGTGTTCTCAAATTTAATAACCAGTATCTGGTTGTTTAAGACCAAAACACACACTGAAGGGAATGTGGTTATTTCATTTTCTTTTCTGTCCATATTTATTGAATAATCTTTTTCCCTGCTGTTAGTCTGATTCACATTCTCTCTTGCTGTAGAATAAGAAGGCTCACATCCCCTATAGGGACAGTAAACTAACCCGGCTTCTGAAAGACTCCATTGGAGGGAACTGCAGGACGGTGATGATTGCAGCCATCAGTCCTTCATGTCTAAGTTATGATGACACATATAACACTCTTAAATATGCCAATCGAGCCAAAGAAATAAAACTGTCGGTAAGTTATACATATTCTATTTAGAGAGTGCTATCTATCTGTTGTGTAGCTAAAGACGTATTATGAAGGGTTTGAAAACTCTGTGCCCATTGGTCCGTAGTATGATTTAGTGATGTGTTATTTAGGACTACCATAAAAAGTCTCTAGGCGTCAGTATATTGAATCAAGTACAAGCAGATCAACGCGTTTTAAAATGTTCTCTGTTTCAGAAGAGTTTTTCAGTGTGCACATCTTAAACTAAATGCCACATTGTATTAAAATGGGTTTTCTATTTTGTGTCATTTTGATACTAAATATTTGTAATATTTAGTTTTTACTTGGTAGATTTTCACTATGATTGAGACCCGTGAAATCAGGTCCATTAGTGACAGGTCCATACAGCAGCAGATCTTAGCAATCATATGATCACCGGATCCAATAGTAGTGACGGCTCTGCTGCTTTCTGTATTCAATGCATAGCCCTCCCTCATTGAGCTCTGTAGTGTGAAAAAGAGAAGATAGAAGTGGTTATAAGACACCAATCTCTTTTCATCAAGGTTCACGTTTGTTGCCAAACGTGCCTTATGCCAAGTTCACACTAACTTTGCTTCTGTGTTGTTTGGGTCCATCATGTTTAACCTGAACCCAGCGGCAAAAAAAAAAATCCTTTGTGCAGGACTTTTTAACCTGTCGATTGTCTCAGATCTGGCTATGGAGTCTCCAATAGTGACCTGGGGAAGATGTGAACGTAGCCTTAGATTGACAGTGGCACCAGCAATATCGCCCAGCACCTTGGTCACTAACGCGTTAAAGGGGCTATCCAGGACTGAAAACCATGATTGTTTACTAAAAAAAAACAAAAAAAAACACCACACCTGGCCATAAGTTTTCAGGCTGCAGCTAAGCTCAACTTTATTGAAGCTAAACTGCAATACCATTTACAAGTATGAGTTAATAGAAAAAAAAGCAGACATTATTTTTCTGATACTGTACGACTTCTTTAACAAGAGCCAATATCTGAAGAAGCGGAGAACGTTTCTCTGACGTCCTTTGCAAGCCTATTTATTTACATTATATACCAGCAGTTCTTGACTTTGTGGCCATTGATATTGTAGGAGAGCAGTAAGAGATACAGCTAAGCTGCCTTCATAGATGTTCTGCTCAGTGAGGCCCGATGCTCCTGTGACTCCCAGAGCTGTCCAGTCCTGCAGCTCCTGTGTTTTCTTCTGGTGCAAGTCCCCGCCGCATGTGACCACTGAGGCCGATCAGTGGCCTAAGGTGACTGACACAGTTGTGTCAGCCATTGATAAATGTGGACATCAGAGCAGCAGGATCGAACTGCGCTAGGAGGACACCAGAGCACCTGGGACAGATGAGTTTGTTGTTTTTTGTTTTATATATATATATATATATATATATATATATATATATATATATATATATTTTATTTTTTAATCCTAGACAACCTCTTTATAGTGTAGGATGGCAATGCTGTTTATATATGGCTCTGCACTTCCAACAGGCGCATTTGTATTGATCCCAAAGTCTCTTAAATGTACATAAATGTATTTATGCCCTGGATATAACAAAAGTTATAATCCAAGGCAACCTCTTTACAGTTTAATTGATTTGGATATTGCTTGTTCTATATAGCTGAAGAGTAACGTGATCAATTTGGACTGTCATATCAGCAAATATGCCGCCGTATGTGAAGAACTGAAAGCTGAGGTGAGAATTTCTCCTATTTCCGAATTCCAGCCTGGTGCAGGTAACTAGGCACAATCATTCTTAAACTATTGTCTATTAAACTATTGAATAGGTAGCTGAACTGAAGGCTAAACTGCGTTCCTATGAAATGAAGGAATCCAACCATGATTCTACTGAGGCTTCGTCTCTATGTCCTAGTCCTGTTCAGAGAAAATCCCCCAGGTAATGTTCTTATTACACACAATACTATAGTGTTTCATAGTAGGTACATGTCTTAGAAAGTAAATGCATTCATGATGACTTATACAAGTGTGCAACCTTAAAATATGTTTATGAAGGAGAAGCAGAGTAGACTGTTTCTCGCAATATTTCACTGGGGGACACAGAAACCATGGGTATAGACCTGGTCATTAGGAGGCAAACACTAGGAACAAAAAGAGTGATTGGCTCCACCTACACAGGCTATACCCTCTCACTGGCAGAATGCTCAGGCAGTTTTTTTCCTAGTGTCGTAGGAGGCAGTCATGACCTGAGTTAGGTCTTTCTGTCTTGCATCGTTTTTATTTTGTTTTTTTCTTTCAGGCGCAGGGGGTTGTCAGTGTATCCGTTACACTAGTCTACCCCCTGCGGGCGCAAGCGCTCAGTTTATGAGCGCACCGCAGTCACCCAGTCCCCTGTCGGTTGCTGCATCGGCGGTTGGATTCCGTTGACCCCACTTAGGTGCGAGGTATCACCGAGGGGGTGAGTCTGTAGCACCTGAAGTGCTGGATGGTAAGTATTTATCCCTTCTCCACCTCCTCCACCTTCTCCTCCCTCCTTTTCCTTCTCCCTCCCTTCTCCTTACCTTGTACTGTGGATAGAGGGGATGGCTCTTTTTCTGCTGCCGGGGCTTCTTGAGACACGGACTGGAAAAGGGGGGTGGCCGTGGCTTCTAATCGAGGCCGCGGCTTTGCCTGGGTGTAGGCCGCAACAGGTGCAGCGGGTTCCAGCGTCTCCTGGCCGACGCGGCCGATTCCGCGCTGCGGCTGCTACCCGTGGCCGCGGCTTCGCCAGAGGTGTAGGCCGCACTAGGTCCTGCCTCGTCGCTGGGCTTTCCTTTGCCCTGGGGCCGCCCTGCTATCCCATTCGTTGGGCAGGGGCGGTCCTGGGTGGGCCCTTCCTGTTTTTTTGGCGGGAGTCTGAGGGAGGAAGGCCTTATTTAAGGCTCTTCCTTTTTCTGAGACTTGTGTTCCTGGCAGTCTGTTTGGATCCTCTGGCAGCTTGTTCGCAGCAGTGGGGGTCGGTCTTCTTTCAGCAGTACTGCAGGCTGCCCCTTGGGGGTCGTTTTTTGTGCCATGTCCTCTCATGAGGAGCCTTCCCGGTCCCGGCGCCCCCTGCTGTTGTTACGTTTTATGCCTGCTCCAGCTGTAAGCAAAAGTTTCCTTGCGGGCAGTCTGTGTCTATCTGTTCACTCTGCAGTGCCGCTCGCCCCCTTCCCCCAGGAGCCTCCCGGCCCTTCTCCCTCCCTGGATTGGGTGGTTTCTCTGTCCCAGGCTGTGGGTAACTTGGCCAGGCTTAATCAGTCCATGGTGATGTCCTTGGAGCATTTGCCCGCCCAGATTGCTGCGCAGTCTGCGGTTGAAGCTATTAAGGGACTCTCCCATTCCAGTGCTGGCGGCCGTCCTCGTAAACGGACTAGGAAGTCGTCCTATGGGTCATGATCTTCCTCTCCCTCTCCTGGGTGTTCGCCAGGCAGAGGATCTGGGGACGCCTCTGACTCCGATACAGAGTTTCAGTCAGGCACATCAGTAGCAGCTGCTACCCAGGAGCTTGTACATGCTATCCGTGATACATTGCAATTGACAGAGGGTGCTGAGTCTGGGGCTCAGGAGGATGTGTCTTTTCGCCATAGTCGCCGGTCGCCCTTGGTGTTTCCTAACCTCGGAGCATTTGATCATATTTTGCAGGAACAGTGGCTTCGTCCGGACCAGCCCCTGTCTTCCACCAGGAGGTCAGATGTCCTTTTTCCTTTCCCGGAACAGTGTGTGTCTAGGTGGACCGAGCCTCCTGCGGCTATTGCCAGGCTATCTAAGGCGACTATCCTGCCTCTAGCTAACGCTGCTTCTCTAAGTGATCCCGCTGATAGGAAGCTGGTCTCCTTGGCTAAGTCGGCCTTTGCGACAGCGGGGTCTGCCTTGCAGCCCGCTTTTGCAGCATCCTGAGTTAGTAAGGCTTGTATTGCCTGGGGCAAACAGTTGAGAGCTGGTTTGGCCGATGAATCTGCTCTGCAGGACAATCAGTTTCTGGTGGACCAGATAATTAATGCTTCTAAATATCTATGTGAAGCTTCCCTTGAAGCAGCTCGCCACTCAGCTAAGGCAGCGGGTAATGTGGCAATGCATCGGACGGTTTGGATCCGTTCCTGGAATGCTGAGCCTGCCTCTAAAAAGGTGGTGGTTGCTTTACCTTTTTCTCACGGTGAACAGGGCTGTCTCTTTGGGAAAGGTTTGGAGCAACTTATTTCTGAATCTAATGGAGGCAAAAGCTCTCTGTTACCTCAGAGGTGTTCTAGTCGGCAGCCTGCCTTGTCTTCTAGCCGTTCCCAGCGGTTTCGGTTTTTTCAGGGCTCCTCGTCCTGCTTCAGTGAACAATCTCCTAGGGAGTCGTGTTCTAAGAAGCCCTCCTTTAAGCCCAGACCTGCCTGGCATCCCCGATCTAAGCCTGCAAGGTCGGGAGTTGCCAAGCCCCCCTCTGTATGAAGGGCTGCCCCATCCGGGAATTCTCGGGTGGGGGGGACGTCTGCTTGCCTTCCAGGACATGTGGCTCGCCTGGGTTGACGACGCCTGGGTTAGGGAGGTGGTCTCGAACAGCTACTCCATAGAGTTTTCTGCCCTTCCAAAATGTGGACCGCTGGTTCCTGCGATTCTGGTGGTGCCAGACTGGTCTCATCGGGCGTGGTACACAGATCTCATGGCTCTGATAGCAGACGCTCCCTGGCCTCTGCCTCTGCAAAAAGATCTGCTCTCTCAGGGGCTGCTATTCCATCCTTCCTTACATCGGCTGCGTTTAACGGCGTGGCTGTTGAAACCGAGGTGTTGAAGCGCCGAGGTTTTTCCTGAGCCTGTTATTCGGACTATGCTTAGAGCCAGGAAGCCTCAATCAGCAAAGATATACTACCGCACCTGGAAGGCCTTCGTCCGTTGGTGTGAAGAGGGAAAGTATCATCCTCTTGTTTTTTCTTTGCCTAGGGTCCTGGCGTTTTTGCAGTCCGGGTTGGACCAGGGTCTTGGTCTGTCTACCCTGAGGGGTCAGGTCTTTGCGCTTTCCATTCTTTTCCAGAAGGCTATTGCCTTCTTACCTCAGGTAAAAACTTTTCTTCAGGGGGTAGCGCATTGTGTTCCTCCTTTCCAGCCTCCCATTGATCCTTGGGATCTCAATCTCATCTTGGAGGTTCTACAGGCTCCTCCCTTTGAACCTCTAAGGACCATCTCTCTTCGCCTGCTTTCTTGGAAAGTAGCATTTTTGGTCGCTATCACTTCTATTCGTAGGGTTTCTGAGCTAGTGGCTTTGTCACACCAGTCCCCCTTCTTGGTTTTGCATAAGGACAAGGTTGTGCTTCGTCTCCCTCCATCCTTCCTTCCCAAAGTGGTTTCCTCTTTCCATATGAATGAGGACATTGTCTTCCATCTTTTTGTCCGGAACCAAAGCATCCTCGCGAGCACTCCCTCCACTGCCTGGATGTGGTCTGGGCAGTCAGAGTCTACCTGGCTCTTACAAGGCTGTCTAAGTTTTTCCCTCCCTCTGGTACTGCTGTTGGACGTCCCATGGTTTCTGTGTTCCCCAGTGAAATATTGCGAGAAAAAGGGATTTTTGTGTACTCACCTGTAAAATCCTTTTCTCGTTGTTTCACTGGGGGACACAGGTCCCCCCCCATGTTAAGTTTTGGCACAGGGTTGGGGGGTTTTCTTTTTCCCTTCACGGGTTTAGGTTTTTTGGTGGTTTTTGGTTCCATATATATATATATATATATATATATATATATATATATATATATATATATATATATATATATATATATATATATATATTGTTCATTTGGGGACTCTCTTCTATTGCCTGAGCATTCTACCAGTGAGAGGGTAAAGCCTGCGTAGGCGGAGCCAACCACTTTTTTTGTTCCTAGTGTCTGCCTCCTAATGACCAGGTCTATACCCATGGTTTCTGTGTCCCCTAGTGAAACAACGAGAAAAGGATTTTACAGGCGAGTACACAAAAATCCCTTTCTTTCACACTCATGGAGAATCTTGATATAATAATTACAATCTAATAATGAGTGCTATGATTGAAAAATGTCTGTTGTAATAAAACAGGGGTCTTCAGGTTTACTATTCTCCAGGGCATCTAAAGTTTAAATCATTAAAAATCTCCTACCGTTTTGTGTATTCACATATCACTCCCTTCCACCTGGCCCCTCTTCTGGTATTTGTAGATACAGAGGCAGATGGAAATAAGTAGTACATGACTCCAGGATTAGAATACATACAGGGTTTGTTTGTTGCCTATAACCATATGTCTTGCCTGATAGGTGTAAAGCAGCTCGTAGTACTTTAACACCTTCATACACATGCACTCTTGATTCTCCCAAACTTGCATTTGTTCTGAATGAGAAGTAAGCTGCTTCCATATACTTCTGGCGGAGGCTAATCTTCCCCAGAGAAAAAGAATTGGGCGTGTTGAAATCCAACCATTCCATCCCTTCTGTCTTATGATATATTTTTTTTTCAATGAGGCAATGGTCATTAGGTTGGGAACTTGCAAACCATGCACGTTAGGTATATATCTCTTGTAGTTTTAGAGTGCCATTAATTCCATGGTATTGTACATGTGATAAAGGGTTTGCATACATAATACTAAACACAAGTGCAATAAACGTAAAACTAAAGTGAGTGACAGACTAGATAAAAGGGTTGCCCAAGGAATGCCCAATAGATGGTCCCACTTAACTATATAAATGCTGCTCTGCCATTGCGTTGATTCTGAGCATTTTCTAGCAATGCCTGAGAGTCTGTGTGATGCAGAACAACATGTCAGGACCATCTACTGCAGTGAATACACTGCAGGTACCTTTTATTCCACAGATGCAAAATCTACCATGTTTTTGTGTGGTCTATCAGCCTATGCATGTTCATAGTTCATAGGCTGACAGCTATTATACACCACAATACTTGTTTATTGGAGTGTATAATTCTGAACCTGCAATCAGAGGATCGCTGGTTTATGTCCCCTTTTAGGACAAATAGAAAAAAAATAAGTATTTAAAAAATAAAAATTCCCCTTTTTTCATATAAAAAGATTTATCATGTAAAAATATTAACATTAAAACAAGACACATTAGGTAGTGCCGCATCTGTAACAACTTATACAACACGACTGATACGTTAGTTAACATGCAAAGTGAAATAAGTGTGCGTATATGTGTGTGTGTGTGTATAATATATATATATATATATATATATATATATATATATATATAAAATTATTTTTTTTTTTTTTATTATATACTTTTTACTGTCCCACAAGGAGATTTGAACCTGTGATCTTTGATCCCCTGTGCAAATAAGTTCTCTATCGCAATTGATCATGATATCCAGGGGGTTAGTCCGCCAGTATGAGTATATTCCAACTCCGGCGGGTAGTCCCCGGGCCTCGGCTGTGTTTGCCAGGAGTAATGCCATAGGCACAATGCTGTAATATTACAGAGCTGAGTGGTATCTATACACTCAGTGCAATCTAATAGTATAATGCCGAGCGAGAAGGGTTTAAAGGGGAGTCTAGTTTCAGCAACTAAATGTATTTGTCTGTTTATTGGAAAATCTTTATCAAACCAATGAGTACCTTGTACGACTGCTTCTGCTCTTTCCAAATATGCCTTTCTTATTCGGCATTGCTGCTCCAGTTTTTATGAAAATAAATCTCATCTTCTTATGTAGTCCATATGAAAAATTTAGGGGTGTTGCTTCTCCTGCCAGCACTTTACTCTCTGCTCTAGATAAGTTTCCACTTTGTCTTCAGTTAGGGGGGATGTCACTCAAGAAATGGGGGGTGGTGGAGCTGGGAAGCAATTAGAGGAGATTATCTACAGCAGGGAGTGAAGTCCAATCCCAATGCCCTTTCTAGCTAATTCACATAGAATAAAATGCTGATTTTTCTTGAAAGGGAGCTGCAATGCAGAATAAGAAAGGCATCTTTGGAAAGTTAGGAAACAGCACTACAAAGGTCTGTCATTAGTTTGATACTAATTTTCCTGCTGACAGACTCGCTTTAAGAATCAGACTGACCTCAAACTTTATTTCTTTTTATTTTTTAATCCACACAAAGTTATTTCTATATGACTTAATAAGTTGTCATTATGCTAAGAGTACCCCTCAATCACATTGTATCGTCTTCATAGTCAGAAGTTGGCACTCGCCTTAGAAGCTAAAAGATTAAGCTGCCATGATAGTCTAACTCTCAACTCATCTCAGGCCAGTTATTGAGGAAGAATGATGGCATATTACAAGAATGATGTTGCCCCGTAGCCTGCTTCACTGTACTAGTACTGCAGCCCCAGCCTAAATATTAGTTTGGTTTTTTTCTGGTGAAAAAAATCTTCATTTGTAGGTAGAAAGCTGATACATCCAAAGATCTGGGCCCGGTCCAGTATATCATGCTATCCACAGTAGTGACATACTCATTACCAGTTATCTTGTCTGTCGCTCACATGTTTGTGAGCGCTCTTATCCAATCCATTGACAATAACATTCCACCCATGGGATCTGGGACCATTTAGCTGAAATGTGTTACATATGCATCAGCTCCAGGCTTAGGAAACATTTTTCCTGTAACTTATGTTCTCTCCCTTTTATTTCTGGCCATTAACATAGAATCTGGAACAAGTAAAACAACAAAAAAGAGAAAAATGTATAAAATAAAAATCACGGGTAAGCAGGGGGCGCTTAGCAATTTGCTTTGTTCTTTTAAGAAAAATTCCTTTTAGATTGACTTTTTTTTAATTCCTGTTATTTCATGGAAAGTAGATTCCCAGCTGAGTATTACGGCTCTCTCCCTTTCATGCCCATCTTAAAATGTTTTTGGCCCAGGGTCTTTTTTTTTTTTTTTTTCATATGAGGCTACACATTAGGTTGTTTATGCTGTTATTTGGAAGTTGTTAAACTACCTAATAATGTACAAAGATGAAGATATTATTTACTCCCCTCTGCGCCAGGCGTGTTTGTCTTCAGACGGATGGAGCAACATCTGCTAGACACTTACCGTACTGTGTATGTGTGAATGTATGTGTATATAAATTACATATGTATATATCTATATTTATGCAGATGCCTTTTTTTTTTTTTTTGCTTTTATGCAACTAGATGTTTTGTGCAGCTGTTGATTTTGATATCGGCGTGAAATGACTGGTACATGATTAAAATAGGTCCAGATGTTCTAACTTTTGTAATCTTTCGTATGGAGCAGGAATACTGACATTTTTATCAGGTGCACTTCTGCTTCCTCCACATACGTTTCTCATGAAGTGTATCTTTGTGTCTTTTCCCTAGCTAGAAACATCTGTTCAAGGGTTTAAAAAATATATTATCTATATACATATATATACCGGTGTGGGTGTGTGTGTGTGTGTGTGTGTGTGTGTGTGTGTGTGTGTGTGTGTGTGTGTGTGTGTGTGTGTATATATATATATATATATATATATATATATATATATATGTATATGTAAATTTTTATTTTTTTTAAAGAGATGTTATACTTAGCTAGATATTAGACATGGATAGCCACGTCAATCTACTTTTCTACGGTACTAAAGGGGTTGGCCACTTTCAGACCAATATTGAGAGACTTGTTATTAGACTTATTGATATATTATTGTTCGTATAATAAAAAGTTGTACTATTTTCCAAAATACTTTTTGAATCAATTCCTCGTGGTTTTCTAGATCTCTGCTTGCTGTCACTCATTCTGCTTACTGCCAGTGTATAAAAATCAGTTCATGGTCATGTGATGGACACACAGGTGACGGTGACAATCTATAGACTAGTGTGCCCATCACATGACCATGGAGTGATCTTTATCCACTGGGAGCATAATGAAAGCAAGCAGAGATGAGGGGTTAATACAGAAAGCAAGAAAGTACAGTATATTGGTAAATTGTATAACTTTTCATTATACAAAAAATAACATATGTCTCTCAATATTGGTGGATAAACACTAACTACCACAGACTGCCAAACCATGTTGATAGCTGCGAAAGGGGAAAAGTTGCAGTCAGGTTACTATCTATCTATCGATCGATCGATCTATTTATCTATCTATAGGTAAACAAGAAGAGAAGGGAACAGAATAACACATGGCTACAGGATGAGACTACACATGGTTTTAAAGCCTAGCTGGGGGGTTGTTAAATTAGCCTAATTCCATTTCGCCGCTATGGAGACACTGTAGGGAAGCGATTTGCCGAGATGGGAGTCACCCTTTAGGTATTAACTAAACTTAACTGTAGCAACCAGTGCCAGACAGGTTGGTAAAAAAAAAGGGTATATTAAAAGGGGTATGGCTGCACATGATAAATATGGTTGTACATTAGTCAGACCACTCATAGAATGCTTTGTATATACCAGTGCACAAGGGTCCAGGGGTTTATTCTGACCACCAGTTTTGAATTCCAGAAGGAATTTTTTTGCTATAAGAAAAAGACTTCACCTCATGGGAGTTTTTTGTCTTCCTGGATTAGCATTACTGTACAATAACCTGAACTGGATGAACATTTTGCTGTTTTTTTCATCTTTACAAACAATGTTGCTGTGTTAGAAAAGAAGAGACCGATCTGCATGAAAGCTAGATATGCATAGTGTTAGGATATTTCAAGCCAAGGATATTTCTTCACATTTATAAGACTCTTTAGAGTTAATAACAAAAGTTCTCTATTGGTTGCCCATGGAAGCAGACACCAGTGTAGCTCCATTCTTCTGTGGGATATGTAACCTATCTACTGGGCTCTAATTGTATAGTTGCCTTTTGAGGTCCCACAATGCACTGCTCTTTTGTAAATGGTGATGAAAATAATTGCTTCAGATATATGGCTTTTATATGGATTTCTCTGTCTTTAAACTTTACACTGTGTTCTTAATATGTGCTTGATTTTCTGTTGTATATCAAGTATAGCTGTGTATTCTACTTTTACTTTATAATTCTTCATTCTCTTTATTGATTTATCAAAGTTTGGAAGAACCTTTAGATTCGTCAAGTCCAGAGCAAGGTCTTAAGAAGCGATTGCAATCCCTAAGCGAGTTGTCGTCGGAGTATTTACATTACAAGCGTCGTTCCAAAAAGAATAGAGAGAAACAGGTAAAATGGATTTTTCCATATGTATGTTAACTATTGCATATATTATTTTGTCTGAGTTTAATGACTGCAATGCCACTAGAAAGGTCCACCAGAACACGTCATAAATATTTGGATAAAGTCTGTAGAGCTCTGTAGGCACAACATAGGCTTCATGATGCACCCATGTTGAAGTTTCCATAAGATAATGTTGGTGGCTAACCCTGGATAGAGTAGTGTAACAATGTTACCCATGTTCGGAAGTCATTTTATAGGGAGGTGAGGTGCATTTAAGATTGAATGCAGTAGAGAAATAATGGGGTTAATCACAGCCCTCAGGATACATCAGTTTTTATCAAAATTTGTTGGAAATCTATGGCTGCATAATCCTTCATACATGGTTTCCTATCAGTGTTTCTTCTACTAATAGATCCATAATGACTGAATCCCATTTTACATTTCTCCCTGAGACAGGTGGTGTATACAATATAGAGCAGTCCCCCCATCCATTATGACTAGTGCTGGTTTCTTTACATGTAATTCTGCAAACAAAAACCCAAATAAACATAATCCAGGGACACTGTGCTCAGATCTTTCAGCATCATAACTTTTGTACTCCATCGGGAAAAATACTTGCTGTCTATGACAAACATCCCAATAACACAAGAAGCTAGTCAGAAGTAAATACTAACTTTGAACTGTGCGAAGCTGCAGACTTCTCTGTAGTGGGGTGGGGGAACATACTCACCAGCCCCCAATGCTCCGGATTCATCTCAGCGTGGTCGAATTCTGCTGCTCAGCAGTCTTCTTTTGCCAGAAGTACTCGCCGCCTGTGGTGTCCCAGTTCCCTTTCCTCAGGCCACTGATTGGCCTGCAGGAGCAGACCATGCTGGGAGACATCCTAACACCAGAGACAAAATCTCAAAGACAAAAAGAAAGAGAAACACTGAGCAACCCGTAGTGTAGTAGTTATAGTGATACAAAAAATGATGTCAGAATGAGGCTCACCTTTTGGGTTTATGAAACTAGGTCAAAACTCCATTATAGAAAATTATATAAATTTTCATATAATAAAGGATTCCTCCCTTTATTAGGTGCAGATGCAGTCTCTCATACACCTCTTGGGTGTGTGAACAATGACAACAATACGAACCAAAACCGGAGGCAGATTCATCCAGTAATCAGAAAGAACGGCGCTTCTCCTTAGGAATTTAAGTTACGGCTTAGCCCAGCAGTTAAGAACCATTTACCTGAAGAAGGGCGATTTTGGCACCCAAAACGCGTAGTGTGTGTGTTTGATAATAAAGCTGTAACTTAAATTCCTAAGGAGAAGCGCAGTTCTTTCTGATTACTGGATCCGGTTTTGGTCCGTATTGTTGTCATAACACCAGGGACAAGTAAGTATATTGTTTGGTTTTTTTTTTTTTCCCCTCCCTGGCCTCTCTGAAACACTTCATTTGACACTCCTATCTCCTTGCTGCACCACCCCATGCAATAAGAGTTTGTCCTCCTCTTGCCCACCCATCCTGCTACAGCAGCAAGCGCAGTACTCCCAGGGCTGCTGTGGCTTCAGCTCTAGATAATCACCCCTTATTGCCATCCAACTTTTCCGTCTAGCTTCCCAGTACACTGTACGGAATATTAAATGGTACCATTATGAAGTACAATTTGTACTTAAAAAATAAAGCCCTCTTTATGGCTCGGTGAATGGAAAAATATAAAAGTTACAGCTTTTAGAAGCGGGGAGTGAAAAAAAAATGGCTGCAGTGGGAAGGGGTTAAGAAAGCCTTAGCACTAATACTTATAGACTCCTGGTAATTCAGTGGCGACAGCATTAAATACTGCCAAATATGAATTAATGTACATTTTCCCAATCCCTGTGCTTGCAGAGGAACCTAATTTCTGCACCTTGCAACCATATTCCCTAAAG
Organism: Leptodactylus fuscus; assembly: GCF_031893055.1. NCBI lineage: Eukaryota > Metazoa > Chordata > Amphibia > Anura > Leptodactylidae > Leptodactylus > Leptodactylus fuscus. The sequence goes on from NC_134270.1 coordinate 73,619,449, forward strand.
TCTGGTATAGCAATATCCCTGGCCCTGTTTCATCTGTTATTTATGGCTTCGGGCAGGACAGGAAGTACAGGTACAATATCATTGACCCGTGGAAGGACTTGGCTGCTGTGTTTTCCTCATTGTCAGTATGCTGATAATATGTTATTTGTATATGTCGACTTTAGTCTCTGCACACAAACTGCAAGTGCTTTCCGACATGTAGGAATTTCTCCTAAATGTGTGGATACATTTATGAGTTGGGGGTCTGTTCAGCAGTGAAAACCTCCTCTGATTTATGGGGCATTAAAGATCCCTTTGGTTTGTTGTGTATGCCAGTCCACGTATCGCCTGTCTAATGCAGAGTAACTGGTTCAGACAGAAGGTAATGTTTTTCATATGATGGGACACAAAACTGTATTACAAATCACTATATGCTGTCTACATATTAAATGACACTTGGAATACCTACTGCAGAAAGAAATGCAGCTTGTCTTGGACTGGCCAAATCTGCCTGGATTCTTCTTGGCCTCTGGTCGGGCTTAAATATTTCAGTAAGACAGGTTACAGAAATGTGGTTTAACTTCTTATTTTTGGCACTTTTACAGAACAAAAGGGGGGGGCAGAATAAATATATCAACGCTTATCATCCAATAAATTTGACCTCCTCATCTTAACTGGGAAATCCTTTTCTCTGCATTTCCCTTTTAAATGTTTATTTAAGTGACTCGGCCCGGCTGCAGTTCATGGTCTTGGATCTTCAGAGAAAACAGTGCATTATCTTTATATTTAGGATCTTTGGCGCACCAAAGGTTGGACTTATACTGTAGCAATCATAAAGTAATGTATTATTCCAAGTTTTGCATTTTTTGAACAGGGGTTTCTTTGTAAATGTCTCAACTGGGGTCTAATACTTATGGCTCTCTACAGGGTAGATCGATGTGCCCTTAGGTTCCTAATAATGAAACCCCAGCAGATCTTGTGCATGTCTGAATACAGAAACAGCTAAAGTTCTTCACAACACTACATGAAATTTTGAGAGCTGTTCGAGTAATTGATCGGGTTGGTCATTTTGTAGAAGTTCTCCTGATCTATTTAGCATCTGTAGGTTGTTTTTGGCTCCTAAAGGATGTTAGGTTCCTGAGGCCTCCTCTCTACCATGGGGGTCTGTTTCCCTAGGTTGAACAAGGTCATTCACTATGATCCTCATTCCTGGATTCTTTGCAAAGCTTGAGTCTGTGGAAGGATTTGGTTCATTATAACTGGAGTTCTCAGCTGAGCTAGCTATATTTCTGAACAATACAGATTAGTCCCTGAGGCTTCCTTTTGTGGGAAGTCTGTCAATATTCCTATCAACTGTATCTGTGTTAGATTACCCCTTATAGCTCATACGACTGTAATCTCAATAATCTCTCATCCGGTACAGGGAACGATAAAGGAGGCTGTCACTTAATTTTCTGTAGACTGAATGACATGTAAGCCTGCAATGTTATAAAGCATTACTTTCCCATCTTTCACATAAAATGTAATACATAAAAAAAAAATGTATGTAGGCTTGAGGATGTAAATACACTCTGCAAAAATAATAGAAATGGTTAACCATGTAGAGGGAAATTGGCATATCATTGCAGAAGTGTTGGAGTACATTGAATTGAAGATCAAGCGATTCCAGGTTTCAGTCCCCTTGTAGGACCGGTATATAAATTTAAAGTATAAAAAAAAAATAAATGTGAAAGTTGAAAACAAAAATCCTTATAGAGCATACCATACATCTATATCTGCGCTCTGTATGCCTAACAGCACTTCAGTTTATACCCACGTATATGACATTGTTGTATGCTGTGGGTATGAACTGCTGATAGGGCACATGGCATGCATAGAAGGGAAGCAGGGCTAGTTGATTTTTTGAGAGATCAGATTTATTTTGAAGAAATTAATGTGCAGCTGATGGTGAAAAGTGGAAATGGCAATTTTCATTACAAACATCTTTACAGTGCTCATCAGCTGCTCATTCAATGCTTGAAAACATATTAAAGCAACACTCAAGGGTTAAAAATGCTTGCTATGCCCCTTGCAAATTTCTTGAGGAGTGCAGTTTACAAAATGGGGCTCTGCAAAAGTAACATGGCATCCAAAAACCAGTTCCTCTCAATCTACACTACACTATCGAGTGTGGGACTCCTTCCCTCCACTGACCCCAAACAGCAGTTTATGCTCTCATATATGTCTTTTTAGTACCCAGGATAACCCATTAAATAATTTTAGGAGTATGTGTCTCTGTTGACACAAAATGGGCCCTGAAGGGTTTAAAAAAAATAAATAAATTCTAGTTTTCATGTCTTGTCATTTTTGGGATGCACTCATGGGCTGTGAAAAATTCATGGGGCTACAATACTCACTATTTTCTCATGAAAATTCTGAGAGATGTGCAGTTTTCAAAGTGTGGTCACAAATGCAGAAACTTTCTAAGGTCAGAAAATCAGCCATGACTTCTTTATTGTGGCCGGGATATCTTCTGATACATGTAGTATCCCTGCCTGATAACCCGGCTACAATAAGAAAATCATAGCTGGGTTTCTGCATTAGTGGTCGTATCCATTGGCAACCAATCAAGATAAGAGACTGTCACCACTAAGAAAGTTAGAGAAAATCTTTAAAACTCTGCAGAATTTTTAATTACGGTACTTATATTTGCAAAAATGTTTAACTTAATTATTTACAAATATAGATATGATTATGTACATGGGAATACCCCTTTAAGGGGCTCCGCAAATGAGACGTAGCACCTTAAAAGCATTCCTGCAAAATCTGTTCTTCCATCGCCAAGTTGTGTGCTTTCCCTTCAGCACTGATGTGGTTTGGGAAATTTTCTTGTAAATTTCGAAAATTACGGTTAGACTTGTTAACCTTCCAATGTCTAGAATAATTAGAGGGACAATTAAAAGATGATGTCAACATAAAGCAGAGTCCTGGTACATAATATTTATTAACTATCTATATGAAAACCTGAGCATTTCAAAATTTTGAATTTTGCAAATCTTTACAATTTTCCACCAAGTTTTCTATTTTAAAAGAAATCAAAGTTTACCATGAACATGAAGTATAATGTGTCATGAATAAAACTGGGTGAGTTAGTCTCCAAATTTAATGCCATATAAAAGTGAAATGTCAGTTTTGAAAAAATGGGGCCTTGTCCTTAAGGTGGCATCCCTAAGGAGTTAAAGGGGCTGTTTCACCTCTATAAAAATAGAAAAATTGTCATATATGTTGCATTACGTTTGAGCTGTTCAAATGAACAGCCATCTACAGTATGTAATGTATGGTCCACCAGGGCACAGGCTGTTCTTACAGGGCACACGGAGGAATAACTAGACGTGAGGAGGGTGAAGAGAGAGAAATATATCTACGTGACTAGCAAACGTGTGCCATTTATGCCAATCCATAACTCATGCATCCCTGGGCTGGGTGATTATGACTGATATCGTAATCACGGTTACGTGAACATTTTACCTCAATTACGATTAATCAACAATTTTTTTTATTTTTTTTTTATTTGGGCACTCCTTTATTACATGCCATGCTGAATTTTTGTTCCTGGTCTTTACATATTGGCAGTCCTGACTGAATCATGTACAACTAGTGATCTATCAATGACTTGTGAGACAGGATGGCATAGGTGCAAAATGATTGAAATGAATGAACAAGTTTTGCAAGGATTAATTGAGCGGACTTTAGTTCTTTTGCAGTCCATTGTTCGGCCCTAGCTGCGTTATCCTGTTCTGCTATCCCTTTAAATAGGCTGTAGCTATTGGTAAACACTGATCTCATGAGGCTGGGATATTCTTAACAAAACGTTCATAAATTCTATTTTTCATAAACCATTATGTAAATCTTTTTTTCCTAAATGAGAAGGAATATAATTAATAACCCATAAAATGTTTAATTGGCTGATCTTCTGACGGCTTGGCATTTGCAAGTTATTTAATCTGCCTGACAAACAGCGCAGGCGGTTGGCGCTCTCCGTGTTTTGATGGCTGGAGCTGTGATGCAGCTGGGACTAATAATTGGGTATACGCTCTCTGATGCCGTGTACCAGTGACCAGCATCATTCACCAATGTGTTTTCTGTTACTTCAATCCTCTGTAGACATTTAACATAGGAATGTACCAAACACTACAATGTGGACTTGCTTTTTTTGCTGTTTAATATGGTCTGCATAGTTTATTACAAGTCATGCCATATTAGTGGATAAATATGTGAACCCTACCTAACGTGTAAACTTCTGAGAACAAGTGGGACAATGGTAACTGTTTTTTTTGTGGAATGAAGGTTTTGGGGGCTTCATCTGCCTTGTTACTTTAAAACCTTCTAATACTTCTACTTTGTTCTTGTAGTACGTATGTTGCCTACACAATGTGATTGCCCGTTGTGTAGACTGAATTATAGGCCATGTGCATATTTACAAAGCAAAAGGTCTCATTCATACGTAATTTCCGTCACATTTAAAGTATAACTTCCTCTATTTTCCCCACTTTTGTGTGGGGGGAGTTGGGTGACCGTTTTTGTAATATACTTTTATTACCCTATCTACATTCCTTTTTATTATAAAACAGGCTGTAATATTCTCCTCTAACTGAGCTGTTAGGGAAAGTCTGCACACAGTTATATTGTAACTATGTTCAATGAAGTCAATGAAATGGGAGGCCCACTTTAATTCCTATATGTCTATTTAGACCTCTGCCCCCTTTTCCTTACACAGCATGGTTCCATAGAAAGAAGCATATGTGTGTCCTATTTTTAGCTGTTTCCTTGTGCATCCATGTTAGTCAATGGGTTTGTGAAAAACAGCACATGGATGTTATTTGCTCTCGTTTATCACAGGCTTTTACTAGCAGACATTTAGAAAATTGCAGTCATGTGATCTTTCTTAGTTGGGCTAAAATGCTTTTTTTTTTTTTTAAATGGATGTACCAATCCGATGACATGAATGAAAAATCAGGGAGACGCAGGAAACTAAGAAATTGTGAGTTTTTCATAAATGAAAAATAGTCAGCTATCAAAAAGACCAAAAACTGGCATGAGCATGTTAACACCTTGCTTTGCAAATATTTTTTTTTATTTTAAATAAAAAAATATATACAGGTCCTATACAAAAGTGTGTTTTAGGGTGCATTCACACTACTGATACGTTGCCTGATTCTGAACGTTAAAACACGTTCAGAATCAGTGCGTATAAAGCAGTTCCCATTCATTTCTATGGGAGCCGGCATACGAGTGCTCCCCATAGAAATGAATGGGCTGCTTTTTTCACTCCGTGCAGTCCCATTGAAGTGAATGGAAAGTGCCCGCGTGTACGGCTAGCTCTGCTCATGCCGAGCCGTACACGCAAGCGCTTCCCATTCACTTCAAACGGAGAGCTCATAGTGAAAAAAACAGCCCATTCATTTCAATGGGGAGCGCTCGTATGCCGACTCCCATAGAAATGAATGGGAACTGTTTTATACGCCGCTGATTCTGAACGTGTTTTAACGTTCAGAATCAGGCAGCGTATCAGTAGTGTGAACTTACCCTTAGGCTGAGGCTTTACATTGAGGAAACACAGCTTTTTTGTTGCAGATTTTGCTGTGATTTTTTTTTTTTTTTTTTTTTTTTGATCCAAAGCCAAAAATGGCTACAAAAGGAATGGGAAATATATAGGAAGTTCCTATACTTCCATCTTCTACTTCTCAATCCACTCCTGGCTTTGGTTAAAAAAAAAAAAAAACAGTAAAATCTGCAACAAAAAAGCTGTGTGTCTGCAACATGAGGTCTCAGCCTTATGGGGATTAGTTTGATTTAGAAAAACTATGAGAGGACTGGGTGTTGTGACTCTAGAATGTAGTCTTCTGGAACCGACCTTAGATATTATAATGTAAAATAGAGGATCCATTATGGTGGCTCAGTGGATAACATACTGGTGCCTTGGAGCAATGGGGCCCTGGAGTTGAATCCAGCCAAGGGCAAACTCTACATGAAGTTTGTTTGTTCTGTCCATGTGTGGGACACATGTATTAATCTTGTCTAACTGCTCAAATATAGATACCATAGTCTGAAAATGCAACAGATTTATCACAGTGACTGATGCTGGTTGAAAATCTGGCACATCTATAGACATTGTAGTACTTACTGTATTTTAGCTTCCCCTCTCCTCCTCCCCTCCCCATCCCTTCCCTTCAGCTAAGCATCCCCCTTCCTGATGCGCAAAAAACAAATACAAATGTTACATGGCATAATAAATGTGGTATACACCATTTACAGCAGTTTTTATAATTTTTTTTATTTCTGAATTCTGGAGCTTTTAGCTTGGTAAATGTGCTCTACTGATGTTGGGTTTCTTATATTATTGGCCCTAGATTTTGTGCCTGAAGAGACAGGGAGTGATACGGTATCTATATTACTACAGTAAACATTGGTGTTGTATATTAGCAAAATAAATATTTCCTATTTTGTCCCTTTTTAGGGTTCTGCGTCAGAGATCTTTGTAAGTGGAGCAGGAGAGACCAGTCTTAGTATCCTGCTGACTCCCCAAAGTCATAGCACAGAAAAGTAAGTTTTTTGGCAAAATCATTTTTGTTGTTTGATGGATTAATAATAATTTCTGTAGATGGATTTCTTCATTTAACTACTGTTAATTACTGTTACTACTGTTAACTAATGTAAATTTTTCGCAATGTGTTATTTTTTTCAAATAAAGTTTAGAAACCACAATTTGTGAATGGAGCCCTAAATTTGATGTATGCTTCTAGGTTGGTCACTGCTCTTCTGAATGTTGTGCGCAAGCAATGCGCCATCCTGAAACAAGCCAACCTACAGACCCCAGAAATGGATGCCGAGATACAAGCACTGGAGTCCTTAGTCGCTGGGGATCAGGAAGTTTCTGATACACAGAATGATAAAGAGCAGAAATCTGATTTGTATGAAGAAGACATCAGTAAGAGCCTCAAAGATGATAGTCAGCTGCCATCAATGGAGGGTAAGTTGGGTAAAGAAAATTGTAGAGATACGTATGTGTGTATATATATATATACATATATATATATATATATATATATATATATATATATATATATATGTACACACACACAAATCCGTTATATACTAAGGAACTTTCCTGATCTTTCCCATGTAAAAGATCTTCAGCGTCTGAGCTCTTACGTCCTGCACGGGAAAGTTGGAACGCTGGTTGGAGAGAATGCCGAGCAGCTGGGATAGCAAGCACTGATAGATATGGGGATCATTCACTGAGTTGTTAGATGATAGATATATATGTGATATTAACTGCATCTATTCCCAGGGCCTCAAAAGGTTTATGTGTATGTGTGCTGAATGTTGTAGAACTGACATTTCCTTTTGTTTCTAACGTCCTGGTGAGCGGGTATTATTAAACTTTTATTTTTGGTTTAGCTTTCCAGTTATAATGCCTCATTTACAGTGATGGCTGGAGAGCTATAAAACATTCCCTGCTTCCACAATGGAACATAACTGAACTCTCTGGCCCATGTAGGTTTAGGTCTAGATGAAGTCAGTGTTTCACAATAATCATTCATGTGTATTTATTACCGCAGATTAAAATGCCAGAAGCTGGAGCAAAGGGACACTGAAGAGAATTTTTTTTTTTTTTGTATATATCATAAGGTTTAGAGTTTATAAATAAATAAACTAAACAGAACAAGTGGGACATAATCTGAAATTAGTTTGTGTAAACACTTGAAAGATCAAATGGTAGGTGATATAAGGGCAGACTAGTTGGACCGCATGTTTTTTTTCTGTTAGGGGCACCTTATTAGGGATTAACTTGAGTCAATCACTAGCTAGTTTGCTTTTTTTTTATTTAGTTTTATCTGCTTAAGGGTGCATTTTTACTACAGTTATTAAATAAAAGCTAAGTTTTACAGTATATTTTGTCTGCATTGATTTTCATCAGAATTGGGATTTTGCTGTTGGCCTCACCCAGAGTCTAATATATTCCTTACGTTCCATTCCTCCCGATCAAAATCCCGATCGAGTATACGTGACACCTTTTCACTGTGCCAGCTCACTGACTTTGTTACTGTTTGTAGATTTACCAATGTTTTCTGTATCAATTCATCATGGTTTTCTAGATCTCTGCGGTCATTCATTCTGCTTACTCACAGTGGATAATAATCAGTTCATTTTTTAAGCGAATTCAGAGACAGAATCCCCAAATGGAGACCGTTGCAGGTGTGAACCTAGTCTGATCCTTTTTTTGCTTTTTTTCTTTCCATTCTGATTTCTGAGTATACAAGAGAAATGGATGACCGCAAGCAGAAATCTAGAAAACTGGTCTAACATTGGTCTATCAATATTGTTCTGAAAATGAACAACCTCTTTTAGATCCCATGTACATGACACCGTGTGTTTCTTAGTTGGGTCTGAGTTTGCAGCGAAATTCTGTCAGATGACTCTTGGAGTGACATCCAAGTGCATTCCATTGTGCACTTACCGTGTTTCCCCGAGAATAAGACAGTGTCTTATATTAAATTGTTGTCCTAAATATAGGACCTGTCTTATTTTCGGGGGGTGTCTTATTACAACCGGCAGTCATGCCGGCATTTCCTTAGTGGAGCGTTAGCATGACTGCCGGTTGTAGGTAGTGTAGGGGAGGGGGGGAAGGTATCCTACTTAGCTTTCCCTTCTTCCTAGCAGCGCTGGTGCTGCTGTTCGTCCCGTCCCGGCAGTGGTGGGCGGGGCTTAGCGGAGCTTTCGTGGGCGGGGCTTAGCGAGCTCCACTTCACTGACACAGCAGCCGTGCTCTGTGCTCCGTGTGCACAGGAAAGCCGGCTGCTGCCTCTTCTGTATGGCAGCTGCTGTCTCTGCCTCTGGGATGAGCTGGGAGAGTTCATCCTACAACAGCAGAGGCAGCAGTCGGCTTTGCTGTGCACAGAGCACGGCTGCTGTGTCAGTGAAGTGGGGACTGCTAAGCCCCGGCCACGAAAGCTCCGCTAAGCCCCGCCCCCCGAAGCACCGCCCACCACTGCGGGGCATGTCTTATTTTCAGGGGGTGCCTTATATTAGGCAATTTAACAGAAACCCCCACATGCCTTACTTTCAGGGGGTGTCCTACTTTTGGGGAAACACAGTATGTCTATGGGGGCTTTCGATCTGTTCTGTTCTGATAAAGCTGAGCAGAATTGGACCTGCTTTATTTTCATCAGAATGGAACAGACCATTGGACACCCCATTGGTTGGCACACTTGAACATGTACATGAATCCTTAAATGGGTTATCCTTAGGGTAGGCCATGAATAGATCTGTGGGAGTCTGACACCTGGAACCCCCACAGGTCACCAATACTGAAACAGCATGGTTTGTGATATTGTTTACATATTGGCCCATTGAAGTCTATGCGGCAACGCTGCAGTACCCACACTCAGCGATACAGGTTGTATGGCGACTGAGCAGTGCGGCTAGTGTTATGTAAACAATACCGCAAACCGTGCTCTCTCTGTACCGGTCCTGGTTGTCAGATCCGTGCAAATGTAATATTTATGTTCTATTCTAAGGATAGGCCATCAGTGTTAGTAACCAGATAAACCCTATGAGCAAAAGCAAGAAAATCTGATTAAGGTTAAGATTTGCCCATAGACTTGGGGGGGGGGGGGGGAATCGTGATTTTCTTTTTATACAAAATCGCCCAGCCCTAGCCTGTGGGCGAAGGAAAGAGAAACACCTAGTTGTCAGTTTTTCCATACTCTTTAAGAAGGGACAAAGGAGCATCACAATGTTTGCAGTAAAGTTGCTCTGTTATTGCTACTTAGGAAATGTAAGTGTGTACTGAAACATCTTGTACAGAGAATTGATCAGTTTCCTTTTAAACGGATTGTCTGGGGATAGAAAAAAATGGTTCTTTCCACAAGCTGTGCGTGGTATGGCAGCAGAGCTCCATTTATTTCAATGGGTTGCAATGTTTTTGGAAGAAAGCATCCATATTATTTATTTTTTTTAATTTTTTTTCAAAAAATTCTTGACCTATACTGCAAACTGAATGTATTTCTGATTGTGATTATTTTTTATTTATTTATTTATTTTAGATGATATTTTAGAGATTAAAGAAGAGTTGCCAGTGGTTCAAGCACATCCTGCCAGGAAGAAGCAACCGGTTAAACGCAGCCGTTGGGAGCTTCTTCCTGATGTCAGCCCCACACTGTGCAGCCCAATGGTGCCAGCGAAACGAAGAAGACAAGCTGAAACGCACACCCCATCTAAATCCAGCCACGTTCTTCCCAGAACCTCAGAAGTTCAAATCAAAAGACCAAGAAAATCCTCCATTCCCAGCCGACCAAACCTCAGATCAAGTACAAATCTATTTCCTAATAAAGCTACTGACTTCCCTAATGCCAGTCAGTCTAAACAGTCTCTTTGTACACCAAAGCAAATTGCACAAACCGCACCAAGTATGATCTCTCAGACAGTCACCAAAGGCCGGGTACCACTAGGGACATCTGTCCTCCAAAACAGTGCCACAGTACCAGTACCAACTCTAAGTGTCAGGGACATGAACACCACTTTTGACTTGTCTGAAGATGGCTGGATGATGCCTGATATGGACAAAACTGTGACTATTGGACCAGCAGAATTTACAGGCTGGGAAAATGTTGGGGCATCACAGATTGACTGCACATTTGTTAAAAGGTTGGTAACTTTTTTTCATGATTAAGGGGTCACATATTAAATGTATTATTGTGATGCTATTTAATGATTCAATATTTATAAAGCAATATCAAGTATTTTTTTTATTTACATGTGCGCATTTAGATTGTAGCTTGTCTTTTTATGTTTTAGTTCTGTATGTATATACAATTGATAGAAAAAGATTTCTAAATTGACATAGGGCAAAATAAAGTCTAATGGAGCTCAATCTGGGACTTGACTTCCTTGAAGTACATGGGGCACCTGTAACAGATGGATTCCCATTGGGTATTAGGGAATCCAACACACAGATGTTAATAACATTGAATAATGATAAGCATTTTGTTAGACTGTTATTCACATGAGCTTCATCTGTCCAAAGTGTTGAGAGGCGCCATGGACTTGCAACAATGGAAGTGATAAGTGAATCCAGTAGCCTCCGTCTGTGATGGACAAGAACAATGGACATTAAATAACAGTAGTGTGAACTTACTCTAATTTACCAATGCTCAGTCCAAAGAACATAAAATTATTTCCTAGTTTATGACTTTTCTTTTACTATATCAAAAAATAATTTTAAAACTGTTCTTGGCTTTGGTTCCTTCTTGTAAAATGGGTTTTTGACAACGAGCTGATCCTAAAGGGATTTCCCAAAACTGTATAGAAACCAGTCAGTAAGTGTTCCATTTTCCTGGAGCGCCACCACATGGGAAATGGAATATTACACAGTAGCTATATAAATTAGGGGAGGGTCCGTGTAATGTAGCACAGGTCTTTTAGGATGAGGGACACGCTTTTTAACTTCTTTCCACTTTGACCGAGATGAGGATCCAGAATGGGGTACTCCACCCTCTGTTATCTCTGAATTCTGGGTGATTGTTAAACTAAATCCTTTAATTAATAAGGCTCTCTCTCACTTGCAGCTCTGATATTCCTGTGTTTACCACAAATGGACTTTCAGTAAAGGGCCTCAATTCTGCTTCATGTGCATCAAGTGTAAAGTCCTACTCTCAGAGAAGAAGGCGATCTATGAGGTGAGTACTCAACTAATAGCCTTGGATTTTGATCCATTTACATGTTCTTTCGATTCACTTGGGTGGTTTGAAGTATTGTTATACTTTCATTGACTTTCACTTTTAAAGGCAGTCTACTACCACCAAACTCACTTTTCACTTATATGCCAATATAGAGGCTGTTAGTGGCATAGTGAACGCACTTTGTTGGATTCAATGTGCAATCTTGCTGCTGAGAAATTAAAGGGGTTGTCCCATTAAAAGCATCCTATCTATACTGCTAGTTTATGTGGATTTAAGACTTTTCCTAAATACATTGCTTTATCAAAATTGCTTTGTTTGGCCGCTATCTTAATTTATTAACTTCATTGTTGACACTGCGTTTCTATGGCCACTGGGCTTATCTGCTCATTTCCCAAGTGATGTAGCTGCCTGCTCTCAGGGGGAAAGGGAGGGGCTGACAAGCAACGGAGATCCCCGGATGGAGGAGGTGAGAGCTCTGGGATTACTGTGCTGTCTATCTTCAGCTTTTACACTTATCAGCCGGTTTAATTGAATTTGGCTGATAAGGGCTGAGATAAGATACCTCTGTATGTAATGCAAACAGACTCAAATCCAGCTCTGCTACATCAGTTTCCACAACATCTTTATACTGTGGTAATGCATTTACAACCAATCCCTCATTACTGACCGCAAACATAGCAGATAGCAGAGCAAGTGAAACCCCACCCACTAATATGCCGAAAAATCCAGGAAGTGAAAAGAGCACAGAGCCTTCAGGCTGCAGAAAAAAAAGTTATGGGAATACCCCTTTAAGCTTTGAATCCATATGCAGATAAGCTGCTTGGTGCATCCTGGGCATGGCAACACCTGCTAAAGCATCCCTTTTTGTCTGTGGTTGCCCCCTGGTATTCCCCTAACATATAGACAGATCTCTGTGTTTAAACGTCTACAGGCGAAAATAGATGCTTTGTAGGTTTGGCGGCGGCAAGATTGCACTTTGCCACAAAACATGACAGTGCTCAGTGCATACAGCAAGTGAAAATATGATCAAAGTATCTAGAACTTGTCATTCATGTATTCAGCTTTATATTGACCTCACTAATGTGTCTCTTTTTTTATCACCAGTGCATCCTCCTCACGTGTGGGCAGTGGAACAATTGGCCATAGTCGGATTGGCAGGTTACAGATGAGCACAACAAAGACAGTGCAACGGCCACCAAGTATAATAGGTTAGTGAGTGAGCAGGTTTCTAGATTTCTATATGCTAACATGGTGAGTGAAAATCCATACCTGCTTTATTTTTCAAGTTGGTTGAGAGTAAGAATTGTTCAAACCTGCATGTTTTGGAGCATGTTGCACTGTAGACACAAATTGGGAGATTTATGAAGACTTTTCATATCTGCTGTGACAGCAAAGGGTGTGCTTCATTTATGATGAGGCACCTACATCCTCATGAATCAGGTGCACCCTCTGCAAGACCATGCACCTACACTGAAATCTACCCCAGCTCGCAGCTGGGGTAGATTTCAATGATCATTTGTGCGGGTAAAATGGCGTAATTATAATTAATGTAGTGCAACATCACACCTCTGCGCATCCTTTTCCACAAAAATTTGTGACTTTTTTTTATGTCTTGTACACCAGATAACTGGAGCAAGTTCCTCTTTTCCACTATGGAGGTCTTATTTGCATATTCCTTTATCAAATCAACCAAGAGATGTGTTAGGCCGGGGCCCCACGGGACGGAGACGCTGCGGGAAAAATTACGGCATTTTACAGTGCAAGCAAAGGGGATGGGATTCATGCGAATCCCATGCCCACTTTGCGGAAGAAATTGCAGCGCGGACATGCTACGATTTGCAAAGCCGTTGCGGCTTTGCAAATCACAGCATGTCAATTATATCTATGGAAACGCCGGCTGCTTTCCCGTAGATATAGTGTTAAGAGAAAGTCCGCAGAGGAAAACTCTGTGAACTTTCTCTTAAAAGTGCTGTGGAAAGAACCGCAGTGCGTTCACGCCGCGGTTCTTAAAGCGCTGCGATTACGGCCCATTGGGCCTTAGCCTTAAACTCCATTTCTTTAAATAGAGTTTGGTACTTTTAAAGTACAACTCCAGCTTCTAAATGTTTGACTAAATATTCTTTGTTTATTTCTTAAAGGCACTCTATCATTGGCAAAAGTCATTTTTAACTAATCACATCCTTGAATAGGCTTTAGAAAGTCTATTTCACACCTATCTTTGTATGTAAATTGCCTCAGTGGTGTTTGAATATGTCCGTTTTTATTCATCTGCTAATTTGACTCCAGTGTACACAGGAAGTTGTCAGCCAGCAGTCCTCTCCCTGCTGTGTGTTGTGTATGAGAGCAGGGAGGAGGAGTCAGCAGCAGCCTGTGCTGTATATACAGAAGACAGTACACGAAGAGACTTCCGGGGTGCACAGAGAAGGACAATTAGCATATGAATAAAAACGGACTTGTTCAAAATCTACTGAGGCAATTTACATACCAAAGGTATGTGTGGAATATCCTTTTTTTTAAAGGCTATGCAAGGATGTGATTAGTTAAAAATGACTTTTTCTAATGATAGAGCCCCTTTAATATATCTGGGGGGTTTTCTTCTGATACAGAGCTCAAAACCACCTGCATAGACTTAGATTTAAAAAAGATAACATGCTAGCTTGCTGCATTGACCAAAGTTTAGGAGTTCACTGTGTACTGTGTAACATAGAATAGTCTATATAGATGGGTGAAAATTGGTCATTTACTTTAAAAGGGTGTTCCAGGCTTGTAATATGGACACCGTATCCTTAACCCCTTAAGGACCAGGCCATTTTTTGGTTTCGCATTTTCGTTTTTCCCTCCTCACATTTCAAGAGCCATAACTTTTTCATTTTTCAGTTCACAGAGTCACATGATAGCTTATTGTTTGCGGGACAAATTGTACTTTGTAATGGCACCATTCAATATGCTGTGCAATGTACTGGGAAGCTGGAAAAAAATTCAGAATGAGGCGCAATTGGAGGAAAAATGCATTTGCGCCATTTTCTTATGGGTTTAATTTTTACAGCATTCACTGTTTGGTACAAATGACATGTTACCTGTGTTCTACGTGTCAGTACAAACGCGGTGATACCAAATTTATATAGTATTTGAAATTTTTTGATACTTTTAAAAAAATGATAAACTTTGCAAAATAGAAAAAAAAATTTGTGTCATCATGTTCTAACACCTGTAACTTTTTCATATTTCCATGTATGGAGCTGGTTGTGGTGTCTTTTTATGCGGGACAAGATGACGTTTCTATTGATGCCATTTGGGGAAAGATCCGATGGTTTGATCACTTTTTATTCAATTTTTTATAGGAGGCAAAGTGTTGAAAAAAACGCTTTTTGGATGTTTTTATTTTTTTTGCCGCTACGCCGTTCGCAGTACGGGATAAATGTTTTAATATTCTAATAGTTCAGGCATTTTGGAGCGCAGGGATACCTAATATGTTTATGTTTAATGTTCTTTAATTACTTTTATAGCTGATCTAGGGAAAGGGGGGTGATTTGAACTTTTATATTTTTTTTATTTTTTTAATACTTTTAAAAACTTTTTTTTTCTTCTGTTACATTTATGATCAGACCCCTTAGGTACCTTGAAACCTAGGGAGTCTGATCGCTCATACTATTCACTGCAATACTACAGTATTGCAGTGAATAGGAAAATCGCAGCACTTCTATTAGACGATGCCTCTGGCATCGTCTAATAGATCTAGTGCAGAGACAAGCCTGGAAGCCTTCAATAGGCTTCCGGCTGTCATAGCAACCGATCACCGCCCTCTTGTGACGTTCAGGAGGGCGGCGATTGGCAAAACATGGCGGCGCCCATGCCGCCGGCGCCGTTTACACACTGCGGTCACGTTTGACCGCAGTGTGTAAAGGGTTAACAGCAGCGATCGGCTCGGGCACCGACCGCTGCTGTTAGTGGCAGGTCCTGGCTGTATGATACAGCCGGCATCTGCTGTGTATGGAGCGAGCTCAGCGTGTGAGCTCGCTCCATACATCCCCATGCGACCCATGACGTACAGTTACGTCAAGGGTCGCAAAGGGGTTAAAGGGGTTGGCCACTTTCAGACCACTATTGACAAACAAATGTACAATAGAAAGATATACAATTTTCCAATATACTTTCTGTATCAATTCCTCACAATTTTCTAGATTTCGGCTTGCTGTCATTCATTCTGTTACTTCTATTGGATGAAACTCTGACCATGGTCATGTGATTTACGGTCCATGGTCATGTGATGAGCACACAGGTGCCGCTCGTTACAGTCACAGCACAGTAATCAGACATCTGTCTGATAATCAGCTGTGCTCATCACATGACCATGGTCAGCGTTTCATCCACTAGAAGTAACAGAATGAATGACAGCAAGCAGAGATCTAGAAAACCGTGAAGAATTGATACAGAAAGTATATTGGGAAATTGTATATCTTTCTATTGTACATTTGTTTGTTAATATTGATCTGAAAGTGGCCAACCCCTTTAAGTAAAGCATTTGGTTGATTAAAGTGGCCTCTTAACTGTATGTCAAACATTATGCTGTACATAGGGGCTGTGCTTGGTATTATAATTCAGGCCCTTTCTCTAGAATGGGACAAAGCTGCAAACAGGCCACATGTCAAATAAATAAGATATGACTGGCTTGCGAAAAAGGGTAATTGAGCATTGGTCCCTCATCATCCAGATATTGATGACCTCTCCTAGAATTGTCAATATTACTGTGAAAACCCCTTTTGTGCTTCATTAAATGTGCTGATATGTTTCATGCATCCTTCTGTACCAGTACTATTATGACTGAATGTACTATAAAATTGCTATAACATCGCTTGCCTCATCTCATCTTATTTTTGCACCATTTAACTACATAGGCAGCAATTCTAGTTTCTAACTCTGAGTTCTCTCCACAGAGAAAATATCCAGCAGCCCCCGGGGGCAAACTACCAAGAAGACAGGAAAAGGGACTGTTGCATTTGGTCGGTCATTAGGAGGCGCTCCAATGACTCGATTAATGCAGCTTGCAGCAACCAGGACTTGAAGAGTTTGTGCTGTACAAGACTTCTCCTTACCTCAGATGTCTCAGATCTACTTTTTTATACCCATTTTTATACCACTGACTTTCAAATCTTTGGAAACTTAAACGGGTCTACAGGAGCATTGCTCACTATGCCTCACCAACTGCCTACAGAATATGGAACTGTCAATACATTCCTGAACTGGTAAATCTTCCTGCCAAACCTGAATCCTATTATTGCCTAATAAGGGGTTTGTTTTAACTAGATTTTAGAATCATTTTAACATTTTATTTGCAACAAACTGGAATTGAAAGAGTTACAATGAAATTATATTTTCTCATTTTGATTTCATAAGGTTTTTATTTATTTATTTTTTAACAGACTGATAAAGGAGGATGATAAAACATGCAGGTCAATAAGCTTAAAGGGGTTGTCTGATTTCTTTTTTTTTTTTTTTTAAAGTCCACAGGACAGGAAGTGGTTATACAAAGAGTGATAAATACCTCCTAAATTCCCAAGCACTCAGTCTCTGCTGCTCCCCATTGCTGTGGGCCCATCACTGGCCTCAAAGATGGAGCACCTACGCCTGCCTGTGTCCATTTTTTAAAGGATGTTGGACAACCTCTTTAGTAACAACTGCAGTTTAACGCCACATCATTAGTAATACTAAACCTAAGCAGGTTGTACTACACTAGTACTGGTCTATCTGTAACCTTGCTAAAACTCGCCATGATTGTGTCCAACATAGGTGCAAGACCTGAATCTGTTGTTTAATCCGTTCTTCTGCTCCACCCTAGGAAAAGAACAACAGATTAAATACTAAAGATGGTTCAGTTCTATGACAAACAATAGATCCCAAGGGATCCCATTGACTATAATGGGATCTGTTGGGTGTCTGTTTTCTCCCTGACAAAGGTGGACACAAAAGTCTGACTTGTGGGATTTTTTTTTTTTTATTTGTCTGCAATTTTAGGCTGACTCTGCTCCGGAGACTCTGAAGATAAGTAAACAATGGGGCAGATTTATGACATTATCATTGTCATTAACACCAGTCTTCTCATACTCTTCTTCATTATACATCTACTTACAACTAGAATTTAATGGCGTTCAGTACTACTTAATGTATGTGTAGCACTCGGCATCAATGATACCTCTGGGAGAGCTGTTACCGTTTCTGTACACTCATCCCTTAGAGATGGCATGCATCCATAGGGAAATGTGAACAAAACAGTTTCCAATGCTTTAGGCGCATATGAACATACAATGCCCACCTGCTGTAGACATGGTCATCCTAGATCAATCATATCTGCAAGATTTTTTTTCCTGTTGTAGCACTATTGAAATGAGGATATATTTTAAGAAATTTATCAGCTCAGCAGGATGAAACTAAAACTGAAATGGTGCTAAAAGGTGGGCGTTTAAAGTGCTTGTGTCATTAAAGACACATATTCCCCTATCCACTGCTGAGAATCATGGTCATCAGGAAGAATGAGGAGCTTAAAGTCCCCCTGCATCCTCCATGTGAATTCAAGTGCCAGTGTGTTTGCATGACCTCCATTCACTGCTATAGGGCTGCCGAGACTGCTATCTCCAGTATCCCAATAGAAGACAATGGAGCACCAGTCACTCAGTGGATCCACAATGTAATGTGACACTTATCCTGTGAATAGGGTAAAAGTGTCTAATGGACAATCCCTTTCAGTCTTGCCTAAACTCAAGGCTGTTCTTTGCCTTTTGTTTAGTCATAATTCTGTCTAGAACTAAAGACCTTGGTAATCTGGGAAAGACTGGTTGCTATGGACATGTATCATGTGGTAGTTGATCAGAGTGTAGTTTTATATCCATAGCAACCATACTGGCGGCTTGTCAAACTGCTGAAATGAGAAGTATTCAGGCAGAGTGTAAATGATCATCCACTGCTTATTGGTCGGCCACTTTCAGACCAATTTTAAGAGACAAATGTTATTGTTTGTACAGTAAGAAGATATACAATTTTCCAATATACTTTCTGTATGAATTCCTCTCAGCTTTCTAGATCTCGGCTTGCTGTCATTCATTCTGTTACTTCTAGTGGATAAAACTCTGACCATGGTCATGTGATTTCCGGTCCATGGTCATGTGATGAGCGCACAGGTGCACAGCTGATTACCAGGCAGATGTCTGATTACTGTGCTGTGACTAATGAGTGGCACCCGTGTGCTCATCACATGACCAAGGACCGTAAATCACATGACCATGGTCAGAGTTTTATCCACTAGAAGTAACAGAATGGATGACAGCAAGAAGAGATCTAGAAAACTGTGAGGAATTGATACAGAAAGTATATTGGAAAATTGTACAACTTTTTATTATACAAACCATAACATTTGTCTCTCAGTTTTGGTCTGAAAATGGCCAACACCTTTAATTCTTTTTATTGTATTTTTGAAGTATCTCTTCGTATCTGCCATTTTTAGAAGGGTTCACCATTGCCCTTTAATAGTTATGGTAAATTAACAGATTCAGGTCACTGCAGTCAACTTTTATTTCTCTGCCTGAACCTATTTATTCAGTGACCTGACAAAAATAAAACTTCATTGCTTACATGTAACCACTCCAATAGCCGTTGTTGGTCTGTTGTATATTTTTGCTGTTTACTTATACGTGTCTATGTATGTTATTTAGTGTTTTCTTTCCACCATCGGTTCCAGTTTACATGGGTGTTATTGTCTTATGTTTTGCTCGGTCTAAATCCTGTTTGTAATCTATCGTATAGTTTTTGTAACCATATTGCAATCATTTTAATTTTTCTTGTGCTCTGTCGGACCTGTAAATATTTAATTGTAGATCCCTCATGGCCACATTTTACAAACGCTGTTGCTTTCAATGTACTGTATATCTGACTGCTGTGTTTTCTGCATTTGTTTGTTGCATTTGCTTGGATAAATGTTATAAATATTTTACAATATTTCGCAATTTATGACCTTCATATTTCCTGGTGAGTGAAGAAGTGGGTAAAATCATTCAAAGCCTTGGACTGCACTACAGGGATTCTAATAACATGTCATCATCAAATATCTGACCATTGTAGTGTCATGGAAAAAAACCTAAGGAAACGCAAATACCATAAGATCTCCACATACAAACAATTTATGTAACTTGCAGCACCTGGGTTCCAAATCCAAATTTGTGACCTGGTCCCCCATCTGCCACGTAATATTATAATAGCAATGTCGTCTTGTGTGACAGAGGGACCTTCTTGGACACCAAAGGCTAGATGACTGGGATATTTGGATATTGTTTTGTATGGGAATTAGAATGGACCTATGCAGTGTATGACAATTCTATACCTGGTATATATGGGAAAGAGGCATGCTGTCATGGAAATCTCTCCAAAATGCAGCTTTAGGGTATATCCTTATGGAGT
The DNA here is from genome assembly GCF_031893055.1 of Leptodactylus fuscus. NCBI lineage: Eukaryota > Metazoa > Chordata > Amphibia > Anura > Leptodactylidae > Leptodactylus > Leptodactylus fuscus. Next base: position 73,639,596 of record NC_134270.1, read on the forward strand.
AGGTTGCTGCTTAAAATGTTAGCACCAGGATATCCACGTTTGTTTTTTTTCTTTTGAAGAAATTTTGATATCAGGAACTTGAAAGAGGAGAAAGATTGCGCTCTCTGCAACTGAGCCACTGCCGGAACATCCCCAAAGTATGGATTGGAGGGGGAGTGGAATGACAGGTCCCACTACCAACCTAGCAGTCAATCCTAAAAATCCAGCCCAGTGCTGAGCATTTACCAAAATGCTCAGCAGACGAAAGTTGTCTGCTGAGAACCAACATTCCTGGAGTTTTCTCATCTCACCTTCCTTAGTAGTCTGGGTAAGATGTACACCCCCTCCATTACCTGACCAGCCATCGGCTTACTATATATAATAATTCTTTTTTATTAATATAAATGCCTGACAGTAGATAAAGAAACAGTTGACAACCCATACTTATCTCTGCTCTGTCTGACGCATTAGGTAGCTAGATAATACAACATATGTAAACCTGTTCTAATAAGAAACAGCCAACCAGAAAATTTCATGGTGTAAAAACTCAAGCCGCCGTGATGGTGTAAAGTGTAGTGTGACAGTGCTGGTCACTGTGCCAAGTGCCAGTTATATGATCCAGATCCAGGAGCCAAGTAACAGTGATAAGGTTCTTAGCCTGGTGTAATTTTATTCTTGGTGCCAACTTTCAACTTTGACATAGGGTCTTAATGACTAGAGCTTTCATGACAAACAGCTTTTATACATTGTCATACAGGATCTGTTGGACTCCATACAATGCTCCTGGGAGTAGTAATGTGATCTTATAATGGATCAGAGCAACAGACTGAAATTAGGCTGTAGTGAACTTGAATTAGACTGTGGTGATAAATCAAATAAAAGGAGTCTGTCAGCAATAAATCCAGATTCCTACAAAATATACTTTTCCTCTCAATTGCATATGTTTAGAACATCAATATACACGAAAATGAGTCCAAATATGAGTAACAGCCATATCGGGAAACTGTAGATACTCTACAAGGTATTGGGATTCAGTTTATAACCAATTTACTGCTGACAGACTCCTTTTAACAAACTTCTGTCCCCCTCCATAGACTTCTATGTATGTAGTGAGTATTGAGATGATTATATACAAATAGACATGAGTAAAAGACGAGGACACAAGCAGCCTAATTGGAGAAAGAGCCTATTTCTTTCATAAACTAGATGTAGTTTTGTTGTTTTTGTTTTTCTTGGTTTATACTCGCATGTATTATTCAGTTTCTTCACAATACAGCCACCACAGAGAATTTCATTGGAGTCGGCAGTGTGACGTGTGTTTATGAATATTTTTAGATTTAATTTTTGTACCAAACTTGACTTAAAACCCTTGGGTTAATCCTTGGCTAGTCCATCTAAACTTTTGGTATAGCTGCACTACTATGTTCGTATTACAGCCCTCACAGCCTCTGTGGTCTCATTTGGCGAGGACTTCCGCGAGAAGGCAACAATGGACTGACAGGATTTCCCTGAGCCTACTGGAAATATAAAATTATTGCCAGGAGAACCCCTATAAGTAATTTACAAATTCTTCTATTTTCAAATATAAATAAAGTTTAGTCACGCGTGTAAGGGGTCAGAGGTGCCTAAAGACAAGAAATGATATCACCGCCACGCGCATGCGCACAGATTAATTTTTTCACTACACTCATTTATTGTATTATACGGTAAATGTGGTTTTGATACATGAGGCCCTCTGGGTTACAGGCTATGCCATAAAGAAGGAACATGTTAAAATATAATTTCTCATCATATTTCCTCCAGCGTTTGCAATTTGTATGTGTTTTGTATTAGTATACTAATTGTAACGTGCTTATATTCATCTGAGACATGGGTAATGGGAAGAAGCGGGAGTGGAAATCCTTTTAGATGTTACCGGACAACATGTAACTTATTTCCCTTCATTTAATGCTAATGTTCTGGCTGCAAATTGACTTTATGACTGCAGGTATGTAGAGACTTTAGTGGAGCATAGTAGACCCACATGTGCAAACCGCATTGAGAGGTGTGATGATGACGATAATCATAAAATAATGCCATCTGTGCCCTTAGACTACCAAGCGTCTACCTCGTGAACTGCCACCCATTCATATCCCAAGTGTGATTTCTGCTTTATCAAAGCCATGTTGAAAGGGCCTGGTACGTGTGGGGCTGTTAAACGACGGCACGTGTATGTAGCTATATTTTTTCCATAAGTCTAGCCCCTACCTCCCTAACACGAAGCAGATGTGAGTGATTTTTTGCTATAAAATGTTTTAAAACAAAATCAAATTGTTTGGAAAGGGCTTTCGGGGCCTTGTTTTTACTGTGTCTTTGTTCTGAGAGCCGTTGCTTACTGGGGGATGTTCTGCCTGAATTCATATCTCTGGATCTTGCACATGTAGCGTTACGACAAGAATTATATTGCTCTTGTTTGAGGTTTGGTCTTTTCCTGAACAGCGCTTATCACCAATTTCTATATGGAAGTTTTTATTATATAGGATTCTTTCGAGGCTAAGATTTAAGGGGGAGACAGAAAAAGCATTTGGTCCTTGAGCAAGTCTTCCTTTTTGTATTTTCCTCACTGTGACTGTTAGTATTGTATAAGTGTGACTTACTGTATTTGACAATGGTGGGAGATTGCCAGGCCAAGGGAAACATGTAGCCCTTATGGCTGCATTCACACAGAGTTTTTTTGGTCAGGAAACTGACTCAAATTTCTCCTCCTAAAAACGCCTCACCATAGGGCTGTATGGTGAAGTGTTTTTTTTTTAGGAGGAATTTGAGTCAGTTTCCTGACCAAAAAAAACTCAGTGTGAATGCAGCCTTAGGTGCTTGCCCTGAACTTCACTCTTCCACCTGTGTATTGTATAGCATGTACAATTTGCAGTGAAGGCCATGTGGCTGCTATGGGGCCCATTGGAGGGCCCTGCCCTGGTTTGTCTCATTGCCAATTAAGTTCAAGACTTCCCTCTATAGAGAACTCTACTGTCAGCAAATGAGGGGAAGGACACTGGCCCCAGGATTCGTAAGGTAAGATTATTCTTTAATAGTCCCACCATGGGGAAATTCAGTGTGTTACAGCAGCATGGATAATACAGTAATATATTACAAGAAAGAACAAATACAAGCTCAGAATAGCAGATAGAAAAGATACTAGGAGTCATAGCAACTAAAAGAAAGACTTCAGGATAATTTAGTTCTCTGAGCGGAGTGATCATCTCTTAACCTGATGTTGATTATACAGCTCGACCGCGGTTCGGGGGGAAGGACCTCCGATAGCGCTCCTTCTCACACTTGGGGTGAAGCAGTCGGTCACTGACAGTACTGCCCAGTGCTATCACGGTCTCATACATAGGATGTGAGGTATTCCCCAGCATGGAGGTCATCCACCACCTGTACTGGGTCAAGGGGGCTTCCCAGGAAAGAGCTGGCCCTTCTAATGAGCCTGTCAAGTCTATTTCTGTCCCTGGCTGGTATGCTACTTCCCCAGCAGGCCATGGAGAAGGTGTGAAAGGGGGACACATTGTACGCTTCTGTACTTGGTGTCAAATCTGTAAAGGAATGCGAGAATTTTCTTCTTTGCTGAGGTGCCTTCTCTCTTCTATGTAGCGGAGCTTAAAAGAAAAAAAAATATGTAAAACTTCCAACATGTCACATGGATGGGAGCCGAGGTGCTGAGATCCATATCAGCTGCCAATTTATGTAGTTGAAAATGTCACATATGGACTATTCAGTGGGACTAATCCATGTAATGTCACCCAGCTTGGTTTCCCTGCCAATAATTGACATGTAATTTATTTCTCTTTTCTACAATGCATATTTTAAAGCCATGTTAGAAAAATCTACAGATACATGAATTGCAAAATAAATTCATATATATGCGCCTCAGCTTGACACATTTTGGCCATCTCCACTCTGCACCCTGTTTGCCCCTGGTCCACTAGATTTACTATAGCTCACGCCACAAATCTGATGCGAGTTCCACGGAGTAACGCGCTGCTCATTTAGACACGTATACACCTGTCAGAGCGCGGTGCTTCAAAACAGATCCCATTGATTTCAATGGGTGCCAGCTTACGCGCGCTACACATGGAAATCAATGGGAGGCTTTGTAACACATTGATTTCAATGTGTTACGCGCGTAATCCTGCACCCATTGAAATCATGTGTCTAAATGAGCGGCGCGTTACTCCGTGAGAACGGAGCCTTATATTGCAAATCTATGTCTGTTTCCTGGCTGGTGTAGAGCTGTAAATGATCTAGAATTACAAAGAGGCCAAAAGTTCTTTAGTAATTCTTGTGAGTTGTGTACCTGTCAGGAAATTCATTAGGTCTGGCATAAGAACCACCAGTCTTATTAAATTCTCCCCTTCTCCATGTGTGAAGAGTCCAGATGACATATAAAGTAACACTGTCCTATTTTGGAGGCTGTATCCTGTGATGTTTCCCAACACCATCACTTCTCACACTCAGGTGGAGACACCCTAAATGGTAGAGTTCCTAATCGCTGGGTGTGCTTTCCTTAGGTGAGGACTAATTGAATAAATTACTGCCCTGCAGACCTCACACTCTTTTAAGCCCAAATTTGCTTCTACTTGCTAAGCAATGTGTTGTAAACCCCTCCAGCATCAAGGGGATTACCGGCAAAGTGTTATTTACGGAGTGCTACTTTGTCGTAAGTCGATTTTTGCGCTGTTTCAGAAAATGATTACCAAGGAATGTGTGAGTAGATTTTCCATCCTGAATAGTCACAGCGTGGAGTGGTTACTATGCAAGAAGCAAATACATACGTGATGGGGGTATAATATAGAGACACTTGCATCATTCTTTTTATCTTAAGTTGCTCATTCCCTTCCTAGATATGTATATTACAACAGTATATTACAATTGGTTTGCCCCAAGTTTCAATCCTATGGCCACAAATATAAACTAATTGGCCAAAAATTGTACCAAGAAGGAGTTCTTGGAATCTAGTTAAACATTGTATGTGTGAATTTAATGATGGAATACATGTGACTACAATATTAGAACAAAAAGAGAAATTTTTTTGGAGAAAATGATACAGGAAAAAGGACGTTCTGGTACCATGTTTGGCCACCTCTAGCCCAGGTGTAAGATGAGATATGATTGGACATGGAGACCTATAGGTTCTGTATGGTATCCTGAGGCCCATTTGCCCACAGGCATCTTAGTTACCATAAATGCTTGGCAAAAAATCTGGTGAAAGAAAGCTTTATCCTGCTTAGGAATGCCAGTAGGCATGCCTGCCATGAGAGGAAAGATATGTAGCCCCAGGGTGTCTTGCACATATCACTGAACTGTTAGTGACTGTCCTCTTTACACAATGGCTCCCCAAATTTTCAGACTAGCAACTGTGTTGCTTCAGAAGGCCTCAATACTCAAACCTGACTTTGACTTTGTTGGATTCCAAACCAAACCTGGATTTATTGCTGTAGACCATACAGTTTCAGTCCTGAGCAGTCCAGGTTTCTCATTCACTGCAAACAAAGGTGAGAGGGGCTGACTTTCACTGGTAGGATACATAATAGGTGCCATGACACCAAATTTAATTCTGCTAAGTGCCTGGAATAGTCTGGGCAGAGGCAGGTGTGTGAAATGGAGATCTCTCTACTTTGGGGGTACTCCGTTTGGAAGTTTTCTCACTAGGGGGTACTTTGCTCACTATCTAGGCCAGTGGTTCTAAATCTTTTCAAGCAATTTGTCAACATGACCATTAAGCTTATTAATGTGCCCCCTTTCAAAGTTCATCAACTGGGCAAAATGTCTGCATCAGATTAGAGCATCATAAAAGCATGTCTAACAGCAGTCACTGAGAGCTAAACTACCTAAAAGCAGCCTCTGAAAGGGTTTTTTTTTTTTTTTTATAAGACAACAAGAAATGCACTTTAGGGCTAAGGCCTCACGCAGTGGAAATGTGCTGCGGGAAAAAGCGTGTCAGAAAGGTATTGCGGTTTTTCCAGCAGCGCTTTTCACTTCTGCTTCCATTATAGCTATATTGGAACCGCTAGAACAAAAAGTAGACACCGAGCACACTCATAGTGCAGATAATCATAAATATTCTGTGGCAATTTGAAAAACCCACAAGTGACAAATAGACCTGATTGGCCTCTCACCTAATGTGACTGTGATCCCGTTCACAGTTACGTTTAGAAGATTGATGACTAGGTGGAGGGAGCAGCACGTCACAGGAACACCAATAGGAAAGGACCAGGTGTGAAAGAAATGTAAAAAACCAAAAGGACCGCGCTCACAGGTCAATAGATTTATTGGGAAAAAAAGTGCACTCCAGTTTTTTCCCAATAAATCTATTGACCTGTGAGCGCGGTCCTTTTGTTTTTTTACATATTGGAACCGCTGGCGTTTCCAATATAGTTTGAAATCATGCCATACATTTCCATTGTGCATACTTTTCTGCAATGTGTAGATAGGATCAGCTAGAATCGCATCCACTTCACAGGGACAGTAAAATGCTATGGATTTAGCGATGGTGTTTCTGTCACATGGGGCCCTGGCTTTAGGCTATTAGGCTTTAGGCCCCAGGGTGAGATAAGAATTTTATCTCCATGTATTATGGGGTATTTTTTCTTATTAATCAATCACGTCACTTGTTTACTCCATTTTATGGACATGTCTTTTTCATCCAATTTGATAACATGTTTCAAGATTTCCACTCAACAAACAGATTTCCACCCCTGGAACATATAGGGAACTGGCCTGGGCCATGTGCCAGTTTGGAATGTTAATAATCAAAGGGGAACGAGAGAGGAATGAATGTTGCTGGAAGCAATCTGACAATCATCCAGAACCAGCAAGAAGGTATCTTCCCAACTGAACCTGTAAGAAATGTACATGTTTTTGTAATTGCGTCACATGAGGAGCAGCAACATTCCTGAACACACTATTCAGAAATCCCAGTTAGGTTATGTGCAGACTGCATCTGAGGCTTACATTGGATGTATATGCCTGGAATATTCCTCAGCCCATTATTCCAGGGGCTCAGGACCCACTCTGTCTAAGCTATCGAAATGTTCTTCCAGGCTGGGCTCACCTTTCCCTCTCTCCAGCCCACTAAAAGATAGGCCACTGGAGTTGCCTATCACAGCCAAAAATCTGTTCTTTTCACACAGGTGCGTTGTCACAATTGTGATGATCTGATGATGTTTGGCACAACACAGGTTAATGGCAATCGCGCAACCATCAGGCTCAACATAAGATCCCACACAAAAGACACTTTTCTCCACTTGACAACGACCACGGTGTACACAGCAAATTCCTAGTTATCACTCAATGCTCACAATAACCGGATCTAGGGTACACAGCGGATATGGCAACACTAGCCTTAAGAAGAAACCGGTTCAGCTCTGGAATTGCTCTGCACAAATGGAACATCTGACTGACAGCAACAGAGATCCACAGACCCAACGGTAAAACTTCTTTCACTGCAGAGGATTCCTGCCCAGCATGACTACAGGCCGTCTTATGAAATAAAAAAGGCCACATTTACCTATTGCCAGATGAAACCATGGTTCTCTGCATTGCAGACAGGCACAAATGTATATAGTGGGGATGGTAGAGATGGAAAATGATGATGCAAACACTCACACACCTACGATCCATATGGCAGGGGTGGATGCTAGCAGTTCTAATGCATGCAGATAAGGCTTGTATAAGGTGTCAATCACATTATAATGTGAGGTGCAGAGTGCTGGTCTATTAGTGACGCCCTATATATTAGCACCCCACTAATACTAGCACCCCATCCATCCTGCATCTTGTAAAAAACACATGACCAGGGTAGATGCAATAGGGGAGTCTTATCAAGCAAAATGCATCAGAATTCCATTGCACCATAAGTCCATTGCAAAAAAACATGGTGTGTGCCTCTTTTATCAAGTGTCGCCTCAGCTGTGACATGGCCACACTTATGATGTCATGACACTCGGTGTGCCCATGTCACCGCAGTGGCCTAATCGAAGTCACATAATGTCACAGGAGAGCTCGGGAAGTCACCACAAGGAGGAAGAGATCGGGAGCCTGTCACTTTGAAGATGTCCAAAAGAGGTCATGAATGGCAAGTATAAATGGTATTTTTAATTTTGTCACCTCCCCTGGGCCTCCATCTATTGTACTCTGGAGGCTGAAGAGACTTGGTCACATCTGGGTTGGTATTCCATCCGGGTTAGTCTGAATGGAGACCCTCCCCAAACGGAATACCAAACGCAATCGCTGTGCAGTAAAAGCACACGGATTCCTATAGACTATAATGGAGTCCGTGTGCTTGCCGTCAGATATCCACACAGAACATGCGGACAGGAAAGTAGTTCACAATCTACTTTCCTGTCCGCATGATTCGTGTGGGCAACGGGCGGCAAGCACACGGACTCCAGTATAGTCTATGAGGATCTGTGTGCTTTTACTGCACAGCGCTTGCAATTGCGTTTGGTATTCCGTTCGAGGGGGTCCCCATGCGGACTCCCTGAACGGATTACCAAACGCAGATGTGAACGAAGGGTAAGTCTTGTAATGTTACACTAGGCCGCTTAACAATACACCAGATTTATCAAACAGCGTCAGGCACTTTGAACAGTTTCAAGATCTAATCTAACTTTATGGTCTAAAACTATCAAATCTGCGCCAATGACTGAGGAGCACATACAAAATTAAAGTGACAGTATAATGTCATACAGTGCAATAAGTCATCAGCACAATCTTCGAAACATGTCATAAAAAGAACAATAAGACACCAACCCTGGGTAAGGCCTTGAGCATTTTCTAGAAGGTGGTGGCAATGAGATGTGATTTTATTCTGGGGATTCAGTTCATTCACAAAATGTATGTCATTTTTTTTTTACACATGAACATTGGTCTTGTATTGCGTGAGTATTATTGATGCCTACACAGTTATTGAGCTTCTGATTCATTGTGCAGTGATGCATTTCTGTCATAGTCATTGGCATTCGGCCAATCAACACTGGTCACTGCATTCCTATGGGAAAAAGTCAGCTCATGCATATTGCAAGCTGACAGGGATCCCGACCAGATAGAGCCCCAAAGAGCTGGGTGAGTCACATTCCCACCTAACTAAAGGTAATCCCTAGCTAACCCTGCCGATACCTCTATCCCTATCTCACAGTCACATAGTTCACAGTCTCAAATTAACCGAATGTTAAATCCACCATTCATATAAATTGGAGGTCACCTGATTTAGCCAGACAATTACTTTTTCCGATTTTTTTTCGATGCCTCAGTTGTCGTAGTTCCTGTCCCACCTCCCCCGTGCAGTTATTGGTGCAAAAAAAAGTGGAGGGGATACAAATTTTTAGTGCGTTTGCCTCGTGGTATTGGAATCGAATACCTCGAATGGCCTTATATTCGATCGAATATCTATTCGGTCGAACAGTGTTCGCTCATCTCTAGTCTAAATCAGTGCACGAGAGGGCTGCTCGGGTTGTTTTCAGAGCGGCCCTCTCCTGCGCTAGTTAAGAAAAAAAAAAAGTAAAAAAAAATAATAATCTGATTGCCGCGGCTGACACCCCCTCTGGAGTGCCACCTGAGGCCGCCACCTCACCTCGCCTCGTTGCGGCCCTGACTTTCACACCGTGGAACCCCACTGGAATGCAGGAGCTGCTGCCTTTTTCTGGCCCAGTAATGAGACAAGGATCTACACCTGGGCTGAGGCCTACTCCAGATCCACCCTGGACCACACATATGTCAGAAACCTGGGGCTGATATATCTGGACTCCAGCACTCTCCCTGTCACCTCACAATACTTATACAGAAAAGGTTGTCAATCACTGAACAGGACCGGCCACTGGATTCTTACACCTAGAAAAAGCAGAGATTTAGAGCAATGAAATACAAGTTATACTGAATCATTTCCTAATAAACTATATAGCAATCTTCTCAGCTCCTCTGGCTCTATTGCATGCTAACTACTGATTGAATACATTTCTCAATGTGACAGATTCCCTTCAAATATAAAGTGTTTTCTTAAAGCCGTATTACGTATTCCTTGAGCTCACCAGAAGAACAGTATTAACCAGGATAATGGAGCAGCAGCTTCATATGGTGGCCCCATGCAGTCTTATTACAACATTCTCTATCTTGGATAACGCCTGACTCTGTCTCAAGGTTGTAGATCTGAGACTTTCTTCCCCTGCAGCCTTGCATGCTGATGAATAGCTACTAGGTATACAAATATTTAATATAGGTATCTTTGAGGCGAGCGACCTGCAGAGACAGGCTGACAGGTTAATAGCTCACCTGCATGTAATATTTGTTTTCTTCATTTTCTCAGTAGTTAAGAAGTTACAGAGCTGTAATTGTGTTTGGCCTGACAGGGCTCGAGTGGCACAATGTGATGGACTTGCTGAGAATCATTGACCCTAAGACCTCATTTGGCTTTAGGGTCTAGCTACTCATAGCTCAGTTCTTGAGCCCCCTCCAGTCAGACACTGGTTACTGAGCAGGGCAGAGAATTCATTATTTAAAAAGCTGTTGTATTATTCATGGCTCTGAGTGCTCAGGTATGGGGTCTCTGGTTTCCATCTACGACTTGCCAGGAAAAGAGAAGTTTCATACCTGCCTTGGCCTGGCTTGCCAAGCTCGCTCTATAATTAATAGCATGTTTCGTTTTCGATTCTAATAAAATCTGCTTTTCCAGATCTACCTGATGCTGGATGTGGAGCTTAGTCATGTTACTAAAAGCTTCTCTGTGCTGGCAGTAGATTTATGCTTTCAAGGTGATGGATGGCATTTATATCTGTTGTGTGGAAGGTAGCTCAGTAGAAGCAGTGGTGCGGACCCAACCAGTCAGAAACGGGGACACAAAGCTTGCAGCAAAGTGGTTTATTTAAGAAAAACAACAAACTAAATAAACCTTTACGTCAGGCACAAACATGAGCAAAATAGAATACAGCCTTAACTTCAGGCAAAATAATGTCAAACAAAATCCTGCTCGTTTGAGCGCTAACTAAACAGAAAATACTAACTATACATGTGGCTTACTAGCTGTACATGTGGCATTACTGGCCTTTTATGCGTGCTGAAACCTATTCCAGAACCGCACTGAACCACACATAAGCCAGGAATCTGGGGCTGATATAGCGGGACTCCAGCACTTTGCTTGCCACCTTCTCACACTGTCCATGTTTCAATTCCTATGCAAGATGCTAAACAGCTTCAGATCATACAGCCAGTGCACTACAACAAGACTTGATATGCAAGAGGGATGTGGGTTTATTGGTTTTTCCCTCCACTGTCATCCATGCCTGTTTTTAGGATGACAGGGAGGGGAAAACCACTAACCTACATCCCTCTTGCATATCAAGTCTTGTTGTAATGCACTGGACTGTATTATCTGAAGCTGTTTAGTGTATTGTTGTAGTGCAGGGAGCATGGGAGAAGGGTTTAGGATCCATAAGCCTCTAGAGAGCAAAGGAGATAAAAGAAGTACATTCAGCCTTATTGTGGTAAGAGGTCCCTGTGAGCCCCCTGACTTATGGACCTGGTCACAAATGGGACCAATGCAAAATGGAGACCTTGTCTAAAACATTTAATATTTGTTTTACAACTGCAAGAAGGCTTATCCAAAAGAGACAGATACAAAGACAGAGCTAAGTCAGCATATTCTCTTTTCAACTTATACAAAATAGAGCATAATCGAAGCTTATTCCATCCATTATACCATCATTTGCTGAAACTGAGATAAGAGCATTTGTAAATTTAGATATTTGTGATGCCAGAATATTATAAGAATTCTTATTTCTGTTTTGAAAAGAGTTACCGTCTGAAAGGCATTTCTACCCTGTCATTAGGTTTACCCAGAATATTAATTACATTTAGAGATGAGTGAGCCGAAGATGACAAAGTGGAATTCGATCTGAATTTCAGGAAATATTCAATTCTCATAGAATCCGAATTTCCTCCCACTTTATGGTAACAAATCACTTTTTTCATAAAATGGCTGCTGAACATGTTAAGACTTGGGAAAAGGAACTCTGGAAACGCGAGATTACCCACAATGCCATGCATGCAGCCAATCAGCAGCCAGCCATCCCTGTGATGTCCCTTTAACCTCTTTGCAATCTACCATGACATTAGAAGCGGGTGTAATCTGTAACTTACAGCTAACACCCTGCTCCATAACAACCCATACAGAGCAGAGCTCCAATCGGGGGTTTTAACCTCTTGAATGCCGCGGTCAAAGATGACAATGGCATCCAAGGCATTCCGCCATGCCAAATGTCCTCCCCTGTCTTCCCCCCGGTACCTGCGGCGAGATCAGGTGGTATCCATATGCATATTCTGCAGGCTGCCTGGAGCTACCACTACCTGGTTGATCCTGCCAGGAAGTGAGGAAGTCAGCCTCAGGCTCCTCCTCTATAGACTGCAATACACGCGTTTTGCAATCTATAGTGCTGAATCAGTGATTCTAAACCACTATACAGACTCTCTGCTGCCAGGAAATAGCTGCTTTTTAAATGTGATTCGACAAAAATTAATTTGGATTGAACTGAATCGTATCGGAAAATTTGGCAAAGCTGCCGAATAGAATTTTTAAAAAATTCACTCATCTCTATTTCGATTACTTCCTTTCTTTTATGTCTGTTTTAGTTCACATTTGACTATTGAGTGGTCTGATACCACTACTTTTATTTTGTGGTTGCTACTTAAAGGGGTTGGCCACTTTCAGACCAATATTGAGAGACAAATGTTATTGTTTGTATAATGAAAAGTTGTTCAGTTTTCCAATATACTTTCTGTATCAATTCCTCAGTTTTCTAGATTTCGGCTTGCTGTCATTCAGTCTGTTACTTCTAGTGGATAAAAGTCTGACCATGGTCATGTGATTTACGGTCCATGGTCATGTGATGTACACGGGTGCTGCTGGTTATAGTCGCAGAACGGTAATCAGACATCTGCCTGGTAATCACCTGTGTGTTCATACAACTTTTTATTGTGCAAACAATAACATTTGTCTCTCAAAACTGGTCTGAAATTGGCCAACCCCTTTAAGTAAGGTAATATGTAGGCTACAGGATGTAAAACTGATATTTACCATATATGAAGACCGTAATTCTAGTAACTAAGGTAAAAATATTTGAATATATTCATTTATTATTAATAACTAAAACTATTGAAACAGAAAAAGTATGCAGGACTTTCTGTAATTTTAGCAGATTCTGCTCTTGGAGTTTCTAATGGAACCTTCAATGTAACCTAGTAAATCATTATAATCTATATTGTGTCCCTACAAACTCTGACATTGTCCAATCAGATGTCAAAACTGGTCTCATGATGGATAGAGGAACAGAATATATGACAGATATTTGCCCCTAGCCTAAGATAGGCACAGTACAACACAGAGTTCTAAGAAAGGATGCTTCAGCAATGCATCTGTACCCACTAACTGAACCAATCCTCCTGGTTGTGGGGGCAAATGTTTTGGATGTCTTATTCTAATTAAGTTGTATGAATCCTCTCTATCAATAAGTCATGTGTTTGTAGCTGCCCATGACTTTGAAAACTGACCTAGAAAGGACTAAGCATTCATAGTATAATGTGAACTTTCAACCACCTTTTCAGCAAGGGCATTTAATGGGTACAGATGAATTGTGTTCTGTTAGTACCTAATACCTGCTTCCTTTTACACCAGCATCCAATTAAAAATTCTGGCTGCCTGCAGCTAGCACTAGATGGAGCACACTGTACACAGATTTCTAGAATTCAGTAATAGATATGCTGTGCAATTCCCCTACTGGCAACCACAAACTAAACCATCATTTGATTGAATATTTTATCTGTAATAGCTTAGGAGGGGGTTCCAGGTACTAGGAGCCTATTACCGTCAGATTATTAAATGAAAAAATTTAAACTTGCAGAAGTAAGAACATACATATATCTCACTACTCAAGATATGTTAGATAACTTAGTGATCATGGTGGCCAAGTATTCTGAACCTTGTGTGAATCAAACAATTGAATAACACAATAGGCAGCATGTCTCCGGTCTAAAATGGCTGATAACAGGGAACAATTTTACTATATTTAGTTCAAACATTTCAATCCTTCAAATCGGTTTCAGCTTACAGCCGTCTCCAGACCCTGTCCACATATTTCCCATACTGGTGACCCTGGGAGAACACTTAGTTCTGCTGTTCCATGCACCCCCTCTTCTGGCCCCTCTCTCCCTAATAAATAAATTGAACGGCTCTGTGGAATGCATACATACTTTATACTGGGTGTCTGGACATGTATTGAATCAGTTACCCTATGACTGCCCAGGAACACAGGTATTCAGTATGTATAGCCAGAAGGTATAGGATGTCTGATTCCCTCTACCCTTACAGAAAATATAGATACAAATCTAGGTAGAACATGGCCCAGATAGAATTTTATAAATTACAATTTAATGTTTGCATTTAGTTTTACAGCATGACTGATAGGATTACTCTATCAATAAGGCAGGGTTCACACATCGCAGTGGTGTACTACACGGCAAAACTACACCTTATAGCAAATTCACTTTTCTCTTTTTTTCTGTGGTTACTGGCCATGAATTATTTACCAGTAACCACATCACAATGCCATTGCAATCTGAAGAAGAACATGTACAGGAAATTGTGTGGAAATTAGCTGAGTAGCGCTAGGTGTGAACACAGCCTAATGAATTCTTACCATGGATTTCTTTGAACACCTTTGCAACCATTTTTTCAGTTGCTCCAGTCCATCTAAAATATCAATGAAGCAAGTTCTGAGTCTTCAAATGTTTGAGATAACATAGGAGTATCTCAGGGACAGTAGAAAATAATTGAAAACACATCTAAAAACAAATCTGTTAAGGAGATTTTACTGAAGAAAGAGCTGAACGTGATCATATGTGCGGATATCCCAAAGGAAAAGCCAAAGAGCAAAGTCCAAGGTGAGTAGCAGAATTTAAGTGTCTGGGGTGTGTAATAGATTAGGAGGTCTGGACTTGGTCATGAATTTATTTAGAGGAATTGTTTATTTTGGGGGGTCTATATATTTTTGGGATCTGCTCTGTACTTATTTAGGAGTTTTTATCTGTACATATTTTAGAGCACTAGGGGTATGTCCTGGCGTCTATATTTCTTTAGCGATGTTTGGCTGTGGACTGTAAGTTAAGGGCCAGTTCATACGGAGTTAACAGGCTCGTATTCTGGAACGTATACACATGTCAGAATGTGAGCTCTCAAAACAGATCCCATTCATTTCAATGGGTCGTTACGGGCGTATAACGCGCAAAATTTTGTGCACGTAATTACACTTGCAAAATTACGCGCATTATACGCCCGTAACGACCCATTGAAATGAATGGGATCTGTTTTCAGTGCTCACATTCTGACACGTGTATACGTGCCAGAATGCGAGCCCATTAACTCCGTGTGAACTGGCCCTAAGAGGGTTAGGCCTCTGTGTTGGGTGACGTTGGTCCGAGATGTATCTTAATTCCAAGGTCTGGTCAGGGGTCAGAATTTATTAAGGGGTCCATTCAAACGAAGGAAAGTGGCACTGTTTATGGCGCCAAATTTTCCACGCTGAAAAAAAAGCCTCCCATTGACTTCAATGGGTGCCGCTAGCTTTTTTTTTCTACACGTGGAATTTTCTGCACATAGAAAAAAAACAGCTTTTATTTCAGCGCAGAAAATTTGGCACCATAAACAGCGCCAGTTTCCTCCATGTGAATGGACCCTAAGGGATCTGGTTTGTTGTCTGAATTCATTTGTGATGTTATAATGACTGAGTTTGGCTACAACAACAAAGGGCAAATATGTCTTGTCAGTAAACTCTGCAGTTGGCAGGAAAAGTTATCATGGCAGCTTGGGGTGGATGGACAAGAAATGGGAAGGAAATATCTACAAAGAAAACGTTATATGTGAGTGAAAGAAAAACTGGTGTATGTACTCAGCCCCTATACAGTAAACACAGTCTCAATGATAGGTAAATGGTTAACTTACAGTTATGCTTTAGCGGTTTGTTCAGCCTGGAGAACCTTATGGATGCACAGGAGAAAAGCTCCCTCCGGTTGGAGCTATGGCAGTTGCAGCAGAAAGGAAGAAAATCCAGCACCCGGAACTCCTTGTGGGTTTTTTAAATTAAAACTTCGTCTTTATTGATTTTCATTAAAAACTTTGCTCTTACAGACATCTCAATGGTGTATAAGGTCCATATGCTGAGGTGGTACTGTTCACGCCAACGCATTTCAGTGCCGAGGCACCTTAATCATGGCATATGTGTTATATGTGAGTGACTGAGTTTTAGAGAATTAGTCTGCTATTCCTGATATATCTATTTAAAAATACTTACATTCCAGATGAAGTATACAAAAAGTCTCAAAGTAGCCCAGGACTATGTGACACCTAGGTGTTACTATTAGAGATGAGCGAGTACTATTTGAAACTCCCGTTTTGAATAGCACTAACCCATAGGAATGAGTGGACGCAGCCGGCACGCAGACTTTGCCGAGGGCCGGCCTCTTAATCCCCTGTGTGCCGGCTGCGTCCATTCATTCCTATGGGTTAGTAACAATGTACATTTTTTTTTCCTATCAGTATGTCTTTGTAGAATGGGAGTAAAGAGTAAATCCACACAACCCCGCGAAGAACATACAAACTCCTTGCTGATGTTCCTGGTGGGATTCGAACCCAGGACTCCTGCACTGCAAGGCTGCAGTGCTAATCACTGAGCCACCATGTTGCCTATTGTCTCAAAATAATAAAATAATAATAAAATAATCTTTCCACTGTGTTGCAGCACTTGTGGCTTCTGCCTATCTATATTAGAAACCTTTGGTCTGACCTGGCAGTTTAACCCACATATTTCATCACCAACTCTATACTGATTTGTGGTCATATTAACTAAAACCAGGCAGGGATTTCACTTACACAATACTTAATCTCTATATACAATTATTTATAGCGTAATAAACTGGGAAACAAACCGATCAAAAGGTCAGGGTAATAATAATAATAAAGTAGTCCTTCCACTGCACAAGATCATAGATTTATGGATCATACTATTTGCAATCTCCATACTGCTCCCCATATTATATACACTGACAGTGATTTCTAGATTGTAGCACAATTAAAAAGAAGCCTTCTGTTTTACCTTCATGGGACACAAATTATTGTGATGTACTAAGAGTAAAACAACTGCTAATGATGGTTCACAATATTCTTGTAAAAGTTCTAGCGTTCTGTAACAGTCAGCAGGGCCCCAGGAAGGATTTGCCTGGTTCTATTTGTGTACTATCGTTTCCTGTTATCAGTCATCTTAAATTGGACAATGTCAACTTTAATGGTCATATGTTAGAGATCTTTTTTAATCTTTACCTATCTAAACTCCAGAGTTTAGGTTTGATGAGCCTTGAAATTTAATTTTCATTTAAAAAAAAATAAATATTTTCTTTATTTACATTTTTCAAGTAAACAAACTTAATATATATTATGCTAATTGTATAGCGTATAAATTATGTCAACAAAAGCTTAAATAATGGATGCCATTCGTTAATAATAGGGAGAATAAAAAGACAACTGGCCTATAAACAAGGCCTATAAAATAACACTTAGAAAAAAGGTCGGTCTACAGTATATGGCCAGACATCAAATGTGAATTTAGTAATTTCAATCATAAACAAAGAAGGGGAACGTGAGTGCTCTGGCACCAGGAACGGAGTTGGGGAGGACAAAATTGTCAGGAGGGGGAGAACCGAGGTAGAATAACATGCAGTGGGTGGAATAAAGAGACTCAAAGGGTAATAGAGGATTGGGGTGACAGATCTCTCCCAGATTACTGCTCAGTGTCTCTCAGATTTCAAATAGGTCTCGATAGCTCTGGAACATGTAAAGATAAAGGTAGAGATAAAACAAGTCATGTGTGTTCCATAGGGATGCTGTGAGATCGTCCATCTTTTGAATATCCTCCACTCTGCGTACCCAGTCTACCAGTGTGCAGGGAGTGGGGGACTTCCACAAAACAGGGATGCAGGTTCTAGCAGCATATATGAAATATTTGAGGGAGGATCTGCAATAACATAAAATAGGCCTGGGAGAAGACATGCATGAGAACCTGGTGTACTCTGTCCCAGTAGGAAAGCAAGAGGGGACCATATGATGTGGAGCAGGGTACCCACAGTGGATCCACATCTCCAGCAGATGGGGAGGTATTTGGAAACATCCTTTGTAGATGGACATGATGTCAGCATGTCAAAAGATTATAGCTCGCTTCCTGGTACTTGCCAGCAATGGAAGATTTATGTACTGTATGAATTCTAAGATCCTACTGTATTGGGTGGCAGAAAAGGGCAGTCCAAGGTCATCTTCCCAGTTATGCAGGAAGGGTAATAATTTGTAGTCGGTGAGGGTGTCAAGGATGAGATTATTAGCACATAAGAGTGACCCATTGTTTGATCAACCCCTGGTGACACCAGTGAAGTACCCCCCGTGAAGGAGTGCAGCTTTGTAATATCTCCTAATATTGGGAATACCAACTCCCCCAGGTGTCATATGGAGAAATACCAGTGTTCTGGACAGTTTAGTGCATGTACAAACACCTACATGGGACACCAGGTTTCTCACACTGTAGACACAGCCCTGGGAAGAGAAGAGGGCAGCTAGAAAAAGTGCTAGAAGATTGGGGTTTTGTGAAGGAATGCATAGTACGTATGCAAGAAGTCCATTTCCAAATAACATGATCGATGGAGAATTACTTTAAAGCAGCATAAAGACTAGAGATGAGCGAATAGTATTTGATCGAGTAGGTATTGGATCAAATACTACAATATTCGAAATACTAGTACTCGGTCGAACACCACGCGAATTCCCCTCCCACCTTCCCTGGTGCTTTTTTTTACACCAATAGCTATGCAGTGGAGGTGGGACTGGAACTAGGACAACGTAGGCATTAAAAAAAAAGTAGACATAGTAAACATACAGTAGAGATGAGTGAGTAGTGAAATATTCGAAAATTCGATTCCAGTAGACCTCAATATTCGATTGAATATCTACTCAATTGAATACTACTCGCTCATCTCTAATAAAGACTAAATTATAGAGCTTTAAAGAGGTGTGATTGTTAAACAGTCTCTAATGTCTGACCTCAACAGCCAGCTAGAAGTACAATGTCCCCCCACCAGATCTTCAGCTGCTATAGGAACGATCCTGATTCAGAATGACCTTGAAGATGTGATTGTTCCAGATTTCTATAGATCCAGTTGTAGATCCTTATAACATGCAACAGCAATTTGGAGTTTTTGCATAAGTTCTAAAAAGAAAAAATATATTGACTGCCATGATTTATTGTATCTCAGCCTTTGGGACTGTCATTTGTATCATACAGGTTAAGCGTATAACCTTGAACACTTGGCACTATGCTGATGGCACAACTCCACACTGGCACGGCATTCATTAAGAATAGTTCCATTACCTAATGAAATGGTCTTGGTTTGTTGCACACAAGATCTATTCTTTAACAGACCTACTTCTACCACAGGTCACATGAGGTCTCTTAGGGCTTACCTTTCTAGGGCAGTGGAAAAATCATCATCATTATTATTAATTTATTTTTACCAGCACTGCTTTTTCAAATTGCCTGTGGCCATGCTATTTGGCTGTCACCTTAGCCCTGGTCGATGAAACCCAATAGATGCAGGTATATGTCAATGAAAGCAGGTAATATGTTAAATTATACCTGGGCCGACAGATATCTAACACCAGTGAAGATAAATGAACCGACCTCCATCTGTCTGATCCCACCTCACCTTGGTGAAAGGTGTTACAGGGCCATCTATTCATGACAATACACCTGACTATGGACATCTACCAAGACACAGAGGTTAAGAGTCAATCCAAAATATGATCATACGTGAAAACGTTTTGTGTATTATCTCACATTGTATGCTAGCATTCCCCCTACGCCCAACAGCAGCACAACTGGGGTAATCCTGCCCCTATGAGCTGTTAGGACAGGTGGAATATTTAATTACCTAACAGCAATTAACCCCTATAAGAGGTCAGAGGACCAACTCCCCTTTGTGTTTTTTTCTGTCCTGTGGGACAGGACAGGTGGACGGGGGAGAGGTGCTTTGGCTTCCTATAGGGGTCCCCTCTCCCCCCCTAAAGATTGTACCTTGCTGCGTGGCTCTCTCCTTGCGCCGGTCCGGGTTCCCTGCTGGAGCAAGTGGGTGTCACCTGATGGTCCTCGGGATCTTCTGCTTCCAGTATCCTGGGTGATGACCATTGTATCTAATCCTCCGCTCTGCAGGCGGCATCGCGGACGTCCGGGCGCTGCAGGTTCCGGCAGGTAGGAACCTTTTGTCTGCCGGCGGGGGCTGGGAACTACTTCTCAGCTCCCAGGTTCCGTCCGAGCCGGGGACTGCTTCCGGGGAAACCACGCATGCGCAGGCCGCGCGACTAAGGTATGTGCCGCGGCAGGCTGCGCAGGATCATAGGAAACAATGAACAGCAGGTAAGCAACTGCTGTTAGTGTGTCTTCCCTCCCCCCCCCCCCGCTTGCTCGAAGGGGGGGGCGAGTTGTTATGAAATTAGGTGGAGCTCGGACCCAGGTGAAGGGGGCGTGGCTCCTCCCCTGTCCCTCCCCCAGCCGACCTATTTAAACCCCCCCTCCACCACAGTATGGTACCTGTCGCTCCGGTTGCAGGTACTTCTGAAGCATTGCTGCCTCAGGAGAAGCTCAGGAGCTGGAAGTTCAACTGCGTGTTATCAAGGTTGGTGGTGGTGGTGCGGGGGGGAGGGGCTGCTGCTGTTGTGGCTACTGTTGTTGCTGAGGTCCGGATTTTCTGTTTTATGCTGCTTCTTTCCTCCTAGTATGTCCTCCTCATCCTCTTCGACCCTCCCTCGGAGGTAAACCACTGCGAAGAGGAGACATCTGTCTTGTGCCCGATGTAATATCCCCCTCCCTGACGCCTGTGAATACAGGTACTGCCAGGGATGTAGAGCGCCTCCCTCCGAAGCTACCCCAATCAGAGAGATGGTCTCCTGGGTTAAGGACTTCGTGTCCCAGTCCATGAGGAAAGTGGATGAGACCATTTCCCACCTCGCCAAGAGGCCTCGGTTGGAGCCTTCTGAGCCCTCCCTCCCGCCCCTAGAACGCCTTCACATCGGGGAGGTTGAGTCTTCAGAGGAAGACCCGGTGGTGGTGGAGAAGGAGGTGTTTCCCCTCGAAAAGATG
Organism: Leptodactylus fuscus; assembly: GCF_031893055.1. Taxonomy (NCBI): domain Eukaryota; kingdom Metazoa; phylum Chordata; class Amphibia; order Anura; family Leptodactylidae; genus Leptodactylus; species Leptodactylus fuscus. The sequence goes on from NC_134270.1 coordinate 73,660,826, forward strand.
GGTAGACTTTTCAGAGTCCTCAGATCATGTGATCGGGAGGCAGGGGAAGGGCCAAGCAGGAGGGCAAAGTCCTTTAAAGCTAGTGCGGACCTGGTCCAGGTAATGGAAGGCGAGTGGAGGCGTCCCGAGAAAGCATTTACACCTTCCGCTAGGTTCAGGGCACTTTTTCCTATATCTGAGTCCCAGCAGGGGGCCTGGGGACCACCGCCAAAAGTAGACGTGGCAGTTGCCAAACTATCCCGCCGCACAGTCCTGCCAGCCGAGGACGGCTCAAGTCTGCAGGACCCGTTAGACCGCCGCGTAGAGTGGTCCCTGAGGCGGGCATACTCTGTCGCCTCGTCGCAGGCCTCCGTGGCCATATCGGCTAATGAGGTGGTCTCTGCCCTACAGGCCGAACTATCTTCCCTTGCTAGGGATATAGACACGGGGGTCCACCGGGACAACCTCCTATCGGCTATGTCCGATATTAATTTATTGGTGGACCACTTGGCTGAATCCTCCAGGTCGCAACTAAGACTCGCCTCCAAATCTATGGCCCTCACCACTGTGGCCAGGCGACCGTTGTGGGTTAAACCATGGAGGGTGGACAACTCCTCCAGACTAGGGCTTTGTACCCTGCCCTTTGAGCCCGGTAGGCTCTTTGGCAAAGCCCTGGACAAAATCATGGAGGATCTGGCGGACACTAAAACTAAAAATCTGCCGCAGCCGCCAGAAAGGAGAAGAACTGCCTTTCGAGGCCGAGGGTCCTCCACCAGAGGTTTCAGGGGGCGTGGACGCTCCGCTCCCCAGGGCCGAGGTAGAGGACGCGGTACTTTCCGTGACCGTAAGAAGGATCCCTGACCCATTAGTGGTCTGCCATCCTGGGAGAAAGCGGGCCCGTCCATCTAGGGCCCCGACGCAAAGGTCCCAGGGTCCTTGGCTACATCTAGGCTCCACCGGCCGAGAGAACATCTTGCCCTTTTTAGGGCCCCAAACAACTTCATCTTTGAGTACCCGTCCAGAAGGATCTCCCTCCAGGCTTCGTGGTTTCCAGAATCTTGGGCGAAGGACTCAGGTTCATCTTCGACATAGACCGCTTCCGTCTCGGGATGCGGCTTCCTTAGGGAACTTTCAGGCCAGGTACACTCGCAGGATCTCTCATAGCTCGGCCCAGGACCTTAGATCAATGGGACGAACACCCAGATGGAAAACCTTGTCTTCAAGTTTCCACCCTCCCAGATGGCAGAATTTCAGCCCCCCCTATCTCCAGGGGAGTAGTATCCACGGGTCTTCCCCCAGCTCCCTAGTAGGGCTGGGGAGCCCTTTAGGGGGACAGAAGGCCTCTCAGAGCCAGGATCAAAGAAGACCCGTTAAGATTTTTCACGATTCCATCAAATCGAATCCAGTTCCGGGGATTCACCAGGGACTCTCCTACCTGGAGGCACCTTCTCTATGTCAAGAAGCTGCGAGTCCGGAATCGCTGTCCCTAGGGACTAAAAGAGCCTATCCAGTGAACCATCAGTGCCCGGCCATGATTGGCCCGGCAGACCCATCTTCACGATGGCAGGTCCTCGGTCAGGTTTACCTAGACCCTGTTGACCACAGATGCCTCCCGGTCCAGGGGAGCTCATCTGGGGGAGACCCTGGTACAGAGCACCTGGCGTTACCTGAAGAGAACGCGCTTACCCAGCTGGCAAGAAATTACCAGAGCTCAGGTGAAGCTTCTGACGTGGACTCCACAAATTCGGGAGTAAAGAACCAGGACAGACAGCCTGTTCATAGCCGTTTACGGTCATCCCGGACAGAGGACGAGAACCCTCTCCACGTCACCAGACGCCAGGATCCTCATCTATTTGGATCTATGTATTCCCCAGCGGCCAGCGGTTCAAATTCCAGGTTACAGTCGGTGGGACTGACTCACCAAAATGCGGAGGACCTTAGCCAGGTCATCCCCAGACCAGGATGCTCTCCACTATCCTATCAAAGGATGAGGTCTCCCCGAGGTGGATCTGATGGCCACCTCAAACGGCGCTGCAATATAGGAACGTCGCTCCCCAGTTCGGGAAGACAATCCTCCAGCGCTGTATGCCCTGTCAATACCAGGGAGGATCAGACAGAAGTGCGTCTACCCTCGTCAACTGAGGATTCGGAAGGTATTGACAAAACGCAGGCAGAACCGGAACTTGGCAAGGAAATCGCCATTCTGGTTAAAAAGGGCATGGTTCACCGTCCTCACTCTCATGAGACGGAGGAACACCTGGAGGCTTCCACCAGTGTAAACTCTGGTAACCCGGAACAGCCGGCCCTATCAAGGCCTGAACAGATGCAACCTCACTGCCTGGAGGTCAGCCAGCCTTTAGCTGGCAGAAGAGGATTATCCCAGGGAGTGCTAAGAACTTTGGCGCACTCAAGAGCAGAGTCAACTAACCAGAGCTACCAGAGGGTCGCCCGAATCTTTCAGAACTGGTGTTCGAGTAACCAGCGCGACCCTGATAGGAATGCAGTCTTGGAGTTCCTACAAGATGGCCTGGAGAAGGGGCTAGCACCTGCTACCTTGAAAGTCCAAGTCTCAGCTCTGTCCGCACTCCTGGAGACCCGGCTAGCACTAGATCCTCTGATTAAGCAATTTTTAAGAGGGGCTACTAGACTCCGTCCTCAGGTGCAGCCACCGGTCCCGATCTGGGACCTGGCCGCAGTTTTGCAAGGGCTCTGTGCGCCCCCCTTTGAGCCCCTATCTGAGGTGGATTTGAAGTACCTAGCATACAAGATAACTTTCCTGTTGGCAATAACCTCCACCAAGAGGGTCGGTGAGCTACAAGCCCTAGCGGCCTCTGAGCCATTTATAACCTTCTTTCCAGACAGAGTGCAACTGAGGTTTGTCCCAGGATTCTTGCCAAAGGTACCCACGCCTCAGAATGTTAACCAGGCAATCGTCTTACCAGCGTTTTTTCCCTCTCCCACCTCTGAGTGGGAGGAAAGGATGCACAAGTTGGACTTGGTGAGAGCATTGCAGATTTATCTAGAGCGGACTGCGTCCTTTCGGAAGTCAGAGAATTTGCTGATCAATGTGTTTGGCCACACCAAAGGGACCAAAGCATCCAAACCAACTCTATCAAGATGGATTAGAGAAGCCATTATCTGCTCCCTACGTGCTCAGGACCTCCCGGTACCAGACCTTATCCGTGCCCATGCCACCCGAGCAGTGGCGACATCATGGGCCGAGAGACGTTTTCTTTCCTTGGAACAGATATGTGCAGCGGCTTCTTGGAGTTCTCAGCTAACTTTCACCAAACATTATAGACTTGAGTGGCGAACAAGGGAGTCCACAGCATTTGGACATTCGGTATTGGCATCAGCTTGCCAGAATCACCCGCCCTAAGGGAAAGCGATACTTGCTAAATCCCCAGTTGTGCTGCTGTTGGGCGTAGGGGGAACGAAAGATTGTGAATGACAATCTGTTTTCCCTTAGCCCAAACAGCAGCACAAGGCTCCCTCCCTATGCTGTAATTGTACTATTTGTTTGGATGTCATATTACTTCTGTTAAATAGATGTCTAAAACTTTACTTGCTACTAACACAAAGGGGAGTTGGTCCTCTGACCTCTTATAGGGGTTAATTGCTGTTAGGTAATTAAATATTCCACCTGTCCTAACAGCTCATAGGGGCAGGATTACCCCAGTTGTGCTGCTGTTTGGGCTAAGGGAAAACAGATTGTCATTCACAATCTTTCGTTCTGCTTCACCCAATGGTAAAACAGGCTTATCTACAGATAAAATCTTAACATTAGTTAACATCTTCCTGAGACTCTTTGAATCTCAATACACCATGGTATTAAAATAAAAACCAATGCTTATGGGTTTTCTCTAACTCAGTTTTCAAATAAAAAGCTATAGGATTATTCCCTTTATTGGCTAAATTATCTTAAACTTTCCCATGTCCAGAAACAAATCATCACTGCGACTCCCCCCATCCACTCCATTATAATTAACTTCCTGGGGAATGGCTGCTCCTTTTTTACTGATTCTGCAGGGTGCGCCCTCTTCTCCTGTGTCGTGCACATTGCTGCCGATAATCCACTTCTACTGCGCAGCTTCAGTATGTGCAGTAGAGGTGAATCATCGCTGCAGAGAACAGAGCAGTGATGGAGAAGAGCGCACACCCTGCAGAATCAGTAAAGAAGGAGGGACTGTCTCACAGGAAGGTAAGTATGTAATATGGGTTGTGGGTTTGACTGAGTAGGTAGGGAAGGGCAGGATAGCTAGAGAGACAGGGAGGGGGTTATGGGAGGGAGAGAGGAAGGAGGGGTTAGTGTGGAAGTTACATAGCAGGAAGCAGAAACTAGTAAACAAATGCAGGAGATACCAGGAGCTTCCAGAGACACCCAGAAATAACTCAAAACAAAGCTAAAGGTATATGGGTGCATTTATTAACCTATTAATAGCGCTAACAGACATTTAAAAAAAAAAAAAAAACACAAAAAAAACACCATTTTTGCCTGGAAAAACCCTTTAAGAATGGTCTAATGATCACCATCTAATGTATGTTCACACATGGAAGATGTATTTGATACAACTTCTGCCACTGTCCAAATTATCCATATGCTTTCTTCCAAAACAACCCTATTCAAATAAAAGGAAGTGAATAAGGCTGGATTCATACATAGCAGTATTGTACTACACATGTTACAGAAAGTTCACTTACATACTCCGCATCGGTTCACACTAGTGTTTGGGTACTAAGTCCCCCATTCTGCCTAAAATAGGAAGGACTTTTCTCTCCACTGATGTCAGGCGGAAACTCAGCGGACCCCATTATAGTCTATGGGGTCTGCAGGATTCCATTTTTTGGGTCCCTAGGCGGACTTGAAGAACAGAAACCTGAATGCTAATATGAACCTAGCATCACCTGTCCCTGGTTCTGCTGTGTCCTCCCAGTGTGGTCTGGTCTTGCTACTCGGCTGTGTTCTTTTTCAGAAGTTGTTGCTGGCTTTTTTTTTTTTTTGCTTCACTACGTGAGGCTTTAAGATATTGATGAGCTATTCTTAGGTTCTGTACACTGTGCAGCCTCCATTACTGAATACTGAGCTACAGTAATCCATCACTGCTCTGCCACTACTCAATGGAAAGAACTGTCTTCCAGTCAAGTCCACTGTATAGTTCAAGCCAGGTGTCAGACCTCCACCAACCTAATCAATATTATCAGAAAACCCTTTTAGGCTGAGGCCCCACATTGCGGAAATGCAGCTTTTTTGTTGCAGATTTTGTTGCGGTTTTTTTGAGCCAAAGCCAGGAGTGGACTGAGCAGAAGGTAGAAGTACTGTATAAGAACTTCCTATGTATTTCTCATTCCATTTGTAGCCACTCCTAGGTTTGGCTCAAAAAAACGCAGCAAAATCTGCAATAAAAGAAGCTGTGTTTCCACATTTTATATATACTTCAATCTACTTTAATCTACCCAAGATCTGTGCACCCAAAGGTGCTCCCCACCCAATTCTCAGCATTTGCTTTCATTTTTTATTGATTTAATTTGGATTGATTTGTGGCTGTAAGTCAATGTTTTCTGAATTCACTTCCCTGGCTACGAGCTGAGACATTACACTGACGGAACGTCTCTACATTGCGTATGATAAACAAAGAGGAAACTTTCTGGAAGGGAAAGGTCATGCAGTTTTTGTCTGCTGGCATATAACTTGCCCAAAATAAAATGAATGAATTGTGCAGCAGTGAAAATCAATGGTAAAAACAATTAGCTGTAAATCACTTAGCAGCTGCTTATCATGTCATTCACAAGCTACTTACTAATGACATCACTTATTCATGAAGTGCCAACATGTTATACAGAACTCGCTGAAGAGGGTGTGAGTGCAGATTGTGCTGTATACCGAAAACTACATTGGAAGTCACGGTAATTTAGGATGAGTATATTGTCCAAATGACCTTTTGTCATGGATACATGTGAAAAGATGACATTGGTGAATTATGTGATCTTTTACCATCACCGATGTCCAGAATGATAGGAGACGATAGACCCTATGGCACTACTTTATATATTTATTGTATGTTACTAAAAATGTAAACAGTACCAAAGGAGTTCCCTTAATTCTACAAATCTGCTGGTACAAGAATGAAAACTCCACTAATCAGATCATCTCACATGTAAGCAGGGGCATACAGGAGATGCAAACGAAGCTCTCACGCTTGGACCCTAGTGCCTACTACCAGCATTATAAAAGTTACCAGTATTATGTATGGTGCATAGTAGGAGGAGGACCCTGTTATACATTGTACAGCGCTGCGGAATATGTTGGCGCTATATAAATAAAATGTATTATTATTATTATTTAGCACTTGCTTACGAAGCTACAAGTTACACCTATACAAATAAAATGATTAAAGGATTATTGTCACTTGATTTCTCCTGAATCCAGCTAAGGTTTTCAGGTTTGAAGATCCACTAAGACCATGAAGGTAGCCAAACATGGACCATTTGAATAGTCATATCCAGCAAGATATCTGGCACTTCTAATGGTGTAATAAGAAATAATCTTTCCCCTTTGTTATAGGAAAGAAAATGGCTGTAATGGAAAGAGTATAGTCAAAGGCTATGAGTGAACAATACAGTAAACGTTTATTCAACACTAAGACATTATAGTATAGAGCAGTGGAAATGGACACAGATTCCTGAGATTTTTACCCCCAAAAAATAGAAACATCTACCCTGCAGTGATAAAATACCAGGAAATGTAAACTGTATAAGCTATAGAATAGGGCAGTACCAGACAACTATACCGTAGCCCTTTCAAGGCCCAACCCTGGAAAATTTTCAAAAACAAGGTATTATGTGGTCACCAGTGGCCCCCACACAGTATTATGTGCTAACAGTGCCCACTCTCCCAGCAGAGCCTGAACCCCCTTCACATACAGCCTACACCCCCATGTACCCCTCTTACCCACACAGAGCCTGCACCCCCATGTACCCCTTTTACCCACACACAGCCTGCACCCCCATTCCACCTCTTGCTCACACACATCCTGCACTCCCATTTTCCCCTCTTGCTTACACACAGCCTGTTCCCCCATGTCCCCCTCTTGCTCACTTATGTTCTCTTCTCTCCTCCTTACCTTCCATCAGTCTCGTTCCCAGCAGCTTCCACACTATCCTGTACAATCCTGAACAATTCTGCCATCACAAGGGTCTGATCATATCCTAGTGGGCTAAAGTACCTTTGATGATGTCAGGCCTGGTCAGGCCCCTTTCCATTAACAATATGTGTAGCGGTCAGGGAACAAGGCTTTCCCCGACAAAGGATCTCCCTGGCCATTTCCAGCTGGCCGTGGACCCCATACCCCTCCGGGCCCGGTCGTGGTCGCACTCCCTGAAACCACAATTGTTACACCACTGGCAACATCTCATAGGTTTCAGGGTCAGAGAACACCAAATGATACAATGACCATTTGCATCAGCCATCTTCAATTTGGAGAGTGTAGCACCATTTTTATTTCTTGTTTCAGATAGCAAACCATCTGGCTACTGGCTACTTATGTCCAGACTTAGGTCAAAAACAACCCAAATGAAATGTTGTGGATCCCATATTAAAAGGAAAAAATGTCTGTAGTGAAACACAGAGTATACACATTGTTTAGCAAGTATTACGAATTCCAAGGAAACACTAAATTTACGAGGGTATCTGATTAGCTCTGTCAATGCAGTATGCCCCCAGGTTGTGTTTTAATAGGTGAAGGGTGGAGGCAGAAAGCTGCAATGCCAAGAGATTATGTGGCAGGATTCCTTAAAGATTTCTTAGTCATATAAGTGGTGAAGGTGTTGAAGAAAAGATAGGAACAATAAATGAAGGATTAAATCTGTTGTTTATCATGCGTTACATAGCTCATTTAGCTCACAGATATCTCTCCCATACATGCATGGTCAGCTCGACACAAGCTTGGCTAACCACAGCATAAGTACTGAATTGGGAGGTGATTTACTCGATCGCCGATGGGAATCCGAACATTTCTGATCCCGATTGCACAACCCTATTCATATGCTAATTAGGCTTCTCCGTGTCTCTGTCTGCTCTGGGTATGTACAGCAGAGGCTGCTGTGCTGACGACTCATCTCTGCTGTACATACACATAGAGCAGACAGTGCACAGAGACACTTCCAATTCACGGAGAAGCCTAATTAGCATATGAATAAAAACAGATTTAATCAAAATCTACTGAAGAAATTTACATACAAAAGGTAAGTGTGAAATAGCCTTTCTAAAGGCTATGCAAGGAGGTGCTTATCTAAAAATGGCTTTTCCCAATGTTAGAGCGCCTTTAAGGGGAAACTTCAAATCCAAAAAGACAGAAAAGTGTATGAATATAAGATGATGACTTTGTTTGACACACTCCAGGGGGGGCTTGAATCTGTCACATGGGTTTATGTCCTTCTACAGGAACAAGCCCTCACATCACTAATCAAAGCAGCCATAAAAGACCACTCATTGAACTAATAAGGGCCTTGTGAACGGATGAATTGTTTACTTATGTGTACCAATTACCATCTACTCTCCCACCAAACATTCTATTCCTATGTGTCTCTTTTTGCATAAGTATGCATCCTTCAGAAATTGTGTTTAAAATATGCCTGATGAAGAGGCCTAGGAGCCTTCAAAGCTTGCAATCTGTCATAATTTTAGTTAGCCATTAAAAAAGGTATCGACTACTGAAGAATTTTTTATATTACTTACATTTACCGTATGTGTGCTTTTTCATTTTTTATCTTTCTTACATGTCCCATTATCTTGGATTAAGCAGATGATCCCCATTAGATTGGTTTATATATAATAGTCGTGCCCATTATAGCCTTTGACTAACATCTTATAGTGGATTTTGCTGAAATGGCCACCACACATCTGTATGTCATGATCACATCAATAAGCCATTAGGCAGTTAAAATTCAGGGAAATGTTGGGAGGTCTCCATTCGCATTATTAATCTACAAGAGTTTCCATCAACTACCAGTAAAGACTCGGCTACACCCAAACACCATAATAGAAATCCTACAAATGCAACTCAATCACAAAATATATCTTCTACAAGTATAGATATATCTTTATTATCAATGAATACAAAACACAACAAAAATTAAATAAAAACACTAAAAACATGTAGAAATGCCAACCTACTCACCTCTATGCTAATAAGTACCAATATCATAATTCCAATATATGATAATAATGACTATATAAAAAGGTCATATTAACAAATTAATGATCATTACCCTGTGCATTATAATAACCTAGTAATAAATAAACATGATATAATGTCATGAATTCACACTATCTAAAAATTCAACAGATGAAAAACATGATTGCTGTGGGAGGCCCAGTATATCAGTAAAATGATAGGAGGCCCAGGAGATGTGAGGAAACATTAAAAAACACTGTTACTTACCTCTCCTGCACTCCGGCAGTTTGCGGCCCTGTTTGTGGCGTCCTAGATGTCACGTGGGCCGGGCCTGCATCATTATGCATCGCGACAGAGGCTTGGCTCAAGTGATGTCTGTACCAACATTGGAGATGGCCAAAATCAGCAGGGAGAGAGCCAGAGTCAGGGAGAGGTAAGTAACATTGTTTTTTTATGTTTGTATCTTCCCTTGGTCTCTGATCATTATACTATGGGGTCTGAAAAGACCCCAGAGTATAATAATTGTTCATGCATGGTCCTCAATGGGGCATCATACTGTGTGCAGGGGCTACTATGGGGCATCATACTGTGTGCAGGGGCTACTATAGGGCATCATACTGTGTGCAGGGGCCACTATGGGGCATAATAGTGTGTGCAGGAATGCGGTTTGTGCAGGGGGTGGCCCCGTGTCAAATGTTATCCTTGGGGCCCAGCCATTCCTAGTTACGCCATTGAACACAGAGCTTACAAGTTCAATACACAAAAAAACAATAGTATCTAAAATGACAATATGCAATGATCAGTGAACTGTATATGAAAAAATATATGCTTAGAAAAATGTAAAAAATTATATTAAAATGTAAAAATTACATTAACTATAATAATAAACAAAAATTGACAATAAGATTACTGTGACAAAGTAAAAAAAAAATATGTAAAGGTGAGAGTTAAATATGAAGAATGAATGAAGTGGGAATAACCATGTAGAAACATGATATAAAATGTGATTGATACCAAATATTGTGCAAAAAAATTACACACACATTAGACGGTCATCCAATCCTGTTGCAATTGGAGGGTTTGGTCAATGTAATGTGTTTGGCCAGCTTTAGAAGACATAAAACGGTAGATCTCCAATGTTTTAACTCATAAGGGACTTTTCAAGCTTTCAAAAATAATGCCCTACCCATAAGGCACAGTAAAATATATAGGATAACCACTGCAGTACTCAAAATTGCCACTAAGCAAATGGTAAATGAGCACTGCAACTCACAACATCATGAGAAAACGTTTGATCTGTGGATGTCCTGGCAGTCAGAGTCCCACTAATCTAAAATTGGTTGCTAAAATAATTATTTAACACAAGTTTATTGTGTACATTGTCAGGGTCTAGGGTTGCTAGGTGGGGTGGCATAGACACACAAGTCCAGTTTCTTTAGACCAGCGGTTCTCAACCTGTGGGTCGTGACCCCAGCGGGGGTCGAACGACCAAAACACAGGGGTCGCCTAAAGCCATCAGAAAATACATATTTCCGATGGCTTTAGCAGCTGAGAAACCGCGTTACCTTTTGCTGCAGCGAAGATCCTAGTGGGCTGAAGGACCTGTGATGATGTCATGACCATGTGATCGGACTCTGGTGTGGGCGGAGCTATTCAGTACAGTGCCGAGTTACACAGGAAGAGAAGGCTGCAGTGAATGCAGAGACTGGAAGGTAAGATGGAGAGAAGAGACAGCATGTGTAAGCAAGAGGGGGGGAGGAGGTGCAGGCTGTGTGTGAGCATGATAGAGGGGTTCAGGCTGTGTGTGAGTATGATAGAGGGGTTCAGGCTGTGTGTGAGTATGATAGAGGGGTGTTTCAGGCTGTGTGTGAGCATGATAGTGGGGTGTTTCAGGCTGTGTATGAGCATGATAGTGGGGGTTCAGGCTTTGTGTGAGCATGATAGTGGGGTTCAGGCTGTGTGTGAGCATGATAGTGGGGTTCAGGCTGTGTGTGAGCATGATAGGGGGGTTCAGGCTGTGGGTGAGTATGATAGAGGGGTTCAGGCTGTGTGTGAGCATGATAGGGGGGTTCAGGCTGTGGGTGAGTATGATAGAGGGGTTCAGGCTGTGTGTGAGCAAGATGGGGGGTGTTTCAGGCTGTGTGTGAGCATAATAGTGGGGTTCAGGCTGTGTGTGAGCAAGATGGGGGAAAGGGGGTCCAGAATATCTCTCAACCATCCCGATTTCCGTGGAACATTCACGATTTCGGTGACGTGTCCCACGGTCCCGGTTGGAGGGAGGTATGTCCCGATTTCAACTCGGATCTGCGTCCAGAGGATGCAGATCTGAGTTGAATACAGACGCGGCTAAAGCAAGGAGCTGTTCAGTTCAGCTCCTTGCTTTGCCGCTGCTAGTCGCTGTGTAGATGCGATGTGATGACGTCACATCGCGCCTACAACTGTTAGAGAGAGAGAGAGAGAGTGGCAGGGGAGCGAGGAGAAGGTAAGTTTAATGTGTACACTGAGGTGGAACGTGAAACTGGGGGCAGAGATGGAGGAGACATGAATCTGGGGGCAGAGATGGAGGGGACATGAATCTGGGGGCAGAGATGGGGGACATGAATCTGGGGGCAGAGATGGGGGACATGAATCTGGGGGCAGAGATGAGGGGACATGAATCTGAGGGCAGAGATGGGGGACATGAATCTGGGGGCAGAGATGGGGGACATGAATCTGGGGGCAGAGATGGGGGACATGAATCTGGGGGCAGAGATGGGGGACATGAATCTGGGGGCAGAGATGAGGGGACATGTATCTGGGGACAGAGATGGAGGGGACATGAATCTGAGGGCAGAGATGGGGGACATGAATCTGGGGGCATAGATGGAGGGGACATGAATCTGGGGGCAGAGATGGGGGACATGAATCTGGGGGCAGAGATGGAGGAGACATGAATCTGGGGGCAGAGATGGAGGGGACATGAATCTGGGGGCAGAGATGGGGGACATGAATCTGGGGGCAGAGATGGGGGACATGAATCTGGGGGCAGAGATGGAGGGGACATGAATCTGGGGGCAGAGATGGAGGGGACATGAATCTGGGGGCAGAGATGGAGGGGACATGTATCTGGGGGCAGAGATGGGGGACATGAATCTGGGGGCAGAGATGGAGGAGACATGAATCTGGGTGCAGAGATGGAGGGGACATGAATCTGGGGGCAGAGATGGAAGGGACATGAATCTAGGGGCAGAGATCGAGGGGACATGAATCTGGGGGCAGAGATGGAGGGGACATGAATCTGGGGGCAGAGATAGAGGGGACATGAATCTGGGGGCAGAGATGGAGGGGGCATGAATCTGGAGGAAGAGCTTTTGTGATTAATCACTATGTTTAAATTATGTTTGATTTGTAGCAATGAGAATACATAATGCATATCAGGTATTTACATTCTGAATCATAACTGTAGCAAAATTAAGGCCTGTTCACACGGGCACAGAGGGGGCAGATTATGGCGCGAAATCCACGTCATAATCCACCCCCTCACAATGGAGGTCTATTTAGGCCGCCACGCTTTAGGCATGCCGCTCACGGAAGAAAATAGCAAGCTGCCCTTTTTCCGACAGCAACCTCCGCCCATTAATTTGAGCCAACTCCGGGGGGGAAAGCCGCGACAGTCGTGGCAAGCGTGTTTTCACCCGAGAGTGACACGGCTCCCCGCGTCACTCTCAGTGCCTAAATCCGCTATAAATCCGCTATACCGCCCCCTGTGTGAACTAGCCCTTACAGTTATGAAGTAGCCACCAAAATTATTTTTTGGTTTGGGGTCACCGCAACATGAGGAACGGTATTGCGGGGTCACCGCATTAGAAAGGTTGAGAACCACTGCTTTAGACCAAAACAAAGGTAGAGTTTTATTCTCACTCAAAAATATACTGCTGCAACAAAAGGAAATACAAAAAAAAAAAAAAACCTGCCCAGCTAGGCTCTAACTAAACATAGAATAGGTTACCTCACCTAGAATAACAGAAATCCAAAAACCAGTAGAATCATTCAGGACACAGCTCCAAAATATGACCTCTTTCTTTGGCTCTCCAGCCAAGCTCTGCCCAAAGTCTGCTGCTGGAGCTGACTTCTTAAGCCTCCCTTGATGAGCAGACTCTCTGCAGCTGAGTCACTGCCGGATCATCTCCAAAGTGTGGACTGGAGAGGGGGTGGAATGACAGGTCCCACTACCAACCTACCTGCCATTCCTAAAAATCCAGCCCAATACTGAGCATTTACCAAAATGCTCAACAGATGAAAGTTGTCTGCTGAGAACAAACATCCCTTCTGGAGTTTTCTCATCTCACCCACCTGAGTAGTCTGGGTGAGATGTACACCCCCTCCATTACCTGACCAGCCATCGGCTTACACGATGTATGGATTATATGGGTGATGGCACAATGTAAATATGTGACAGGTGGGTCCAAGCAATTCTTTGGATAACTCCTAGACACTAGAAACTCCCAGGATTTGGCAGAAAAAAAGTGGTAACACAACCTATGTCGCACTGACCTTTGGAGGCTTGAGTGTAATCCTGCAGGTTAAAATTTGTAATGTGATAGCAAAGATAATTGAGAGAAAAACATCATACCTCACAATGGTCCCAGATTCTGTGGGAAAGTGCCAGATTGCAGGTCCTGTTCCGCGGTCAAAGTTGGTGGAAGGTATGTTCTGGATTCAACTCATCTGCGTCCGGAGAGGGCGCAGATGAGTTAAATATAATGGGGAAGCAGCTCTGGCTACACCACTGTTCTCCTCCCTATGCTCTGGCCCCGGGTCGCTGTAGGTGCGATGTGATGACGCTCCAGGAAAAAAGACAACAGGGGAGCGAGGTGAGGTGAGTATCAGTGATTTTATTATGTTAAACTCTGGGGGAAGCATTAGACTGGGGATAGATAAAGGAGGACATTAAACTGATGGCAGATGAAGAAGCAATTCAACTGGTGGCAGATGTATGGGGCAATTAAACTGGAGACAGATGGAGGGTGACATTAAACTGTGGTTGATTGGAGGAGGACATTAAACCATAGGGGGAGCTGCTGCCGTTTGATGTCCCCCTCGATTTGCCCCCGTTTAAACTGGGGCATGAGGAGAGGGACTTCATACTGTGGGGCAATTGGAGTGGAACATTACAATGTTGGGTCATATAATATTAGGATGACTGTAGGAGGATTATAATGTGTGAGGGCACAAAGAAAAATGGGTGAGAATGGGGGAATCAATATAGAAGTATGCGGAGCTAAATCTGCCCCTCTTTATGTCCTTTGAAAGTTGGGAGGTATGAAGAAAGTACCATTGTATAACACGTACAACACATAGAGGCACTGCTGCAGCACCTATCGTTCCAATCTTTGGTCAGGACAGTCCGAGAAGGAGATGTGGGACGAACTCTAAGGCTGGGTTCACACAATGTATTTTGGCACGTAATGTGGCACGTAGACACTGCGGGAGCCTTTGCGGGCCGTATACGCTCCCATTGATTTCAATGGGAGCCGGGATCGTATACGTGGCGCTATTTTGCGGCCACCGCAAAATCATGGCCGCAAAATAGTGAAGCATATACGATCCATGCTCCCATTGAAATCAATGGGAGCGTTTACGGCCCGCAAAAGCTCCCGCACCGTCTACGTGCCAAAATACATCGTGTGAACCCAGCCTAAGTGGGCATTCCCACGGAGTAACGCCCGGCGTGTATCACAGCTGTACACGCCGGCGTTACGGCAGACTGCCGAACACTTCCCATTCACTTCAATGGGAGCGCTGGTAAACGCCGCTGTTACGAGCGCTCCCATTGAAGTGAATGGGAAGTGTTCAGCAGTCTGCCGAAACGCCGGCGTGTGCGGCTGTGATACACGCCGGGCGTTACTCTGTGTGAATGCCCCCCCAGTGTGCAGGCAGAGTTCTGTTAGTTGGTCTTGCTCAAGATGCTCGCACACTGTAGTTAGTAGCAGCCATTTTTATTAAGTCTACATCTAAGCTGCCATTACATATGTGGCTGCTCCAAGAACTACAACCAATGAGTTGGAATAACACAGATGTACCAATGTCTCAGTAGTGAGACCCCTAAAGGCCATACATTACATATAACATATTGCTACAGGCAGTATACTTACTCGAGTGTTAGTTTCTGGTGTATCCAGCCATCCTTACACAGTACTATAAAGTGTTGTATCAGAGGTGTAGTGCAGAGAAGAAGATGGCCATATCGTCTCAGTAGAAAAAAAAGTTATTTTTTTTTGTTTTCCCACCTGCACCCTGCTACCTCCAGTAATGGAAACCATATTGATCTAGTCATCTAGCTTTTCTAGAAACAGATATCACTAAGAAGATGCCAAATAGAATTTTAACAACTGGAGGACAATACAAGGACTTGGCTTTAGGGGGAAATGATCTCTGCCTGACTAAAGCCCTTGCCTTCAGCAAAACCCGTGCACTCACATGTAGCTTCACGTATTGCATGCTATTCATCTCACTCACCCCAATAAAAGGCAAGATTAGCTGTGTCTGTTTAGCTGTTACTAGGAGCTGTGTCTCCGAAACCCATGTTTGGCTTTTGAGGCTTCCTTTAAAGCTACAGGCTTGTTATGACTGCTGTTTGAAATGTGGATCTCTTGTCTATATAGATTACGATTAAGTGGATATGTTACAGTCGCAATGGTGACATCATGTTTGTTTGTCAAGTCATAGACAGAGTAAAATTGTTATAGCTCAAGTATAATTAGAGAGGATTTGTAAATCTGTTAGAAAAAATACATCTACATATGTTATGTGCCTGTAATTCCTAACACGGAAGCCAGAAACACGTAAATCCGCTCTCAGATTATCACTAAAGCCTTGCCACTGGAAAGTAAAGCATGAAGTTATAGCAAAGGAAAGTACAATCAACCTGTATTTGTTACCCAATAGTGGTGGCATATATGACAACATGTCCTAAATACTAGTCATTTATAGATTAAAGCCCCACAGTCATGAAGGTTGTATATTGTGCTGGTATTCAACTGAAGAGGACCTGAAGCATTGGGAAGTCAACCCATGCCCCTCTGTCCCTCTTTGCTCCTTAAGGCTAAGGCCCCACCTAGCGGGCCACAGCAAAAAAACACCATGGGAAAAACCGCAGTGGAAATGCATTGTGTTTTTTCCCACAGCGCTTTTCACAGTAGGTCCATAAAGGTTTATTCTGTGGACTTTTTGCTTCCATTATCCCTATAGGGAAACCGCCAGCATTTCTGTAGGTATAATTGACATGCTGCAATTCCCAAAACTGTTGAGGTTGCAGCATTTCAATTTTTTCTGCAGTGTGTACTTGGCAGAGACTGTAAAATGCAGATTTTTTTTTTTGCCATGGGTTTACAGCATTACAGTGCCTTGTAAAAGTATTCATACCACTTAAACTTTTCCACATTCTCTCACCTTCCAATAAAAAACTTAAATGTATTTAATTGAGATTTTAAGTGATAGACCAACACAAAGTAGCCGATAATTGTGAAGTGGAAGGAAAATGATAAATGGTTTTCAGTATTCAGACCCCTTATATTAATACTTTGTACAGTCACCTTTCTCTGCAATTACAGCTGCAAGTCTTTTGGGGTAGGTCTCTACCAGCTTTCTGTATCTAGAGACTGAGATTTTTGCCCATTCTTCTTTGCAAAATAGCTCAAACTCAGCCACATTGGATGGAGAGCGTCTGTGAGCAGCACTTTTCATGTCTTACCACAGATGCTCAATGGGATTTAGGTCTGGACTTTGACTGGGCCATTCTAACACATGAATATTCTTTGCTCTAAACCATTCCACTGGATCTCTGGCTGGAAGTCGAATCTCTTCCCAGTCTCAAGTCTTTTGCAGCCTCCAACAGGTTTTCTTCCAGGATTGCCCTGTGTTTAGCTCCATCCATCTTCCATCAATTTCCATCAACGATTAAAAGACGGACCAAAAAAACGGGCATCTTTTGATCG
Source organism: Leptodactylus fuscus (assembly GCF_031893055.1). Lineage (NCBI taxonomy): Eukaryota > Metazoa > Chordata > Amphibia > Anura > Leptodactylidae > Leptodactylus > Leptodactylus fuscus. Next base: position 73,677,954 of record NC_134270.1, read on the forward strand.
TCCGCTTCAGGCAGCAGAGAGGGTTGGTTCACCACTAATGCTGCCACCACCATGTATCACAGTGGGAATGGAGTGTTTGGGGTGATGAATAGTGTTTCTTTTCCACCATACATACTTTGCATTTAGGCCAAGAAGTTTAATTATGGTCTCATCTGACCAGAACACCTTCTTCCACATGTTTGCTGTGTTCCCTATATGGTTTGTAGCAAACTGCAAACAACACTTCTTACATCCTTCTTTCAACAATGGTTTTCTTCTTCACAGTCTTCCATAATGGTCAGATGTTTGGACTCCACGACTTATAGCTGACCTGTGGACAGATTCTCCCACCTGAGTTGTGGATTTCTGGAGCTCCTCCAGAGTGACCATGGGCCTCTTGGCTGCTTCTCTGACCAGTGCTCTCCTTAGTCGAGCTGTCAGTTTAGGGGACGGCCATGTCTTGGTAGGTTTATAGTTGTAGAATACTTTTTCAATTTTTGGATGATGGGTTAACAGTGCTCATTGGGATGCTTAAAGCTTGAGATATGTTTTTATAACCTAACCCTGTTTTAAAGTTCTACACAACTTTATCTCTGACATGTCTGGTGAGTTCCTTGGTCTTCATGATGCTGTTTGTTCATGAGTTTTTTCTAACATACCACTGAGGCCTTTACAGAACATGTGTATTTATACTTAGACTAAATTACACTCAGCTGGACTCTATTAACTAATTAAGCGACTTCTGAGGGCAATTGTATGCACTGGATATTATTTAGGGGTATCACAGTACAGGGGGCTGAATACTTTTGCTCGTCATACTTTTCAGATTATTTGATTCACATTTTGAAAACCATGTATCATTTTCGTTCCACTTCACAATTATCTGCTACTTTGTGTTCCCTGTCGACCCTACCAGCAGCACAATACGGGGTATTTTCTTTTTCTTTTAAATGGAGATTGTGAGCCTCACATAGGGCTCACAATGTACTTTTTTTCCCTATCAGTATGTCTTTTTTGGAATATGGGATGGAAGTCCATGCAAACATGGGGAGAACATACAAACTCCTTGCAGATGTTTTTTTGCCCTTGGCGGGATTTGAACACCAGGACCACAGTGCTGAAAGGCTGCAATGCTAACCACTGAGCCACCGTGTGGCCCTCGAGGTATTTTCTGCCCCTGTGTGCTGGTAGGGCAGGTGGAATTTTAATTAGCCAGTATTACATTCACATGGCTAGACCCTTTAAAAGGGCACAGCTTCCTCCCTCCTGCATGTTTTTTTCTGTCCTGTGTGGACCAGGACAGGTGGAGGAGGACTCTGTGTCCTTTTAAGGGGTCAGGGCCATGGATTTACCTGGTCCTGGCTTCTTCTCTTCTTTTATCCTCTTCTTATTATCTTCACGCTCCTTTCTGCCTGCAGAAAGAAGTGCCGTTAGTACAGTTATGTCTCCCATTTTTCCTTCACTCCTCCCTCCTCTTTCCGCCGCTGCTGCGGCTCAGCTTTGTTGTCAGCAGAGTCTGTATTACTTACGCCGCCCGGCATTTCCATGCTGCCGTCTTCAGTGACGGCCACCGCGCCGGGTAGTTAGCAGTACAAAGCTCCTTCTTCCCCAGAAGAAGAAAGATTTCATACCCTGGATTTGGTCAGATGTCTCCGTATATATTTACAGCGCACTCGCTCCTTTAGGAGGTCAGAAAACCTTCTAGTCAACTATAGTGGGAGTCAAAAAGGCCTCAAGGCCTCCAAAGCTTCTATATCACGTTGGGTGAGGGAGGCTATAAAAGCTTCCTTTGCAGCTCAGGGGTTACCTTCACCTGCCCTCCTTAGGGCTCACTCAACAAGAGCTGTCTCTACATCCTGGCGGAGAATAGGGCTCTGCTCTTAGACCAAATATATGCAGCTGCCTCTTGGTCTTCTGAGTCGACTTTCGTAAGTCATTATCGCCTGAGCTTGCGTACCTCAGAAGCTACCGCTTTTGGGCGAGCAGTTTAAGTTCAGTTTGCGGTGAGGTCCCACCCTAGGGGATTACTTGTTATCTACCCGTATTGTGCCGCTGGTAGGAAGATAATCTTGTTTCCCTTAGTCCTAACAGCGGCACAAGGCTTCCCGCCCTAAAATATGTTATTGTATTATATTGTTATTATTATACTATTGTTATTACTCTGGTATTTACACGCGGGGGAGGAAGCTGTGCCCTTTTAAAGGGTCTAGCCATGTGAATTTAATACTGGCTAATTAAAATTCCGCCTGTCCTACCAGAAAATACCCCGTATTGTGCCGCTGTTAGGACTAAAGGAAACAAGATTATCTTCATAATCCTTCGTTGGTCTATCACTTAAAATCTCAATAAAATACATTTAAGCTTGTGATTGTAAAGTAACAAAATGTGAAAAAAGTCAAGGGGTATGAACACTGTATGCCATGTGGGGCCCCGGCCTAAATGTCACTCTTTTTGATAGTGGAAATAGATTAATTAGCTATATTTATTCCATATTGGTGTCTGATTCATAACTGCAAATTACACCCCAAATTATATAATATATCGGGATTTGGTGCATTTTAGACTTTAAAATATCTTAATTTAAATATTTTGTTGTACTAATTTTTCAAGTATATAGATATGCAACCAACTTTTAAACTTTCACTCAAGGAACTATTTGTGCCCTTCCTTGAAAATCCAAAACATTGGGAGGTATGATTGTTGTTCCTCCCTCCTATCCTTTTTGGTTTTATGAAGGCTCTATATATACAGTCCCATACACGCAGATGTAAAATAATGAATATAATAATAGATTATAATCTATTGACAAGCTGTTGAAAAACGCATCTCCCTTTCTGATTTCTCTGGTAAAAAGAACTGATTCCTGGCCAAGTACATTTGTTTTAGCATTCTTTTAGAGTTATTGTTTTAGAGTTATTGTTTTTTTGACTTTTGATGATAAAGTGGGAACTAGAGAATCTACCAAATGTAATTCACACTATATTTACCATTAACCAGGGGGGTGGACATTGTTTCCACTGCCTCAAGCTATTCTACCTTACTTTTCTATTGCGGAACAATCAGCTATTAGCATGGAGTCCTACTAGGTCATTGTTACAAATGAATCACTAAAGTTGCCCTAAGGGCCAGCGTCACAGACCACAAGAACTTCTAACTATGTCATCTTCTCCACCAAGTCTTTATGTTGGAAACGTCTTTCTCTGTCTTCAATAACATATTTTTTGTATGTTTCTTAATAAGTGTTTGTGGTATTTACAGTAACACCTGAAAAATTAAATGTTGAACGCTGTAGCAGGAAAAGATCAAAAGAACCAAACCAAGCCTTTTTTTTTTTTTTCTGATTCGCCACCCGTAAAATTTATATTAAAAAAACTATCAAAAAAACAGACATTCCCTAAAATGGTATAACTAAAAAGTACATCTGGCCCCTGCCAAAAGATAACCTTATGTATCCTGATGCTGCTCGCTTAATTCACCTTTCCTCCCGTTCTTCATTGGCTGCTCCCCTCTGCCAATCCCTCCACTGGCTACCCATTGCCCAGTGAATTGAGTTCAAGTTACTAACGCTAACATACAAAGCCTTCCACAACCTGTCCCCTCCATATATCTCCAAACTAATCTCCTGCTACCTGCCCACACGTAACCTCAGATCCTCCAATGACCTCCTACTCTGCTCTGCTTTCATCTGCTTTTCACATAACCGTCTCCAAGATTTCTCTTGTGCATCCCCCATACTCTGGAACTCCTTACCAAGACACATAAGACTGACCCACACAACCACAGGCTTCAAGAAGACCCTGAAGACTCACCTAATTCAGGAAGGCATACAACCTCCAATAATGCTACTGACAGAACATCACCATCTGAACAGTCTCTCCCCTCACCTTCTGTCTCTACCTCTCTCCCTCATAGATTGTAAGCCCTCGCGGGCAGGGCCCTCTATCCCACTGTGCCAGTCGGTTATTGCTAGTATTATATTTGCTTGTATATTTTGTGTATTGTGTGTAACCCCCAAATGTAAAGCACCATGGAATTAATGGCGCTATATAAATAAACAATAATAATATACATGGAGATATAAAAAAAAAATTAAGGGTGTCAGTGTTTTGAATTTTATAAAGGGTTAAAAAGTAAAAAAATATATATATAAATTTGGTATCCCTGGAATCATACCGACCCATAGAATACAGGTAATGTATCATTTTGGCAGCAAAGTGAATGCTGTAAAAGCAAAGCTGGTAAGAATGTTGCACAAACGCTGTTTTTCTCCAATCCTGAATTTTTTTTCAGCTTCCCAGTACATCATATAGAATATTAAATAGTACTGTTACAAAGCAGATTTGTCCTGCAAACATTAAAATGTGAAAGGTTCGGTGTTTGGAAGGCGGGGAGTCAAAAAATTTAATTGAAAAATGCCTGTAGTGGGAGGGGGTTAGAGCTTGTTTAGTTAATAGAACCCTTTTTTTTTTTAATTGATGGTCTGTCCTTAACATAGGTTATACATTTCAGTGGGGGTTCAACTGTTGGAACACCTACCTATTAACTGTTGTCATGAGCTTGTGACATTGCTCATACTCCATCATTTATTTTAATTAGCTGTCTATTCTATTAAGTTTTCCAAAGAATACAAAGAATGAGAAAGGTATAAAAAACATGAACTATATTAGCAAAGCTATAAGGTATTCCATGCTGTGAACATGGAATTGGTTCTTGGGTGCAGATCTGAAACACTTAGTGATATGGAGAACTTCCATCTATTAATTTATAGTTAAGTTGTTTTTTTTATTTTTTTCCGACAAAAAAAGTTTATTCCCATTGACAGTAAATATAGTAAGCTATAGACAAACAGAATTAACTGAATACAAAACATAACATAATTATAATTCTTATTTGTTTCTGTGCCATAGAAGTTCCTTAAAAAAAAAAAAACACACCAGATCTCATTCTAATTGCAAGGGTATCTTGTCCAAGAAAAGGAAGGCTTGAATGTCAGATCATCCCACAAGCCCACTCCACAATTCAGTCATCTGTAATATGTTCTAACTGTGACTTAATATTCCTTTCCCACAGCTTCTGGCTGTCTGAAAATCCATGCTTGCCTTTGTTGAATGAGTTTGGTCCTGCTGAAGTTGGGGTATCCCTTTCAATATTTTTCATCCTCATCTTTACTTCAGGGGGCATTTCTTCAGGTTCACTATCATCCTCATCATTGAATACTGCTGCTACTGAGATTTTTTTTGGAATTACGGCAGGTGGTGTATCCTTCGGTTTAACAGAGCCAAGTTTTATGGAAATTGAAGGTGCTTTCTTCCCAGGCTGACCTCCTATTGCAAAGCCGATCTTGGACACTTTGGCTGGAAAGGGTTGGGATGTTGCCTCATCTGAAGATGTAACTGCTGACCTCTTCTCTGTACCTCGACTTGAGCTTTCCCCTCCATTGCTCCTTCTTATCCGCCATCTTTGTCAGCGTTAACTAGACAGCCATGTCGTCAGAGCTGCCACAGGCCGAGCCTCTGTCCAGCCTTGTAAATAGTTAAGTTGTTTTGTGCCCCAACTTTATCAAAGGGACATCCAAAAGATAAATAAAGTGGTGTTGAGAAATATTCAAGTTGAACAAGCTTTTATTTAACAAAAGTGTTTAATTATTTTTTTTTTAATAACTTGGCACAAAAGTTGTAGACAAGTGATGATCAGCAACACAGTCAATGCCAAGGATGAGAGAGCCATTACAGATGAAAACCACTCATTGATGGAACGTTATTGTTGAATAAATTCTCCGCCAGCTGGCAAATGAAAGATATCACAAATTGTGGCACAGTTGAACTCTACGTGCCACTTTTCCAAAAATTGGGTATGACATGGCAGTGTTTAACAAGAGTGATGTGGTCAGGCAGATTTACTAGAATTTACACCAGTAACTGAAACTCTTAGCCACTATAGATTTGTGATCCTAGCACCGAAAATGCATTACGAAGTATGAGCTTTTTTTAATAAATAAAGTCTATAGAAAACATCCAATTTCGATTTTATTGTGTATGTTTTGGATGAGGAACACGATAAGGTACATCACATCTGTCCATGGGTTTTGTCTGGTATTGCATTTCTTCTCCCCTGAAGTGAATGAGGCTGAGCAGCAATACTACAGACAACCTGTGGACAAGCGTTGCATTGGTTTAGGAAAAGATCAGTCACTTTTTATAATGCTTTAACTTCCAATCAACCAGCAATCGGGTCTGATGACCCAGACCAAAGGCCATAATGACCATAGATGAAGGCTAACTATTTCTGAAAGCTTCTGATGATTTAAAGCTATAGCAATTCAGTGAGAGAATATAAGGAGGATTTGGGGATTTTCATTCTTTTTTAGAGCAAAAACAACCGTAGCCCATGTCTTACCTTTTATGCAGAAAGGAAAATAAAACTTAGTACAAGTGCAAAGGGTCACAGGGAAGACACTTATTATCTTGGGGAAGCTTATCATACTTAAAAGGCTTACTCTTCTTCCAAAGGCCTGAGATGTTTCCATTCCTCCAATGCTTTAAATATTTTGTTTATTTTGAGACTTAAGTATGATTCATAAAGCTGGGAATTTGCTAAAGTAACATTTCTTCCAAATATTTGCAATCTCTTTCAGCCTCTACCACCCTGTCCCATTTCATAACACTCTCTAGTCATTCACAAAAAAGCTTATTCAATAAAGTGTCTCTATTATAGATCTGGTTTCCAAATTACAATATTTGTAGCTCTTGTATTCAGGGACAAAGCTAAAGGCTCTCAGGCCCAGGTGTAAAAGCTCATCTTGGGCCTTCCTGTACAACGTCTTTTTACGACTACCTGCCTCCCTTTTGTGCCCCAGCCTTCCTCCACAGAATCCCCCCTTGACTATATGGTGATCAACTGCTACATTAGGCATTGAAAGGTTCATTTTCCACTGTGTGACAATGAAAGGATATCACAAAACTTCCTTTGTCTCAGTGCACCAGATGATAAATGTGTAATGCAAAGACTACCAGACATCAAAGGAAATCAGAAAAGAAATCAAAGAAGTTGAAATGTCTTAGTATGGTGATAATGACTTGTGTGCTCCCCCTGGCTTATGGATCTAGTGACCACTGAGACCCCTTTAGTTACACCAGTTGTTATAATATATATAAGAAGTTCTAAGCGTCAAAAATTTTCATCTAGGTAAAAAAAAGTGTGCCATAGATTTAAAACCGCAATTCAAGTTTTTGAAAGTTTTTTCACTATGTAAGTTCATTTTTATAAAGCAGGAAACCCCATTTATGGTGATGTACCCATGCCTGGATGCACTGGATGGCTTACTGGTACATGAAGATTGCACTATGATCCAAAAAGGTATGTGGACTGTATCATTAACAGCCCCTACAACAGCATGGAAGTGGTTTACAAGTTCTTAAGCTATTTAGGTGGCATAGATGGCCTTTACTGTATAATGAAAATGCCTGAACTGTACCACACAAGTTTTCTATAGCAAGTAGGTGGGGGGCATAATCTGCTGTCACAATTACTGCTGATGATTAGACAGCTCCTGTTAGGGCGGGTTCACACGGAGTATTGTGGCTCGTCATTTGGTACGTACACGCCGCGGGATCTTTTGTGGGCCGTATACTCTCCCATTGTTTTCAATGGGACCATACACGCGGCGCTATTTTGCGGCCGCCGCAAAATCACGGCCGCAAAATAGCGCCACGTGAAAACAATAGGAGTGTATACGGCCCACAAAAGATCCCGCGGCGTGTACGTACCAAATGACGAACCACAATACTCCGTGTGAACCCGCCCTTACACATTATATAATGAAGAAGGTAACAGCTCCACCTTCTTGACTATATGCTTATGGTCTCTTAGCATATATCTCTTTCTGCAGGTAGAGATGGTAATGTCTCTAGTTGCCCATGTGATACTGTGTCTGTGAAGGAATCATGGGATTGATTAAAAAAAAAAAAAACAGAAAGCAAGGGAAATAAAAAAATCAAGACAGAGTATTATTAAAAGCCATAGAAGAAGCTGCACATCAAAAAATAATTTCAGTATACATAAAGAAGTGTAGAATGTGATATGCAGTCAGGAGGGAGGTGCAGAAGGAATTATATATATATTTTTTTTTAAATCACTCATCCATGGGAATTTTTTGAAGGAGTTGAAATGGAGTGGTGGTCACACTATAATCGAAGTCTATGAGACATATGGAGTGCACATTATCCTCTATCAGACCCATAGACTTTGAATGTGTTTGTGTGTTTGAACTCCTCTGGAAAAGAAACTCAAGACCCCCTTGTAGTGATTGGTGGGGGTCCCGGTAGTGAAGCTCCAATGATCATATATTTCTCACCTAGGTAATAAATATTTTCATGATATAACCCCTTCAGCACTATTTATCTGCTCATATTTCAATGGAATTAAAATGTGTTTACATCCTCGAAGTATGTCTCGTCCATTAGATTGTGTAGGCTTCACATTAGTCTAAACACGTGTGTGTGCGCGATATGTAAACATTGTGTAGTACAAGCTTGTCAAGCACTTGGGAGAAATGCATACATATTTCATGTGCGTCACAACACAGCTCCCACACTGCATTAAAAGAGTGAGGGAGCAAATGACTAAAATGAATAGACACAAATGTATAAAATAACCAATAACACTCTTAGATGTTCTAAATTGATAAGACAGAGCTGCAGTATTCACAAGCATCTAAGTGAAAGGTCAGGGAGAAGAATCTTAGATATGTGAAGGCATTGCGGATTTGCTTACATGATGACATTTCCTGTTGTGTCAATTAATAACCTGTCTTAGTGTTTTGCATCCAAAATGGAGAAGAAAGTTCTAATAGATTCCGCTGCGCATCAAAGGATATTTTTGGAAATTTTCAGTGAAGGGAACCTTTAACTATACGAATATTGTAATAGGGGCAGAGCTCTGACAACCAGAAGCCAAAACTTAGTTGTTACAGGGGTTAAATATTAGGAAGAGGAAATAGAACAAGTTACAAAGTATTTCCACTACTTGTATCTAAGGGCCAGCATGTCTTCATCTTAATACTAAGTCTGGGGCTCCATTTTGTGGTAACGCTGATTTGTTTGTTGCAGATTTTACTGCGATCAGAAGTGGATTGAGACGAAGGGAGATGTATAAGTCCTTTATATTTTCTATTCCTTCTGTAGCCAATAATAGGTTTGGCGTAAATAAACGCAGCAAAATCTGAAACAAAAAAGCAGCTTTTCCACAACGTGGAATTAAGATGAAGACATGATGGCCATTAGAAAAAATTAATGAGGCCTTAGCCTAAGAATATGTTTACATGATACAGATACTACAGATTTCTCATCAAAATTGTGCAGATATAATCTATATGATACAGTTTGTCAATTTATGCTGCCAGTTTTCACCATGTACTTCACCCTTGCAATACATTCAGTATACTGCACTTCATCCTGTACCTTCTCATCTTTTGAACCAGTTACAGAAGAAGAAATCTCCTGGCTCCTTTCTTCTTCTCGCCCTACGACCTGTAGTAGTGACCCTTTCCCCTCACACCTTCTTCAGTCTCTGTCGCCTGCTGTCACTACTTGCTATACTACAATATTTATCATCTTTCTCTTCTGGAATCTTTCCAATCCTCTTTCAAACATGCTGACATAACCCTGCTACTGAACAAATCCTCCCTTGACCCATTCTGTGCTGCTAACTACTGACTTGTCTCTAACCTCCCCTTCTTCTCCAAAATCTTGCAATGCTTGGTCTATTCTTGTTTAATCCGCTATCTTTCCACTAACTTTCTTGTTCTCCCCTTATCTCTCAGACCACACTTTCAGAGTATCATTTGCGGGCTCTGTCTATTCTCCTCTCCCCCTTACTGTTGGGGTTCCTCAGGGTTCGGTCCCAGGCCTCCTGCTCTTCTCTCTCTACACATCCCTTATTGCACAAACCATCACCAGATTTAGCTTCCAGTACCATCTTTATGCTGACAGGCCTTTACTTCACCCCACTATCCAATCACTCGCATACTCATGTCATCTCCACCTCAAAACCATCTCCAGAATCCACCATTTCCTTACCACAGATATATTAAAGACACTTATTGTCTCTCTGATTCATTCTCGCCTTGACTACTGTAACTCCTTACTAATCGGTCTTCCCCTCACTAAACTCTCCCCTCTACAATCTATTCTGAATGCAGCGGCCAGGCTCATCTACCAGTCTAGACACTACAGTGATGCCTCTGGTCTGTGCCAGTCACTACATTGCCTGCCTATTCATTACAGAATACAATATAAACTCTCTCCCTATGCACCTCCTTATATTTCCTCCCTCATTTCTGTGTACCACCCAACACATGCTCTCCGTTCACTCAATGACCTAAGACTAAAATCCTCTATTATTAGAACCTCCCACTCCCATATTCAAGACACTCTAAAAAGGGAGACCCAACTGGCGGACTGTGGTCTGAGCAGCTGTCTAGACCCCTGCCTTCCAGCATATCCCCTATGCACTTTCACACTTTGTGCAGGCAGCAGGGACAATTACTGATACCTGCTGTCCCTAGTGTAAGGGATCAGGGCTTGCGGACAGCAGTGGTAGATGAAGGTTTCTCCCGCCTGTTGTTAATGTTAATTAATTATGTGTTGGGTAATTATACTGGATGGTACTAAGCAGTATACGGTGAGGAGGATGCACAATGATGGGGCATTATACTTCCACTCTATAATGCTCCTTAGTGCCCCCACGAATTTTATAAAGCTACTTAGTTGCCCCATGAACAATATAATGATCTTTAGTGCCCGCACCCACAGTATAAAGCTACTTATAAGGGTTGTCCAAGTTAAGACAAGACAAGACAACCTAAGTTTTAAATCGAACAGGGGCAGGGAAAATATTTTTTAAAAATTCATATGGTGCTCCAGTGTCTCCCTGCGCAGTCTGGTCTGGTAATCAGTGGCCTCAGCGAAAGGCTTGCAATCTCACTACCTGTGAAATCAGGAGCATTGGAAACATCGGAAATAGGTGAGTATGATTTTTTTTTAAAATGTTTTTACCTCCCTCAGTTGCCAGGCATTGACCAACCCCCCCCCCCCCCGGACAACCTCTTTAATGCCCCAACCCACAGTTTAATGCTCCTTAATACCCCCATGCATATTATAAAGTTCCTTAGTGCCCCCACGTATGGTATAATACTCCTTAATGACCCCACCCACAGTATAATGCTCCTTACTTCTGCATGCATAGTATAAAGCTCTTTAATGCCCCCACGCACAGTATAATGCGCCAAAGTGCTCACACTCAAAGTATAATGCTCCTTAGTTCAGCCATGCACAGTATAATGCTGCATAGCGGCCCCACTCACAGTATAATGCACATTAGTACCACCATGCACAGTATAATGCTGCATAGTGGCCTCACTCAAAGTATAATGCTCCTTAGTGCCCCCATACACAGTATAATGCTCCTTAGTGCTGCTATGCACAGTATAAAGCTCCTCAGTGCCAACACTCACAGTATAATGCTCCTTAGTACCCCACCCACAGTATAATGCTCCTTAGTACCCCCATGCACAGTATAATACTCCTTAGAACCTCCACGTACAGTATAATGCTCCTTAGTACCCCCATGCACAGTATAATACTCCTTAGTGCCCCCACCCACAGTATAATTCTCCTTAGTGTCCCGACACACAGTATAATGCTCCTTAGTGTTCACTGCACCTTATAATGCCACATTAGGAAGTATTTTTTCTAATGTTTAAAGTGAGATAAGTCATTGGCATATACACTGCAATAAGCAGCATATTGTGCGCAAGTCATACCATGCACAATAACCGCTAAAAATATATATTAAAACAATAAACAATGGTATATATCTGTACAGGCCAATCTTGGCTAAGAATCTGGCAAAGTTGTCCTACCCAAGTCTCCCTTTAACACTACATAGAAAATCCTAAGTGCTGCTTTTGACCGATCCGCATATCCAGTATCCTCAGATCTATCAAACTGCATAAAATTTTAACTTATTGTAATCTCTGTTGAAAATGATAGTAGTACAGGACATATCTTATGTAACAAGAAGCCACTCATATTTAGCTTTGATTTTAACTCACACATTGATGATAGGTTTAATGTTTACACCAAAGGCAGATTTTTAGTGTTACATATCCTGGGTGTGGTACATTCGAGCTTCCAGATTAAATGTGGTCTTAACATACTTTATAAACGTTAGCGGATTCACACGCATGGAGCCTCGGGAAAGACTATAACATGAAAACACTTTGAAAGTGTTCAATCACTTTAAATGGATTTTAAGAAGGAACCAATTAAAATAGTTTCCTAACAATTTAACACTTGTCTGCGCCTTTAAATACACAATTGCTGGGTCATGTGACAGTCCATTGTTTCATGGTTAAACGTGTAATACGGGAAGCCAGTAAATAGTTAAAGGGGTATTCCCATGTACATAATCATATCTATATTTGTAGATAATTAAAAGTTAAACATTTTTGCAAATATAAGTAATTAAAAATTCTGCAGAGTTTTAAAGATTTTCTCTAACTTTCTTAGTGGTGACAGTGTTTTATCTTGATCGGTTGCCATGGATACGACCACTAATGCAGAAACAATTCTGCTAAAGAATAGTTACATTGTTTTATCTAATAATGTGGGCTAAGGCCAAGATCGGTATTCTGTTTGGGGAATCTGCTTGGGGACCTCCTGAACAGAACACCAAACGCATCAACAAGTGGTGAACACTGAAATCACACGAACCCCATAGACTACGAGTCATTTGGAGAGGAAAGTAGTTCATGAAGTACTTTTCTCTCTGCATGACTCATGTGGACAGTACGTAGAAAACACACGGACTGCATTAAGTTTATGGGATCCGTGCTTTCATAAACTTACCGCTTATCAATGAGTTCGGGGTCCCCAAGCAGACTCCCCGAATGTAATACCGAACGCAGATGTGAGCCAGGCCTAAAGATATAGATGACCCTATCAAGTTCAACCTATAACCCTACAGTGTTGATCACAGAATAGCAAAAATTCAGGGCCACACGGTGGCTCAGTGGTTAGCACTGCAGCCTTGCAGTGCTGGAGTCCTGGTGTTCAAATCCCACCAAGGGCAAAAAACCATCTGCAAGGAGTTTGTATGTTCTCCCCGTGTCTGCATGGATTTCCATCCCATATTCCAAAAAAGACATACTGATAGGGAAAAATGTACATTGTGAGCTCTGTGTGGGGCTCACAATCTACATTTAAAAAAAAAAAAAAAAAAAGAATAGCAAAAATTCCTATGATGTGGACACCATATTAGGGGAAAATTCCGTTCTTGACTCCAAATTTGGCAATCAGAATAAATCTCTAATAATCTATTTCATATTATTTATAGTTAGAATACTTAAATCTCTCATTTTCTTTAACTTTTTGGAATACTGACCTGGATCTTCATAGTGTTAGCATAGCCAGCATGTATAGGTCATTGCTTAAAATGGTTTCCTTTGGTGAAGTCAATGTGAATGTCCAATCTCAGGCAGCTTGGTATACATCTGAATGTTCAGCCATTGGTGGAATAACATATCATTGAATATCCAGTCTGTGGTGGCTCAGTAAACAACTGAATGTCCAATCTCATGTGGCCCAGTATCTCATTATATGACCAAACTCTGGTGGCCTAGTACATAATTATCAGGTCTCTAGTACTGAATATATAGTTTTACAGCCTCTGTTGGCTCGGTATGTAATTGTCCAGCATCTGGTATTCCAGTATATAATTGTATGTAGCCTATTATATCATGGTACCACTGCATCTCCAATCTTTGGTGGCCCGGTACATAAATGTCCATTCTTTGGTAGCCCACTGTAGCATTCAACAACTACTATGTTATGTGAATAACATGGGAATAAATGTATTCTTCCTGTGCAGAGTTCCTGTTTACGTAGGTGTTGGATAATTGTCCAAAATCAATTATACGCTTCACCCAGCACAAGTGTTGTGAAATGATCAGATTACTGCCGCAGGATTCTGGCCAGAGGGCCCACACCTTAATACATTTTTTCGTGTTGCAGGTCTAGGAAAATCTTCAGAAATTTCAATCCTTTAATTTTGTTTACATTAACATGTAGTTGAGAAAGGAGGGAGGGTGTAAAGCATCTCAAGATTTAATCATCCATTATAAAGGAATACTAATCCAGCTAAATCCCTATCAATTCCCTAATGAAGCCAAGGCAGTGAAGTGGTATGACAAGAGAGGAGCAAAGAGGTTTGACAAAATATGGATAATAATTCACCACTATACTTATAGAAAATAGAAATACACTGAAAAATATTTATGTAATGCAGTCTAGGTGGAAATAGTTGCATAAGTATGTGATAAGGCTATCAAATATAACTCAAATCCATTAAATTTCTGGATTATACCTAATCCAAAAAATGGGAAAAAACATTAGGGAGATACTAAGTGTCCAATATTAGGGGAAAATTCCTTACCAACTCCAAAAGTACAATAGTCAGAATAAATACCTGGATCAATATCCCATCTCCATCTCAGTTTATGTTATATTTTTATACAGAGGTATCCAGTCATCTCTTGTACTTGTTTAACTCCTTATCGAACAATGGTGTAACTGTACATCATTATTTGCCATACCCCAGGCATCATGATGAAAACGTAATGTCAGGCAGCATGGTTGCTCGGTGGTTAGCACTGTAGCCTTGCAGCGCTGGAGTCCTGGGCTTGAGTCCTGCCAAAGACGACATCTGTAAGGAGTTTGTATGTTCTCCCTATGTTTGTGTGTTTTTTGTCCTGTACTCCAAAGACATACTGATAGGGGTAAAAATAAATAAATAAATAAATAAAATACAATAACATTATGATAAGCTGTGCTTGTGATCATGTTTCATCTTTCATTAGTACTAAAAACTGTTTGATAAAGGTTTAAAAAGATTATAATTAAAAAAACTATTTTCATTTTTTAAATTTTGTCTAAAAATAGTGAAAAAATATTTGCGTAATACCAGAATTATAATGGCTTGCAGAGTAAAAATAACAAATTATTTATACCGTACACCAATAGCCATAAAAAAGATTACAAACTTGTCTTTCTCTTTCTCCCCTTAAAAAATGCATAATATTTATTCAGTAAATTATACATATCCTAAAATGGAACCAATAAAAACTACAACTCATCCCTCAAAAAACACAAACCCTAATACAGCAACACATTTATTTTCTGCCATTAAAATACAATTTTGTTGGGGTTTTTTGGACATAAAAACAGTCAGCCATGCTTGAGCAGGACAGTCCTACATTTTGGGGGCTGTCCAGCTGTTTCTGTTATTAGCTCCATGCTGTACCATTCAGGCTTTGACTCATAATGTCCGTGGAAATGAGGGGCAAAGAATGTAGAGCTGCAGGCTTCACTATAGCCAGAGCCTGCAAGAAACTCTACGGGAATGAGATTAGGCGAATATGTGGTTTTTTTTTTTCCCTTTAATTTGTATGTAATATATTAATTGAATGGTCACTGAGGGGGTAGGAGGCATTATGTGGGGGCTACCTGAGGGAAAACTATATTTCATGAGACATCTGAATAGGAGATTAATTTATTTGGGGGCCACTTATGAAACCTAGTTTACCTAGTTTGTAGAAATGACCATCAGTGAATTGCTATCAGTTTAAACAGTTGCTAAAATGAGGTGTGAATGACCACTTAGTAATGCATGAATGTGCTGTAATGTAGAGATACATCTTGTAGCTGCCTGTAGATCTGGTTAAATGTGAGAGTCTTAAAGGGAGTCTATCATTAGCTATAGTGATTTTTAACTAAGCATATTTACCTAGCCTTTAGAAAAGCTATTCTAGATATACCTTTTATTCATTAATCCTCCCAGCCATTTTTTATTTAAGCCATTTTTATTGATATGCTAATTAGCCATCACGGAGCACCGGAAGTTCACTGAGCACTGTGTGACGTGTGTAAACAGGAGGAAGTGAGAGCAGTAAGGCTGCTGCTGATAATGGTGATGACTCATCAGCCTTCCCTGCTCTCACCTCCATGTGTACACACAGCAGACAGTGCTCACTGAGACTTCCGATGCTCCGTAGCATATCAATAAAAGTGGGCTAATTCAAAGATAGCTGAGGGGATTACTAAACAAAAGGTATGTCTGGAATAGCCTTTCTAAAGGCTATGCAAATATATGCTTAGTTAAAAATCACTAGAGCCAATGATAGACTCCCTTTAAATGGGACAGTCCCCTCTATACTTGAAAATGCTTTAAGATCTGTGGTAAAACAAGATGGTTGACAGAGTTTTGCACGTTGCTAAACACTGTTTAATTGCCTTCAGCCTGGAGACCTTCTGGCCTTAATTTCCTAGTATCTTTTAATAACATGAAACAGCTCAACCAATCATTGGTGTCCCACCCCAGCCAGATAATACCTGAGTGGGCATCTCTAGGCATTTCTTGCATGTGCCAATACCAGGAATTAAAGATCAGCTGGGAGGGATACAGGTGCATTAGATTAAGTTTAACCCTTTCCCAACATCCGCGGTACTAGTACTTCAGATGCCGGGTGTTTAAAAATAGCAGTCGCTCTCTTCTTATTATTATCACTACAGCGCATGCAAAGAATAAAAAGAGGCGGATATCTTCACAAGAAGCAAGAGGAGGCGGAATACTGGATAAGTCGGTGCAGTGCTCGGAGCAAAGAGGGAACGTCCCTTGTGCTCTGTACAGAGAATTAGCATATAACAATAAAGTATTTCAAAATGGCTAGAAAGCTAGAGCTATAATAGCCTTTCTAAAGGCTATTGCAACATGTTGCTAGGAAAGTTTACCTAAATCTAATGATAGGCCCCCTTTAATACCAAATTATGCATTGAAATTATAGCATCAATTAGAGGAATTGTATGGAACTAGAAAAAGTTAGTTTTTTGGCAGACACACTGCCAGTCCTGGCTATGGGCTATGTCTGGTATCACAGTCTAGATTATTTCACTTGAAGCTGAGCGAGCTGCAATATTATACACAACCTATCAATATGCATTGCTGGAAAAAGCAACATTTCATTCTGAGTTAATATCTCATTATTGCGGAACAGCTCGTTTTTTAATTGCAGATTTTGCAGCTAAAGCCACACGTGGATTGAGCAGAAGTGAGAAGTGTAAGAGCTATCTTTATATTTCCAATTCCTTTTCAAGCCACTCTTGGCTCAAAAAACTACAGCAAAATCTGCAACAGAAAAGCAGTTTTTCCACAACATGAGGCCTCAGCTTTAAATGGTCAGTAACTGTTCAAACAACTTAGTCTCATTTCATTGAATATGGGGTTCAGGACCAAAATATAATGCACTTCAATTAAAAATGTGGCTGCTTTCTAAACCTCTCTAAAGTTCCTGCCAGTAGGTGTCTCCCTTCTAGCTAATTTACAGTTCACTCTTCTGTGACCAAGGAAGTCTGTCCATAGATACATTACAGTCCATCTTGTTTATCTCAATGAGTGTAGAAGATAGGCCTCTTCGTTCTTCACACAGTGATTGATGAGAGGAGGAGCTGCACAAGCATGTCTGAAATCTGTTGATATGTGCAAAAGACTGCAAATTTTGCTAATCTCACAGTTTACAATGTAAGAAAAGTCTTCTATATACTTGTATCTACTTCTGAATGCTTGTGCACTTAGGAGATTGGATATTATTCACAGCAAGCAACAAGATTGTTTTTTTCCCCGTGTTTTAGCTGATTGGCTGGATGTATTTGCCCTGTATTTGTAGTCCAATGTTCCTGGATCATCTATGTCATGGTAACTTGTGATTTTCTCAAGTATTTGTTTGCAATTGTACAGTTACTTCTGGCAGAATGGCAGAACATTATCAGTACTGGATAGGAGAAGGGGCAGACTTCTTCTTTTGTATACACCCCCTGGCTGAGGCAAATGTAAATTGTGTTTCAGCCATAATCTGATTATTAGCAGCAGAAAAACTGATAGGATACCCTGTATAAAGGCTTATATAGTCATAGAACAGACTGTCCAGCAAGACTCTGCACATACTTCAACTTTTTATACACAAGTATGTAGAGCACAGAAAGCCTATTAAACTAAAGTAGAATAATAAAAATGAGGTTGATCTGCAATGGATCCAGCAGTGTCCTTTATCCCAGCAGCAAAGTGATACTTAGCAGTGCACATATGCCACTGAAGGAATTCTATTATTTCAGTATTTACTACCTTCAGATTTATGAACTCAATTTGCCATTTGACCAGGGCAGCATTAACCTGTGGAATCGCCCTGACACGCAGGACAAGTGAGCAGTCACAGAACCCGACAACACATTCAGTATTTTATTGTAGCACTATTACACTGCATAATACATATATGTTACCAGTAGTCCCAGTATGTAGTTTCTGTTTTCTCACAATAAATTAAAAAGGAATTCTGTATGTCAATATTGTGTGCCTATAAGGGGGTGATAAAGTATACATTGGATAAGAACCTGACCAGCACCCCTGACAAAATATTACACTTGAACTGCTTTTTAAATGGTGTTCTTGGACTGACCACTTGTACCCCAGTGAGATAACTGGACATCAATATTGTTGACAGTGAAGTAAAAATGTTTGCCAGGGTATATTGCAATTATATATATTACATTTATATTGAATTATATAAAAAGAGATAGTTTAGTTAGCAGCAAGTGTTCAAAAATTAAAGGAGCTTTCCCATCTCAGTGTTTCGGTAGTTTGCCTGTTATCTCTTCTTCTCACTTCCTGCCCCCCCCCTCCATTCCTCCATGCAGATCAGATAATTTTTACTACCAGCAAGAACAGTGAGTGAGTATTGTCACTTATCCTATCTCACAGGTCCCTGGTTATAACAAAATTGTGTAAACAATGGGAGGAATAAGTCCACATAGCAGGCAAACAAAGCAATATTTCTAAAGCAATATATTTAGGAAAAGTCTTCAATTTACATAAGCTACCAGTATAGATAAGATCCATGAGATGGGACAACTACTTTAAAGGGGATTGGATTGAACAGGATCTGAACATTTTTGATACTGAAGGCCTTTCCACTGGATGGGTCTGTTAGGAACCTAGTACAACAATAGTGGACCATTAGTCTCGGGGAACCAGAATCCCCCACACACTGAGGCACAGCAGCACCAAGTGACCAACGCTCTCCAAATTGGAACAGAACCAGGCCCCAGAGGTTTTCGCCAGAGCTCCTGATGGTGGAGTTGGACTTGGTAAATTCTGATACCCAGAACCGCAGCCACCCAGAGCGCATCACCCACTCAGTGCACCACAAGTTGCAGTGGAAACAGAAAACCCAAACACCACTCATCTCAGTGGATGAAGAAACAGGAGAAGCTTATCAGCAGAGTTGAGTGCAGTTCTGATGATCCCCAGGGGATGGCGGCAGCACTGCAGGAAATTTGTATAGGCCAAGTGGGTACACAGGAGGTCATGCAGAATCAAGGGGTAGTCAGGACATAGTCAAACAAGCCAGGTCAGTACACAGGAGGTCACAAGGTAATAGGGGGTGCAGCGAAAGAGTTGTCAGAAGAGCCTGGGTCATACACTGGAGGTCACGAGGTGTTCAAATCAGAGGTCAAGTGGAGGTGGTCTTTAGGCAAGCCGAGAGGGGGATACTGTATTCTTATGTCCATGTCATATTTTTTTTTAGGAAGTGGGGATTGTTTTTTATTTGTATAGATTTTTTCCTGGTATGTACAATTTTTTTGTCACTTTTTCTTGCTTTTTTAGGAGAGACAAGTTGGCCAAAATACATAAATCTATACCTTGCAGTACTTATTTTTTTTATACAGTGTTCACCATACAGGAAGAGTATCATTATGTTTGGATAGTTAAGACTTATTTGCATGCAGTGATATCTACGTCATGTGAAACTTTGTTATATCTGTAAATGATAAAAAATAGCAGTACAGGTATTCCTCTGAATTTATGAGTTACTAGAGGGAGGACCCGGCTTCGCACGGGTATATTACATTTTATGTTTGTGTAGTGGCCCCATAAGAATTGTCCAATTTTGCACTGGTGTATTTTGTATGTGGTTTGTGTGTATGTCCATAAGCATCATGTGATTATGTGTATCTCATTTTGGATGTCAGTAAAAAACCTGTGATCAGTTGTTATGGATACCTGGAGTAAAGCTGTATCTAATCCTTCCCCGTGTAGTACTGTGTTTAGATGCAAGTGTCTAATTCTTGTTGGTGTGGTACTGTGTGCAGATGCACATATCTAATCCTCCCCATGTGATATTGTGTGAAGAGGCGCGTATCTAATCCTCCAGTAAGTGAAACTGTGTGCAGACGCGCGTATCTAATGACTCTGGCATGTGGTACTGTGTGCAGATGCACGTATCTAATCCTCCCCCATGTGGAACTGTGTGCTGAGACGCGTATCTAATTCTCTGGCATGTGGTACTGTGTGCAGAGGCATGTATCTAATCCTCCAAAGTGTGATACTGTGTGCACACACGTATCTAATCCTCCCCTGTGTGGTACTGTGTGAAGAGTCGCGTATCTAATCCTCCCCCGTGTGATACTGTGTGCTGAGACGCGTATCTAATTCTCTGGCTTGTGGTACTGTGTGAAGAGGCGCGTATCTAATCCTCCCCCGTGTGATACTGTGTGCTGAGATGCGTATCTAATTCTCTGGCTTGTGGTACTGTGTGCAGAGGCATGTATCTAATCCTCCAAAGTGTGATACTGTGTGCACACACGTATCTAATCCTCCCCTGTGTGGTACTGTGTGAAGAGTTGCGTATCTAATCCTACTGCATGTGGTACTGTGTGCAGACGTGTGTATCTAATCCTATGGCGTGTACAACTGTGTGCAGACGCGCATATCTAATCCTCTGGAGTGTGGAACTGTGTGTAGACGCGCGTATCTAATTCTACGGCATGTGGTACTGTGTGCAGACGCGCATCTAATCCTCCCCCATGTGGTACTGTGTGTAGACGCGCGTATCTAATCCTACGGCATGTGGTACTGTGTGAAGACGCGTGTATCTAATCCTATGGCGTGTACAACTGTGTGAAGACACGTGTATCTAATCCTCCCCTGTGTGGTATTATGTGAAGAGGTGCGTATCTAATCCTACAGTGTGTGGAACTGTGTGTAGAAGCATGTATCCAATCCCCCGGCATGTGGTACTGTGTGCAGACGTGCGTATATAATCCTATGGCATGTGGTACTGTGTGTAGATGAGCGTATCTAATCCTCCCCTGTGTGATACTGTGTGCTGAGATGCGTATCTAATTCTCCGGCTTGTGGTACTGTGTGCAGAGGCATGTATCTAATCCTCCAAAGTGTGGTATTGTGTGCACACACACATATCTAATCCTCTCCTGTGTGGTATTGTGTGAAGAGGCGCGTATCTAATCCTTTGGCGTGTGGAACTGTGTGTAGATGCGCGTATCTAATCATACTGCATGTGGTACTGTGTGAAGACGCGTGTATCTAATCCTATGGCGTGTACAACTGTGTGAAGACACGTGTATCTAATCCTCCCCTGTGTGGTATTGTGTGAAGAGGTGCGTATCTAATCCTACAGTGTGTGGAACTGTGTGTAGACGCATGTATCCAATCCCCCAGCATGTGGTACTGTGTGCAGACGCGCGTATATAATCCTATGGCATGTGGTACTGTGTGTAGACGCGCGTATCTAATCCTCCCCCATGTGGTACTGTGTGCTGAGATGCATATCTAATTCTCTGGCTTGTGGTACTGTGTGTAGAGGCATGTATCTCATCCTCCAAAGTGTGGTACTGTGTGCACACACACGTATCTAGTCTTTCCCTGTGTGGTATTGTGTGAAGAGGCGCGTATCTAATCCTTCGGCGTGTGGAACTGTGTGTAGACGCACGTATCTAATCCTACTGCATGTGGTACTGTGTGAAGACGCGTGTATCTAATCCTATGGCGTGTACAACTGTGTGCAGACGTGCGTATCTAATCCTCTGGAGTGTGGAACTGTGTGAAGACGCGTGTATCTAATCCTATGGCGTGTACAAATGTGTGCAGACGCGTGTATCTAATCCTCTGGAGTGTGGAACTGTGTGTAGACGCCTGTATCTAATCCTTCGGTATGTGGAACCGTGTGCAGACGCGTGTATCAAATCCTTCAGTGTGTGGAACTGTGTGCAGAAGTGCGTATTTAATCCTCTGGTTTGTGGGACTGTGTGCAGACCCGTGTATCTAATCCTCTGGTGTGTGATACTGTGTGCTGATCTGTGTATCTAATCCTCTGATGCGTGTATCTCAGTTTGGATATCAGTGTTGTATTGTGCATGTGGAGTGACCGTGTGTATTGCAGTTGGAATATGAGTGAAAGTCTTGCAGGTTTGTATTGGCTAAGGGGGGGGGCACTGTGTTTGAAATGCTGTATCTCAGCAACGGTACGTCCGAGCGAGTTGGAGTCTCGTCTTAAACCTTCCCGGATATCTGAAGTATCTCTGTACCAAATTTGGTGAAGATCGGTCCAGTCGTTTGGTTCGCATTAGAGCACAGACAGACAGATAGACAGACAGACAGACAGAAATTCATTTTTATAATATAGGGAGATAAGCTATTTACCAGTCCTCCTACTACATACATGAGAATGTCAGACTTTTACTGCCGCTTATGTGTGTTGAATTTATTTTCTCTTTACATTTGCATAAGATGTTCAATGTGCTTCTCATAAAAATCCATTGAGAAACTCACTTTTTTTATTATCATACAAAATTATATTTATTCTACATATATTAATGTGATCAATACATGTAGCCCAAAAACAATACAATTAAAGCTACAACTTGTCCTGAAAAAACAAGCTCTTATACAAATACACTGCTATACCCATATTATTATTTGGATCTCACTATGATTTTTTTTGCATTAGGGGACTTCAAAATGCCATTGTTTGTATAGTACATATATAAGGGAATCGCAATAGGGGCAGTTCCCCAGTAGCTGCTGGTGAACCCTGGGGGAAGGGGCACAACAAGACAGTGAGCCCTAAGGTGAACCCACCACTGCCCCTACCTGCTTGGCTCACTGCCCTAGGTAGCAGAGGACAACTAGTTGACAAGCCCTTCCTATATAAGTAACAACACACAATGCAGACAAAACAAACAACATCAAAGGGAGGTCAGCTAGTCAAGGGTCCAGCAACAGTCAAGCAACACAGTACAAAATCGTAATCCAAGAGAATAGTGACAAGGGAAGCCAAGGGTCAGAGATCAGTAATACAATAGTAGCAGAAAGAGGAGCTTAGCAGGGGCAAAGTCTAAGGACAGAGTCACAATAGCCAGCAAGCCTGTGTGGGCTGATGGCCTGTATATAGAAAGCCAAAGGCCCATCCTAGGCTTGATTGGAAGACAGGCTGCCAATCACACAGGCAAGGCTAGAATTAAGTATTTGATGAACAAGGTGCAGGAGATGGGTGTGGTGGAAATTCAATTACAGAGATAGGTAATACAGCAGTGTTCATACAGTGCAATGAAAAACTCAGAGAGCCAAACAGGCAGGGACGTTACAACATACTTACACATGGCAGACCTCTGATCTTTGCTAGGCCACTGGCTGCCATTGTAACTCGTGGTCTTCCTGTACAGTTGCAATTGGTGCCACATCATCTAAGGCAGGGGTCCTCAAACTGCGGCCCGAGGGCCACATGCGGCCCACCAAGCACTTCTGTCTGGCCCCGCCGACAATGCCGGCAGGCGTGCATTTATAATGAAGCTCCTGGGGAGCTCGGGCCAGGCCATGGAGCGCACTTCACTTTACCTATTGGAGGGCACCGCTCCCGATGTCTGTGCGACCTGCTCTGCCTCCAGCCCACTGTTTAAAAACTTTGAGGACCCCTGATCTAAGGGATTAAAGAGCTAGCTCTGATCTTGGTATCTGCAGCAGGGGCAGGACTGTGTATTTTATCTCCTTCCCACTGCAATTTCGTGGGTGCATTGGACATTTATCCCAAGATCATTATGACATGTATATCCCATGAAACTATAGATAGATATCCAAGGAACAATGGATATAACATATCCACAGATATATCCATTGTATCCATCATTCCTTGTAAATTATTGTCCTTCAACCACAACGTATCACCTATCGATCTTTTCCAGTCCTATAGAGACTGACTGTAGCAACAGGGTGCTTGCCCAACCATCACTACATTCAAATAAGAGATGCAGAAACTTCCCCATTTTTGTGATTTGTTAGATCCCAGCGAATAGGTCAATAGGTGATAAGCAGGTACAAAGATAGAAATTTCGTTGGCTGGTTTCCATTGAATACTATGGAGGTAAAATAGTAAAAAATTACAGTTACCTTACCTATTTACTATTTTGTCACTCCAATGTTATAGCTCCAAAGTTTCTCACCGGTGTTTGCTTAACTGACAGCAATGACTGACTGCAGTAGTCACACAAAATGCTCTAACAGTATGGCATGATGAAGATGCCAGTCTAGGACCTAAACCATCAGGAGCGGGAGTCAGCTGTAACATATAGCTGAGACCCTAGTCTAAGAGCCATGAGCAGAGAAAACACAGTTTAAAGGTGTTTAACTCAATAGATGCTGCAGTCAGGGCTGGCATTAAGGGGCAGACAGTAAGCTGAGTAAGGGCGGGTTCACATCTGCGCCCGGTCTCCGCTTTGTCGGTTTCCGCCTTCTGCCAACAGGAGACGGAGACCCGGCAGTCAGTGTTCCGCCCGTGAGCGCCCGTGAGCATCTTCTGGTCTCTGTGGCAAAACCGGTTTTATTTAACCGGACACAAAGTCCTGCATGTCTGGTTAAAAAAAAAAAAAAACTGTTTTGCCACCGAGAGGCAGAAGACGCTCACAGGCGCTCATGGGCGGACACTTGCAAACCCATTCAAATGAATGCGTTTGAAAACTGACTGCCGGTTTCCGTCTCCTGTCCAGCTTCTCAGGCAGAAGATGGAAACATGAAAGCGGAGACTGGGCGCAGATGTTAACCCGCTCTAAAATATGTATTGCTTTCTGGGAAGGGAAAGGAGATCTGATAAGGGAGCTATTATTTATAGAGGGTGAACTATGAAATACAAGGGGCTATTGTAAGGGTGAATTATCTATCTATCTATCTATCTATCTATCTATCTATCTATCTATATAACTCAAATTCTGTAGTAGTCTGCTCTATACAAATCCACAGTTCTCGCCCGATTTGGGTGAAATTTGGCACATCCCCTCTCCACCCACAGGAGCAGAATACTGCACACGTTACATCTCGCTAGCGTCCCCCTGCCATGAGATTTGGCCCACAAAGTTAGGCCCTATACATATAATGGGGAAATGTGAAAGTGGAAAGTGCTGAGGGGAAAACAACAGTTGTGACTGACAGGGACGGATTATAGCAACGCATAGACACTTTGCACTGCACACGCACAAACACATAGATCACACACGCACATACATGCATACATATACATGGACCACATACGTGCATGCACACATGCATACATACACACATACCTCCCAACTGTCCCGATTTCCGCGGGACAGTCACGATTTGGGTGAAGTGTCCCGTGGTCCCAGTTGGAGGAAGGTATGTCCCGATTTCAACTCAGATCTGCGTCCAGAGGACGCAGATCTGAGTTGAACACATACGCGGCTAAAGCAAGGAGCTGACACAGGTCAGCTCCTTGCTTCGCCGCTGCACACCGCGTACTGGCTGTGTAGACGCGATGTGATGATGTCACATCGCGTCTACAACTGTGTCAGCGAGAGAGAGAGGCGCACAGAGAGTGGCGAGGGAGCGAAGGAGAAAGTAAGTGTAATGTGGAACGTGAAACTGGGGGCAAATGAAGGAGAGAACGGCATGACACTGGGGGCAGAGATGTGGGGACATGAATCTGGGGGCAGAGATGGAGGGGACAAGAAACTGGAGGCAGAGATGGGGGGACATGAATCTGGGGACAGAGATGGAGGGACATGAAACTGGGGCAGAGATGGGGGACAAGAAACTGGAGGAAGAGATGGGGACATGAATCTGGGGGCAGAGATGGAGGGATATGAATCTGGGGGGCAGATATGGGGGGACATGAATCTGGGGGCAGAGATGGGGGGACATGAATCTGGGGGAAGAGATGGGCGACATGAATCTGGGGACAGAGATGGAGGGACATGAAACTGGGGGCAGAGATGGGGAACAAGAATCTGGGGGCAGAGATGGAGGGACATGAAATTGGGGGCAGAGATGGGGGGACATGAAACTGGAGGCAGATGAAGGGTGTATATGAAACTGGGGGAGAGATAGAGGGGGGGACATATAATTTACGGGTGACTGTAGGAGGATTATACTGTGTGCGGGCACATGAAAAATTAATGAGTGGGCGGAGTCAACACAAAAGTGGGTGGGGCCACATTTTGTCCCTCTTTCGTTTTTCAAAAGTTGGGAGGTATGTACACATGGATCACATGCATGCACAGACACACACATGGACCACACACGTGCACACACACACACACTTTCACACGCACACATACTTTCACACGCACGCACAGACAAAACACGTCTGGCATCCTTAGTGGCTGCTTGCACACTATAGTATTCTTCACGGGCCTCCAGGCCATGGATTTTGCAGTTCCATAGACTTCTTTGTGCACAAAGCTGTGAATTTTGCAGCTCCATAGAAGTCTATGGAGCTGCAGAATCCACGGCCCAGAGACCCATGAAAAATCCTGTAGTGTGCAAGGAGCCTTACTGAGCAGTAATATTGTTCATGTGAAATCTGCCTGATAGTAAGATTGTCATGATTGCTTACTATACAGGGAGCTTTCATCACTAAAGCTGCTGAGGTAAAGTGAAAGCTGAGCTCTGATTGGTTGCTATGGGCAACTACACAAATCTACCTGTGAGGCAGTTTTCATTACTGAGATGTCAGCTCCTTCAGGTCATAGTAAGAGTCCATTCACAATGAGGAAAATGGTGAGGAATTTGGTGTGGAATTTCAACGTTGAAAAAAAAGCCTCCCATTGACTTCAATGGGGTTTTTTTTTCTGAGTTTTTTGACGAGGAAAAAAACAGCTTCAGGAATTAAGAAATGGTTTTTGGAAGCAGTTTTTGGAGCATTTTTGTTATTGTTTTTTTTCCTTCAGCACAATGCATGGACCCTGAAAAAAACCGCTAGCGTTTTTTTCCGTGCGATTTTTGCCAATTCTGCACCCAAATCCCCGACGTGGATTTTACACCACCCGTTGACTGCATTGATTTTTGAAGGCAAAATCTGCCTGAAGGAAGCTATATTTTCCGCAAGTGGAAAAAAAAGCGAGTGAAAATCATAGAACTCTATGGGAAGGCATTTTTTCCAGGTGGATTCTGACGCAGATTCAGCGTCAAAATCAGTGCCAAAAAAAGGAGCTGAATTTTCAGCTAGAGGAAAATTACGCGAGTGGAAAAAAAAGTTAGCCAAACCCATTGAAATCAATGGGAGGCTTTTGTTCAGCTCTGAAAATTCAGCGCCAAATACATCCTATTATATCTCTTATCAGTGTCAGGTGTTGCTACCAAGCGACATGCCCTTCAATTTTAAGCATCTGCAATTCCCAATCTGTCTTGCATTTGCTAATACTTTAAAGCATGGGCTGGAAACGCAGCATTAAAGCGCTGCAGGAACATCTGCGGCGTGAATGCATTGCGTTTTTTCCTGCAGCGCTTAGAACAGAAAGTTCATGGAGTTTTCCTCCGTGGACTTTCTGTTACAATTATATCTATGGGGAAGCCACCGGCGTTTCCGTAGATATAATTGACATGCTGCGATTTTCAAAACCGCAACGGTTTTGGAAATAGCAGCGTGTCCACGCTGTGTTTTTTTACGCAAAGTGGGAATGAGATTCGCATGAATCCCATCCACTTTGCAAGTATTGTAAAACGCTGCGATTTTTCCCGCAACATTGCGACATTTTCGGTCCGTGGGGCCCTGCCCTAAGGGTAAGTTCACACTGGGTTTTTTAGTCAGGATTTTGAGGCCGTATCTGCCTCAAAATCCTGACCAAAAATACGGCTCCCGTTTTGTTCCGGCTCCTGGAAAAAGAAGCGAGATGTTCATTCTTCGGGCCGTTTCACCTCGCGGCATCCACCTGAAGACACTCCCTCCCAACTAGGCTCATTCATTTGGGCCTAATCCAGAGCGGAGTGCGCGACCCTTATTTCCACCTCAAGTTCCGGTCCAAAAAAACTCTGTGTGAACTTATCCTAAACAAAGCACTAGTTCAATCACTTAAAGTAGCCGGCGTTAATTTGGAGAGCCTGTGTTTTTCACATGGACAGTGGTACGTTGCTTGCTCTTCAGTGGGTAACCCCAAAAATCTTTTAATATACAGTATGCACCTGAAGGTAAAACCAGAAACATTGTTTACCAAAAAGCCCTACAATAGATAGTTGTGTAACTGGAAACCAATTTTACTCTTTGGTCCATGAACTACTTATAGATTACACTGGAGGGAGGGGAAGGGGGGTTGATAATTGGGCGTAAATGTTTTATATGTTTGTGTAAGGGGCAGAAATTGTAATTTTTGATAAACCAAATAGTTAAAAAAAATAGTTGTAATAGTTTATACTATATTGAATATGTAAAATCAATAAAAACGTTGAAATTAAAGAAAAAGTTGTGTTCATATCAATGTTACAACAAATTAGGAAAATGCCAAAATAATAAAAATTGAAGGTGGAAAAAAAGATTTACTGTAGCTCTGAGAATGTCTTTGAATGAGGTGTGTCCAAACTTTTGGTCTGTACTGTATATAAGGGGATATTATTTATAAGGGGGAATTATTAATTATAAGGGGATATTATTGTAATGAAAGAGCTGATGTTGATAATATGGACTATTATTTATAAGATGAACTATTATGTATGAGAGGGCTATTATTAATAAGGGGGGCTATTTATAAAGGAGCACTATTATTTATAAGGGTGGCTATTACTGGTAATGGGGAACTATTACTGATTTGGGGCACTATTTATAAGCAGAGATTATTATTTATAAGGAGGAACTACAATAATTGATGAGGGGGGATGGTTTCTACTGTTTTGGGGGCAGAAAGGGGGGCATTATTAAAGGGGCTGCCACTGAAAATATGATGGCGTTTAACGTCTCGCCTTTAGTTTTGCCCATGGCCACAGTTTGTCTAATGCCGACCCTGGGTGCAATAGTGACTGCAGCATCTAAGCAGCTGGTGCTCGGCATCCTCCCCATTGGCATCTCTGTAATGTGGTTGCAGCACGATGACATATTTATTATTGATTTGCTTCAAAAAGATGCTTGTAGTTTGCTAGACACTTGAAAAGTCTAGACAAGGAGGGGTGGTTTGTCAAGTCATAAAATGTGCTCCATTTATATACTGACAAGCAGCAGTGACTAAATGTTGGATTTACAAAGAACATGGTGATAAACAGAGGATACGGACTTTAAATATAAAAATTGTGCCTTACTTTTCCCATAGCCAGATATACAAATACTCTTCTGTTTGTCACTTACAATTGGTTTTAATTGTCCATCAGTCTGACATGTTCTATATTAGAAATGATTTGATATATTAATGTATACTTGGAACATTGCTTTTAAGGACACAGCCTTGGTCTGAAACCTGGTGCTCAACACTCAGCCGTCCTTTATTGATACGCATGTTTCTCTTCAGCACTAAAAGTCTATTTAAGACAACATGAATCAAGAAGCTGAACAATCTACATTGTATCCTAATAAGGAGACTAGTCCTCACATGTTGCATCATCTCGAGAAAGTATAATCTAAATGTCTCAAAGAGCCTAATCTAGTAATTACCTAACAGACAGCTTTACTAGGACACAAAGCTGCATTTCTGCCTCTACAGAAGACTCACTTCTCTATACATTTACTCATTTTCTTTATGATTTACGGTATATATTGATCAGTGCTTTTCCTTTAGTGCTTCTCCCTATGTATAGATAGCGGTAAACTAAGGGCAGCTGTCCATGACATAACCCTTACCAGTGATCTATAAATAGGGAAATGCAGGATTGGATATCACCACTTCCCTGTACTTTCTGACACTTTCTCTGACACTCAAATTCCCATGACATCATGATGACTTCACAGGTTTCCCTGGCAAATGACCAATGTAGAAGCTAGTGAGGCTTTACATCTGGCAGTATAGTGATTATGATATTTCATTATTCGCTATGAATTCATGCAGTTTGTAGTATGCTGAGCCCAATGATTGTCTGCAGCAGCCACATGAGGGGTCATTGAAATCATCATCGCTGGTATTGGAAAGGGGGAACACAGGAGGCCACTGTAGACCTGTTGCTTGAAAACCCCTTTTAGTACTTAGCACTGACCTTATATGAAATTACATGGTATGATCAATACTTTTTTCCTGAACATCACAACCTCAGCTTCATATAACTGAGCTGTCTGTAAAGTTATGGACTGATGTAAACCCTGACAATGTATTGTATGTCACGGGAGTGGGAGAATTAGAATGTAGGGTATAAAACTGAACCCAACTGCATCTTTCACCCACTTGGTTTAGAAGCTGCATTGACACAGGAACCAAAACAAATTTAAAAGGGGTTTCTGGCCCAAAATGAAGTTTTCATACCTATGCATGGGATAGATCTTTATCAATGTGATCTGTGGGTGTCTGACACTAGTAGAGTGGATGGGGAGTGCATGCAGGTTGCACTTCTCCAGAACCACTACTATAGAGTGGAACGGTTTGCCGATCCAGGACGTGTCCAGGCAAGAGGTGGCATCGTCATGGTCTGGGCCGTGTTCACATGGTCGTAATCGGGCCCCGTTGTCTGGGTGCAGAGATCAATGACCGGTGATCGATACGAGCAACTTATGGCAGGCCATCTGCACCCCTTTCTGGTGTTGGAGTTTCCTGATGGGGATGCTGTGTACCAACAGGACAATGCAACATGTCATCGCTCGTTAGTGGCACGGGACTGGCTTAATGAACACACCAGTGACCTCATGACCCTCGATTGGTCTGCCCATTCACCCGACCTCAAACCAATAGAGCATTTATGGGATGCTGTGGATACCAGTGTCTGCTCCATGAACCCAGTGCCAACTACACAGGACCATTTGTGGGCTGCAGTGCAGACTGCGTGGATCAATATCCCTCCAGAACTCTTTCAACACCTCATCGAGTCCATGCCTCGTTGTCTTGCTGCAATTATCAGGGCTCGTGCAGGGGTGACCCGCTATAAATGGCGCATCTGGTAGCTTCCCAAATTTTGAAGTGAACCCAGAAGCTTCAAGTTACTCCAGTGGTAGATTCATTTGCTCTTTTTTCTTTTGCCCACAATGGAAACTATAACTTAACATCAAGAATCACCAGTCATAGTTGGAATATATGGCCAATACAAAAATACTGGATGAGAATGACAGTTTCTACAAAATATGATCATCCTGGGGACATTACACCAATCCTAGTTCTTTTCTATTCACTTATCTAATCAATACTCCCTCTTCCCTCCCTTTTATTCCTGCCATTTCCTTTACTCCCACCCAGAGGGTTACCCAACCCATCTATCTTCGGTTGCGTGATGGGGCACCTAATTAGGACATGACTCCCTTTGGCAGATCAAGAAATCCCCAATAGATTTACGACCCCCTTTTTTTGCCCACCACATGATTCGCAACCATCTTTTTCTGGTTCCCCACATGGTATATGACCCTGCTTTTTATGGCTCCCCACAGTATACAACCACTTTTTTACCACCTCCATGTGGCATATGATCCCCTACTCACCTGTCAACTCTCCTGTCTAGGTTGCCCTCCACTGTCACGTCCAGAGCGCACTGTAGCCAACACCAGGATGCTGTTTGTAGTGTCTTGGTGTTCTGTAGCATTGACGTAAGTACAGAGCCATCTGGAGGCGGCAGCAAAGGGCGGTCTAGACAAGAGCATGGATAGGTCTTTAAAAATTATTGGCTACTAAATATTGCAATAACACAATAAGTAACTGCCATTTTAGAAAATGCCACCCCCAGTATATTCCATGAGGCGCCGCCTGAGGCCATCACCTCAGGTCACCTTATAGAAGATGTGACACTGTTTGCACCCTGTCCATCAGTCAATTTACTTTCAATGCTTTTGCCTGTCATGACTGGCATACTTTTATTTTGATTTTGCAGAAAATAACCTGCCGGTAGGGTTGTTGATAACACCTTGCACCAGGTCTTTTTGCCCAGAACTCTTGCCACCAGTGTTAATGATAAACTGCACCTGCATCGTCCCCAGCCAGCTTTGTACATAAGGTTTCTTCTGAGTCTACCAAAGCCAAACTGTCAATAATTTAGCTTTTTTTTTAAAGAATGGATATCCTAAAAATCTGCACTGTCATCAGTGGTAGAGAGGCCAGAAAATTTGTTTATCCTCTATGGGAAAGTGAATGACTTAAATTGCTAATTGGATTAGACAGAAGGGGAAATGATTGAGTCCATATGGATGTCCGGGAGAGATTTTGGCACCTTGTAACGTAAAGCTAATGGTAAAGCCATATGCTGCCAGTGACAGTGATAAAGCATCCATGTCCTGCAATGACTGCTCCGTGTCCAGGAACAGAGACTTTGTGTCAGCTTTGTTTGACCTCTCGCAGGTCAACCCCTTGCTGCTCATCTTCTTGTTTCTCATCAACTAGAAACCAAAATAAATTGCTTAATCCTAGAGAAGACATTGAATTATAGTAATCGCAAACATGTGATTTTATTTGGAATCGTTGCCCTCATCTGTCTTTCCAGAAGCATACTCAAGCTCTTGAGTGGTAAATCTTCCATCTAGGAAAGCTGGCTGGCACCCCAATGGGAGCTATAATTGGAGCCATACTGGTTGTCACCTACATTTCCTTGAAACCAAAGCACAAAAAATGTATTTTCTAGGTTATTTTTGATTTAAACAAGTTGCTCTCAACATAACAACCTCTTTCCATATGCCGTATTGTCTGTGATGAGATCACCCATAAAATGTAACTCCATAGCCTTCATTTAATAAACTGTGCAGTCTACACTGATAGAAAGAAGTCATCATCAAATACAGTAAGCCTATAAAAGGACCCCAAACCCCTGCCCCCTCCCATTTATGTAACAGCAGTGCTTCATTGGTAGAAGGATACTCATGCCGCCATTATAAACCAATCATACTGGCACAGATTTACTAATAATTAGACTATGCGAATTTAGGAAGTCTGAAAATATGCCAGATTTATCACAGTAGCTGACATTGAATAATAGATGTAGTGTAAGATTATATTGTCTAGTCCTGTCTAGTCCACATTTATAGCAATTTTTAGCTGGCTTACTTTGAGCCAGAAATTTTCAACTCGTCTTGGTGGATTTTTGGCACATTTAAGCCCTGCCCCTTTTTTCAAAGAATCCACACCCACATGTCTAATAAGGCAAAAAAAATGCCCAAACTAGAAGCGCCACATTGTACCAAAGATGTACCATGTTAAGCCAGAGTATAGTTGTAACCACTATAGTAAATCTGGGCCACTGTGCTGCAATGCTGAAAGCCCCAGTTATCAACAGTAATCCTAGTAGGGCAAAAAGTTTCCTAGAGAGACAGGAATAATTTGATAATGGAACCCCACTTACCCCTGTCCCACAGGCCCGATGCCTTGGGGTAACCCTGGACTCTGACCTATCCTTCAAACCACATATTCAAACCCTCAACACCTCTTGTCGCCTCCAGCTCAAGAACATCCACCGAATCCGCTCCTTCCTCACCCCAGAAACTACCAAGATGCTCGTCCAGGCCCTCATAATCTCCCGCTTAGACTACTGCAACACCCTTCTGCATGGACTCCCGACAAACACCCTCGCCCCCCTCCAGTCCACCTTAAACTGTGCTGCTCGCTTAATCCACCTCACCCCCCGATCTTCATCGGCTGCTCCCCTCTACCAGTCCCTCCACTGGTTACCCATAGCCCAGCGAATTGAGTTCAAGCTACTAACGCTAACATACAAAGCCATCCACAACCTGTCCCCTCCATATATCTCTGACCTCATCTCCCGCTACCTGCCCGCACGTAACCTCAGATCCTCCAACGACCTCCTACTCCGCTCTGCCCTCATCCGCTCCTCACACAACCGTCTCCAAGACTTCTCCCGTGCATCCCCCATACTCTGGAACTCCTTACCACGACACATAAGACTGACCCCCACAATCACAGGCTTCAAGAAGGCCCTGAAGACTCACCTATTCAGGAAGGCCTACAACCTCCAATAACACTATCACCGCACCACCATCTGTACAGTCTCCCCCTCTCCTTCTGTCTCTACCCCCTTCCCTCATAGATTGTAAGCCCTCGCGGGCAGGGCCCTCTACCCCACTGTGCCAGCCGATCACTGTTAGTATGATATGTACCTGTATATTTTGTGAATTGTATGTAACCCCCAAATGTAAAGCACCATGGAATTAACCCCTTAGAGACACAGCCCAAAAGTGACTTAAGGACCAGGCCTCTTTTTTCAAATCTGACATGTGTCACTTTAAATGGCGATAACTTTGAGACGCTTTAACTTACACAAGTGATTCTGAGATTGTTTTTTCGTAACACATTGTACTTCATGTCAGTAGTAAATTTTCGTTGATATGTTTTGTCTTTAATTATGAAAAAATAGGAAATTTGGTGAAAATTTTGAAAAAAATGCAGTTTTCAAACTTTGAAATTGCAAGCCTTTGAAATAGAAAGTCATACTACCCGAATTTTTTCATAAATATAATTAACCATGTCTCTGATTTATGTAGCAATCAAATTTTAAGCACCCTTTCATTTTTTTCAGATATTATAAGGCTTACAAGTCAAGCAGTAATTTTCCAAATTTTCAAGAAAATTTCCAAAACACATTTTTCAAGGGACCAGTTCAGTTCTGAAGGGAACTTGAAAGGCCTCTCTAATAAAACCCCCCAAAAGTCACCCCATTCTAAAAACTGCACTCCTGAAAGAATCTAAAACAGCAGTTAGAAAGTTTCTTAACCCTTTCAGCATTTCACAACAATTAAAACAAAATGGAGGTCAAATTTACATTTTTCAATTTCTGTCACTAATATATTCATTTAGCCCTAGAATTTACACATTTACTAAGGTTTAAAGGAGAAACTGCACCCCACATTTTGTTACACAATTTCTCCCGAACACGACAATACCCCATATGTGCTGGTACCCTAATGTACGGGCACACGGTCGCTCTCAGAACGGATGGAGCACTAATTGGATTTTGTAGGCCAGATTTTGCTAGAATATTTTTCAGGCGCCATGCCCCGATTGCAAAGCCCCCAAGGTGCCAAAACAGTGGAAAACCCCAAAATGTCACCCCATTTTGGAAACTAGACCCCTCAAGGAATTTATCAAGGGGTATAGTGAGCACTTGGACCCTACAGGTGTTTCACAGATTTTTTTACCATTGAGATGTGAAAATGAAAAATTACTTTTTTTATAATAAAATGTCACTGTAGCCCCAAATTTTTCATCTTCACAAAGGGTTAAAGGAGAAACTGCACCCCACATTTTGTTACACAATTTCTCCCGAACACGACAATACCCCATATGTGCTGGTACCCTAATGTACGGGCACACGGTCGCTCTCAGAACAGATGGAGCACTAATTGGATTTTGTAGGCCAGATTTTGCTAGAATATTTTTCAGGCGCCATGCCCCGATTGCAAAGCCCCCAAGGTGCCAAAACAGTGGAAAACCCCAAAATGTCACCCCATTTTGGAAACTAGACCCCTCAAGGAATTTATCAAGGGGTATAGTGAGCACTTGGACCCTACAGGTGTTTCACAGATTTTTTTACCATTGAGATGTGAAAATGAAAAATTACTTTTTTTATAATAAAATGTCACTGTAGCCCCAAATTTTTCATCTTCACAAAGGGTTAAAGGAGAAACTGCACCCCACATTTTGTTACACAATTTCTCCCGAACACGACAATACCCCATATGTGCTGGTACCCTAATGTACGGGCACACGGTCGCTCTCAGAACGGATAGAGCGCTAATTGGATTTTGTAGGCCAGATTTTACTAGAATACTTTTCAGGCACCATGTCAATTTTGCAGAGCCCCCAATGTGTCAAAACAGTGGAAACCCCCAAAATGTCACCCCATTTTGGCAACTATACCCCTCAAGGAATTTACCAAGGGGTTTAGTGAGCCCTTTGACCCTACAGGAGTGTAACAGAATTGGCCCAACAAAAGGAAAAGTGACATTTTTTGCTATAAAATGTAGCTTTAACCCCAAATTATGCATTTCCACAACGGGTTAAAAAAGAAAATGCACCCCACAAATTGTCAAGCACTTTGCCCCAACTACAGAAATGCCCCACATGTGGATGTAAAGTGATGTATGGGCACACTGTAAAGTCCAGAGCTGAAGGATCGCTATTGGGATTTTGGAGGGCAAATTTAGCTGAAATCTGTTTCAGGCACCATGTTGCATTTGGAGAGCCCCTGAAGTGCTAGAACAGTGGAAACCCCCCCCCCCCCCCCAAAAAACGACCCCATTTTGAAAACTAGACCCCTCAAGGAATTTATCAAGGGGTTTAGTGAGCACTTGGACCCTACAGGTGTTTCACAGATTTTTTTACCATTGAGATGTGAAAATGAAAAATTACTTTTTTTTCCAATAAATCGTCCATTTAGCGCCATATTTTTAATTTTTGCAAGTACTTAGAGAATTAAGAGCCCCCCACAGTTTGTTACACAATTTCCCCTGAACACGGCAATACCCCATATGGGATCATAATCTGCTGTATGGGTACATGTTGGGGCTCAGAATGGAAAGAGCGCTATTTGGATTTTGGAGGGCATATATTGCTGGAATAGTTTTGAGGTGCCATGTCGGATTTGCTGAACCCCTAAAGTATCAATACAATAGAAACCCCTCAAAAGTGACCCCATTTTAGAAACTACACCCATCAAGGAATGTATCAAGTGGTATTATGATTTTGAGACTAAAAATGCTTCCCAAAATTTGAAATTTTTAAAGAAATATGCCATTTTGGTATCCAATGCATTGCACCCACTTTGTATTGTCAGAGACCTGCACTCCTAAAACTATTAAGTGGGCGATCCCGAGGGGCAAAAAAATTATATATGTGGGTATAAACTGCTGCTTGGGTGCACAGCAGGGCTCAGAAGGGAAGGAGCACTGCGCTTTATAGCTTTTAGGGTACAGATTTAGAGGGACTTTCTGGGTGCCATGTTGTTTTTGTAAAGCCCTGGAGGTGCCAGTAAACTGGAATTCCCCAAGAAGTGACCCCATTTTGTAGGGGAAATTTTAGAGTCTCTGCAAAAGTGCCATGGCATCCAAAAACCAAACCGTCTAAGTCTGTGCTCCAAAAACCAAATAACCTTCTTCCCTTCTGTGTCTGGCTGGGCCCTAATATCAGTTTATACCCACATATGACATTATGTACGTTATCCGGGGTACACCAGTGTCATACATGTGCCCTAATATCAGTTTATACTCACATATGACATTACCCCGGTTACACCAGTGTCATACATGTGGCATAAACTGCAGTTTGGGCACACAGCAGGGGGCAGAAGGGAAGGAGCGCGATGCGGCTTTTGGAGTACAGATTCAGATGTTTGGTATCTAGACGCCATGTCATGTTTGTAGAGCCTGTAAGGTACCAGAAAAGTGGATTCCCCAAAGGAGTGACCGCAGTTTGAAAACTGCACCCCTAAAAGAATTTATCAGGGGGTGTAGTGTAGTATTAGTATCCCGGACGTGACTGCACAGCGGATGGCAAAGAGGGAATATATAAGCGGTGCGGAGGACATTGCAGACACTAAATTCCCTACTGTACCCCCAGTAGCTCCTATGATTGGGGGAGTCACTCTGGGGGTCACTTTGGGGGTCACTTCTGGTATATTTTCCCTCATAAGCTGTAAATATAGGGTGTCCCCTGATATTCGCTTGCACAGCTTATACATTCCCTGCCTGCCGCACCCAGTTGTGTTCTAATGATTTGGCGATTTGGCGTGATTTTGTCTTCACATTGGTAGAGGCTATATTTTCTTTATTTTTCTGCTGACGTGGCCATATAAGGGCTTGTTGTTTGCGGGATACGATGTATTTTGTAATGACACCATCTTGGGGTGCCTAAAACTTACTGATTACATTTTATTAACTCTTTTTTTGCTGGATTTAAAAGAGAAAAAATCAATTCTGGTATTGAGTTTTACCTTTTACATTTTTCGCCATGCAGCGTACAGTATAAGTAACATGTGACCTTTATTCTGCGGGTTGGTACGGTTACGGCGATACCTCATTTATGTTATTTTTTTATGCGATACTAAGTCTGCAGAACAAAAACACATTTGGGGACATAAATCAGTGATTTTTGCATCGCCATCTTCTGAGAGGCGTAACATTTTTATTTTTCGCTTGACAGTGTTGGTTGAGGGCTTATTTTTTGCGGGACAACCTGTGCATTTTATTGGTACTATTTTGGGGTGCATATGACTTTTTGATCACTTTTTATAGCACATTTTGTAAGGTGAGATGGCGAAAAATCAATACTTCCGGCGGGTTTTTTCCGTTATTTTTTACCGCCGTTCACTGTGTACATTAAATATTGTTTCAGTTTTGTTGTACAGGTTGTTACGGACGCGACAATACCAAATATGTATTGTTTTTATTAATTTTTTGTGTTTTTTTTACATAATTAATTTTTTATAGAAAAAAGGGATTTTTGGGACTTTATAACTTTATTAATTGTTTTCAAATACTTTTTTTTTTTTTTTTTTACACTTTTTTTTTTTACTTGTTCTTGTGTCTATGGGACACATGGATCAGTGAAGATTGCATCACTGATTCTCTACTCTAGACTGAGACACAGGCTGCAGTGACAGCCTGCACGTGTCTCACTCTAGACACAGGAAGTGAGCTGTGCGGACGGGACAGACTCACTTCCAGAAGACGCCGGGAGCACCAGGTAAGTAAGTGAGTGCTCAGGGCTGTCTGGGGTCACTAACCAGACCCCAGACTACGTACTACAGATACCGGCACCCCCCGATCTCGGTCCGGGGGGGTGCCAGCGGGGGGGGGAGAGATCGCGGCACCCTTTGTTTGCAGTGGTCATGTTTGACCATCGCAATCAAAGGGTTAAAACCTCCGATCGGTAAAAGTACCGACCGGAGGTTATGGAAAAGGGTGATAGCTGTCAGTAACAGCTATCACTCAGTTCCGATTCCGCCCGCTCAGCTAGTGAGCGGGCGGAATCACCATGACGTAATATTACTTCATGGTGCGCGAAGTACCTCGCGTCCATGACGTAATAGTACGTCAAAGGTCGCTAGGGGTTAATGGTGCTATATAAATAAACAATAATAATAATAATAATAATAATGATGTATGAGAATTTTAAATCCCTTGTACAGTCCTCTAGATCTGTGTATGGCAGCCTGTAATCTGGCTTAGACTATTGGGAATGATAGCATTATAGAAATTCTTAACATGCAGAAAAGATTTTTTTGGGGGGAATGAGTTAAATAGCAATTCTCTAAAGTATTAGTATTATCAGTAATGCTACTTTTATTGTTATTCTAGTATTAAAGGGGCCCTTTGGCCCCAAATAGATTTTTCATACTGATGACCTATATAAAGGATAGATCATCATTGTGGGATCTATGAAGTACCGACACCCAGACCCCGCACAGATTGCCTGTTCCAGGTGCCAGAAGCTGCCAGTAGAGAGTGAGATCGCACAACTTTGCTCCTATTAAAGTAAGAGAAGTGGCGCTGCAATTCCCTGGGTCCACCACTAAGTACTCGGAAGCTGCTAGAACAGCTTATCTGTGCAACAGATCACATACTGATATCAGTATGAAAAATCAGTTTGGGACCAGAAAACCCCTTTATTGATCTGGCTAACCCCGGGGCCTCACGTAGCTAATCGCATCCACACATTGCAGAAAAATATCCACAGCGGAT
The DNA here is from genome assembly GCF_031893055.1 of Leptodactylus fuscus. NCBI lineage: Eukaryota > Metazoa > Chordata > Amphibia > Anura > Leptodactylidae > Leptodactylus > Leptodactylus fuscus. The sequence continues at coordinate 73,717,915 of NC_134270.1, forward strand.
ATGATGCAATTTCAAAAACTATCGCAGCATGTCAATTATACCAATGGAAACTCTGGCGTTTTCGGTATAGATATAATAGAAGCAGAAAAGAAAGGTCTGGGACTTTCTGTAAAAAGCGCTGTGGGAAAACTGGGGCGAAAACACATTGTGCTTTTTGGCTGTGGCTCGCTAAGTGGGACCTAAGCCTAAAAGGAGTTTCAGTTTTCCTGCAGCTACAATGTCATTAGTCACTAAAGACTACTTGTCATATCAGGTAACCCTTCAGTATAAGCCACTGCGCGTACATAGGGAGTAGTATTACTTCTTACCATTAAAACTAAGGCCCTACGTTTCGGAAATGCAGTGTTTATTATTGCAGAGATAGAAAAATATAATTTTCAGTTCACCATATAAATTCAATAAAATCCTCAATCCTAGGAGATGAGAAAAGACTGTGTGGACTCAAGCCAGTGGTGCGTACAAAAACCTTTGGTAAAAATTCCGCTCCAACCAGGAAGGATCCAAGTCGACTGCAATGTGCAGCCGTATAATGGCAGTCAGTCAGTCAGGCAGTCTGCCATTATACGGCAGACTGCCCGGGAGGAGGTGGCGGGGAAGAGGGGGCAGGGCGGAGCGAAGGGGGCATGGCGGAGCGGCGTTAGCAGGCAGAGAGCAGGCAGGAAGAGGACCTGCTCTCTGCCTGAGCGTGAGGGGAGGCCGCTGGAGCAGCGCTGCGTCCACAGGGCCTCCCCAATCCACCGCTCGGTGACGGTGACGCTAAGTCAGTCCAGGAAGCTTGTCCTGGACTGGCTTAGGTAAGCAAAAATGCCACCCTCCCCGGGGGCCCTGGCATAGCGCCACCTGAAGCGGTCGCTTCAGGTCGCCTCATGTGAGGTGCGGCGCTGGTTGTCGCCTCTATTATCGTAAACAGACCCTTGTACTCATTATTACTGATAAATGCCTGTAAAAATCTTCCTCCAGTTTCTTGTACCCACTTGTACTATTGACTTATGAAAAGTCTTGCGACGGTGCAGCAACTATCTAAATATAAAATATAGGCTGCTATTTATGCATGTGATATTCAAGGCGCTATAGACACAGGCTTTCATAAAACAGGAGGTCTGCAGGGCAAACACATCGAATATGAAACATTAACAACAAGCCGTCCTAAAATGACAGCAAGTCTTATCATATTAGGGAATTCATATTTAAAGTGGTATTTCCATCTCAGACATTTCTGGCATATTCACAGAATGTGAACTGAGACCCCCACCTATTGGCAGAACAGAAATCCCCTAACCACTGCGAGCTGCAGACTGAATGAAGGCCTTTCCTTAACTTCTATGGAGTTAAATGCGCCATTTATTCTGGAAATCAGGGAACCCTCATTCTCACGAGCACCGCCTATAAGAAATAAGTTTCTGTATTTCAGTTCCATATGTCTTAAGGAACAGTTTCAAAGGTAGTGTTTAGAGATGAGCGAACACTAAAATGTTCGAGGTTCGAAATTCGATTCGAACAGCCGCTCAATGTTCGTGTGTTCGAACGGGTTTCGAACCCCATTATAGTCTATGGGGAACAGATACTCGTTAAGGGGGAAACCCAAATCCGTGTCTGGAGGGTCACCAAGTCCACTATGACACCCCAGGAAATGATGCCAACACCTCTGGAATGACACTGGGACAGCAGGGGAAGCATGTCTGGGGGCATCTAACACACCAAAGACCCTCTATTACCCCAACATCACAGCCTAACAACTACACACTTTACACACTCAATACCACCTCTCTGACAGTAGGAAAACACCTTGAAACATGTGTATTTGGCACTTGCAGTGAGGAGAGCTTGTCACCAGCAGTGAATTTGGCCCTTGTAGTAAGTTGAGGTTGGCACCAACATTTGTTTTGAAAATCAGGGTGGATTGAGCCTCTAACCAGCAGAGTTTGGGCAAATTCATGGTGGAGGGAGCCTCTAAAAACCCCAGTTTGGACCAATTCATGGTGGAGGGAGACTCTAAAAACCCCAGTTTGGACCAATTCATGGTGGAGGGAGACTCTAAAAACCCCAGTTTGGACCAATTCATGGTGGAGGGAGCCTCTAAAAACCCCAGTTTGGACCAATTCATGGTGGAGGGAGCCTCTAACCAGCCCAGTTTGGACCAATTAATGGTGGAGGGAGCCTCTAAACAGCCAAGTTTTGGGAAATTCATGGTGGAGGGAGCCTCTAACCAGCCCAGTTTGGACCAATTCATGGTGGAGGGAGCCTCTAAACAGCCCAGTTTGGGCAAATTCATGGTGGAGGGAGCCTCTAACCAGCCCAGTTTGGACCAATTAATGGTGGAGGGAGCCTCTAACCAGCCCAGTTTGGACCAATTAATGGTGGAGGGAGCCTCTAACCACCCCAGTTTGGGCAAATTCATGGTGGAGGGAGCCTCTAACCAGCCCAGTTTGGACCAATTAATGGTGGAGGGAGCCTCTAAACAGCCCAGTTTGGGCAAATTCATGGTGGAGGGAGCCTCTAAACAGCCAAGTTTGGACCAATTAATGGTGGAGGGAGCCTCTAAACAGCCCAGTTTGGGCAAATTCATGGTGGAGGGAGCCTCTAAAAAACCCAGTTTGGACCAATTCATGGTGGAGGGAGCCTCTAATTAGCCCAGTTTGGACCAATTAATTGTGGAGGGAGCCTCTAACCAGCCCAGTTTGGACCAATTAATGGTGGAGGGAGCCTCTAAAAAACCCAGTTTGGACCAATTCATGGTGGAGGGAGCCTCTAATTAGCCCAGTTTGGACCAATTAATTGTGGAGGGAGCCTCTAACCAGCCCAGTTTGGACCAATTAATGGTGGAGGGAGCCTCTAACCACCCCAGTTTGGACCAATTCATGGTGGAGGGAGCCTCTAACCACCCCAGTTTGGACCAATTCATGGTGGAGGGAGCCTCTAAACAGCCCAGTTTGGGCAAATTCATGGTGGAGGGAGCCTCTAACCAGCCCAGTTTGGACCAATTAATGGTGGAGGGAGCCTCTAAACAGCCCAGTTTGGGCAAATTCATGGTGGAGGGAGCCTCTAACCAGCCCAGTTTGGACCAATTAATGGTGGAGGGAGCCTCTAAACAGCCAAGTTTTGGGAAATTCATGGTGGAGGGAGCCTCTAACCAGCCCAGTTTGGACCAATTAATGGTGGAGGGAGCCTCTAACCACCCCAGTTTGGGCAAATTCATGGTGGAGGGAGCCTCTAACCAGCCCAGTTTGGACCAATTAATGGTGGAGGGAGCCTCTAAACAGCCCAGTTTGGGCAAATTCATGGTGGAGGGAGCCTCTAAACAGCCAAGTTTTGGGAAATTCATGGTGGAGGGAGCCTCTAACCAGCCCAGTTTGGACCAATTCATGGTGGAGGGAGCCTCTAAACAGCCCAGTTTGGGCAAATTCATGGTGGAGGGAGCCTCTAAAAAACCCAGTTTGGACCAATTCATGGTGGAGGGAGCCTCTAATTAGCCCAGTTTGGACCAATTAATTGTGGAGGGAGCCTCTAACCAGCCCAGTTTGGACCAATTAATGGTGGAGGGAGCCTCTAACCACCCCAGTTTGGGCAAATTCATGGTGGAGGGAGCCTCTAACCAGCCCAGTTTGGACCAATTAATGGTGGAGGGAGCCTCTAACCAGCCCAGTTTGGACCAATTAATGGTGGAGGGAGCCTCTAACCACCCCAGTTTGGACCAATTCATGGTGGAGGGAGCCTCTAACCAGCCCAGTTTGGACCAATTCATGGTGGAGGGAGCCTCTAAACAGCCCAGTTTGGGCAAATTCATGGTGGAGGGAGCCTCTAAAAAACCCAGTTTGGACCAATTCATGGTGGAGGGAGCCTCTAATTAGCCCAGTTTGGACCAATTAATTGTGGAGGGAGCCTCTAACCAGCCCAGTTTGGACCAATTAATGGTGGAGGGAGCCTCTAACCACCCCAGTTTGGACCAATTCATGGTGGAGGGAGCCTCTAACCACCCCAGTTTGGACCAATTCATGGTGGAGGGAGCCTCTAAACAGCCCAGTTTGGGCAAATTCATGGTGGAGGGAGCCTCTAACCAGCCCAGTTTGGACCAATTAATGGTGGAGGGAGCCTCTAAACAGCCCAGTTTGGGCAAATTCATGGTGGAGGGAGCCTCTAACCAGCCCAGTTTGGACCAATTAATGGTGGAGGGAGCCTCTAAACAGCCAAGTTTTGGGAAATTCATGGTGGAGGGAGCCTCTAACCAGCCCAGTTTGGACCAATTAATGGTGGAGGGAGCCTCTAACCACCCCAGTTTGGGCAAATTCATGGTGGAGGGAGCCTCTAACCAGCCCAGTTTGGACCAATTAATGGTGGAGGGAGCCTCTAAACAGCCCAGTTTGGGCAAATTCATGGTGGAGGGAGCCTCTAAACAGCCAAGTTTTGGGAAATTCATGGTGGAGGGAGCCTCTAACCAGCCCAGTTTGGACCAATTCATGGTGGAGGGAGCCTCTAAACAGCCCAGTTTGGGCAAATTCATGGTGGAGGGAGCCTCTAAAAAACCCAGTTTGGACCAATTCATGGTGGAGGGAGCCTCTAAACAGCCCAGTTTGGGCAAATTCATGGTGGAGGGAGCCTCTAACCAGCAGAGTTGGGGGAAATCAGGGTGGAGGGAGCCTAGTATTAGCAGAATTGTGCAACGCTTATGGTGGATGAGTATGAGGATGCGGAGGAATTGGAGAGGTTGAGTACAGACATGGAGTTTCATGTTGGGGTGCTTTACACAGGTGGGCACAAAAATGACGGCTCTACCCAGTGGTGGTTCATTTTTATCAAAGTGAGCCGGTCGGCACTCTCAGCTGACAGACGGGTGCGCTTGTCAGTGATGATGCCACCGGCTGCACTGAACACCCTCTCAGATAGGACGCTGGCGGCAGGACAGGACAGCACCTCCAAGGCATATAGGGCAAGTTCAAGCCACAGGTCCAACTTCGACACCCAATACGTGTAGGGCGCAGAGGGGTCGGAGAGGACAGGGCTGTGGTCGGAAAGGTATTCCCGCAACATGCGCCTATACTTCTCACGCCTGGTGACACTAGGACCCTCCGTGGCGGCACTTTGGCGAGGGGGTGCCATCAAGGTGTCCCAGACCTTAGACAGTGTGCCCCTCGTTTGTGTGGACCGGTGAGAACTTGGTTGCCTACTGGAGGAACTGCCCTCCCTGCCGCCAACGTCACATGCTGGAAACATCTCCATCATATTCTGCACCAATTGCCTGTGGCAAGCATTGATGCGATTGGCCCTCCCCTCTACCGGAATAAAAGACGAGATGTTGTTTTTATACCGGGGGTCAAGGATAGCAAAGATCCAGTACTGGTTGTCCTCCATGATTTTGACAATACGCTTGTCGGTTGTAAAGCACCCCAACATGAACTCAGCCATGTCTGCCACAGTGTTAGTTGGCATGACTCCTCTGGCCCCACCGGAAAGTTCAATCTCCATTTCCTCCTCATCCTCCATGTCTACCCATCCGCGCTGCAACAATGGGACGATTCGAAGTTGCCCGGAAGCCTCCTGTATCACCATCACATCATCGGACAACTCTTCTTCCTCCTCCTCCTCCTCCTCCTCCTCCATTAAACGCAGTGAAGCGGACAGATGTGTGGACCTACTCTCCAGCTGTGACGGATCGGATGCTATCCCTAACTCCTCTGTGTGATCTGAGTTATCCCTGATGTCAATCAGGGATTCTCTCAGAACACACAAGAGCGGGATTGTAAGGCTCACCATCGCATCCTCAGAGCTCACCCTCCTTGTGGACTCCTCAAAGACCCGTAGGATGTCACAAAGGTCTCTCATCCATGGCCACTCATGGATGTGAAACTGAGGCAGCTGACTTTGTGGCACCCTAGGGTTTTGTAGCTGGTATTCCATCAAAGGTCTCTGCTGCTCAACCACTCTATTCAACATCTGAAACGTTGAGTTCCAGCGTGTGGGGACGTCGCACAAAAGCCGGTGTTGTGGCACATGCAGGCGTTGCTGGAGAGATTTTAAGCTAGCAGCGGCTACTGTCGACTTGCGAAAGTGGGCGCACATGCGCCGCACTTTCACCAGTAGCTCTGGAACATTGGGGTAGCTCTTTAGGAAACGTTGCACCACTAGGTTGAAGACGTGGGCCAGGCATGGAACATGTTGGAGTCCGGCAAGCTCCAGAGCTGCTACCAGGTTCCGGCCGTTATCACAAACGACCATGCCTGGGCCCAGGTGCAGCGGCTCAAACCATATTGCCGTCTCATCGAGGAGGGCATCCCTCACCTCGGAGGCAGTGTGCTGTCTGTCCCCCAAGCTGATCAGCTTCAGCACAGCCTGCTGACGTCTACCAACGCCAGTGCTGCAACGTTTCCAACTCGTAGCTGGGGTCAATCTAACAGCGGAGGAGGAGGCGGTGGCGGAGGAGGAGGCGGTGGCGGAGGAGGAGGCGGTAGAGGAGGAGGAGGAGGAGGGGGGTGTTCTTCTCGTGTCCCTGCCAGGAATGTTAGGCGGGGAGACGAGGTACACCGGGCCAGTTTGGGAAGCAGTCCCAGCCTCAACTACATTCACCCAGTGTGCCGTCAGTGAAATGTAGCGTCCCTGTCCGCATGCACTTGTCCACGCGTCGGTGGTCAAGTGGACCTTTGTGCAAAGCGCGGAACTAAGGGCCCGCCTGATGTTGAGTGACACGTGCTGGTGCAAGGCGGGGACGGCACACCGGGAGAAGTAGTGACGGCTAGGGACGGCATAGCGAGGTGCCGCAGTTGCCATCAGGTCCAGGAAGGCGGGAGTTTCAACAAGCCGGAACGCCAACATCTCCTGGGCCAGCAGTTTAGCGATGTTGGCGTTCAAGGCTTGCGCGTGTGGGTGGTTAGCAGTGTATTTCTGCCGCCGCTCCAATGTCTGAGAGATGGTGGGTTGTTGTAAAGAAACGCCTGATGGTGCCTTTGATGGTGCAGGAGAAGGAGATAAGACAGGACCAGGGGAGGATGAGGTAGAAGTCAACAAAGTGGCGGAGGCAGATGAAGTGGTGTCCTGGCTCGTCCTCTGGAGTGCATCGCCAGCACAGTCAGCAGTGGCAGTGGCAGAGGCAGAGGCAGAGGCAGTGGCAGTGGCGTGAACGGCAGTCGGCCTTTGTCCTGCCGTTGCTGCCTGCCACTGATTCCAGTGCTTGGATTCCAAATGACGGCGCATTGAAGTGGTGGACAGGTTGCTCTTCTCAGAGCCCCTAATCAATTTCGAGAGGCAAATTGTGCAGACAACACTATATCTGTCCTCGGCGCATTCCTTGAAAAAACTCCACACCTTCGAGAAACGTGCCCTCGAGGTGGGAGTTTTTCGGGGCTGGGTACGAACTGGAACATCTTGGGAGATTCCGGGTGTGGCCTGGCTTCGCCTAAGCTGCTGACCTCTGCCTCTGCCTCTAGCTACCCTTTTTGGTGCTGCACCTGCCTCAACATCCACACTACTTTCCCCGCTTGACATCCCCCCTGTCCAGGTCGGGTCAGTGTCCTCATCATCCACCACTTCCTCTTCCAACTCCTGTCTCATCTCCTCCTCCCGCACAATGCGCCGGTCAACTGGATGCCCTGACGGCAACTGCGTCACATCATCGTCGATGAGGGTGGGTTGCTGGTCATCCACCACCAAATCGAACGGAGATGGAGGAGACTCTAGTGTTTGAGCATCTGGATACAGATGCTCCTCTGTTAGGTTCGTGGAATCGTGACGTGGAGAGGCAGGTTGAGGGACAATGAAAGGAGCGGAGAACAGCTCTGGGGAGCAGGGACAGTTTGGGTTATTGTTCTGTAAAGCTTCGGAATTTTGGGAGGAAGGAAGACAAGACTGTTGGGTAATAGGAGGAGAGGAGGCAGAGTCTGACTGGCTGCTGGACAATGTGCTGTAAGCGTTCTCTGACAGCCATTGCAAGACCTGTTCCTGGTTCTCGGGCCTACTAAGGTTTGTACCCTGCAGTTTAGTTAATGTGGCAAGCAACCCTGGCACTGTGGAGTGGCGCAATGCTTGCTGCCCCACAGGAGTAGGCACGGGACGCCCTGTGGCTTCACTGCTACCTTGCTCCCCAGAACCATTCCCCCGACCTCGCCCACGGCCTCGTCCACGTCCCTTTCCGGGAGCCTTGCGCATTTTGAATTCCTAGTTAGAAATTGGCACTGTATACCAGTAGTAAAAATTGTGGGTGCACGTAACCCCAATATATTCTTTGAATTCCCAGTCAGACACTGGCACTATATGGCAGTAGCAAGAAATGAGGGTATTTGTATTCCCAATATACTCTTTGAATTCCCAGTCAGACAATGGCACTGTATACCAGTAGTAAAAATTGTGGGTGCACGTAACCCCAATATATTCTTTGAATTCCCAGTCAGAAACTGGCACTATATGGCAGTAGCAAGAAATGAGGGTATTTGTATTCCCAATATACTCTTTGAATTCCCAGTCAGACAATGGCACTGTATACCAGTAGTAAAAATTGTGGGTGCACGTAACCCCAATATATTCTTTGAATTCCCAGTCAGACACTGGCACTATATGGCAGTAGCAAGAAATGAGGGTATTTGTATTCCCAATATACTCTTTGAATTCCCAGTCAGACAATGGCACTGTATACCAGTAGTAAAAATTGTGGGTGCACGTAACCCCAATATATTCTTTGAATTCCCAGTCAGAAACTGGCACTATATGGCAGTAGCAAGAAATGAGGGTATTTGTATTCCCAATATACTCTTTGAATTCCCAGTCAGACAATGGCACTGTATACCAGTAGTAAAAATTGTGGGTGCACGTAACCCCAATATATTCTTTGAATTCCCAGTCAGACACTGGCACTATATGGCAGTAGCAAGAAATGAGGGTATTTGTATTCCCAATATACTCTTTGAATTCCCAGTCAGACAATGGCACTGTATACCAGTAGTAAAAATTGTGGGTGCACGTAACCCCAATATATTCTTTGAATTCCCAGTCAGAAACTGGCACTATATGGCAGTAGCAAGAAATGAGGGTATTTGTATTCCCAATATACTCTTTGAATTCCCAGTCAGACAATGGCACTGTATACCAGTAGTAAAAATTGTGGGTGCACGTAACCCCAATATATTCTTTGAATTCCCAGTCAGACACTGGCACTATATGGCAGTAGCAAGAAATGAGGGTATTTGTATTCCCAATATACTCTTTGAATTCCCAGTCAGACAATGGCACTGTATACCAGTAGTAAAAATTGTGGGTGCACGTAACCCCAATATATTCTTTGAATTACCAGTCAGAAACTGGCACTATATGGCAGTAGCAAGAAATGAGGGTATTTATAACCCCAATATATTCTTTGAATTCCCAGTCAGACAATGGCACTGTATACCAGTAGTAAAAATTGTGGGTGCACGTAACCCCAATATATTCTTTGAATTCCCAGTCAGAAACTGGCACTATATGGCAGTAGCAAGAAATGAGGGTATTTATAACCCCAATATATTCTTTGAATTCCCAGTCAGACAATGGCACTGTATACCAGTAGTAAAAATTGTGGGTGCACGTAACCCCAATATATTCTTTGAATTCCCAGTCAGAAACTGGCACTATATGGCAGTAGCAAGAAATGAGGGTATTTGTATTCCCAATATACTCTTTGAATTCCCAGTCAGACAATGGCACTGTATACCAGTAGTAAAAATTGTGGGTGCACGTAACCCCAATATATTCTTTGAATTCCCAGTCAGACACTGGCACTATATGGCAGTAGCAAGAAATGAGGGTATTTGTATTCCCAATATACTCTTTGAATTCCCAGTCAGACAATGGCACTGTATACCAGTAGTAAAAATTGTGGGTGCACGTAACCCCAATATATTCTTTGAATTACCAGTCAGAAACTGGCACTATATGGCAGTAGCAAGAAATGAGGGTATTTATAACCCCAATATATTCTTTGAATTCCCAGTCAGACAATGGCACTGTATACCAGTAGTAAAAATTGTGGGTGCACGTAACCCCAATATATTCTTTGAATTCCCAGTCAGAAACTGGCACTATATGGCAGTAGCAAGAAATGAGGGTATTTATAACCCCAATATATTCTTTGAATTCCCAGTCAGACAATGGCACTGTATACCAGTAGTAAAAATTGTGGGTGCACGTAACCCCAATATATTCTTTGAATTCCCAGTCAGAAACTGGCACTATATGGCAGTAGCAAGAAATGAGGGTATTTGTATTCCCAATATACTCTTTGAATTCCCAGTCAGACAATGGCACTGTATACCAGTAGTAAAAATTGTGGGTGCACGTAACCCCAATATATTCTTTGAATTCCCAGTCAGACACTGGCACTATATGGCAGTAGCAAGAAATGAGGGTATTTGTATTCCCAATATACTCTTTGAATTCCCAGTCAGACAATGGCACTGTATACCAGTAGTAAAAATTGTGGGTGCACGTAACCCCAATATATTCTTTGAATTACCAGTCAGAAACTGGCACTATATGGCAGTAGCAAGAAATGAGGGTATTTATAACCCCAATATATTCTTTGAATTCCCAGTCAGACAATGGCACTGTATACCAGTAGTAAAAATTGTGGGTGCACGTAACCCCAATATATTCTTTGAATTCCCAGTCAGAAACTGGCACTATATGGCAGTAGCAAGAAATGAGGGTATTTATAACCCCAATATATTCTTTGAATTCCCAGTCAGACAATGGCACTGTATACCAGTAGTAAAAATTGTGGGTGCACGTAACCCCAATATATTCTTTGAATTCCCAGTCAGAAACTGGCACTATATGGCAGTAGCAAGAAATGAGGGTATTTGTATTCCCAATATACTCTTTGAATTCCCAGTCAGACAATGGCACTGTATACCAGTAGTAAAAATTGTGGGTGCACGTAACCCCAATATATTCTTTGAATTCCCAGTCAGACACTGGCACTATATGGCAGTAGCAAGAAATGAGGGTATTTGTATTCCCAATATACTCTTTGAATTCCCAGTCAGACAATGGCACTGTATACCAGTAGTAAAAATTGTGGGTGCACGTAACCCCAATATATTCTTTGAATTACCAGTCAGAAACTGGCACTATATGGCAGTAGCAAGAAATGAGGGTATTTATAACCCCAATATATTCTTTGAATTCCCAGTCAGACAATGGCACTGTATACCAGTAGTAAAAATTGTGGGTGCACGTAACCCCAATATATTCTTTGAATTCCCAGTCAGAAACTGGCACTATATGGCAGTAGCAAGAAATGAGGGTATTTATAACCCCAATATATTCTTTGAATTCCCAGTCAGACAATGGCACTGTATACCAGTAGTAAAAATTGTGGGTGCACGTAACCCCAATATATTCTTTGAATTCCCAGTCAGAAACTGGCACTATATGGCAGTAGCAAGAAATGAGGGTATTTGTATTCCCAATATACTCTTTGAATTCCCAGTCAGACAATGGCACTGTATACCAGTAGTAAAAATTGTGGGTGCACGTAACCCCAATATATTCTTTGAATTCCCAGTCAGACACTGGCACTATATGGCAGTAGCAAGAAATGAGGGTATTTGTATTCCCAATATACTCTTTGAATTCCCAGTCAGACAATGGCACTGTATACCAGTAGTAAAAATTGTGGGTGCACGTAACCCCAATATATTCTTTGAATTCCCAGTCAGAAACTGGCACTATATGGCAGTAGCAAGAAATGAGGGTATTTGTATTCCCAATATACTCTTTGAATTCCCAGTCAGACAATGGCACTGTATACCAGTAGTAAAAATTGTGGGTGCACGTAACCCCAATATATTCTTTGAATTCCCAGTCAGACACTGGCACTATATGGCAGTAGCAAGAAATGAGGGTATTTGTATTCCCAATATATTCTTTGAATTCCCAGTCAGACAATGGCACTGTATACCAGTAGTAAAAATTGTGGGTGCACGTAACCCCAATATATTCTTTGAATTACCAGTCAGAAACTGGCACTATATGGCAGTAGCAAGAAATGAGGGTATTTGTATTCCCAATATATTCTTTGAATTCCCAGTCAGACAATGGCACTGTATACCAGTAGTAAAAATTGTGGGTGTATATAGCCCCAATTCTATTGCTAGGGGACTTGCAGGGTATTTCTGGGGTGAAGGTGGGGGGGCACACCGTTGGAACGGGTATCGGGGTATATATCGGGTATACGGGAATACACTGACAGTGTATTCCATTCAGGATCCTGGGAAAGCTGGGTTGCGGCGATTGAGCCCGTCAGTGCCACGTTACACTGACAAGCTTCTCCCTGGAATTTAGCTCTTACAAGAGCTGTTGGTTGTCTTCTCCTTCCTATCCTAGCCTGTCCCTGCCTACCCAGAATCTAAGCCCTAGCTAGCTGGACGGAAACCTCCGTCCTCGGTGAATTGCAAGCTCAGAATGACGCGAAGCTGGGCGTCGCTGTTCTTTTAAATTAGAGGTCACATGTTTTCGGCAGCCAATGGGTTTTGCCTACTTTTTTCAACGTCACCGGTGTCGTAGTTCCTGTCCCACCTACCCAGCGCTGTTATTGGAGCAAAAAAGGCGCCAGGGAAGGTGGGAGGGGAATCGAGTAATGGCGCACTTTACCACGCGGTGTTCGATTCGATTCGAACATGCCGAACAGCCTAATATCCGATCGAACATGAGTTCGATAGAACACTGTTCGCTCATCTCTAGTAGTGTTTTACTTCAATACGTTCATACACTTTTGAGCAGGCTTATGCTGATTTCACATTTTACTTATCACTATGAGCAGTGTAATTCAGGTCTGCCCCATTACCTCTCTTTATCAATATGACCTATTTGGGAGATGTTATTTTTTAGCAAAACAAAGGGATTAAGAAACCATTTTCTTTGTATATACCGTATATAGGTCAGTTCTATGTCATTACCCAGAAATCCTTACTCCACTGAAAGCTATAAGGCAGCAGGACATATGCCAAAAAATTGTTCAAATAGGCCAATAATAATCCAAATTATATAATAGTGGATATTACTATACAATACAGTAGGGAAATATCCTACAATTCCCTGATGTATTTCATTTATTATAACTAATTTATTTATTTTAAGTAACCTCTCAGCTAGAAGTATAGAGCTATAGCTTATATTAGCTAAGGGTTAAAGTATTGGCTCATTTTAGCTACTTGTGCCATTTTTTGACAATGGCACAACAGCAGCACAAGTCTCTTTTAGGTTCTGATATAATGCTACAGTGTGTCTGTGCAAGTAAAATATCATAGTCCAGCCTGTTAAGGGGGTGTTCACACTTGCACCCGTGTCCACCCTGTGTCATTCCATGTAAAGCTGACCACCGGGAAGCCATCCCCTGTCCAGTTTCGCCGGGGCTGAGGACGAAAACCTGGACGAAAACATTGGCTTGAGGTGTAAGCAAGAATGTTCTCATTCATTGTCAGTAAGCAATGATCTTAAAGGGACTTTCCAGAAAATACTGATTTTTTTTCCTTGAAGCTGAAAGCTGATCTTGTTGGTAAATTGCCTTTATCTGTGACCAGGATATGTCATATATATATACATAAAATTCTGTACATGGTTGTACTATATATGACATAATGATTGTTATGAGAGTTGAATATGGACATGACAGCATATATTATGTATTACATTCTAGTGGTTATAAATAATGATTTTCCCAGTACTTGGCAGCAGGCAGAGGCTCATGCACATGCTACGCAGACAGTCGCAGTACTGAGTGCTAGAGTAAGGCAGATCCACCCAGGTATTTTGCCCAGTGGCCTGGGTGTTATTATCAGGTTGAAATGATCTGGAGAAGGGGAGTGGAAAGACACGTCATCACTCGTAAAGAGTGAAAAGAATAAATTTGTATATGAGTAAAGTATATTTCATCTCCTGCTGGGAATTTCACCTCACATGTGGCAGAGAGGAAGCAGAAGGGATCAAGTTATATATAAATAAGAAACAGGACCAGCACCAGACAGGAGGAGCTCGCTGGGATTGATCACAGAAGTACTACATAGAAGATAGGAAGGTGCTCAGAGGACTTGTGCAAGGACCCAAAGAGACTTCTGAGGGTTTGGACAACAAACTAGGGAGGTGCTCAGTAGACATCTACAAGGTATTGGGGAGGGTCCTCCGTGGAGTACCTTAAGAAACTGGTGCAGATTTTCAGAGGACTTTTTCAAGAGACTGGAAAAGGTGCTTAGTGGACTGGAGAAGGTCTGGAGAAGGTCCACAGTGGAGTACAAAAAGCTGGGAAGGGTGCATAGTAAACTTCTATAAGAAGCTGGGAAAGGTGCTCAGTGGATTTCAACAAGCAGCCAGAGACAGAGCTTAGTGGACATCTGCAAGGAGCCAGTCATAGTACACACTGGACTAGCACAGGGAGCTGGGGAGGGTGCTGTAATCCAGCCTGTGCTTGTTACTTTCCAGCCTTATATACTTCAGTGTAAGGAGCCTAAGAAACACTCCCCTCCAGCCTGCAAGAATGACTGTTCTCTTCCTGCTTTGGATACAAATTCTCCCTGAAAGTTTTGGCACTAAAGTGTCCTGAGAGGGAGCAGGGTGCACAAAGGACCAGGGCAGTGGGTGCCCTTTCATCTCACTTATATTCTGCAGCCCCACATGTTTTTGGAGTGACAGAAGAGACACAGATAAGAAAGCTGCAGCTTGTATGTCCCTGATCACATGTGTGCCTGGGAGACTGAAGAACTTACTGCTGGAGGAAGGTAAGCTTGTATGTCTTCACTAGAACGTCAGTCCTTGTCCAGAGTGAATGGAATCTAGTGTAATGTGTTTATCAGATGAATTCCTGCTTGCTGAATTCATCTCCATGTGTCGCTGTTGGTGGGTCAGTCACTGACCAACTATAGTTGTGCTTCCAAAATACAGCACATCCTACATACAATGTGCACTTTATGTCCTGGCACTGGTTATAGACTAATAATATTTCATATAAGTGAACTCTCGTAATGATACGCATTGAAACTATACAAATCCTTTGGGACGCTTCTCGTTTTCAATGATCTTTTATTGCAGATACTTGAGTGGTCATGGGTTTTCATGTATGTTTGGATTCGCTTACATTGTTCCCATTGATCTCTCATTCTGCATATATAAAACATATGTCGCATTATAAGGAAGCATTCACACGTGCTATTACTGCTGCGTTTTAGCCTCTGCAATATAATAGCACCATGGGCAGATATTAGGTCTCATCATCCAATGTTTTCTATAGTTCAAGAAATATGGTAAATTAGAGACTGGTCTGGAAATGAGATTATTATACACTAAGGATCCGTGGTAAACGCAATTCTACTGATATCCGGGAAAAAAAAAATTCTGATGCTCAGATGCGACCGTAAAAATTCTGATTCTTAGAAGTCACGTTGTATTTGGAAGGGATACGCTAAACACTAGTTCTATTTTGGAACCCTTTGAAAAATAACCTGTTCTATATCAAACGATAGAATGCAGAGAAATTAAAGAGATTTATTGGTTATGAGTTGGCTGATGTTATTTTTTTCCCTGTAAATCCAAGACAAATGTCTCTTGGTGTCAGATCTAATTCTGCCTATTGCCTATATGACTTGATGTTACTGTGTTATGTAAATACAGTTGTAAGTGAGGTTATATGAGGCAATGATCACAGGAAAGCAACATTGACAATGAATGGTGGCAGAAGTTGCACATGCGGTACTGTGATTCCAGAGTGTACTATACAGTATATTCCTTTGTATAAGGTCACTACATAACTAAAATCACAGCTGTGTAAGGACAAGTGGTAGAAAGTACAAGCCCACCGCTGCTTTCCATTGGTGTCCATGCATATTCCAGGAAATGTTGCAGTGTGGCAGAACTCTCGACCTGGAATTTGCAAATGTTCTGTTTGTGACCTACTAAAAACACCATTTACATTCGGCATTTGCTTTTGACTTTTATTAATGGTCATAAAAATGAGCACATAAGTAACTGAAACAGTTGGGGAAGAACTCCCCCGCCCCCCCAACCTGTCCATGCTGCGGAAATGCAGTATTCTTACTGTTGCGGAAACGCAGTGGAAATAAATACAATGTGTTACAGAAGCAAAAGCACCACACAGTGTTTCCATAGAAATTAATAGACTGTCAAAGTAAGGCTACATTCACATGACAGGGTATAATGGCCGTGTGATGTCCGTTTTTTTTTTGTTTTTGTTTTTTGTTTTTTGACAGATGTCACAAGACATCATTAATTTCATTGTCAGTGAATGAGGGCTATTCACATGACCAGTATTTTGACAGTCCTATTTTTGGCTGCTTTCACGGATCCCTCCATACCCTGAAATGTAGGGGGGATCCGTGAAAGCGGTACCCATCAGTTGCAAGACAGCAATGAAAAATGGACATATTTCATGATCGTTTCATGTGAATGTAGCTGAATACTGAGTGGGAGATACTTTTCCTACACTAATAATATACTATATTATGGAATTGCTACTTATGCATTTCCAAGTTATACTCTTGAGGCTAAGGCCCCACTGCAGCAAAAAAGCGCTGCAGGAAACATGGTGGCGGCAACGCATCACAGTTTTTCTCACAGCACTTTTCGCAGAAAGCTTGCAGAGGTTTCCTCTGTGGACTTTCTGCTTCAACTATACCTTTAGGGAAATCGGCGGCATTTCCCTATGTATGATTGACATGCTGCGATTTCCAAAACCGCAACAGTCTTGGAAATCACATTGTCTCAGCTGCGTGTATTTTCACTCAATGTGAGGATGGGATTCGCTAGAATCCGATCCACTTTGAAGGAAATGTAAAACGCCACTGTTTTTTTGCTGCGCACCTCCAGTGGGCAAACCACGACGTTTACGCCACATGGGGCCCTGGCCTTAAAGAGATTTTTGCATGAGTAATGTACATGGCATATCTCAAGATTTATGATAAAAGAGTGATCATGGTGGGCATCAGGGGGCAACAGGACCATCCTTACTGTTCCACTAATATGCATGAAGCACATTTGGCAGTTTTGTTTTTTTGTTTCCTCACCTGACTAAGTAATGTTAGCAAAAGGGACAAGGCTTTTCATTCTTGGATTCAGTGTGTCTGTCTGTCTGTGTGTTTGGGGGGGGGAAGCCAGCTCTCAAAATTATTAATGAGAAATCCTCTCTATAGCAACATATATAGAATGCCATAAACATAAGGTGTGGCAGCAATAGATACAAATGAAATGCATAATATACCCACAGCAAGGTATCAAAGTATACAAAGTAGAAGGATTAATCTTTCTTTCCCTTCTCATAGGAATTCATTAGCAATTCCAGCCTAAAGTTATATAGGACCAAAACATTGCAGTTGGCCGTGCACAGATACAACGTGGTGCTACAAATTCCAGCAGAGCAGATGGACCAGAAGTTTAACCCTGTGTTTGTCATTTGTGGGTTAAATCACAAGATTTGGTGTCCTAAGAATTATGTGCAATAAGGGTACATGGTGAGTAGGTTAATATCAATTGGAATTGCTTTCAGCTTGACCCCTTTTTTGCTTTTATTTCATTCATAAAACCATCTCTGCAATGAAACAAGAAGGGCGTGTGATTCGTCTACAGCAAACCTTCTTTTATACTTTCCTGGCCAGCTGTTTTGCATTTTACATAGTTCAGAGCCATCCTGCAGCTTATTAGACTGTGCAAGGGCTCTGACCTGTAACAACACAATGAATCACAAACCAGACGTACTTAAGAGAACTGGACAATTGAAAAGTAAAGTATATGAGGGCCTTGTTCATACTAGTGCTACAGCAATCCTTCTTTGGAGCAGAGGTATAAATTTAAGCTACTAAACCCCAATGAAAAATTTGCAAAAGGGCCCCCGGTGTCACTGCTATATTATAACTCCATGTTGTATCCCTTAAATTTTTACAAAATTATTTGTATTAAAAAAGTGCAGTATGTACATGTGCACCTAGTGAAGCCTGAACAACAGTACCTGGAGGCTGTATGGCCCCTAAATAGGAAGCTATACAGACTCTACACTGTACAGACTCTGAGCACGCAACTCTGTCAAGTGCATGGGCCTTATAGTACCAATGTGTTCAATTGTGCACTCTCAGGGTCCAGTGCCCCATTTTGACAGCAACCTGTGAGTCAATGCTTGCTATGGAATAATATATTGCCTCCTGTGAACTTCAGGTTCCGGTAGGCGCCATGATTTTATCTCAGCATGCATCGTGAATGTTCCTGTAGTAAATATTGATTACAAAGGTACAGGTATCTTTTACTTTGTCCTTTTTGGATGAAGAGACATGAGTGATGCTAAAAATGCACTAGTTCTGCTAATCTGTGATGGCAATGGGAACTGGGCTCTACAATACAAAAGCTTCTTAGCTTCTATATCCATTATTCTAACTACTTTCCTATTTCAGCAATAAGTTATTTCCACCCCAGTCTTGAATTTGCAGTGTTATTCAGCCTGTGAAAAATATTACTTGGGACATTTTGGGATTTGTACCTTGAGCGCAGAACATGGGGATTAAAATACTTCTTAATGTAAATGTAGTCATTTTTCATAACAGACTTCCTTAGAAGCCAACCCAAGAGGGGTTTTCTAGGCAACTCCTGTATAACCAGCCATCTGTTTTTGTTTTTTTTCCTGTTTCCTTAGGGCCCCTTCACACGACGTAAGCGCTCGGCTCATTCTGAGCCGTACACACTTCCCATTCACTTCAATGGGAGCGCTCGTAAAGCCTGCTTTATGCGCGCTCCCATTGAAGTAAATGGGAAGTGTTTAGAAGCGCTCGCGTGTATGGCTCGGAATGAGCCGAGCGCTTACGCTGTGTGAAGGGGGCCCTTAGGTCACTCCATTTGTCTAGTGCTCAGGGTTTTACTAATGGAATGACAAAGGCTTTTGTAGCCGAGAACCTGCCAGAAGTTACAGTCCACACTTTGAGAGCTTTAGGCCCGGTTCACATCTGCGTTCGGGTTTCCGTTTGGTGAGTCCGTTTAGGAGCCCCCTGAACAGAAACCTATACACATAAAAAGAAGTTACCTAAGGAAACCCATGACTATAATGGGGTCCATGTGGTTTCCGCTCGGTATCCACATGAAACATGTGGAGAGAAAAGTGCTGCTTGTATCGACTGATAGTAAAGGGAGGGGGCTTGCTGTCAAGATTCCCCAGAATTGGATGATTTTTATAGCAAAAGGACACCCATGGAATAGATGGTAGGTCAGGCCATCCAGTGGCAGAACAGCTTTTTTTTAGTAGCAATTCATTCTTTAATACAGGAGATTTTTTGTCTTCATTATAGTTAATACCAAGTGTTGTCGGTCATTTTAAGCATCCAGACATGGTTATATCACTTTGTCAATCAATGACAGTTTTCATCATTTTGTTCTAGTTATATTCTTAAAGTAATAATGTATTTGCAGATGTCAGATGTTTTTGGTAAGATTCTGGTTTCCATTTCTTTGGTAAATACTATATTTTGTCTCAGGCTTTGTCCTAGTTAAAAAATTTTGACCAGTATCTTGTGGAAGATACCAGATAAAGCTAGGTTCACACTAGCGTCACTCTTCGTTGTTCGTGTCTGTCAGGGGACCTGAAAACTGGAGGGGTGGACCGCTAAAACAGTGGTTACATATGGAGTCATTGATTATAATGGGATTATAGGGTATTCAGTTATAAAACTGAAAGCGGTGGAGGAAAAAGTCTTCCGTGCAGGACTTTTCCTCTGCCGATTTTCAGCAGACACTGCGTCAAAGTCTCGAACAGAGACTCTGCCGCAGATGTGAACATAGCCTACGGCAAGATAAGCTGCAAAAATGTGAGAAGTTGAAGATGTGAATGACCTTTTCCTGCCTAAGCTGTGTGTTTATCAAATTAAAATACATAGACGTCAAGTAATCTCATTCCATTCCATTGGTCTTAGTCTCTCAAGGAATAAGCTTAGTTGATTCATTGATGTAAAAGGCTTCAAAACTTTACTTCTTGGTCACCATTTAAATGATATTGAAATGTTTCTGTGTATCGAACATATCCATACTGCTGTCTGCCTCTAGTACTGTACAATCCAATCACCCCATGAAACTTAAAGGAATTTATTAGATTCTTTTCACCCTGGCACCAGGACACCCATTTATAATGGAAGCCTCGATGTATTGCCAATCCTTTGTACAATAGGTTATAATAGTGACTGGTGGACCCCAAATGGTTATAATAGGGTTGCTTGGGGTTTTGACAAGTTTTGCACTAGTGTGAAGGCAATATTAGCACTACATTCTAAGCTATTTATATGTTAAACTTGACGGAACCCCCAATGAACAATTATAGCGTTCAGTGTTGTGCTTGTTTGGAATGTGTCTGTTTTTTTGATCCATGTTGTTTCCTTTCAATAAATAGTTACAGCATTTGTCCTGTTATAGACCTTTATTCCCTATCAACAGGCCAGTAGATAAGCATCCATTTGCCGGGGGCCCACTTGTTGGGTTCCTCAGTGATCAGGATCATGGGGAACTGAAAGTCCCTCTAAGGCCTCCTTGTGAATGGAGCACCAGTGCTCTTGTGTGACCAGTGCTCCATTCACTTCTAGTGCACTGGCGCTCCATTCACAAGAATGTCTTGGCAGACATTTGATCCTCTGTCTTCTTGATCACCAGGGGACCTGACAATCAGGTCACCAGCAAACGAACACTTATCCCCTGTTCTATGGGGTCCCCAGTGATCGGACACTTATCTCTTGATACTTATCCCCTGTCCTTTCACCACCTCCAATTAGTCCAGCTCTTTATATCATTTAATAGTCGCTGCTCCACTGATTCTGCCATAGTTGGACTTTTTTCTCTAACACCCACTGTCCCTGAGTAATGAATGCTGTTAGTTTTGATTTTTGATATGCTATTTAGGTTTTTTACTGTCAGTTAGGTGTGTCAGGAAGAGGCAAGGGGTGAGATCCTGAGCTCTGACACTGGCTGCCTCTGACTGGAGCTCTGAATCACACGCCCCTGTCTGACACTGCTCTTCTGATATTCTATCTCCTAAATAGCACCAAAACTAACTGCGCTTGTTGCTCAGGAATGGTGGAGGCTAGATAAAAGGAAATTCCAGCTCTACTGGAATCCGGGGAGCAAAGACTATTCACAGATGCTAAGAACTTGAATTGGTAGAGGTAGTGAAAGGTCCTCTTTAAGTATTTAACATGAGCTGTTAGGGTAGAGGGTACATATCAAACTAACAGAAATAGCATGGGTTGCATTACAAAATAAAAAGAGCTGTGGATGTTCATCTAACCCATGTTCTTTAGAGAGATTCTACCAACACTAAAATCGCTTTTAAACCACTTGTATACTGGTGTAGGTTAGTGACATAGAAACTATACCTTTCTTGTGTCAAAGTACAATCTTAGAGCTGACAAGATTAACTTTTATTCCATATGAGAATGAACTATTCGGGCCATACCTGCTGGAACATCATTTTGTTATGTGGTGTAAAATAAAAGTGAATTTCAAGCAGCAATATTGCACTTTAACACAAGAAAGGTATGTTCTCGATGCCACTAAATGGCCCTGCAACAGCATGTAAGTGGTTCAGTAGCCATTTTCGTGGCAGTAGACTCCCTTTAAGTAAAAAAAAAAAAAAAAAACGAAATTCCAACCACCATGAAATGGTTCATTTAGGAGAATTAGCCATGTGGTCAGCAGACTGGTAGATTGTAGAATTTTCCAATGGAATTACTAACAGAAAGTCTAGAAAAGATAACTTCATTACCCTGTGTCACATATCTCCAGTTCCAGTTCCAAAAACCTACTCATTTTATAAAAGTTTTTGTGTCTGAATAACAAAAGGTAATGTTATAATATTGCACCCACCGGTCGATGTCCAGCCTTGGACGTTTAACATAGAATATTCATCTACTTGGATATTGTGACCAGTTTAGGGCACCAGTTTGGAACACTGTAACCTAAACTTCCAGCTAATATATGCCACTCTTGTATACATCTACTCCCTGCCACCATTCAAGAGAAGATCAAGACATTCACCTCTTTTTACATCTTCAAACAGTGTAAACCAAGCTATTAGATTCTATAAAACAAGCAGCTTGGACTTGTTGAGAAAGAGCAAAGCTAAAGCCTATATGCAGAAGTAACTCTAGAGGTTCTTTATCTATAGATTGGATTACTGAAAGACTTGTGATGAGGTGCTATGTTACCCAATCTGTCTTACAATCATTTTTTTCTTTTTCTTCTTTTTGTCGGCTTTTCCCTGATTTTTCACGAACGCAGATCTCACAGTCTTTAACATCAAAGGACAAAAGTGTGTAAAGTGCCTTCTCCTTCTGTCTTGCTACATAGTAAACTATTTTACTTCTGTCTTTATTTCTCTCGCGCCCCCCTCGTGTTTGAATAGCAGTAGGAAAGGCGATCTCCCTCCTGTTAAAACGTTATTAAGTTTTCATGTGAAAGATGAAACGCCCTCTATTTTACTCTTTGGTGATAGCAGAATAGGAGAGAGAGAAAGAAAGAGATAGAGGAGAAAAAAATCTCTATTCATCCTATACTTCAGTTTGATGTTGGCGAAGCAGCCTACAGGTATAGTGCTGGAAGGGTTAGGGTTCCAAAGTCATACAAGACCTCTGCTGTCCTGTCAAAGTCTCAAGATCAGAGGTTGAAGTTACATTGCTTCCATACATTGCAAGCATTACAAAAAGTTTTGAAGCATTCTCCAACCTATAGACTATATTAACAAAGAAAGAAGAGGCAACCATCCCACTCGTCACATTACATCTGGTGGGATGCATCCACAAGGAGAACTTCGAACCAGGGAGACAAGAGAACCCTCATAAACTCCAAGATAGTTGAAATTCAAGGTATTGTCATCAGGAGTAAAAGCCCTGGCATTGTGTTGGGTTGTCTATGGCGTGTTTGTCCAGTGTGTAGCGTGTGCTTCTTTTGTGGGTGATGATGACATTCATATACTGCAAACATTAGGGCACATTCATACGGGGTTATAAACGTTAACTTGTCTTTTTCTACATCCATAATTATTCTAGGTGTGCACCTGTTCTTTTCATTAGATACAATGGAGGCTCAGCATTGAAGCTCAGATCATAGATCAGCTTGTTCTCTCGTTGAAAATGACTCATTTACATTTAAATAGTGGGTTCCTGTAGCCTATAGTGTCTAATACAATGCAGAAACCTACAAGCATTGGCTTATAGTATTGTCCGTTTGTAGTTTTATATATTGCTTTATAACCATTTGTTTCCATGTGTTAATAACAGAAGGTCCATGTTGGAGATATTTTCAGGTCTTATAAATAATGGAGCAATTATCAACCATTGCAGAAAAAAATAAACTGGAATATCCTATATGGCACATATTTATATGACATGATGCCTTTTTTTGGAGATCTTCTAGTTTTAATATTGTTGTTTGTAGATAGCAAGGGACATGGTCATATGCAATGCATGTATTTGATGTGCCTTAAAGATTATACAAATAACAGATTAGACTTTTTTTGTAGTAGTGCAGATTTTTTTTTTTTTTCCTATCAGTATGTCTTTGTAGAATGGGAGGAAACCAACGCAAACACGGGGAGAACATACAAACTCCTTGCAGATGTTGTCCTTGGTTGGATTCGAACCCAGGACTCCAGCGCTGCAAGGCCACCGTGCTGGTTTTATAAGACAGATTCACAGTATACTTCCTTTTCTGTAATTTTGCCATTATGAGGAATGCAACACATACAGAGGTGATAGCTCCAAATAAATTTCACAGTTAAACTGGTTTCTTGAGGTTCTAAAAACTGGTTGTGACACATATTGTGACACAATGTAAAATGACTGTTTATACTAATGATTTTTATCGATATGTCAGAACTGTAACATATTTCCAGTTCCCATTGTGTGAAAACATCCCAATTCAATCCCTGAAATATTTTGTGCCTATTTCCTGATTTCAAAATTGACATAAAACAGCCACTTCTAAAAATGGCCCCTTTTGTGTTCTCCATCCTATTTGTAAACCTGCAAGGTTTCTTTTTGTTCCCACTCAGATGGTAACATTCAGTTTTTGTTAAATTAAAAGCAGCTGCATGGAGATGAGAGAAGAACCGCATTAAAGTCTTCCGCAGAGGGGAGATTGCATTTCTGGGACTAGGTGTCCCCATTTTCACAAGACACAAATGCTCAGATGCCTTATGAACACAGGCGCCTGATTCACTAGGGAACTTGGATGCGGGTGCCAAGTTTGTTCAGTCCAAAGCCCTTGTTATCTTCTCCTTTTAACTGATTGCGGCCGGGTTACAGCAATTAATTCCTCAGCGTGTCTTTTGGTTGAGGAACGCTTGATCCCTGTGCAAATTGAACTGTAAGGAATTTTATCTGAGACAAAAGTGGCATTACAAAGTCTGTCCACACAAAAGCATAATAACTACATCCTCATGATTAAAACATGGTAATCCACTCGCTCACAAATACACATGAAAAATCCACTACTTTGAATTTTTCAGCCATGATTTTCCTCAATCCTTATAATTAAGGCTATTATATGAGCATCTATGCAATGCTTAGGGTTGTCTATAGAGAACTACCCCCACGCTTTGTAAAAAAGTATATGATTATACAACTGAACATATCCGCCATGAACTCCCATGGTAAAGCAGACAGCAAAAAGACTATTACTTACTAAGGACTTGACTTAAGAAGAACAGTAATAGTGTAGAGATGTGCAGTAAGCCGTGAAGGACGGTCATATTGGTTATAACGATGTAAAAAAGTGGAATTTTTTTCTTTCTCATGACAAATTGGGTCTCTACCATTTAAACAGTGGTGGTGGTGGTGGTGGGGGGGGGGTGTTGCCTTACCCTGGGGCAACTGGGTTTGTAAAGATAAGGTTTAACTAGATAGACCTTAGTCTTTTATCATCCCATTAAGTACATATGTAACTATATTAAGAAAAACAATATAATGTTAACTCTTTGCATAGTTTAGTCTTACTTGTCAATGGTCTTCAAAAGACATGTGATTGTTAAAAACTACTAGTAGATCTACCTTTATCAATAAAGGACAGGGTAAATGTTACCCATGCATTTAGATCTAGTAATAGGACCTACTGGACTGTAGACGTGGAATATGTCCTTTAGCATTATTTCCATTAGACTTATTAGGGAATTGGATCCTTTGGTTCTTGTGCTCCTCCTCTTTATATTCCGCTCAATTGTTTACAGCCATAGGCCCTCCATAGGTATGTCCTTATATTCATTAAGAGGTACAGTGTAATGTTACAATATGACAATATTACCACAGCAAGGACTAATTTGAAGGACATATCCATAGGAAATCAGGTATACATAAAGATGGAAGAGGACAAAATTGTTGGTCTCTTCTTTTTTTGTAATCACTGAGCAAATTTTTATAGAATTTTTTTTATGGGTTTTTGGTATAGTCTAAATGTCTCATTTCATGTATTTACACTGGAGTTCTGCTTGACCCAACTTTGGGAGAGAATTTTGTTTGTGAGCCCTCCCCCACACACTGTACTTACCTACATTCGAAAATAAAAATACACGTAAAGTTAAAAACAACTGAATTATGTCTCTCTTCCATTTTTCATCTGTATTCTGTGTGTTGCCTCTTATTACATTGTATTTTGCTGCTTTTTATTCATTTTAATGCTGCCTCTTATTCTGCCATATTTTGCCTATTTTTATAAGCCATTCTATATCTTATTCCTCTATATTCTACCACTTATTCTGCTGTGTTCTCCTTATTTTGCTTTACAGTATTGTATTCTGGCCTTTATGTTCACATTTAGAAAGTTTCAATTTGCTCAACCTTGCTCTAGATTCCTCAGCTGAGCAGCCGCAGAGCCCCCGCTGCAACACTCTCAGCTGGCAAGGAAAGAGGGCCAGGGTCGAGAAATGGAGGGGGGTTGTGGAAAGGAGGCCAGGGGCCTTGCATGCTGTGTACTCCGGGCGATGCCATGTTCTTCCTGTCGCTCGGCTGCTGGCTTGAGCCTCAATAGCTCCGCCCCCTCTGTAGCCCGATCCAATTAGATATAAGCGCAAAGGCTCTGTGTCCGCCTTGAGCCTGTATTGGTACGCCCCCAATCGCTAGCCCCAATTGGCGAACAGCAGTTACGTCATCTCAGGTCCTTCATCATCAGGTCCTTCACAAGGACCGTGATTCCGGGGCTTGTGGTGGGAAAACCCGGCAGCCTACGGGGATAATAATGCGCCTTTGTTTGCAATGATGTTGGGATTATACCAGATACAGTCTTCTCAGCCAAGGACAGCCGTTTGATGTATTTGCATCTCATCAGCTTGGCGTAGAGAGGACTGATCTGGCAGAGGTGAGAGACTTAGACAGGGTTAAGGGGATATCGTCACTCCATAGGGAGAGACCACCATATAGGTGTGTGGAGTCTTATTAAGGAATCAGCACTAAATTCTGCCCCTTATTCTGCCACATTCTATCTTGTATTCTGTTTTTCAGCATTGCTTTCTGCCTCTTATTGTCCTCCATTCTGCCCCTTATCCTGCTATTCAGAACTATTTTCTGCCTCAGATTCTGGTGCCTTCTGCCTTTTATTTCGCTAACAAAATCAGGATCATTCAGCTTCATTCAGTAAATGAAAGCAATTCTATTTCAGAAATGTGAAGAAAAAGCTGAAGTATTCTTAGGACGTTTAAGACCTTTAACCCTCTTTAATACCATATTAACAACATTCCTCATTTTACTATTAATGTGCATTATTGCTTGCACCCTTGCAGCTGAGCTCATATGGAGACAGATTGAAAGGGCCATGCAAGCAAACTGCAAAATTTTTTTGATATCTTTAACTTTATATCTTTGTTTATATTTTTTTCAATACATTTTTTTTTCATGAAATGTGCAGTTGTTTTTTTCTCATAAGCTGATGCTTGTATTATTTTTACTTGGAAAGGTTAAGGCTGTGTGCAGGTGGGGGAGAGATGAAGCAGATCTTATCATGTTATGGTATAGGACATGAACAACAGCAGTGAAATAGAGAATTAAAGCTGCGAGCTGTAGATCATGTGAATCATACGTAAACATACAAGCAGAATTGTCAGGAACATATTAGCACATTCAACGTTCATTTCAAGTTTTCAATGCATCTCGATTTAAAGGATTTTTCATCATTGTTTATGACGAAGGGGATATTATCCATCTGCTGAGGTGAGATACATTTTTCGGCATCCTTGTATATCTGTACCAGCAAGCTCCTGTCTCTGAAACCATAATCTGTCATGTCTGTTTGCTTTGGCTAATGAGGTGTGAAAGTGGAAACACTTTAAAGTGTCCCCGGGTTACGCCACCCTATATTCCAGCAGAGAGAGCTGCAATTTTACCCCAGCAGGGGGTAGCCCAGACCTTGGAGGCATTTGCTGCACATACAGTTTTGTAGATGTGATTTCCCATGTTTGCTAGTAAGGCGGGCAGCTGTATTTTCAGTGCACTGGAAGAAACATCTGGTCTACAGCTGGTGTCTACTGCCATGGACTGACAGGGACAGGTTGCGCTTTGATACTGTGTAACCAGATTGACAGAGATGGAACATAGAAGGTACTGCAGTGCTGGTTAAGACAAACTTGTGTATTCCGTGAACATAATATAATTTTATATTTTCTTTAATCTGCCTATCAGTTTGAGCTATGCAGTAAATTTATGTCTGTTCTCATAATGCTTTATATTTATCAAAGTTTATACCGTTTTACAAGGTGCTCCATCATTCATGTTATCTGAAAAAGTCAAGTCTAGCAATATATATATATATATATATATATATATATATATATATATATATATATGTTACAATTTTTTGTATCATATGTTATACAGCGGAGTACATAGAGGATGGGGGTTACATAGCAAAGATAAAAATTAGGAGCTACTTGACACCGCCACATTTCCAAGCACTCACAGCAGATTGTCCGGACGCCCCTTTTCTATTTTTCTGACTCTTACATGTTCTTCTTTGGTAACATTACAGCATATATGTAGACTGCATTCCTGTCCACATTTTCACCATTAAAACGGGGACTAGATGAACTAAAGCTGGGCCACCTCTGCCGAGGGCCCTGATAAAAGCTGCACGCTCTATCTCTGTAATTATTATTATATAATATATAACATTATCCTGATATAAATAGGTCTTTTATGGTGACAGATTCTCTGCAATATATTTGAAGGAAACCCTGTCATTAATTTAATGCCATCCTAACTGTGGGCATCAGGAGAACAAGATATTTCTGGCACTCAAGATGGATGTTTTTTATGCGTTATGTGGGCATCAGGAAACAGAAATAGGCTCCCTTATTACGTTGAAAAAATAGGTTGTAAAAGAAGCAGGCACAGGGAGAAGTGTCTGCTGGGTGGCACCACCTGGCTCTACTAGATTGACAGGTCTCCCACGATTTGCACACACTTTGTTCTGCTCTTTATAAACCTATTATTTTCTACATATTTCAGAGCAAGACATAGTTCCTTGTAGTCTGTCACTGTTTTATGATGTTTATGGTTAGGACAGCAAGAAACTGACAATTTCCCTTAAAAATCTATTAATACAAATTGGGATATTCTAAAATACAGTGAAATAAAAACAGTGGTATGAGTCATGGGTATATCTAGCAGACATGGCAGCAGGGCTGGTTTTAGACAAAGCGTGGTCGTGGGCAAAAATGAAAAGTGGGGCCCCAAACGCTAACATACCAATAACATCATCATTATATTGAGTCAGTTCAGAAGGTGCAGTGTTGCACTTTCAGAGTAGGGTCTTAAAAGCTCAAGGGAATAAAAATTATTTAAAAAATAAAAATAAAAAATTATTGAGTTTTGATATAATACCGCTATTGGGGAGAATTATTACCACTATACTGACAAGTACTGAGCAAAACATATACTATAAATACCATGTGTGTAAACCATATACAAGTCGCATATAGTAAAGTATTTCCACACCGTGGCTCCATTATAAAGAATAGTAGAACACAACAAAGTAAACGTAACTCCACATACACTCAACAGAGTTTCTTCTGGGACTCCTAGCATTATAGTTATCTATTCCCATACTATATTCACTACAGAACAATGTCACTGGGCGTCAGGGACTCCTAGCATCATAAAGAGGCTGGCAAATCTGGTACACACGGACCAAATTTTACACGTGAAATTCAGTCATGTGAATGCACGGGATACGGTACACTATCCTAAGAAAAATAGGATCGATTAAAATGTGATTTAATAATACCCTCTTCCTGCCCCCCAAACAGTAATATCAATTCCCTTTTACCTGCACACAATATAAATGACCACTTTGTTAGTTATTATTAGAGATGAGCGAACACTAAAATGTTCGAGGTTCGAAATTCGATTCAAACAGCCGCTCACTGTTCGAGTGTTCGAATGGGTTTCGAACCCCATTATAGTCTATGGGGAACATAAACTCGTTAAGGGGGAAACCCAAATTCGTGTCTGGAGGGTCACCAAGTCCACTATGACACCCCAGGAAATGATACCAACACCCTGGAATGACACTGGGACAGCAGGGGAAGCATGTCTGGGGGCATAAAAGTCACTTTATTTCATGGAAATCCCTGTCAGTTTGTGATTTTCGCAAGCTAACTTTTCCCCATAGAAATGCATTGGCCAGTGCTGATTGGCCAGAGTACGGAACTCGACCAATCAGCGCTGGCTCTGCTGGAGGAGGCGGAGTCTAAGATCGCTCCACACAGTCTCCATTCAGGTCCGACCTTAGACTCCGCCTCCTCCAGCAGAGCCAGCGCTGATTGGCCGAATTCCGTACTCTGGCCAATCAGCACTGGCTAATGCATTGTATTGGCGTGATGAAGCAGTGCTGAATGTGTGTGCTTAACACACACATTCAGCTCTACTTCATCGGGCTAATAGAATGCATTGGCCAATCAGCGCTGGCCAATGCATTCTATTAGCTTGATGAAGCAGAGTGTGCACAAGGGTTCAAGCGCACCCTCGGCTCTGATGTAGCAGAGCCGAGGGTGCACAAGGGTTCAAGTAGTGCTGAGTCAGTTTTGCTCAACTACACATCTGATGCACACTCGGCACTGCTACATCAGATGTAGCAATCTGATGTAGCAGAGCCGAGGGTGCATTCGGTCGGACCTGAATGGAGACTGGTGTGGAGCGATCTTAAACTCTGCCTCCTCCAGCAGAGCCTGCATTCTATTAGCCCGATGAAGTAGAGCTGAATGTGTGTGCTAAGCACACACATTCAGCACTGCTTCATCACGCCAATACAATGCATTAGCCAGTGCTGATTGGCCAGAGTACGGAATTCGGCCAATCAGCGCTGGCTCTGCTGGAGGAGGCGGAGTCTAAGATCGCTCCACACCAGTCTCCATTCAGGTCCGACCTTAGACTCCGCCTCCTCCGGCAGAGCCAGCGCTGATTGGCCGAAGGCTGGCCAATGCATTCCTATGCGAATGCAGAGACTTAGCAGTGCTGAGTCAGTTTTGCTCAACTACACATCTGATGCACACTCGGCACTGCTACATCAGATGTAGCAATCTGATGTAGCAGAGCCGAGGGTGCACTAGAACCCCTGTGCAAACTCAGTTCACGCTAATAGAATGCATTGGCCAGCGCTGATTGGCCAATGCATTCTATTAGCCCGATGAAGTAGAGCTGAATGTGTGTGTTAAGCACACACATTCAGCACTGCTTCATCACGCCAATACAATGCATTAGCCAGTGCTGATTGGCCAGAGTACGGAATTCGGCCAATCAGCGCTGGCTCTGCTGGAGGAGGCGGAGTCTAAGGTCGGACCTGAATGGAGACTGGTGTGGAGCGATCTTAGACTCCGCCTCCTCCAGCAGAGCCAGCGCTGATTGGCCGAATTCCGTACTCTGGCCAATCAGCGCTGGCCAATGCATTCTATTAGCCCGATGAAGTAGAGCTGAATGTGTGTGTTAAGCACACACATTCAGCACTGCTTCATCACGCCAATACAATGCATTAGCCAGTGCTGATTGGCCAGAGTACGGAATTCGGCCAATCAGCGCTGGCTCTGCTGGAGGAGGCGGAGTCTAAGGTCGGACCTGAATGGAGACTGGTGTGGAGCGATCTTAGACTCCGCCTCCTCCAGCAGAGCCAGCGCTGATTGGCCGAATTCCGTACTCTGGCCAATCAGCGCTGGCCAATGCATTCTATTAGCCCGATGAAGTAGAGCTGAATGTGTGTGTTAAGCACACACATTCAGCACTGCTTCATCACGCCAATACAATGCATTAGCCAGTGCTGATTGGCCAGAGTACGGAATTCGGCCAATCAGCGCTGGCTCTGCTGGAGGAGGCGGAGTCTAAGGTCGGACCTGAATGGAGACTGGTGTGGAGCGATCTTAGACTCCGCCTCCTCCAGCAGAGCCAGCGCTGATTGGCCGAATTCCGTACTCTGGCCAATCAGCGCTGGCCAATGCATTCTATTAGCCCGATGAAGTAGAGCTGAATGTGTGTGCTTAGCACACACATTCAGCTCTACTTCATCGGGCTAATAGAATGCATTGGCCAATCAGCGCTGGCCAATGCATTCTATTAGCTTGATGAAGCAGAGTGTGCACAAGGGTTCAAGCGCACCCTCGGCTCTGATGTAGCAGAGCCGAGGGTGCACAAGGGTTCAAGTGCACCCTCGGCTCTCCTACATCAGAGCCGAGGGTGCGCTTGAACCCTTGTGCAGCCTCAGCTCTGCTACATCAGAGCCGAGGGTGCGCTTGAACCCTTGTGCACACTCTGCTTCATCAAGCTAATAGAATGCATTGGCCAGCACTGATTGGCCAGAGTACGGAATTCGGCCAATCAGCGCTGGCCAATGCATCCCTATGGGAAAAAGTTTATCTCACAAAAATCACAATTACACACCCGATAGAGCCCCAAAAAGTTATTTTTAATAACATTCCCCCCTAAATAAAGGTTATCCCTAGCTATCCCTGCCTGTACAGCTATCCCTGTCTCATAGTCACAAAGTTCACATTCTCATATGACCCGGATTTGAAATCCACTATTCGTCTAAAATGGAGGTCACCTGATTTCGGCAGCCAATGACTTTTTCCAATTTTTTTCAATGCCCCCAGTGTCGTAGTTCCTGTCCCACCTCCCCTGCGCTGTTATTGGTGCAAAAAAGGCGCCAGGGAAGGTGGGAGGGGAATCGAATTTTGGCGCACTTTACCACGCGGTGTTCGATTCGATTCGAACATGGCGAACACCCTGATATCCGATCGAACATGTGTTCGATAGAACACTGTTCGCTCATCTCTAGTTATTATAGTACTCTCTTATAAACAATAGTCCCTGCATATAAATCATAGTCCCCTTTATCAGTATTAGTATACACAAAGGACCAATCCGGATGAATCCGGCAAGAAAGGAACTGCGCTCTTCTTATTGGCAAATACAGATTTATTGGCATCAAACTCACACACAACGCGTTTCGGGCGTATAACCACGCCCTTCTTCAGGTGCAATAGTTTCTACAATCAAATCGTAAATAAAATATAATGTAACATCAACAAACAAACAAGAAAAATATACCCAGCATCTATATGCATGTTTGCGCCACAGAACACATTTAAACATTTATCAGTATTAGTTCCTCCTTAATAGTCCTCTCTTAAAAGATAATAGCTCCCTTATCCGTAATAGTCCCCCCTATAATTAACAATCCCTTCTTATAAATAAGAGTACCCCCATTATGAATCGACCCCACCCCTTATTAATAATAGCCCCCATTTTATAAATAATAGTTCTTCTGCTGGCCTTATTAATATTAGTTCCTCCATATAAATAGCCGCCCCTCCTAAAGGACAGTTCTCCAAGAATAATAATATTAGTAGTTCAACTTTATAAACAGACTCCCTATTACTTCCTACCTATTTAGGTGGAGTGGGGTTGTATTTAGGTGGAGTGGGGTTGTTTAGAAGGAAGAACTATTAATAATACATTTGGGGGAACTATTATTTATAGGGGGGAGCTATTTGTAATAGCGCTGCATATATAGCCCTCACTTATGAATAATAGTTTCTCCAGCCTTATTATTAATAGTTTCTGCTCATGCAATACGTCACTATTCATCTGTGTCCTTTCACTTTTCATTAAAAAAAAATAAATTAAAATTCTATACTCACCTTAACCTGATCCCCATAATTGGAGCAGCCAGAATCTCCTTAACTAATAGTTTGGCACAGGTAGCGCGATGCAATGGCGTCACCCCATCACATGTGCTGTGATGCCTGTCCGTCAGTGTCAGTCTTCTATGGCAGATATACAATAGTATTGGCGTGCAGAGCATACCGATATAGTTGCAAGTGGAGCCCTCACTCTCAATCATCAGGCCACAAGTTTGGTGCTACGCATCCACCGGACCCCTTTGGAGATGGGAGACTCTGTGCAATTGAGCGGTAATTATCCCTGTACTGTGATATCACTGTGTGCGTTATCCAGGCGCTGTGACAGTACTGTGTGCATTATTCCTGCTTTGTGACATCACTGTGTGCATTATTCTAATACTGTGACATATCAGTGTGCATTATTTGTACTGTAAAATCAGTATGTGCGTTACCCTGTGTATATAAAGGAGACTAATTTTCAAGTTCTGAACTTACTGTAGATGGTCACGGTAGTATGGGGCCCCACTACATTTTCTGTTATAGGGCCCATAATTGGTTGTTACGTCCCTGATGGGAACCAAGGCAAAGTTGTGGAAAAGAAATGTTGCAGTATCTTTGCTGCTTACATAAAGTTCGGTTATCTGATGATGCCCCATGTAATGGGCCAATCCCACAATACCTATAACTTCTTTAGAAAAGTACGCGCAGTGGAAACGCGTTGCAGTTTTGGAAATTGTAGAATGTCAGTTATACCTATTGAAATGTTGGCAGTTTTCCTTATAGGTATAATGGAAGCAGAAAGTCTGCAGAGGAACCCTCTGTGGACTTTCTGTGAAAAGCGCTGTGGTTTTTCCTGCAGCGCTTTTTGGCTGCAGCTTGCTAAGTGGGGCCTTAGCCTTAAAGGGGCTTTCTGGCATAAATGCAAAACTCTCTGGGTTCAGTGAGACAGGACTCCAGTGTTCAGTTTGGGGAGTGTATCCCTGATTCACTTTGACTGCCCGGATCAGAAGTACAGAGGCTGTGACTGCTGTGGCCAACCATTGGGGTAGGACTGGCCCACAGGTGAACAGGTGAATCCCCCCCAGTGGACCTCTAGCTTATGCTGGCATGGCATAGTACACTCTCTGTACATCATACAGAGACACATAAAGATGAATTCTCAATGTTAGACCAACCAGTATCCTCCCTGAAATATCCCTCAGATGGAAGGTCTTTTGTTAAGGACCCTCAACCATTAGCAGAGCAAATAGTGGCTGAAAAGAGCATCTCTTGGTCTGCACTACACATAAAGAGCATTGCTTTCACTGGAAAAGCGTAATGCTGCATTTCTCCTGTGGTGGCACTGTGGAGAAATGTAACCCTTGCTGCTGCTTGGTCACCTTACAATATATTAACTCTTTCTAAGCAATTGAGGCCCCAGTTTGCAGGGGCTACATTTGAGTTTCCGATGTCTAACATATGAACAAAATATGTGCGTTCCAGATTTTTGCTTTTGAAGGTAAAAATTGTTTTGCACAAAAAGGGTAATTGAACATTTTCTCAGAATTGAACTTATCAACCTACAGATGAGAAGTCATAAACTAAATTCAGTGACAAGAAAATGTTGCAAATCCCTCTGATCAAGCAACAAATACCTCCAGGGAATTATTGTTCACCTTTTTTCTCACTCATGTTAAGCCAACATTTTTGTGCATGTTTTGTTGTCAGAAATTTAACATTTATCACAAAGACAGAGATGGCATAGTATACTGACAGAACAGATGGAAACATGACATATGGAGTGTGAGTACAATCAGGCAGCACTGCCACCAGGAACCCTGTCACAATGTCAACTAAAAGAGGCCCAGTGGCTGGCGTCAATATGAAGTCACAAATATAATATTTTGGTGCCAGTACAGGCCCGTTTTATACATCGCCCACCACCGGCCTGTATGTCATCAACAGCCTAGCAGAGGTTAAAAGAGAGAGTTGCAGAGACAAAGGGATATGACTCTGCCTGACACCATGCAGGTGACAAGTTTCGTCCCCAGTCGATAGACCCACCCCCTATCATCTAGACAGGGGGGTGAATTGCCTAAAAAAACTAACAAAAATTGTAACATATACACTCACCGGCCACTTTATTAGGTACACCTGTCCAACTGCTCGTTAACACTTAATTTCTAATCAGCCAATCACATGGCGGCAACTCAGTGCATTTAGGCATGTAGACATGGTCAAGACAATCTCCTGCAGTTCAAACCGAGCATCAGTATGGGGAAGAAAGGTGATTTGAGTGCCTTTGAACGTGGCAAGGTTGTTGGTGCCAGAAGGGCTGGTCTGAGTATTTCAGAAACTGCTGATCTACTGGGATTTTCACGCACAACCATCTCTAGGGTTTACAGAGAATGGTCCGAAAAAGAAAAAACATCCAGTGAGCGGCAGTTCTGTGGGCGGAAATGCGTTGTTGATGCCAGAGGTCAGAGGAGATGCGTTGTTGATGCCATTCTCCTCTGACCTCTGGCATCAACAACGCATTTCCGCCCACAGAACTGCCGCTCACTGGATGTTTTTTCTTTTTCGGACCATTCTCTGTAAACCCTAGAGATGGTTGTGCGTGAAAATCCCAGTAGATCAGCAGTTTCTGAAATACTCAGACCAGCCCTTCTGGCACCAACAACCATGCCACGTTCAAAGGCACTCAAATCACCTTTCTTCCCCATACTGATGCTTGGTTTGAACTGCAGGAGATTGTCTTGACCATGTCTACATGCCTAAATGCACTGAGTTGCCACCATGTGATTGGCTGATTAGAAATTAAGTGTTAACGAGCAGTTGGACAGGTGTACCTAATAAAGTGGCCGGTGAGTGTATGCTCGCCAATTCACTTGCTATATAAGTATTCAACTACATCAATTTATCTGCCATATAAAAGAACAATTATTCTCCCGTCATTTCTAACTACCTTCCATCTGTCTTCCTTTCCAACAAATCTTACAAACCTAAAGGAAAGTGAAGAGGGGGACATCAAAGGAAACAATGTAACAGGGTCAGGCTTATCATACCCTTTAATGGTAGATACTTCTAACCCATGATTTTACATGCTCATGTTGATTATCTCCATATTACTTTTATGTGGGATGTAGCCTCTGTCTTCATTATAATCTTTGACACTTCTTGACTTATACTAGTACAAGACTCTACCTGATAAGATCAGACAAGTGTATTGTTGGGGAGGAAGACTTCTCATTCCTATCAGCTGCAGTCACTTGGCTTGGCCGGTGGACATGTTGTCATGATTATGGATACAACCTTCTCTGATTCAATTCTGATCATGGAGAGAAGCAGCTGAAATATGTGCACGTTCCTCTGGAATTTACTCCCATATCAGACCTTCTTGGGGTAAAATGGGACAGTTCTTAGATAAGGCTATTCCACTAAAGGTTGAATAACTTTCCTTATTATCTGTAGGGAACATTTCATATATCTCCTCTGCCCCGAGTACTGAATACAGGCTTGATTCCATCACTCACCATCTGCTTTAATTGTTTTCTTTTATACTTCATTTTTCTTCTGCTTTTTGTCTAGATTCCTCTATTCACCTCTTTGGCTTGTCGACTTCCCACATACCGCTGGTGTTCTGTGCCAAAAATGGTTCCTTATCATATTTTCCATGTGTACATTTGTATCAGGCTGCCATTGTCCAGGCTCTTATCCCACTTCAACAGAAATTTGCGTTATTGTTTTCCATGCGATATTTTTTTTAGATAATTTTCTACTTACCGTAGTTTTATATTTTTTTATTTTGCTTTTTTTGTTCCACATCGTATTGTATCTTCATTAAGTTATGTATTTATTGTTTATAGGTATTTTTTGTAATATTCAAGATCCAAAACTGCTGCAGATTAGTAATGAAATGAATAAATAGGAATATAGAAGGCTCTGGTGTCCATGGAATTTCCTGTAAGCAGTGATACTTGCCCTGCAGTAGAGCAGGTCAGAGCCTGTCCTAGATTTATGCTGCACATACCATATTACAACACCAGGACTCCCACCCTTCTCATTGATGCTTAGAGCTATTAAAGGGTCCAATAATACAGCTAAGATGAACACAATATGCTTGGAAGTATTTAACACTGCATTTGCATTTCAGAACAATGACAATGGTGACCTCACTGGCAAGAAAGAGATTAGAGGGTTTTATATGATTTTCATGTGCGATGAATCAAATTTTCATTTGTCCACATTTGACTAGTGGAGGTTTACCAACTAAAACGGGAAAAGTATAAATAATGGAACATTTGTCTATTTAGGGTACGTAGCCTGTGCTATAGTAAAAACTATTAAAACCACTAAGAATCAGCACTTGCTTATTAGGGAAAAAAATATTTTTGTTTGTCCAGCTGTTCTCCACTGGCTATAACCTGTGGAGCAACCACCTTGGTACACCAAAGTGCACCTACATATAACAAAACAAAAACCCCTAAGGGCATGTACAGGGCTAGGTACTCATGCCCCCCCTATTAACACCCTCAAATATCACTGCTACGAGTCAGGTGTAGGGCTCCGCTGTTACCAAATTCTCCCTTATATGCACATGTCCCTACCTATGCACTGATATAGGTCATGCATGCACAGAGCAACTGATTGCTATCCGTTTCTAATTCGTTTTCCATAGACCTCAGTGGTAAAAAGGAAAAAAAATGGATTGGTTGCTGTCCGCCTGCAATCGTTATTTGAATGGATTTCCTGAACACAGATGATAACTAAGGCCCGGTTCACATCTGTGTTCAGTATTCCATTCAGGAAATCCACTTGGGGACCCCCAAAACCTATATTTAAAAAGTGGTGAGCTAAGAAACCACATGGACCCAATAGACTATAATGGTGTCCATGTGCTTTCCGCTCAAAACATGCAGAAAAAAAAGTGGTTCTTGATATATGACATTTTGGGGCTCCGGGTAAAAATCTTATAACATAGCCTTTCTGGTAGAAGTGATGTCCCATTCAGGGTCATCATCAGCTAGCTGAGGAGCATCTCTTGTTCTGCTCTAGGGCCACTTTTTGGAAGGTATCTTAGATCAATGTCTGGTTGTGCAGAAATCTAGCTGCATGATCTGAGGTTAATGCCAGGCCATAATTCTGTATCTCCTTCAAAAGGAGGATAGTCCCATTGGCAGACAGCTGTTTTGGGGGTTATTACCTCTCATCATTGCAAAGCAGGGTACTGGGTGGCTAGGTGAGAGGTCATAGACTTGAGTCAGAAGAGGTATGATGCTTCTTTAAGGAGGTTTCCATTTCAGGCTACCTTTTAATGTACAGAGACTTATAGACCATGGTTGCATGATATCTCCTTCAAAAGGAAGAAAGAGCCATCTGCAGAAAGCTGTTTTGGGGTCAATGGTCCTCATCTGTGCAAAGCTGGGTAACCGTAGGCTAGGTCAGAGGTCATAGACATGGGTCAGAAAGGGTACTATGGCTCCTTAAGGACATTGCAGTGCCTTTTCAGGCCACCTTTTTATGTACAGGAACTTGACTACACATTCTCTGCTGAGGTTTATTGGAGAAGAGTACACCGGAAGATGGTCTGAAGAGCAGGGATATACTGTAGGACCCTTTCAGACCCAGTTCTGTGCAGTCCAGTGCTGTGCTGTGCTCAAATTATCTTGTGGTGGCTATGAAGGAGGATTAAATCTGCTGCAGGTTTCCAGAATAACAATATGTAAGTAGCATGCCAATGGGAAACCCTGAGATTAGTGAGCTCTTTTGGAGCAAAATAGAAAAAAGTGGACAGCTCCTGGTATTGATATTCTTCTTAAAGAGTTCCATAATCCATTGAGCAGACTTATACAGAATAGGACTTATATAATGTGTACCTGCCATCTGGATATTTTTTCTCAAGACTTCTACTCTTGTATCGTTGTCAAACCAACAGGCATCCAACCAGTATGTTATTATGTACAGATGAACTGATGTCTATGGCTGTGTGTAGGAGTAAAATATTGTGTGCCAAGGATAGCATAGGATCCCATTAGGACTGAGCAGGGGAATCTTTTAATTAATATTTTTTGCATTGTTTTGACAGGATCCACTCTGGCTCTTGGCACAAAAGGTTGTTCCTATTTAGGAGCCATCAGGATCACTTGTAGAGATCGTAATGAAGTTGAGTGGAAAAATATAATGTATTTAGGGTCAACTTCCTCTTTGCGTATTTGTTGTGTTGCACATTTTCTTCTGTGGAGGACATGTCTGGAATTTATAATGTGACGTTCTTGGAATGTCTAATTACTTCTTATGTGCCTTGG
Source organism: Leptodactylus fuscus (assembly GCF_031893055.1). Lineage (NCBI taxonomy): Eukaryota > Metazoa > Chordata > Amphibia > Anura > Leptodactylidae > Leptodactylus > Leptodactylus fuscus. Next base: position 73,757,329 of record NC_134270.1, read on the forward strand.
TGCTGTGGCCAGAGATTAAGGCTGTGTCTATAATTATATTTTGTGAACAACATCACCCTGAGGGGTTCACTAAAAATATGGCATCATTAAATGTTTTTTTCCAAAATGAAAGGAAAATGACATTTTTCTGTTTATTATACAATTAACTGGTCCAGTCTTAATTACGCAATATATGTAAAATAGTTCTTGTATATTAATGTATTGGCAGGTCAACTCCCTCAAAAAGTTTCTACGTAGAATGGTTTACATGTGTAGGACTCTAATATAGTTCTGTTTAAGGAAGTGGTTAACAACCATATTAGCAACCATAATGCAGCCACATGTTTCTGATTCAACACCTGTACCTGCCAATGTAAGTCTTAAACTAATTTGTTTTTTGCCACAATAAAGACCATAGATGCACTGAAATATAATTTAGGTTATCCAATTAAAAATTAATTAATTAAAAAAGCCTCCCTTCTGGCCATTGCATTGACACTTTCAGTCAGTGGAGTAACTAAAGTTTTGTGGGCCATGTGCAATCTTTTGTCCGGGGCCCTCTAGCTCATCCCTACCGTGAATTCTTGATAGTAATGGGAGCTAAGGAGTTTAATCCACCTTAGTGTGGTTAGGTTAATCTATGGGTCTCCTTGGCTTATGGGCCAGATGGAAGCTGCAATCTTTATACTTATGGGCCCCCTAAGGCTCCTGGGCCCTGGTGTGACTGCACCCTCTGCACCACCTCAAGCTACGCCCCAGCTTTCAGTGTTTAATCTTTAACTTAGATGTTCACCATTCCATCATCTTTGACTTACATGTACCTAACATTTCAACCAGACCAAAGTATAATATTGGTGTAAATATTGGTTAGAATGTTTAACATACTAGGGCTACATGCACACAACTTTTTACCTGTATGTGGTTCATGGGAAAATGGCACAGACAGTACTTAAATGATATTTATGTGCCGCCGTGTCTCCACCAACCCATTGATTTCCTGCAGTGAGCTTAGGCGGCAAAACATACAGTATAGTCATAGGATTTGTCCTGAGTTTTGCTTATGGTCCCATACATGGATCCTTGATAATACCCAAGCTTGTGTATGGGTTCATCAGAATTGGTTAGTGTGCTACTCTATATGTGCATGGAGCCTTTAAAATAAAAAAGAAAACACAAATCCATCAATTTCAACATATTATTCTGCTGTGTTGATCCAGAAGTAAAAAAAAATCTCCTATGACATAATTAATATATTAATAATATTAAAAATCCTTCCTGACTTGACTAAAGTGTTAGGTACATGGGTCAGTAATGTCAGTGGTTCCTAGTGACCCTATACATCCTACATTTTTGAAGACTAGCTTTCTCAATCATAATAATGGCAACATATACACTCAGTACACGGGAGCACCATGGAAAGTATATGTTTATCTATTTCTCCCATTTGTGACATTGTGTTTGTTTCTTTGATAAGTTATTTGTGTTTCACTACAGATTTTCACCTTGGGTTTCAGTAACGGTAAATCCATTCCAAAGACAGCAGTTGTAATAACTCATTACTTGGACAAGACTTTGGCATTCCCAGTGGTCTTTCTCGAATATTGCTTAATAATAATAAAGTGTTTGGTCCCTTTATGAACATTTTCAGCCATTCTTCAGGTTACTGGAGGCTTCTCACACTGCTTTCAGAGGATGTCTTAGTAAGTTAGTATTAAATAGTTGTTTCTGTAAAAGTAATTTGAGCTGACTGATCCAGGGGGAGGTCTACACTGAAATGATAGCCTTGAGAGCTAATGATAAATAGCCATAATTATAGCACAATTCATCAGTCAGTTTGAGCTCTGTAACTTGGAATAATAAACTAGCCAGGGGTTTGTTGGAATTGATATGCCAAATGTTGAGCAGAACAGGAGCATATTAAACCTATTTGTGTGTGATATCCACATTGCCCCTAGTATGGTTTGTACGAGAGGTTTACTGCTCTTGATATACAGGAGGTAATAAACTGGTGCCATCTGTTTTTTAAAGAAACATATAAAACAGTATGTACCCAACATCAAAATGTCTTGAAAACCTGCTCTACTATATTTTAGCAATGCATCTTGTAGGTTTCGGATCAACAACGTGAATGTTGATGTCTTTAGTGCAGCACATGGCTACAATTACAAACATATATAACCTTAAATTAACTTTTTTGATTAACTTTTTTTTAATAAATTCATATACTTTTGAATGTCAATGGGACTGTGAAAAGCAGAGAGCACGTGCTGTCCTTGATTTTCAAGGACTCATAGGTTTTAATGGGGTTCCATGGTCCACAAAATAGGCCAAAATAGAGCATAGTCGGTGGAAAAGAACGGGGGGACTACATGCATCCATTAAAATAAATGGGTGTGCATGCAGCCTGTGATTGTCACAGACCTCACACATTCACAGACTGCAAACGAGTGAATAAGGGCTTAGCCTGAGGCCTCACATTACAGAAATGCAACTTTTTTTATTGAAGATTTTGCTGCAAATTTTTGAGCGAAGGCCAAGAGTGACTGTATAAGGAATGGGAAACGTATAGGAAGAACTTAAACTTCCACCTTTTGCTAAATCCACACTTGACTATGGCTCAAAAACTGCAGCAAAATCTGCAACAAAAAAGCTGCATTTCCACAATGTGGGGCCTCAGGCTAAAATGGGTTTCCTACCATAGAAATTGGGGCAGATGGATGGGAGCATTAAACCTAGGGCAGATAGAGGGGACATTTAACTGCAGGCAGATGGAGGGGTACATTAATCTGGGGTTAAATGAAAGGGGACATTAAACTGTGGCGGTAACCTAAGGGGGACATGTGTGCCTCTAGTTTTCCCAGTTTAATGTCATCCTCCAGGTACCTCCACGGTATAATGTCCCCCTTCAGTTGGCCCAGTCTAATGCTCCCATCCAACAACCGCCATGGTTTAATGTCCCTCTCCAGCTTCCCCAGATTAATGTCCCCCTCTAGTTACCTCCAGTTTAAACTGGGGCACCAGGAGAGGGACTTCATGATAATAATTATTATGATATGATATAATTATAATGTGGGGGCATAAAATGTTAGGATGACTGTAGGAGCATTATACTGGGGGGACAGGAACATAGGAAAAAGAATGAGAATGTGTGGAGTCAACACAGAAGTGTGTGGAGCTAACTTTGCTGCGGCACTCTATGTGCGCCACACATGATGTCCCTCTTTCTATCCTTTGAAAGATAGGAGGTATGCCATAGATGTCTATGGCAATTGATGGGATATGCCTTACATGTCTGAAACCCCCCACCTATAAGCCATCTTTAGACTATCTCATGTATTTGCCATAAAAGCCTCATGACTATTCAAAAACTGTGACATGTTTTGTGCCACATTTATCAAGTGGAAATAGCCTTGTGGGAAATGGGTGTGACTTCATGGGAAAGCGGAGCCTATGTGCAACAAAAATGCAGCAAGGACTTTTAAGCCAAATTATAGAATGCGTAATCTTATAATAGACATTCTAAGAATACACCAAATTTATCAAACAATCTCAGACAGTTTGATAAACCTGGTGCAGTTTAAGATTGTCTAGTCAGAGTTTGCGCTGTATAGCTTTTAGACAGTACTAGTAAGTCTGGGCCAATATGTGCAGTATATTTCTGCAGAATTGTGAATTTAGCTCTGGAGTATAATGCAGCTACAACTCCGGTCAAATTAAGGAAGATTTGGTTCTCAGTCAGGTCTTAGAAACTGAAGGGCCAAAAATGTAACACATTGTACACTGGCATAGTTTCCAATATTCCAATTTTTCTAGGGACATATAGCATAGTTTATCTAGGTGTGGCTTCTTGTTGATGGGGTTTATTGAGCGTGGCTTGTCATGGGATAGGGTTTGCAGGAATATACATATTTTTTCATGATTTCCCTGTAGAGGGAAGGTTTGCACACCTCAGTGAGCTTAAATAATTGCTGATTGATTTATGGGATATATTTGGTGTCACGGTGCCCATTACTTTTAGTGAAATTGACAGCTAGTTACCATCGCCTTTGTTTCCAGAGATGTCATTAACAAGAAACCTAGACTGCTACTGACTGGAGTTGTATCACCTTTAGCAAAGAATCCAGTTTTTATTTGAGATCTATTGAGTATAAAGGCCTCGTGGTGAGCACTTCAATTATGTCTTTGCTGTTGAGCAACATTCCCCCTCATGCTGATGTGATATACTGGGGAGCCATCGCATTAAACAGTCAGTCACCCCTATTAGTGACACAAGGGACACTAACAGATCAGTGATATGTGTAGAATATCCTGCGGTTACATGAGTTGCCTCTCACCACAAGGTTTTCAACTGAAATTTCTAGCGCACGAACAGAATGAATATTTATTATGCAAGGTTCACACTGTCATTTCCCAGAAGGATAATGCTTGCCCACAGCAAGAGTCTCTCCGCAAGATTGCAACAATTCCTAAGCCTGCCCGATTACTAGATTTATCACCAAGTGAGCTTTTTTGGGACCATGCCTGTCTCCAAGTACAATTTCCCCTAATAAACATATCCTTTTTGTTCTAATATTGTAACCACTCTATTTTTCCTGTCCATGAGTGTAGATAGTGGATGGTTAGGTAGTACATGCTTGGCAATAGGACTCTCTCAAATTACATAGCTGCAGAAAGCTGGATTGGCATTGTGCTGACCGTGCGCTGGAACGGAAAATCATTCTGGCAATAGTCAGGTCAGGCCAATCTTAAGCTCAACCAGCACTGTTCACATCAGATTTGTTTACAAATAATTTTAAATAAAAAATTCCTTTATGCATGAGTTACTAGATGGAAATTTCAGATATCTTCATATACATCAAGCTTGTCACATATATAGTTACTAGCTTTTACCCGCGACTTCGTCTGCGGTGATTTGAGAATTGGGCGGACACAGACGTGTGAAACTGTAAAAGTGCTTTAAAACGTTTGGTGGGATAGCAAATGTGATGTGTTATATTGTGTATGTAATAATACAGACAATGTGATCTGTTATATTGTGTATGTAGTTATACAGACAATGTGATGTGTTATATTGTGTATGTAGTAATACAATGTGATGTATTATATTGTGTATGTAGTAATACAGACAATGTGATCTGTTATATTGTGTATGTAGTAATACAGACAATGTGATCTGTTGTATTGTGTATATAGTAATACAGACAATGTGATCTGTTATATAGTGGAAAGCTATATGTAAATGTGAGTGAGTAGAGTGAGGGCTACTCCTGAGGTGACAGTAAGGAGTGTGCAGGCAGGTTGAGGCAGGAAATGCCAGGCAGTGTGTGTGAGTCTATAGCTGCGTCTAGGAGTCCTGCTTTTGTGAGTCTCCTGCTAGGAAGCCATGTTGTTTAGTGGCACCAAAAGTAGCCTATGACTCAATCCTAAGGGAAAACTATGTTTGTGGAAAATTGCACGCAAATCCGTCCAGGCGTTTTAGCGTGATTGAGGAACAAACATCCAAACTCACAAACATGCAAACATCCAAACATCCAAACACACATGATTCATAGTGTATCTGCCTACTTTCCAAGAATGTATGTATAGAAAGTTGGAGGTTCCTAAAACTAGAGATAAGCAAGATAAAGTACTGAACATGTAAATAATCTCATTGAAGAATTCGACCTGTCCTCCATGAGATGGCTGGTAGCTGGAAACAATACATTTATTCATATGATAAGAAAAGATAAGATGGATTATAGGTTTAGTTTCATAACTTGGATTGATTCTTAAAAATGCTTTCTGATTTGGAAAATACCATATTAGGACATTTACTGTGTTGAAAGAGAGGGGTCCTATTAAGAATGCACATCTATTAGAGTAACGAACAGGAACAAAGTTGTTCCAGCACATCTGTTTTTATGGACTGTCCATAGATTTCATTGGGCACAGTGTAATGCTTCATTTTTTTCCTGTAGCAGTGCTGCCAGGTTTTCACAGATTCCAGCTGATCACTTGGGGTCCTTGTGATTCGCTTATGGTTAGGGAACCCTACTAACTAAAAGATATTGTTCATAATGGACACCCTTTTTAATGGTTATCCACTTATTTGTCCATGTATTATAAAATATAAGACAGTCACTAGAACAGGGGAAAAACAGGGTCACATTGGAATCTCTTAAGAATTATCGGATTCTCTTTCCCATAATTTTGTGTATATTTGTATACATTACAAAAATATTAGTCTACAACAATACAGACACATCCATTATCCTTTTAGACCTTTATCACCAACGTGACTGCACCTTTTAACAGCTGCCCACATTTTGAGTGAACGTCTTACGCACTTGCATACGCCTGTAACATTTCTATGTGGTCCACATGATGAGGTCTTGACATCCTCCAGTAGGGAGCTCTCATTGATCTAAACACCTTCTGACAGTCTAATCGTACACCGTGGACAGAGAACTTCCTCTATGTTTGATTAAAATACATTCCACAAGTTGAGGGGGGAAACACTTTCTATGTTCCTATCTATCTCACTGTGACGAAATCCATACTGATTTCAAAAACTGCCTGGTTATTACCTAATATTGTAAGATTACAACTCTGCTTGTTCTAGATTCATAAGTCAACATCTGTATTTTCAAATGGAACAAAAACATGTTTCTGTATCAAAGTTTATACAGCCATATACAAAGGCAGTCTAAATTTTGGCCAAACGCCTTAGACAGCCGTTTGGTTGTTTCTCCTGACCGGCCTATAAATATGCATGCTCTGCTTGTCTGATTGTGTATGAGTCCTCCAAATAGTGGAATGAGGCCCTTGCAAACTTCTTTGGTGGTGATCTTTGGTAATTGTCTTATCGCCAATGAAAACAGAGTGTCTGGAATGTTGTATTCTAACATGCCCAATCTTTCACTTCCCTGATATTTGCCATGGTGGAAAGTGGAGAACATCACTGTACACCAGGGGTCCACTGACCGGAATCCACTATCAAGTGAAGATCAGAGCTGGAGTAGCTTAAGGCTTGTTCACACGGGGCAAGAGGGGGGTGGATTTTGGTGCGGAATCCACGTCATAATCCGCCCCTTCACAATAGAGGTCTATGTAGACCACTAGCATTCTTGTTTCCGCTAGTGGGACGCTGCCGCTAGCGGAAAAAAAGAAACGAGCTGCCCTTTCTTCAGGCGTATTTTGCGGCTGAATCAGCCACAGTGTCCACCCCACGACAGCACCCTCCGGACTAGGTCCATTCATTTGGGCCTAATCCGGAGTGGAAAGCCACAATATATATGACACGCGGAATCCCTGTGTGAACGCCGCCTAATACTTCCACTATGTACCCTATTATTTGGACAATAAGATGCATTTGACTGTAATAGATGCTCCAGATATAGACAGGATAAATTAAGAAAAAATATTTCATATTACTGTTTGGGGAGGCACTTACTGGCATTATACTGTGTGGGGCACTAACATGGCACTATTATGGCATTATACTGTGGGGGAGGCACTAATGTGGCTTTGTACTGTGTACAGCACTAAGGAGCTTTATACGGTGTGTGGGGCATTTAGGAGCATTATACTGTGTGTGTGTGCCTATTAATGGCACCCATTAGTGCCCCCATACAGTATAATGCCCCATTAGTTACCTCCAAACGGTATAATGCTTTTGAGTGCTTCCCTACAGTGCATGGACACTAAAAACACTGGTCAGGGCTCGTTCACATCTGCGCCCAGGTGTCCGTTGTGCAGGTTTCCGTTTCCTGCATAAAACAGAGCAGGATACGGAAACCTGCAGGAGTCTCTCACCCATTCATTTGAATGGGTGAGAAAGTTGTCCGGCCGTGAGCGGCAGTGAGCGTTTTATGCTCTCTGCCGCGAAACCGGGTTTTTTAATCCGGACACCGAGTCGGACATGCAGTACTCTGTGTCCGGATTTTAAAAAAAACGGTTTCGTAGCGGAGAGCATAAAATGCTCACCGCCGCTCAAGGCCTGACCTGGTCTGTGGTTTCCGTCTTCTTGCATGCAGAAGACGGAAACCACAGAACGGAGACCAAAACGCAGGTGTGAACCTAGTGTCAGGAGAAGCACTAATTTCCCCACTGCTATCCTCTAACCCCTGATACCTTACAATATTGGCAGCAGAGATGGGCAATTGATCCTGCAGCCTGCAGCGCTGTGCAGGCATCAGGGATGTTTGCCAGTCCCAGCTACAGCTATTGTAAGGCATCAGGACTTAGGGGACAGCAGTCGGGAGATGAGTGTTTCTCCCAACATTTGTCATGATGAAAGAAACAGGGGACAACAGTTATCCTCCTATTGAATATTCCTGCCATTCGTGTTAGATGGCTGCTTAGTCCCCTCATCATTGGCGGCTTTGGTGGCCTTTCATTTTATATTTATAACCACCTTAGGCATCAATGTCAGCTTAAAGTCAAGAAAGCTCATTTTCTACAAAAGAGAAACAATAAACATAATAATATAATACATTTATACAGCTACAATAAAGATTATAAACAGCAGAACAATATAAATCTACCATATAGTGTATACATAAAATTGTGTAGATCAGAATGGGTACTATATCTCCATAAAGAGAGTGCCTTTGTAGGACATGTATGGTCTATAAGTCACAATACAATGAAAGGTGGCTTGCAAATGCAGTCTCCTTAGGAAGAATACCCCTTCTGACTCATGTGTGTGAATTCTTACCTAGTCAGCCAATGCCCTGTTTTGCACTGATGGGGGTCAATAACCCTGAAACCGCTATGTGAGGATCGGTCTCTCTTCCTTTTGGAGAAGATATTGTGGCTCAAGTTTTATCATGTTACTAGGTTTCTGGAAAACCATTGATTTGTAGGTTGGTACTTTTCAAAAGGTGGTGCTAGAGTAAGTTTTCATTTTTCTAACAAGGCAGATTTTTTTGCACATGTGAATAACAATTCCATATGGTGCACAGATGATCCCCTACAGGGTAATAATAATAATAATAATAATAATAATAATAAAAATAATTAATAATATGTAGTGCCAAGTAAGAATGCCATTCAGAGTTCAAATAACAGTGTAAAAATGTGCCATACAGTGTCCATGCTAAGAGAGTATGAAGGCTTTTGGGTTTTTTTTCTCTCCACTAGACCATTATCCTCTGCATTTCAACATAGGAAATTAGAAAACATGTATTACAGACAAGTGTGAATTTTTCTGGAAGCTGGTAGAAGCATCCAAATGCACCTTTGGCAATGTTTTCTCATTTTCCCAAATGTTTTCTTACAATCTGACCTTTGATACTTCCCCACATTTATCCTTGTACCAAACCTATATTCTGTGATACTTGGCCTTTTCTACTATTGTCAAGTTTAACATCACACCTTGACCTTTCCTAGAAGATTCTCATTGTTCTCCAGCAGAACCGTCAAACTTTTCAAGAGGTAACACTCGGGTTCTGTTTCCAATTCTAGTTACATTTTCAGTAATTGTTCGTCTCAGACAACCCCATAACAATTCCTCCCCAAACTGTACTTATGGCTGATCCTACCATTTGATGAAGGAATAGATCCATGCTGGTCATCATACTAGTAGCTCCTTCATCACAGCTTCCTCATCAGATCCAGATACATAGTTACCACGAGTGACTATTAAACTAATGTAGATGTCACTAACTATTCCTAAAAATTATTTCATAGGATCACCCTACTGCTTAATTTGTCACTGCTGAATACTGTGAGACTTGTCATGTAAGAATCCTTTACACGGGCATATCCTTTACATTGCCCATAATAAGTGCCCATCATTGATCTAGCAAGCCAGTGTTCATTTCCCTGCATTTTTAAGTTACAACAATCATTTGTTATATTGTAAATACAATCATTCTTATGATCATGTTCACAGCATAGACGGATTACATTAGATGAATCATTTTTGTTTGCTTACTCTTGTGGATTTACTGCTGACTAACAATGATTTTTAGGTTAGTATTAGGTAACCATATACACCCATCTGATCAGCATTATTTCATGGTGTTTGCTCTTCATCAGTACAGAGGAGCTTCAGAAAATGGCTGGATGAAATGCTTGAAGGGTACTTATTGCAGTGACACAACTGTGTATGAAGACTTGTGCTTTTAGGTTATTAGCTTATCCTAGGAAGTACTAATATAAAGATCTCCATGGATCTTTGCCCATCATCAAATGGAAGAACCATATAAAGTATACCTCTAGGGTGAGATGAGCCCTCCGGTTAAAAGTGGCATTTTAAACTTTATACCAGAGTCACCACGATGGGGAACAATGGTGGTCCACTTAGTGAGTCCAGTCTCTTCCTATCGACTTAACTAAAAAAGCTAACAGGGTTTATTTTTATATTTGACTACTCCAAAGCAAGCCTGGTTTTCTGGTTTGGCTTGTATGGGGTAATTTGAATACCTTTTTCTCATGGAGCGTTATCTGCAAAAATACATGCACAAATAGGTCAGCCTTAGGAGGAAGATACACAGTGCAGCGTAGGTCAATCGACAAAGCCATGTGGCTGTTAACAGGGAAATGGTTATTAACAATCTGAGTGAAGACACCGGCCAGAGACACAACATGTATCTTTACCCTTAGAGATACCTTCAATGTCTGGTATGTATATTACATAAATAATAATTCAGGGAATTAATGCCCTGTGGAAAAGGCCTTTAATACAATATGATAAAAAGGAATAATAAAGTTGCATTCTCAGCACTAAATAAGCTATATTACCAATATACTGTATATATGTTCCCCGCAGCCAAGTTTATTACCCTTACAGAGGGCAGGAAGCCTTTGCCTTCCCTCCTGATACTGTGAGTCATATGACCAACTCCATTCTACTAATTGTACCCGCAGCCAGTAAGTGGGGGCAGAGTTGGTGATGTCAGAGACAGCCGTAATCGCAGCATTCACACCGCTCTGGGAACCCCACTGCACTCTGCAAAGATAAACTTGGGGGAGATGCTTATATATTATTAATAAAGCTTATCCAGTGCAGAGAATACACTAGTAAGATTTTTTATTCCCCAAATAACCTCAATACTGGCAGGTAGCAAGTTAGGTTATGTTTTGTATGTGCACATTTATATATAAATACATAGCAATCATTCTATTAACTTATAAAAAGGAACACAAATTAAAACACACATACATTAAAAAAATCAACTTAGCCACTTTACTACCGGGCAATTTCTCTGGTTCAGCACCAGAGGACCAAACACATTTTTAGGTTTTTCCATATGTGCAGTTTGAGGGCTATAACATTTTTATAATTTGGGTCATTCAACTAGTTTCTGCATCTTTTTTTCGGTGACAAATAGGGCTACTAAAAAAAACTTTTTAAAATAGTTTTTCCTCTCAGATACAGTAATTTTAATCTGTATTGTGTTGTCATGGGTGGCGCTAGAACCTGTGATGTTGATTGTTAATGTGGATTTCTGTGATTGGCATTTTTTTCCCATTATTTTACTTTAATTTTCTTTTTAATTTTCTATTTACTTAACTTTTTTTTTTTTTTTTTTTTTTTTTACATTGTCTTCCCATAAGGTCATAATAGGCCTTTGGGGCACATGAACACTATTTTTGTTGATGGGGGAGGCTGATTTCTTTTGTAACTGGGGCTGATACATTTATCCCCAGTTACAGGAGGAATACAGCTTCCTGTCCATAACTGATGATCTGATCTGGGTCCTCCAGGACCCATGAGCCCTAAAAGCCTCTGATCCCAGCAGATCATATGACTGCCGGGTGAGAGTGGAGCCAAATCATGGTGCTCCCATAGCTGTGTATACAGCGTATATTGAGGACTGTGTACACAGAAATCGGAAAGGTAGCGATGATAATAAACCATTCCTGTCTTCTTTAGAGAAGCTCTGGCTGTAGCCGGCTCCCCACTTCTTCAGCTGCACAATTTCGTACTGGTACGTCCTTGCAGAACAAGAGAACCACTATCCAGTTGTAAATCCCCAATGGGTGATGCGTAAGTGGGTAAAAAATTCATAAGTTTTGCTTTTATATTTTGAGTTAGGCTACATTCAGATGAATGAGGTATAAAACGTCCTTGCAAAACTTCCATGTTTCATGGCTGTCTCGCACCGAAGCACCACGCGTTTTCACGGATTCCCCATACATTTCAGTATATACAGGGACAAGTGGACATGACCTATATTTTGAGAGTTTGTGACAACGGCCCATCAGAATAACCTTCCTGGGATTAGTACACATTCACTGACATCGAATTACCGTATTTTTCGGACTATAAGACGCACCTAGGTATTAGAGGAGGAAAATAGGGAAAAAAAATTTTGAAGCAAAAAATGGTAAAATATTTAATATATGGGAGCTGTAGTTTTGCAACAGCTGCAAGGCCACATTGACAGGTGACCCTGCAGCTGTACGGGGACGCATAGAGTGTTTTTTTTTTTTAGTAGACCGGGCATTTTCGGACTCAGGGATACCTAATGTGTATGTGTTTGACATATGATTTTCTACTTTTATATATATTCTAAGGAAAGGCGGTGATTTAGAACTTTTACTTATTTCATTTTTTCATTATATATTTTTAAAGCTTTTTTTTTTTTTTTTTTACTATTTTATTTCCCCCCCAGGTGGCTTGAACCTGCAGTCATTTGATTGCAAATCCCATAGACGGCAATACTGTATTGCCGTCTATGGGACATTCTGTATATTACTATTATGGCTGGTCATAGACTAGCCGCAATGGTATTATAGCAGTGATTATAGCCTTCATTAGGCTCCCCGCTGTCACCCGAACAGGTCGGCTCCTGCGATATCGCCACGCAGGAGCCGGCCTGCAACTTTACAGGTATGGGGCCGGTGGGGACCGGACCCAGGGGAGAAGGGGCCGCCAATACAGACCCGGCATCCGCTGTAATAGAGAGGCGGATGCCGGCGAGGGATAGACGCTGGAACAGGTGCCGGGGCCTGAGACATCGCTACGTTCCTGCCCTGCATGAAGCCAGCAGTGGCAGGAACGATGCTGACATTCCGCTCCTCCGTCCACCGCCAGGAATAGCAGCATCACTCCTGCCACTGCTGGCTTCATGCAGGGCAGGAACGTAGCGATGTCTCAGGCCCCGGCACCTGTGCCGGCGTCTATCCCTCGCCGGCATCCACCTCTCTATTACAGCGGATGCCGGGCGGCCACATTCGGACTATAAGACGCACCCTTCTTTTCCCCCCAAATTTTGGGGAAAACAAGTGCGTCTTATAGTCCGAAAAATACGGTAAATGCTGCTGTGTGACGTCCATTAAAAAAATGGACGTCACACGGCCATTAATCACTGTCATGTGAATATAACTTAAGTAAGTTGGCAGTACACATTTCCTCTAAAGTCCTGCACAGCGACCCTTGTTCTATTGTTTGATTTTATCCAGAAAGCATTTTGCCACTTCATCACCTTGTGCGGTTTCTGACATATTCCCAAACTCATTCTCTTGATTTATTTCTTGTTGGGAGTTCTGTTTTTTGTCAGTAAAGCTGTGAAACAGGAATATGAATTGTAGGTGTTGGGTGGATATCTGCTTCTGACCCCCTACGTTGTACATCTGACAGTACATTTGTGGGGTTAAGTTACCCTTACCTTGAGGTGCATTACTATTAGATTACAGCCACACATGAAAAATGTCTTCTTATACAATTGCTGCTGAACTAGCCTATGTGGTTTAAACCTGCTGAAAATATCGCTATGTGCATACCATACATGAGAAAAAACTGAGGTTCAAAAGGTGACATAGCTTTGCTCAAAAGTTGCATTTTTACTAGAGGAACTGAACCTAAAGAAATAGTTATCAAAATTAAAAGCAATTTCTCAAAAATATTCATAAAAATAAATTAATTTTAAAAAATTCCTCTATTGTAAAGTCAAAAATTCAAGTTACCAGTTTATATCCATTTTGGAAAAACATATATACAGTGATCTTAATAGCTCCCACTGGGGGTTTCAAACAGATTTCCCAGAATTATGATTGACAAATAAAGGCTGAAAAAGCTAAAGAAAAGGGACTTGCGTCCTGCAGGGCCACGTGAAATGTTCTACCACTCATATTACTCCTGAGACCCATGACATAGACAACTGTATGCCTATCCTGTAAGGGTAGATCTAGAGCTTATAGTTCCACACTCTATTAAGAGATGACACAAATGGAGATACAAGTGTTGCAAGCAATTCTGTATGACACATTCTTGGTTACAAATGAGGGGATTGCCTGAGACCCACAGATATATAAGATAGTTAGAGGATCCTGTTTAACTGGTTGAATCCATTGAAAATCATGTAATCGTTCACCGGGTGTTAGCTGTCAGTGGGCGGTCGTGTAGCGGTTATAGAGCTGTGACATGACAGGGCTGGCTGCACGCATGGCATTGTGGGTGATCCCGCACTCCCAGAGTTCCTTGCCCCATGACCTAACATGTGCAGCAGTCATTTTAGAAAAAAAATGTGCTTCGTTACCACGAAGCATGAGAAAATCCAGATTGGATGTGCGAATTGATTATTTCTTGAAATTCGGATCGAATTCCAATTTGTCAGCTTCAATTCACTCATCTCTATAAATGATATTGACAACCTATCCTTATAATAGGTCATGAATACCATTTTAGCAGGGGTTCGACAGCTGGACCTCCCGCCAATCAATTGTTCTCAGCAGCCACTATACGGATAAGAGAGCCAGAAGCAGACTGCTCTGTTCTCTGTCTATTAGCTGTGTACTGTTCTGTTCTCTGTCTATTAGCTGTGTACTGCTCCTTAGCCCTTTATACAAGTCAGTGGGAAGTGAGCTGCAGTAACTCAGTGCAGACACTACGCAGCGCTAGTGACACTACACTAACAGATCTACCTGCTCCTGTTCACCATACACCAGCTGCTGAAAACAGCTGATCAAAGGTGCTAGACCTCCAGCGATCTGATATTGATGACCTATTCTAAGGACAGGTCATCAGTATCATTTGCCTGGAAAACCCCTTTAAGGCTTCCCTATACCTTCCCATGAGAATGTATGTAAAATAAATGACATTTAATATTAAGTTCATTATGGAGGTCGCTGTTCCTGTAACTCTATCAGTCTTGATTTAAAGGTCACAAACCTAAAGTCTAAAATTCCTTCTAGGTACATGCTTTTCTCTTGGCTTTAATGTTGTCATGCCCTGTGGTGGTTTTGTAGAGTGTAGAATATTCTTAAGTTGTTTGTAAAAAACTGTTAGCGAGGAAATTATTTGCTAAACCCCCACTGGCATGTTTGCTGTCAGGTACACTACTAGGGTATGTAAAGTATTCACACATTATTCATTCTGTTCATGGACTCGTAATAGAGTATTTCTACAAAAAAAAAATAAAAAAAATCCCCAAATAACTAAGGAGTCCCAGAATGCTCCTCATATGTGACATCATATAGTATTATAGTCTCGTCGTTGTGTAATACAGGTAGTGGATTTCCTATCACTTGTAGCCATTATTATGATGTCCAAAGAGATTGTTCACCAATCTACAGACCATAAATGGTGAAGGGCGGAATCGTAACTAGATTCTTAAAGTTCCTGGTGCGAAATTCCATCTTGGGGCCCCCCACAGCAATGTTCTTCCCTTTTGAGGTACAATTTCTCCCCCTCCCTTCCCTTGACTATACTCTGACCAGTTGCTCCATTTGACATGAAAAGGTAAATTTTCTCATTCCAGTTCACCAGAGGATGGGGGTAATAAATTTACAATGAGCAAAATGCCATTGATCAGAGGGATTCAGAAAGGTGATCTAAGAAGTTTAATCAGCCTTTGTGTGTTGAGGGTGACTTATGGACCCCCAGGTGTATGGACCGAGTGGTAGATGAGACCACTGTGAACCATTTAGGTTATGCCAGGGTTTATGGGCCCCCTAAGGCTCCTGGTCCCGGGTGCAAAAAATCATGCGTAGAGGCCAAAAGTAAGTCAGAATAGTAAAATCATCATACTTATCTTAAAGTTGGCTGAGTGACAGGTACATTTAGCAGCTTTTAATTCTAAGAACTTGTATGGCCTCTTACATGCTATTCATGTCTTGTTCTGTGGTTGACGGCATTCATGACTAATGCATCATGTTTTTACACTAGTATAAAACATGATGGAGATTGGAAGCATTGTGCTGCTGCCTGAACGTTTATGTAAGTAGGATTAGGTATAGATGTTGGATTTGTATTTATCATATAGCCTTGTCACATATAGGTGTTGTGAGAAAGGAAAAAGGATTTGTAACATAGAAATTAAGAGTCAGACAAATGATATCTACTAGACGTAATGATCTTTTCAACTTTTTCTGGGCTGTGGAATAGAATAGACCTTACAACTTTGAGCGTAAGTCTCTATTACCATGATCTGGTCATGCTTAAATTGGGTTTTGTGGTCAAACAAGAAACTGCCTGGGCAACTGAGTTCAGTAACGAGAACGAAAATTGACACAGCTAGAATATTATAGTATGTTGTGGCCAGAATAATATGATATATTAGTGTAAAGTTCCTTGTAGGTATCCAGCCATATTGTATGCATTTATCAGTGAGTGTAAAAATTGATCTGGCAGTGTAATGGATTAGACAACCAACCAGCTCATTGACAGGAAAACATTGTGACCAGATGGGGCAACACGGTGGCTTAGTGGTTAGCGCTGCAGTCTTGCAGTGCTGGAGTCTTGGGTTTGAATCCCGCCAGGAACAACATCTGCAAGGAGTTTGTATGTTCTCCCTGTGTTTGTGTGGATTTCCTCCCATTCTACAAACACATACTGATAGGAAAAAAATGTACATTGTGATCCCTATATGGGGCTCACAATCTACATAAAAAAAAAAAACATTGCGACCAGATATCTGCCCATATAAAAGAGACCCTTAGGCTAAGGATCCATGTATGGGGCTGCATCCAAAAAGCACTGCGGAAAATGCACAATTTCCATAGGTATAATTGACATGCAATGGTTTTTGAAATTGCAGTATTTCCACTGCAGATTTTTTTCTACAATGTGTGGGTGGGATTAGCCAGAAACCCATTCACTTTGCAGGTAATGTGAAATGCAGAGGCAATGGAAATTTAACTCTTCAAATACTGCAACCAACACTAATTTTAGGGTAAGTAAAAGTTTCCCATTTGGTTTCACGTAGGAAATATAGGATCTCTAGAAAGAACCACAGAGCTGATTAATCAGATTTTGGATTTATAAAATATAAAATATGTGAATTAGATAAAAATGAGTAATGTGTCATGTGATAAGTAAGATATGTTTATTTGGTATCCCTAGATAGTGCATTTCTCTTATATGTATCTTATTAAATAAAATTCATAGGGTATGTTCACACAAAGTGTGAATCTGCCTCAAAATCCGCCTGCAAAAATGTCTCCCATTCATTTCAGTGGGAGTCCCTCGCTTTTTTCCAGCTAGCGATTTTTTTCAGCTAGTGGAAAAAAGAAGCAACATGCCCTATCTTCCCATGGATTCCACAACTCCTGAGACTCACTCCTGCTTAGGTCCGTTCATTCGGGCCTAATCAGGAGCGGGATGTCGAAACGGGATGGTTTCCATTGTGTGAACATACCCTCAAATATACAGGGTTTACACAAAATGACTTGAACACCCCTTTTTCACCTAATTATATTAAATTATTTCTGACACAGCTGCAGTCACTGGTAATATATCTTTTCATTGTCAGTCACATAACTTATATTAATAAACTTTACTAATTGTAGTGAGCTGAAATCTGTTTATTTGTTTTAAGGGCATGAAATGTCAGACCTGATAGAGTTCCAAAGGGGACGGATACAAGACTGGTAGAGGTGAATGTGACCAGAGTTGATAACATGATGGGTTTTCTGTCTACTGGTTCTGTGATCTTAGTATGCAAAGACCAGCAAAACATCTGCAGATGTGATTGAAAGCTAAAGCTTGGTGTGAGGGACAGAATAGAACTTTGTCAAATTGTAGCCAAAAAATCAAATCACAGCTAAATCTAGGGTTAATGGCACCAGCATAAGTGACAACCATCAGATGTGTTCTGCACAAAGATGATATCCATAGCGGTGCTGCAGCTACCAAACCAAAGTTAGGCCGGGGCCTAACATGGCAGAAGCGCCACAGAAAAAAGAGGGCAAAGTGTATGGAATTCTAGCAAATCACATCCTCTCTTTGCAGAAAAATGCATGCAGTTTTGGAAATGACAACATGTCTATTATACCTGAGAAACACCGGTGGTTTCCCTATAGGTATGATGGAAGCAGAATGTCCACAGAGGGAAACCTTTGCGGACTTTATGTGAAAAGTGCTGCAGGAAAAACCGTGACGCCTTGCCTCTGCGGTTTTTCCCTCAGAGCTTTTTTGCTGCGGGCCTTAGTCTCAATCTTGACAGCACCTTCTTCTGTAGAGGCTTTTGCAGACTTTTCATAATATAATATGATCACCCAAAAAAAGTAAACCTTGTGACTGAAAAATAATGGGGCATTACTGGTCATGGTCGGTTTGTCAGGAATAGTTATAATTGACTATGCAAAAATAGGCTTGCCCAAATTATATTTACAAACTCTTGTATGCATCAAAAATAAATGGCTGGAAAAATAAACTTGAAAAATTAAATATATAACCATAGCAATGCAGAAGGGAAATGCTAGATTTGTCCCTTAGGGATCATGTATGCCTCAATTTTTAGTTTCAGTGTTCTGTCCATTTTTTTTTTCATGGACACTGACCCATTTATGCCTTGGGGTAATTCACACACATCAGTTCTTTTAACAGATCTATGAGCATATGGTGTGTCTAATGTATTTACGAAAAAATACAAAGCTCAGACATCAAAATGGATTATGGATGAAGAGCTGAAATGGACGTGTGCATGGGGCCTAAGGTTTGGTTCACACCTGCATTGTTTTCAGCCATTTTTTCTGTTATCTCACAATGGTTGTTTATTCTTTGTTTTCTCCATGATATCACCAGTTGGAAAAGTTGTGCTTTTAAGACCTTTCATCTGAAATTTTAGACAAACTGAGCCTCCAGCGTGAATGTAGCCTGACTCAGATTGTCAGGGATTATAAAATATGATATGGCTGTGTCTTGTGTTGTGTTCTTAGTTCAGTCACATTTGCTTTGATGGTTCTAACTACAATACCTAGATACAGCGAATGGACTAGAGGGGCAGTTTCTGGAACAAAAAGCTGATCCAGCCCTTTTAACTCAGGGTTTAAATGCGGGAAATCGTTTTCCAAATCAAACAACTATAATGATTTTTTTTTTTTTTTTTTACAAGAACAGGTGGTTTGTAATATTGTTGTAAAGGCCTGTACACACAACTCTTATAACTATACTAAACCTGAAGTGAACATCCCAACTTAATAAACAATTATTATATGGTCTCATTCACGTGATAGCAAAGTGACTGACAGTCTATGAACAGCCATCACCAGGCCATTTTTAAAACCATAAAATTATATGGTTGTTTTTGCATTAAATGGTCCTTCAAAAAACCTGACATCCCTATTTGTCCGTTTTGATGGGCATATAGACTCAATAGGTGCATAAGTCAATAGCTGCATTTTTAACCACCATCATTCAGATGACAGTCTGTTTTTGATGACTGTTAGGGCCCTTCACACGGCGTGAGCTCTCAGCTCATTCCGAGCCGTACACGTGAGTGCTTCTAAACACTTCCCATTCACTTCAATGGGAGCGTGCGTAAAGCCGGCTTTACGAGCGCTCCCATTGAAGTGAATGGGAAGTGTTTAGAAGCACTCGCGTGTATGGCTCGGAATGAGCCAAGCGCTTACGCCGTGTGAAGGGGCCCTTAGAAATAAATCCATTGACTTGTGTCGGTCAAATATAGCATATGTGAGTTATTTATTAGGCCATTTTCACTGTTCATAAAAAAAAAAAAAAGAACATTTTAATACAACCATAGACTTTCAAAAACGCACCAATATATTCATTTTTCATGGATGTTTGGCACAAATAAACTGGAATGGTCTAAGGGGTTCAAGAGCTTGGCAGCCCCTGATATATCACAAACCAGTGGAACCTAGAATATCCTAGTACATCAAGTTATGGCTATAACTAAGACTAAGACCTTATGTTGCAGAAAAGTATCTTTTCTTTTGTTGTTGCAGATTTTGCTGCATTACTGGAGCCAAAGCCAGGAGCGGATTGAGCAGAAGGGAAAAGTCTAAGTACTTCCTATATATTAGCCATTCCTTCTGTATCCACTGCTAAATATGTCTCTAAAAACACAGCAAAATCTACAATAAAGAAGCAGCCTTTCTGTAACGTGGAACCTGAGCCTAAATGGCCATAAGGGGCCTTGTTTGTACTGGTACCCCTTTGTTATAACTCCCTAAGGTTATATTTACACGGCATAAGTCGGAGCTGATTTTGAGGCAGATCCCACCTCAAAATAAGCTCCAAATTGTGTCTGCAATCTGCCTCCTCTTGTTTTCAAGGAGGACACTGAAGGCGCACAGCACTAGAACCTGTGCTGAGCAGCTTCAGATAAAGTAGGGCTGACCTGCTATAGTGGAAAGCCGAAGTTCTGCTTCACCCTAGGAAGCATAGGGCCAGAAACTGAAGGTACAAGTCCATTGTGTATATCCAGCCTAATGGCGTCATAATTGTCGTAACCAAGTGACACATTAGAATATAACTAAACTAGAAAACCCTTTGAAGGTTGGAATGATTATGTGTTATTGTCTGTGTTTTCACTCACTAAACACTGTAAATAGAAATTCTGTGAAGTGGCCTTTCAAGGTATTAACCGCGGCGATATTTGCAATTTTGTTTGCCTCAAGGACATGATAGAAATTCCAGCTGTCACAATTAGATGTGAAAGAGGACTCCATATTAACAACCTGCTTCGAGGGCGCCCTCTAATTTCATCAGAATATTAAAGACAGTGCAGTTAGTGACAAGATGTGACTGGGTGCATTATGGCCCTTTACACCAGGAGGTATTGTCGTCGATTATACAACCTGTCAAGAGCTGTTATTGTATGACCCATCAACTGCAGGGTGTCTGTTTCCTCCTGCAAAATATCCCGAAACCACAATACCATAGGAGAGAGTGCACTTTGCTGATAATTGCCACTGACATTTCATCAACTCTTTCTGATAGTAATTGCCCTTTTTGAAGTATACTATCAACTGGGAAAAAGGAAAAGTTACACAGTTTGATATTCTAGTCTGATTTCCTCTTGGGGTACAATAGACTTTCCCATTAACTTTCTGTGTCTGTCTGGGTCTCAAACAAGCTATTGCTACATGTCAAGTAGCCTGGCAAGGGTTCTTGGCACAGATGATTGGGCTCTGCAGGAACAGTTTTCACTCCTATGAGAAAGAAGAGTATTAAGACGGATCCTATAATACGACTACAAGTCAACACTGTACTAAATACTGTTAAGAATACTTTATGGGTTCTCTTTTGAAGTGTAATGTTTGAATTTTTTATTTTTATTTTTTAAGTTACATTTTTGGGGGTGGTTTATGATATATCTGTTAAAACTTACTGGTAACTTAAGTACTGTAAATAAAGATATTGCATGGGAGTAGAGGGGGTTACTAAGTCCTTTCCTGGACTGAAGGCACAGATATGGTTTCTATAAGGTCAAATGGGGTACATGAGAAAGCAAACATGACTCCATGGCCATTGTCATTTTGTACCAGAGGAAGAAACCAATACAGTGTCATTACTTGCCATCTAAATCAATTAGGATAGCTGAACCTTTCTTACTGTATTTTGGCTGCTCTGTATGGGCGGTTTCACACCTGCGCCCGGTCTCCGCTTTGCAGGTTTCCGTCTTCTGCCTGAGAAACTGGACAGGACACGGATACCGGCAGTCAGTTTTCAAACCCATTCACTTGAATGGGTTTGCAAAGTGTCCGCCCATGAGCGTCTTGTGCCTCTCCGTGGCGAAACAATTTTTTTAAACTGGACAAAAAGTCGGACATGCAGGAAACCTACAAAGTGGAGACCGGGCGCAGGTGTGAACCCGTCCTATTCCCTGTTTGTTTTTCCTCTACCACATTTGTGAAGTCACCTCTGCCAGCCAGACTAAACTTGTGATGTCACTGTAGGCTACAGGTAAACAGCAACAAATATATAGGCTTCACGGCCATTTTAATGTATTGTGGGCCATGAGCAAACTTTTTGAAAGTGGGCCTCCCAATAACCCCCCATAACTCAATTTCTCCTGCCCCCCTCAACCATCAATGTTACATTTAAAAAAATAAATAAATACTCACCGAACTGCATTGCTGTGGAGCTGCAGGCTCCAACTGTAATTTCTGCGGCTCGGTGCTCATTGTGCTTCCCTGCTGCAGACATTATCAGCCAAAGGCTGTACGGTGGTAGTGACTATTCTTGTCTGAGGTGCATAACTAGTAAAGACAGGGACATAAGGGGCAATAACAAATTACACACCACCAACCCCTTAAGAAATCAAAAGTTGCAGATACAAGACTTTAATGGCCCATACACAGTACTGTATATTGTCCCCTTTATGAATCCCACATGGTATATTGAGACTTTTACTCCCCCCCCCCTCCTCCCTATAGTATAATGCCCTCTATACGAGCCTGCACACAATATGCTGGCCCCACAGTGGCACATTATTCCGCTACCTACTGGATTATCCCAGCAGGTAATGGCTGATATTCACATACTCATAGCAGCCTCTACAGATGCCATTGCCTTGCCTGTAGGTCCTGTACACCTGCACAGATTGCACATATGGTATGTCTACACCTGAATATCTTATGCTATCAGTTTTATAGTAGGGAGAATTTTGGTGATCAGATGTGAAAACAGATGCATATAAGAAATAATGCGCTTCTGAGAAGAATTTCCCCAGAAAGTCATCTTCTGTCAAGCTATAAGGACTCCTTATAGTTTGACAGAAGATGACTTTTTGGGGAAATTCTCCTTGAAGCTGAGGCCACATGTAGCGAGCTGCAGCCAAAAAGCGCTGAGGAACTGCGCAACTCATTTTTTTCCACAGCGCTTTTCACAGAAAGTCTGCAGAGTTTTCCTATATGGAAAACACCAGCTTTTCCTTAGGTATAATTGACATACTGTGAAATCGCAGCATGTCCGTTGCGGATATTCTGCAATGTGTGGATGGGATGATCCAGAATTCCATCCATTTTGCAGGTACTGTAAAATGCCACAGCCTTAAATAGTGGAAAATCTAAATCAGTACAAAAATAATATATATTAAATAAACGTTTTGCAAGATATATTGGCAGCCTTTCAGGTCAGTGTCCATATTAATATGCACACATGGCTCTAGACGTATGCATCTCTTTAGTATTGCACTCTTTTAACACTCTGATATAATGATATGTTTAAGAATTTAGCCAGTTGAAGAAAAGCAGAGAATAGATTTTCAGGAATATCCACATTGTCTCCTGCATTGCTTGCATTAATTATACAATTTGCATATCCATTTCTTAGTGCATAGAGAATAGACTGTGCTTTCCTTCCCTGAAATGCTTGGTTTCGCTAGTTTTTCGCTGACTGCTGGATAATTTTTATTAAATAAGGAGGTTTATCGGAGCATGAAAGGTGTGGATGCTGTATGGGTCACACTCACAAAATAAAGAAAATCTAATTGTGTGACACACACAATAATACACACAGAATATAGCGCTACATTGAAAGTCCATGTGTAAAGTGAGTCTAGTACAATCTACCAAATGTAACTGAATAAGATCTACATGATGGATACATTATAAGTAACAGACCCAGCACAACCCATTCAATTGCACAGGTCTCTTAATTTAGGGGAGGTCCCAAGGGTCTGACGCTACTCACTATACGGTATGTTGATGACTTATTTTAAGAATAGACAATTAATGATCAGACTGGTAACTTTCATTTACATAGATGTACATACAGAAATTTTTTAAGCAGCATAGTAATATTGAAGAGAACTACAAGTCCAATAATATTACAGGCTGAAACAATCAACAGCTGCATAAGGCCAAGCTGTAAATGACGGGAGGCAACATAGAGAATACGGCAGTAAAAGAGTACTTGGCGTGAAGCCATTGATGACTTACAGTAAATCCTCAGCACCAGCTTCAAAAGGTTGTATAAAAAGAATAAAGTCTGTTTTTTAGTATTTTGTATCCAGCTAAGCAGATTTGAAACATAAATAGCTAATCAATCATTCTCCTGTCATCGGGCATCCGTGGCAAACATCTGCCCTTCCGCTGGTACTAATATTCCAGAACAGAGTAAAGAACTATGACAAATATGATTAGAGTTTCTGCACGGTGATGTCATCCCGTGCCAGCTCTTGGATCTTCTACATAGGCCATTTGAGTGTGTAATAAAGCTCAATGTGAATTATTCTATAAGCCAGGCAGCAGGTCAGCAGCACAAGGCCCTGTAGTATTGGAGTGTCCTATTCATTGACTTATAATCAAGTCCAGAGCCAACGTGTAAGGGTAAGTTCACACTGGGATTATTTGTTCAGGATTTTGAGGCCATATTCGCCTCAAAATCCTGACCAAAAAGACGGCTCCCATTGAAATCAATGGAAGCCGGCTCCCGGAAAAAGAAGCGAGATACTCATTCTTCAGGCCGTTTCGCCTGGCAATTTGGCCTGAAGACACTCCCTCCTCCAGACTAGGCCCATTCATTGACCTTATTCGGATCGGAGTGCGCGGATGGATGCCGGTATACTGCACCGGCTTTCGGCCATGGCTACACGGCTTTTGGATCGAAACCTGAGGCGGCCTCTGCCTCAGGTTCCGATCCAGAAAAACCCGTGTGAACTTACACGGGCTCTATGAGTGACATGTCATGGAGCCCCACTCAAGGAGAAGTAATTCAGGAAGACACAACAGAAGAATTAGCACAGGTGTTTACTGAAGATTTAAGGCAACAGGTTTGGTAGTTATAGAGATCTCTGCTCAATGCACATGATTCTGTGTAGTATAGTGGACTATATCTATATCTACTAATCTAAGTGTCATCCGTGATTTTCACTGATCCATACAGTTGAATGAAGCGGTCGTGTGCGATAGAACATTACAAGGGGAAACAGTCTATGGCTAAGGACCCACCTTGTGGAGAATCTGCTTTCTTTGTGGCAGATTTCACTGTGGCTTTTTGAGCTCTGCTTCAGTTTTCCAGCACAGGATGGACACGGCTAGAATTTGGAGCAGAATGTTAGGTGGTCTTCTACTCTCTGCTTAATAAACCTGGACTATTTTTCATTAGCTGTTTTTTACCACCTGAAATAAACAGGAGTCAGTTTAATAATGGATTCTGCTGTGAAAAATCCACCCTGTGAACCTAGCCTTTGAGGAGAATCAGCCGCAAAATCAGCTCCCAAATACTTTGTGTGAACATAGTTTCTGAATTTTTTCTTTCTGCCCTCCATTCATTTCTGTGGGAGTTCTCATATGAAGATAAGGCATCAACATATCAGCTAGACGGGAAAAAATATGCTAATGACTCCAATTGAAGTGAATGGGAGGGAAAGTCAGGTGGAAAATTGTGGAAAATTTTGAGGCGGAATCCATGCGAATTTCTGCCTAGTAGTTACAACAGTACTTACCTTGGTGTTTACATATAGTCTCTCGTAGAGGACAGACACGTCTTTACAGAAGCACAATTCTTCACGTTTTTAGGGTATGTTCGCAGAGAGAAACTTGGTGAGGTTGTTGAGATGGTCTTCTACCTCAAAATCCTCTCCAAAAATTGGCACTGTGGAACATGGAGCAGAAAGTCAGGACTGAGCCTTGGGTTTCTGTTGTAGCATCATACAATGGTGCTAAACAACATAAGGTCTTGGTTTCAGCTTTAATACTGCTGCAGAAATTGTAAGAAGATCAAACAAGATACTTTTTTTCCGTGTACTGGAAAGTGTTTGTCACTATTGCCTATTGAAAACAATGAGAGGCAGAATAGAGCTGGTTTTTGGAGAGCAATTGAGGTGGAAGGCGGCCTAAAAATCCTCTCGAAATACCCTTAAGCCTTATTCACATCAGTGACGTTTGATTTTACTGCGGTTTTTTTTAGCCAAAGCAGGGGTGTAACTAGCAAAGGCTGGGCCCCATAGCAAACTTTTGATTTGGGTAGCTCCATGGCATGGTGTCCCCTTTCCTGGCCTCCACACAATATAAAATCCCATTTCCACACACTGTAATGTCCCAAAGTGGCCTCCAGACAGTAAAATATTCCATAGGCCTTTTCACACCCCAGAGTCTAATGAGCAGAGGCCCTGAGGAGGTGAAAGCAGGGGTGAACCTGCCCCTCTCGCCGCCCGAAGCGAACGAGAGAAAGCCGCCCCCCCCCCCCCGCCGGGGAGGAGGCGGGGCTTGGCGGAGGGGCGGGGCTTAGCGCCGTTCACAGGCATGAGAGCAGGCCTGCTCTCTGCCTGAGTGTGAGGGGGCAGGGCTTAGCGCCGTTCGCAGGCAGAGAGCAGGCCTGCTCTCTGCCTGAGTGTGAGGGGAGGCTGCCGGAGCAGCGCTGCTCCAGTGGCCTCCCCAATCCACCTCTCCGTGCTAAGCCAGTCCAGGACAGCTTGTCCTGGACTGGCTTAGGTAAGAAAAAATGCCGCCCTCCCTGAGGCCCTGCCATAGCGCCGCCTGAAGCGCTCGCTTCAGGTCGCCTCATGGGAGGTGCGGCACACCGTGAAAGTCCAGTGGTACTCACCACTCCTGTATTCCGGCGCAACTCCCTGCTGCTCCCATGACTTTTATTAAGAGTGGGGTTTAAGATATTGGCACTCAGGGATTGATAAATTCCCCCTATTAGTACAGTAAATCTGCCTCATTGTGACTGCCTGTCCCAGCATCCATCTGCATATATTGATACACATATTTTAGGAGTTGTGTCCACCAATCATTGTAATAGTGTATGTACAAGCCCGTAACAGAACATCATAAAAGTCTCAAGCATAATGCATAGCAACAATCAAACAATACATGATGTGGATGAGGACTCTGACAGTATGCATCAGGTTTTAATCCTCTTAAAAACATATTCCCTAAGCTCAATGTGCTTCATGTTTGCATTATGATGACTTGTGGAGGGATTATTGATCCTTGCCCGTAACTTCTCTTTGATTGTATATAAAAGGGAAGTTGTTCTAACAAGATTATCCAATTAAATGTAGAAAATGTTTGCAGCTGGGGTGACAGATCAGTCACAGATCACTTCAGACACCACTCTTCAAGGAGTCTGTAATACATCTTTAGGGTATAGACCTCAAAGTGACCAAGTAAATGTCAAGCATTAAGGATCAAAGGCCTTTACCCTAAGACAAATAATCAGAGTGATCTATTCCCAGACTCCATGACACCCTGGCTGTTTATGTAATTCAGTTTAGGATATACATATTTTGAAGATGTTGAGAGAGACCTTTATATTAAGAAGTACTGAAAAAGCAAGAAGATGAGAAGAGACCAGCTAATGATTTGTGTAACGCTCATGAAATTGGTGACATTTGTTCCAACATTCATAACATAGGGAGAAATTGCCTCACTGTAAAAGAACTCTCCAGCCAAAACTTATTGGGGGTTATTTATCATCTTCCCTTTTTTGGCCATATTTTTTGCAGGTGCGCCTTTCTTTAGACTAGCTTTACTGTGGTGCCTATTTATGATGTAGGCGCACCTCCTTGTTAAATGTTGTGTACATGTTAGTGTAGATGTGCTTTTTAAGCCATGTGCATTTTGCCTCCTTTTCTGGTCAAAAAGGCACAAAAAAATTTTGCCCCTTTTTAAAGCTTTATAACCTGAATGCATTTGCGCCTTTTTTGGGCCTTTTTTTAAAAAAAAAAAAAAAAAAGGTGCAAATCATGAATATAGGACTTGTGTTTGTTTGACTTTGTCATCTGCTGATTTCAGGTGGACATCGTGATGGTGACACCGGCACAAATGTGACTAATCTTATACTGCATGATGGTGTTATAACACATTTCTGCTTGCGTTTAAGCCTGCGATTTTTGAAACCAAAATGCTTTGTATTTTTGATCAGTATATTAGCTTTCATTCACATGGCCGAGGTTTAAAACGTACTTTTTTTAAGGTTGTTTTTCACCCAGGCGGTGCGCGTTTTTACAGATCCTTCATACTCTGTAGTATATGAAGGGATCCGTGAAAACAGAAAAATAGAGCATGACCTATATTTTGATGGAGTGTCAAAATATTGATCATTTGAATAGCCAAATACAACTAGCGCTCTGATGCAAAATAAAACTTAGCACTTAATAAATATATTTAAAATGTGTTGACAGACATATAACATTAATAACCTATACAAGGAATGACAAAATAGAAAATTGATGTATGCTCGTGTGTCCCACTTAGCTCCACAACATCAATATACTGGAGAAATATCCATCATGGCACCCTATGCTTCTAAGTGAATAGAGAAAGCATGGTGACCATAAACATATGTACTTACAGTCTGCCAGAAAGGATATAATAATAATGAAATGGTCTTACCATAGGCTGTAGATAGGGAACCACAGTCAGTGCTAGGCATACCACAGGAGGATAATAAATCCCTGTTCTTAACCTGCCGATACACCCTAGCTCCCCATAGACTCCCGCCCTAACAAGGGCAGTCCCAAGCTGGCCCTCAAGGTAAGATCCTATTTGTCATTTGAATAGCCCCCATTTACAGAACGTGAAATTAATTTGGCTGTGTGAATATGGGGTTACTCATTTTGATGTATAAAAACAGCACATGTATCTGGTCTGTGTGTTTTCTGGATTTATTGGCCTGATCATAATCCCAAGAATGGAACTTCTAACATAATAGTCATCTATGTTGCTAGGAGTCCCTGCCTTCCAGCGACATACTGTCCCGTACTGTAATGAGTTATGCATGGGGACCCGAAAGATGGAAACCTATACACTTCAAACGCGGTTACAAGCAGAAACCCACAGACCCCATAGACTATAATGGGGTCTGCCGGGTTTCTGCTATCTTTGAAGGACTTTTCTCTCTGCCGATTTAAGCGGAATCTGTGACAGAAACAAGCAAACACTAGTGTGTACCAAGTGTATGAACAGTATGTTGTTGGGAGGCATTGACTCCAAGCAGAGTGCACAGCTATTATCCATACACAATCTGCTCCCCTATTGCTACACTCCCACACGCTGCTCACAGATTGGAATGTGACAGGTTCTCTTTAATTCGTACCAGTATGGCTCTGAAATGCGTTTTGTCAGGCATTATTCATTAATGTTCTTCTCCTATAAGCAGCTTCAATGTTTATATTCTTACAAGGAGATGCCATCAATAGTGACCACTGTTTGTTTCCTGGGGCCACAGAGACACCGTGTACTCCTGAAAGCCACTCAGGCAAATAACGCTTGAAATTGAATTTGGATGTTTTTTCTTGTGGTTCACTCTCAGGTTTCTGTGTTTGTAACCGTCACCATTCACTTTAATGCTAAAAAGAAGACGGATTCTTTATTTTGTCGTCTTTGTTTATTTATCAAATGGAGGATAAAGTCTACAGGATTTATATATATCCAGGATTTTATCTTCTGTGTATAACAATAACAATGCAGAAGAAAGCTTCTAATTCTTTTTAACATTAGAGTGAATGGTGACAAATAACAAAGGGAAGATACTCCATCGGCATCCATCAATCTAGTCTATTTTTCAGTCTTTTGTTCTAATGTTATGTCAGATCAGAACAACAGACTAAAACAACACAGTGTGAAAGTTGCCTAAGCCAGTCCCCTACTCCGTCACGGGATTAGTTTATGATGCAATATAGGCACTGACACATGGATGTGGTGGAAGTATTGGGTTTAGGGTAGCCCTGTCTCTGTTATTAGAGTCAAGTACCCATTTCACAAAATGTCATGCAGAATCGAATTCTTGGTTTTGCCCTTATATACCTGGATCGGTGAATCATCATTTATTCTTGGATTGTTTTAATCATTTGTCTTTCAGTTTTTCTATTGCTTTAGGCCTCTGGTTAAATAACTATCATGGTGAAAATCACTTAATTGTCTTTAAATCATATCTGTCATGGCTTTGTTTTTCTTACCTGCAGTATAAACATGTTTCCTTGACAGAAGCAGTGTATTTCTTGTCTTAGCCTTGTCTGTTCCACCCACAGTATATGTTTTACCCAGCTGTGAAGTCTGAGCTGAGCTGCGCACATAAATCTGTCACCCGTGTGTTCTTCATTAAATATATATATATACATTTTTACCCGAGACTGGTGGCAGGTATTGTACAGTCCTCCACACCTATAATATATTAACATATAACCAATGCAGAGCTGAGACAACAAATGCAGATTCAGAAAATTATCACATGGTTATCACAAAGATTAATGTATTTTAAGGTCTTGTCATATTTGGCATACGTTTCCTGAAATCACAGCGAAAAATTGATTTTGCAGCAATTTTGGAAAACATGCTGCAAACCCGCAGCATAACCATACTTTGTGTATAAACCCTAATGCCTTAGTCACACAAATGCCTTATTCAACATCCATCACACAGCCATTTTGAGAAAACATTGATTTTTAACGTGTCTATTCACATCTGTTGTTTGTTTTTTTTTACCATTTTTAACGGCAGTGAAAAAACTGACCCATGCTTTGACAGACCCAAACAAATCATTGGATCTGTTTTTATCGGAAGAAAAACAAATTGACGTCCATTAAAAACTGATCTGTGGTTTGGGTAAAAAAGAAAGAACAATGAAACTCATCGGCTATATTCACCATTATTATCACCATGTTGTATTTACAAGGGAACATAGGACACATAACAAAAGTTAAAAGTTGGACATTTTCCATTTTATCTGAAAAAATAAACTTATTTATAAATTGATGGCAGCAACAAATCTGAAAATAGTACGAAGTCATGTCTACCATTGTGTAGCATCCCATCTTCTTTTTACAACCGTCAGTAAACATTTAGGAAGTAAGAAGAGCAATTGCTTGAGTTGTGTGTGAGGAATATAGTTGTTATCTTTAGGATTTTAGATGCTTAAAGGGATATTCCCATTTTTGCAAATATAAGTAATTAAACATTTTGCAGAGTTTTAAAGATTTTCTCTACATATCTTGTGGTCACAGTCTGTTTTCTTGATCGGTTGCCAGTGGATATGACCATGAATGCAGGAACTTTCTAAGGTCAGAAAATCAGCCATGATTTCTTTATTGTGGCCGGGATATCTTCTGATACAGGTAGTGATAACCCAGCTACAATAAGAAAATCCTAGCTGGGTTCCTGACAAGACAAAGACCATAGAAAGTTTCTGCATTAGTGGTCGTAACCATTGGCAACCGATCAAGATAACAGACTGTCACCACTAAGACAGTTAGAGAAAATCTTTAAAACTTTGCAGAATTTTTAATTACTTATATTTTCAAAAATGTTATTTTTTAATTATCTACAAATATAGATTATTATTATTATTGTTTATTTATATAGCAGCATTAATTCCATGGTGCTTTACATTTAGATATGATTATGTACATGGGAATACCCCTTTAAGGCTGGGGCCCCACATTGCAGAAATGCAGCTTTTTTTTGTTGCAGAGTTTGCTGCGACGTTTTGAGCCAAAGTCAGGAGTGGATTGAGCAGAAGGGAAAAATATAAGAGGTTCCTATGTATTTCCCATTCCTTTTGAAGCCAATCTTGACTTTGGCTCAAAAAATGCAACTAAATCTGCAACAAGAGAAGCTGCATTTCTGCAATGTGAGGCCTTAGCCTAAGAGTCAGTGAACACAGAGTTTTTTGGCGCTGATTTTGACACTGAATCCGCTTCAAAATCAGCCTCCAAGGCTGAGGCGGATTTAGCGTCAAAATCAATGCCAAAAAACTCTGTGTGCACTGACCCTAAGAGCCCTACATCTTGTTTGCCTGATTTGTTTCATGCCACACATATATTCTATTGGTGAAAATCCGGGACTGAAGGCAGGCTAGTTCTGCAAAGCCATGCTGTTGTGATGGATGCAGTATGTGGTTTAGCAACTTGCTGAAATATACAAGAGACGTTCCATTAAAAAGATATTGTCTAGATGAGAACCTCTACATACTGCTTAGCATTGATAATGCGTTCATGATGTATAAGTTGCCCATGCCATAGGCACTAACGCTCTTCACTCCGTAGGACATGGTGTCTGAGGTTTCCATAAACCGTTTATGATTTTGACTCATCTGATCACAGGGCAGTTTTCCATTTTGTCCTTTTTAAATGAGCTTTACCCCACAGAAGACGACAGCATTTCTGGATTGTCTTGATATATGGCTTCTTATTTGCATGATACAGTTTCATGTTACATTTATTTGCATAGCGAGCTGTGTTCACAGACAATAGAAGTATTCCTGAGCTCATGCAGTGGTTTACGTTTGAGTCATGCCTGTTTTTAATGCATTTCTGTCTGAGGGCCCTTAGATCATGAGCATCCAGTAATGACCGGCGACTTTGTCCGTTGTGCACATGGTTTTCTCCAGATCCTCTGAATCTTTTGATATTGTGTTTGCAATTTTATGTTGAGGAACATTTTTCTGAAATTTTTCCATAATTTTCAGACCCAGTTTTTCACAGATTGGTGAATTTCTGCCCATGTTTGCTTGTGAGAGACTCTGCCTCTTAGGGTCCATTCACACGGAGTAAACGTATGCTCATTTTGGCAAAATACACGTTTAAAAATAAGACTTCCATTGACTTCAATGACATTTTTTTACACGTGTAACAAAACACATCAAGATACACGTCAAAGTACAGGTCAAAATACACGTGTAAAATGTCATTGAAGTCAATGGGAGTCTTATTTTTACATGTGTATTCTTTACACGTGTATTTTGCCAAAATGAGTGCACGTTTACTCCTTGTGAATGGACCCTAATTCTAACCCATCTTTCACATCTGCGTTTGGTAATCCGTTCAGAGAGTCCACATGGGGATCCTACCGAAGGGAATACCAAACGCATAGGCAAAAGCACACGGACTCCATAGACTATAATGGGGTCCGTGTACTTTCCGTGTGCTGCCCACACGAATCAAGTAGACATGAAAGTAGATCATGAAGCACTTTTCTGTCCGCATGTTCTGTGCAGACACCACACGGAGAGCACACAGACCCCATTATAGTCTATGGAGTCCGTGTGCTTTCACTGCACCCCGCTTGCCAGTGCGTTTGGTATTCCGTTCGGGGGGGGGGGGTCCCCATGCAGACTCCCTGAACGGATTACCAAACGCAGATGTGAACGAGGTGTAAGAAAGTCTTTCTGCTTCAATTATACCTATAGGGAAACCACTGGCATTTCCGTAGGTGTAATTGACATCCAGCGATTTTCAAAACCGCACATATTTTTCTGCAAGGTGTGAATGGGATTTGCTACGCACTGCGTGTTTTTCCACTGTGTTTCCACCAACGTGGGGTCCTGGCCTAACATGCTCTTTTTACGCACAGTCATCTGACAGCTACAATTGACCCTACAGCTGTTTTTCATTACATCCACTTACTTTTCTGGCCTTTGTTAGCCCTGTGTTTTTTTAATATCTATTGCTGTAATCAATGCAAAAGGTTCTATGTTCTATTGTGACATGGTTAAATGAGATTTTCAAGTAATTGCATTTTTGATTTCTTTACATTTTACACAGTGCCCCAACTTTTTTTGATTTTTCTGATTTGTTCCTAGAAATGACATTGGAGGAAATTTGAGGAATATGTTGTTGATATGGGTGCAGTTTTGGAAATCGCAGCATGTCAATTATATCTATGGAAATGCCAGCAGTTTCCCCATAGATATAACTGTAACAGAAAATCCACAGAAAAAAAAATCCAAATTTTCTGTTTAAAGCGCTATGGGAAGAAGCACAATGCGTTGCCACCACAGTTTTTCCCGCAGCACTTTTTGGCTGCGGGACGTCCTGTGGGGCCTTAACCTCAAAGAGGTTGTCCCAAACAGCCTCTGTGCATAGGACCGTTTAGGGATTCCATGCTTTGTGCTCCTCAGATGTGGACTATAAGACGCATCCAGGTTTTAGAGGAGAAAATAGGGAAAAAAAATTTTCAGGCAAAAAATGGTAAAATATTTAATGTATGGGAGCTGTAGTTTTGGAACAGCTGCAAGGCCACATTGACAGGTGACCCTGCAGCTGTACGGGGATGTATAGGGCGTTTTTTTTGTGGGGCCAGGTGTACTTTTTAGTTATACCATTTTGGGAAATGTGTATTGCTTAGATCACCTTTTATTTAAATCAGAGGCAAAACGGTGAGAAAAACCCGGCGGTTTAGCACTTTTGATTTTGACGTTCACTGTACATAAAAATATTATTAGACCGGGCATTTTCAGACACAGGGATACCATTTATATGTTTCACAGTAATGTTATACTTTTATATGTATTCTAGGGAAAGGAGGTGAACATTTATTTATTTATTTTTTTATTATATTTTTTTAAGTGGTTTTTTTTTTTTTTTTTACTATTTTATTATCCCCCGCCTAGGGGGCTTGAACCTGTAATCATTTGATTGCAAGTCCCATAGACGGCAATACAAGTGTATTGCCGTCTATGGGAGATTCTATACATTACTATCGCGGCATGTCATAGACCAGCCGCGATAGTAATATATATCTATGACAGGCCTGGGAGCCTTCATTAGGCTCCCGGCTGTCATCGGAACAGGTCGGCTCCTGTGGCCTCGCCGTGCAGGAGCCGGCCTGCATCACTAAAGGTATGGGGCCGGTGGGGACCGGCCCCGAGGCTAACTTTAAACTGCCGGGACCTGCGGAGGAGGAGCGGATTTGCAGCATGGCCGCGCTACTGCCACCGCTGGTTTTCTTCAGCGGCAGGATCGTGGCAATCTGCAGGCCCCGGCAGCTAAGACAGTCCCCGGCATCTGCTGTAATAGACCAGCGGATGCCGGGGAGTGTTTTAGCTGCCGGGGCCTGCAGTATTGTCACGCTCCTGCCGCTGCAGAAAACCAGCGGTGGCAGTAGCGCGGCCATGCTCCTCCCCCACATTCGGACTATAAAACGCACCTGTCACGTTCGTGTCAGAGTCCAGACACAGATTCCAGGCTGCAGATTGCACCGCTAAGGAGACAGGGGAAGGAGACTATCCCTGGCACTACGGTGGCTAGCTAGGCCCTGCCTACGGGTGGTGGTCAGCTGTCTCCAAGCTAACCTTGGCCCCGACGACTCCTGGCTCTCTAGCACGAAGACCTGACAGACAGACAGGGCAAGAGCTGCAAGAAGCTAGGGACTGGGGATTCTAGGGTGGTGACCCCTGCAGAAATAAAGGTGCAGCTGCGGACAAACAAACAGGACGGGAGGTGCTGGACAACTGACACGCAGCACAACAAAGTACAAAACAAGAGGAATGAGGAGAGGGACAGTGGAGAGGTGAGGAAAGGGTAAACACAAGACTGGGGTAAAATAAACTGGAACCCACCTCAAACAACCAGACAGTGCCAAACAAACAGACGTGAAGGGCAGAGTAGAAGTGTGGAGGGAAAAACCAACTCACACACAAACAACACTCAAACTCCTTTCTAGTCTGTAAGCACAAGCAGAACACCCCTCCTCCCTCCTCCCAAGAATTCTAAGTTGGGACCATGAAAACCGGCAACTGGTGAGACAGCCCTCTGCCTAATAAAGGCCCCAGCCTCCTTCCATGGGATAATGGAAATACATAACACCTGAGGTTACACTTATAACCCCAAGTGTGTTCAGAAGACCAGAACACCATGTACACACTGATGGCTCAATGGTAGGGAACCCACCAGCAGATCACAGAAGCCCGGATTGAATCTCCGACAGAAACATACACCAACACACGCACGCAATCAGGTCATGACAGCACCCTCATTTTCCTCCGAAATTTGGGGGGGGGAAAGTGCGTCTTATAGTCCGAAAAATACGATCTTACGATTCGATTACATCTTATGAGACTAAAGCATCTGACAAGACTGGACTAAAATATGATAAGGAAATTTAATTGTTCCCCAGATCAATATTAGTGATATAGGGGCCTTTAATAGAAGCAGAAACAAACTTGTGTAGTCACAAACCAATATACAAATCATGCTGGAGAAGGTATTTTTTCTATGCTATTATTGCTCCGAGTAGCAGTCCGCAGATTGTCCAAGCAGCCGATAGCTTCATGCTCTTTACACTTCAATTGGAGTCGTTCCTTAAGGTAGAGCAGTGTGGTGAGTGTGTTTTTGCATACAAACCAATAAAGCCATGCTGAGATGATCATCTTTTTATGAATATGGAAATAAGCCTACAAGTGCATTGAGGGCAAATCTGAATTGTTGAACAGCAAGTGCACAAGTGGTCTAGAATCACTGCCCAATGCAATCCCTCTGTGAACGACATTTACAGCTTGTGCCTGCGTCTGTATGAAACTTTGATGAATTGGGCCCTCATGTGGTTCACTTGTAGGCTAATTTACTTATCTATAAGGTTGGGGCCCCACATGGCGTAAACATAGTGGTTTCGCCGTGGTGAAAATGCTGCGGTAAGAAACTGTTAGCATTTTACAGTCTAGCGAATCCCATCCACTCATTGTAGAAAAATATGCGCAGTGGAAATGCTGCAATCTCCAAAGACATCGAAGTTTTGTAAATAGCAACTTGCCAATTATACCTATGGAAACACTGGCGGTTTCTTTATAGTTAGCAGAAAGTCTGAAGAGGAAACCCCGGCAGACTTTCATGAAAGGCGATGTGGGAAAAACCACAATACATTGCCACTATGTTTTTTCCCGCAGCACTTTTTTGCTACATGGGGCCTTAGCTTAACCACATGAGGACCGCCGTACGTAAATTTACGGCCTCATGTGCTGGTACCTAAAGACCGGACTATTGCCGAAATACGTCCGGCCTTTAGGTACCTTTCTGGCGGGGGGAGGGGTGCGGGGGGGACAGGGGTTAGGTGTTACTAACACCTAACCCCTTCCTCCATAACGTCCAGTCGGAACTGAGTCCGACTGGACGTGTTAACCCTTTCGATCGCGCCGTCAAACATCGCGGCGCGATCGAAAGGGATCCGCCGACAGGTTAACCCGATCGGCACCCCCCGCGGCGAGATCGGGGGGTGCCGATGTCAGTACAAGGTAGTCTGGGGTCTGGCCAGTGACCCCAGACTACCGGAGCCCCCACATACCTGGTGATCCTGCCAGGCGGTGGAGGAAGTGAGCGATGTGTCTCACTTCCTCTGCAGCTTACAGGACACGAGCAGGCTCATGTCCTGCTCGTGTCCTGTCTGCTACTGTGCTGAATCAGCTGATGCTTTCATCAAAGCATCAACTGATTCAAGTGTCCTAAAGGGACACATGAAAAAGTTAAAAAAAAAGTTAAAAAAAAAAATAAATAAAGTGTATGAAAAAAGTAATAAAGTTCTAAAGTCCAAAAATCCCTTTTTTCTATACAAAATGAATTATATAAAAAAAAGCACTAAAAATTAAAAAAAGCAATGCATATTTGGTACCGCCGCGTCCGTAACAACCTGTACAATAAAACTGAAATAATATTTAATGTACATGGTGAACGTCGGAAAAAAAAAAACGGAAAAAACTCGCCGGAAATAATGATTTTTTGCCATCTCATCCTACAAAATATGCTATAAAAAGTGATCAAAAAGTCATATTCACCCCACAACAGTGCCAATAAAAAGCGCACATTTTCCCGCAAAAAATAAGCCCTCAACCAACACTGTCAACCGAAAAATAAAAATGTTACGCCTCTCAGAAGATGGCGATGCAAAAATCACTGATTTATGTCCCCAAATGTGTTTTTGTTCTGCAGACTTAGTATCGCATAAAAAAATAACATAAATGAGGTATCGCCGTAACCGTACCGACCCGCAGAATACAGGCCACATGTTACTTATGCTGTACGCTGCATGGCGAAAAATTTAAAATGTAAAACTCTATTCAGGATTGATTTTTTTTTTTTTTAATCCAGCAAGAAAGAGTTAATAAAATGTAATCAGTAAGTTGTAGGCACCCAAAGATGGTGCCATTACAAAATGCATCTCATCCTGCAAACAACAAGCCCTTATATGGCCATGTCACCAGAAAAATAAAGAAATTATAGCATCTAGCAATGTCAAGGCAAAACCCCCCAAAAATTGCCAAATTATTAGAACACAACTGGCTGCGTCAGGAAGGGAATATATAAGCTGTGCGAGCGAATATCAGGGGACACCCCAGATTTACAGCTTATGAGCGAAAAAACACCAGAAGTGACGCCCAAAGTGACCCCCAGAGTAACTCCACCAATCATAGGAGCTACTGGGACATAGTAGGGAATTTGGTGTCTGCAATGTTCTCCGCACAGCTTATATATTCCCTCTTCGCCATCCGCTGTGCAGTCACGTCCGGATACTAATACTCACTACACCCCCTGATAAATTCTTTGAGGGGTGCAGTTTTCAAAATGGGGTCACTCCTTTGGGGAATCCACTTTTCTGGTACCTTACAGGCTCTACAAACATGACATGGCGTCCAGATACCAAACATCAAAATCTGTACTCCAAAAGCCGCATCGCGCTCCTTCGCTTCTGCGCCCTGCTGTGCGCCCAAACTGCAGTTTATGACACATGTATGACACTGGTGTACCCGTTATATCGGACGTAATGTCATATGTGAGTATAAACTGATATTAGGGCACAGCTGGACGCAAAAGGGAAGAAGGGTTATTGGGTTTTTGGAGCACAGACGGTTTGGTTTTTGGATGCCATGACACTTTTGTAGATCTGAAACGCCAGTAAAGTGGAATCCCCTGATATGTGACCTTATTTTGGAAACTACACCCCTGAAGGATTTCTCCAGGGGTACAGAGAGCATTTTTAACCCCCAAGTGTTGCTATAACTTATTATCCATAAATGAATACGAAGCTGATTGTGAGAGGTGAAAATGACAATTTTTCCAGGAATCCGTCATTTCAGTGCGTAATATGTTGTGCCCGGCTTGTATCAGAGATGAACGCTCTAAAAGCTGTTGTGCCCAGGATACCCGCTTACCAGTTTTTGGAGTGTCTATGCTGACATAAGTTGGGCACAACATATCGGGCACTAAAATGGCGAATCTCTGGAAATTTTTCATTTTTAACTTCTCATTATCAGCTGTGATTTCATTTCTGGAAACTAAATAAATGCAACACTCAGGGGTTAAAAATGCTTGCTACACCACTTGATAAATCCCATGAGTGGGCTAGTGTCCAAAATGGGGTGACATGTCTGCGGATTCCACTTTATTGGCAATTCAGGGGCTTTGCAAAAGTGGCATGGTGTCCTAAAACCAAACTGTGCTCCAAAAACCAAAATAGCGCTCCTTCCCTTCTGTGCCCGGTTGTGCCCAAACAGCCATTTATACCCACATATGGCATTAAGTCCGTTATCCGGGGTACACCAGTGTCATACATGTGGGCATACACCGCTATTTGGGTACCCAGCAGGGCGCAGATGTGAAGGAGCGATATGTGCTTTTGGAGTGCAGATTTATATTCTTTGTTTTTGGACACCACATCACATTTGCAGAGGCCCTAAAATTGTCCCTACAAAATGGGGTCACTTCTTGGTGAATTCCAGTTTACTGTCACCTGTGTAGTTTCTAAAATGGGGTCACAATGGGGGGTTTCCATTGTATTGATACTTTAGGGGCTCAGCTAATGCGACATGGCACCTGAGAACTATTCCAGCCACATCTGCTTTCTAAAAGCCAAATAACGCTCTTTCCATTCTGAGCCCCACCGTATACCCATACAGCAGATTATGGCCACATATGGGGTATTGCCGTGTTAAGAAGAAATTGTGTAACAAACTCTGGGGGGCTTTTAATTCTTCAGCTACTTGCAAAATTAAAAATATGGCGCTAAATGGACGATTAATTGGAAAAAAAAGTAATTTTTCATTTTTACGTCCCATTGTTAATAAAATCTGTGAATCAGCTGTGAGGCCAAAATTCTCACCAAACCCCTAGATAAATTCTATGAGGGGTGTAGTTTCCAAAATGGGGTCACTTTTAGGGGGTTTCCACTTTATTGGTACACTAGGGGCTCTGCAAATGCGACATGGCACCTGAAAAATATTCCAGCAAAATCTGCCCTTCAAAAGCCAAATAGCGCTCTTTCCATTCTGAGCCCCGCCATGTTCCC
The DNA here is from genome assembly GCF_031893055.1 of Leptodactylus fuscus. Classification (NCBI taxonomy): domain Eukaryota; kingdom Metazoa; phylum Chordata; class Amphibia; order Anura; family Leptodactylidae; genus Leptodactylus; species Leptodactylus fuscus. Next base: position 73,797,430 of record NC_134270.1, read on the forward strand.
ATACAGTAGATTATGGCCACATATGGGGCATTTCTGTGTTCAGGAGAAATTGTGTAACGAACTTTAGGGAGCTTTTTTTCCTTTATCCTCTTGTGAAAATGAAAAATTTGGGGCTAAATTGACAGTTTGTTGGAAAAAAAGTAAATTTTCATTTTCATGTCCCAATGTTAATAAAATCTGTGAAACAGCTGTAGGGTCAAAATGCTCACTCTACCCTTTGATATGTTCTGTGGGGGGTGTAGTTTCCCAAATGGGGTCACTTTTAGGGGGTTTCCACTGTATTGGTACTCTAGGGGCTCTGCAAATGCGACATGGCACCTAAAAATTATTCCAGCTAAATCTGCCATCCAAAAGCAAAATAGCGCTCCTTCCATTCTGAGCCCCGCCATGTTCCCATACAGCAGAATATGGCCACATATGGGGTATTGCCGTGTTCAGGATAAATTGTTTAACAAACTTTGGGGGGCTTTTACTCCTTTAACCCCTTGTGAAAATGAAAACTTTGGGGATAAAGTGACATTTTAGTAATTTTTCTTTTACACATTCCAATGTTAGTAAAATCTGTGAAACAACTGTACGGTCTAAATGCTGACTATACCCCTTGATGAATTCTGTGAGGGGTGTAGATTCTAAAATGGGGTCACTTTTGGGGGGTTTCCATTGTTTTGGTACACTAAGGGCTCTGCAAATGTGACATGGTGCCTGAAAATTATTCCAGCAAAATCTGCTGTTCAAACACCCAGTGTCACTCCTTCCCTTTCGTGCACTGCCGTGTGCCCAAAAATCAGTTTACACCCACATGTGGGGTATTTCTGTGCACGGGAGAAATTGCATAACAAAATGTGAGATGCATTTTCTCCTTTAACCCTTTGTGAATGTGTTAATTTTAGGTCTAAATGAATGTATTAGTGAAAAAAAATGAAATGTCTAAATTTGACCTCCATATTATTTTTATTCTTATGAAATGCTTAAAGGGTTAACAAACATCCCAAATGCTGTTTTGAATAATTTGAGGGGTGTAGTTTTGAAAATGGGGTGATTTATGGGGGTTTCTATTATATAGGCCTTTATAATTCCTTTCAGAACTGAAGTGTTCCCTAAAAAATTAGTTTGAGGAATTTTCTTGTAAATCTGGAAAATTGCTGTTACACTTGTAAGCCTTGTAACATCCAAAATGAATTAAAAGACGATCAAAAGATGATGCCGATATAAAGCAGAGATATGGGAGATAATATTTATTCATGTATTTGGATGGTATGACTATCTGCCTGAAAAGCAGAGAATTTCACATTTTGAAAATTGCAATTTTTTCCAAATTTCCATCAAATTTGCTAGTTTTTTTATAAATAAATACAAAAATATTGATTAGTGTTTACCACTAACATGAAGTATAATGTGTTACGAAAAAACAATTTCAAAATCACTTGTGTAAGTTAAAGCGTCTCAAAGTTATTGCCATTTAAAGTGACACATGTCAGTTTTGAAAAAAGAGGCCCGGTCCTTAATGTACTTCTGGGCCTGGTCCTTAACCGGTTAAAATAGTTATTTTCTTTATATAACTTCATCGGTTTGTGATCACAAAGTTATGTTTCTGCACCTACTAAAGGCCCCTAAACAATTGGTTTGGGATGCATTTTGGACCTGCCAGATTCCATAAGAATGTTTCAAGACATTTGATTAAACTTTTCTCCTGGAAGAGGCCCTCATGTGAACCAACCTTAGCCAATAAGAGAAGCTGAAACAGTTCAGATGGCCCCATTTTATATTTTACTATGACATCCATTACTAAAATATAGGGCACTCATGTGTCATGTGTATACAGCCTGTATACAGCTTCATTCAGACTAACAATTCCATTCCATTTATAATGTGTGCCTTAAGGTCTGATGGTTTATCATGCTTTCTTGCTGCATAAAGCCATGTGACCTTCCCACTACCATGAGGCCAGCCGAACATATCTAAGGTCATGTGACCTAAGCACCTGCAAGGTGACTCTTGTCTATGTGAATTAGTTAAACAGCATCTGCCGCTGAATGAGTGAAAAGAATAAAGAAATCTCCTTTTGTCTCACACTTGGCTATGATCTTTCAACAGATTTTGTTCCAAGATTGCAAGAAACTTTTAATGCAGCGGAGATGAAAGCAAAGTTTTGTTTGCTCATTTTACTATTAGAGGGATTTGCTGCCCCTGATAACAAGTGAATAAGAGGTGTGTAAACAGAGCTATGGATCATTCAGGGAGGAAAGCCTTGCCCCTTTCTGCAGCACATGTCTTTCACACAGGAGTCTGGCATGTAAGTTGTATGTTATCTTTGGTACACCCATCTCTTTCACCTGTAAAATATACACCACCATTCCAGTAGTCTCATAACTTGTTTCTTATTTATGTATCCAATACATCTAAAAAGAAAAAATGAGGCAGATTTTCATATAGTATTGATTGAAAATACACTACTCAATATTAAAATTGCAACATCAAGAAGGAAAAGTCTTAAGCTGGGTTCACATGTGGATTTTTCGACAGGATTTTGCCGCAGAATCCGCCTCAAAATACCGCCTCCCATTGAATTCAATGGGTTCCTTTTTCCCTCGAGCGGGAACAAACCGACATGCCTTTGCTTGACGTGCATTCTGCGTCGAAATCCGCCGCAGCATCTGCGGCGCGACACCTCCCTCCCGACTAGGCCCATTCATTTGGGTCTAGTCCGAAGCGGAATGCAGCATGCAGCTAGCCATTTTTTGGACCGGATTCTGAGGCGGCCTCCATCTCAAAATCCGGTCCAAAATCCCTGTGTGAATCCGGCTTAAGAATGATGGAAATCACGGGGGTTAGTATTGTTGATGTTTTTACCGGAAACGGGGAAACAAAACATCACTGGAAAATCAGAAAATGTGCCCCGGCAATCTAGGTAAATATAGATTTTTGGTAACCTAAGTAATTAGAAGGTAGGTGGGGGGAGGGGTGTTTATTTTAGATTAGAATTATGAATTTATCCCAGACAACTCCTTTAATATTGAGGCTGGTCATAATGTAGCGAATCTCCCATAGACTGCAGTACAGTTGTACTGGATTGCAGGTTCAAGCCCCCTAGGGTTAATGGCTGTCTGAGAAATGTTATGCCAGGCTGAATACACTTGGATACACAAATAATCAAGATTGACTGCTGGCAACTCTATTGCAATTTGATGATGTTCCAGGTGTGCTTCATGGGAGACAAGTCCAGAGAGGCAGGTCGTGGTAGCAAATTTAGGCCGCATAGGCTGCTCACAGTAGCACAAGCAACATGCGAGCTACTGTTGGCCTTGAAAAATGGCTCCTGGGACACTTTGGAGAAATGACCATACCACTGGTTCCACGACCAAATCAATGTAACCCCAAGCTGTTAGTGTACATGAAATGAAGACAAGAGTGGTCCAACTACCACACATTATACCACCACATACCATAATCCTGGGAGTGACCAGTGTAAAGTTTCCTTGTGAAGGTTCTCTTAATGGCATTGTCTATGTGGTCTCAAGAGCAATCTACAGCTGTCATTACATCAGAAACAAAAGCAGGTCTCATCACTAAAGAAGAAAGATCTCCAATACAGCCTCCATTGCTGCCTTGCTTTGCAATATGATAGACCTTAAGAGCAGCTCATTTGTGTAGTCCAATGTTGTGTAAATACCTTCTGCTGGTTTGTGTTGACACTATTGCCACCCTAAGCTTGGGATGTGACATCCAATTTCACTTGCAGTACAGAATGGATCACTATGCGCTATTTTTCTAAGCAGACGATCCAATCAAATCACCTTTGCGTACCTCTTGCTTTTGTTCCAGTTGGTCATTGGTCTCCCAACCATCCCAACTTGAACATTGAACAGTGCTGACATCTGGGCCTAGGCCTGTAGCAATTTGCGAGTGGTAAACCAAGGTCTCTCAGTTCAAGGATTCTGTCCCTCTCAATTTGTGACAAGTAGCGATAACTGGCAAGTTGAAAAACAGGAGACATCACAGTTATCCCAGGCCGCTTGATCCAATTTTTTAAGTTTCAGGTTTCTTATGGCTAAAAACTTTGCTTTTGATCTGGCTTTTATGCCACATGCCACAGATTAGTGTTAGGTGCTTGAAAATGTTATCATTTGCATATTTTAGGGACTCCTGGTATTTCTTGATTTAAGTTTGTCCTTCTTGGTGTTGCAATATCAGTGTTGAGAAGTGTACTCTATCATTTTGGGCATACAACTCCTATGCAGAGCTGTGTGTTTCCATGACTACAAACTATCAATATTTTAGTGGTAACTCATTTTTATATTATTTTTATGTTTTGCTAATTTTGACTTCTTCTAAAAGCCATAACTTTTTCATGACATGACCCAAAGGGGCAGTTCACACGGCCGCAAAATTACAGGCGTAAAATAATGCGTGTTATACGATCGTAATCCCCATTGAAATCAATGGGATCTTTTTTGAGCGCGGAAACTCTGACACGCGTATATGTGCCAGATTGCGCGCCAGTTTACTCCGTGTGAACTGCCCCAAAAACAGCATTTCAAGAAGTGATTTTGCAACAATAGTTAATATGTATTGGTTTTTATTCAATTTTTTTTTTTTTTTTTTTTACCTAGGATGACTTTTGATATTTTAAATATATTCAAACTTTTTTAAAAAAATTTATTCCCACTGGTTGGACTAAACTACAGTCTGTATTCATCTGATCTATTGTCATTTATTATGGTCATCCGCCCTGTTATTATTCTGATGACATTTGCTAATATTTAGGGTGAGACGTCTGGAAGAACAGTGCCAGTGTGCTGCAAAAAATGTCCACGAGAACACCCTTTAGCACATCATTATACCCTTTGTCTTGTGATAAGAGCCTGAAATATGCTACCATGGCCCATTTTTGGGTGTGACAGGCACATAAAATGTCCAAGTCATCTTTGAATTGACTGCTATCCACTGGGACCAGAAGACATTTTTTTGGGAGCCTCGCGGGCATTGAGGAACAGTTGGTAACTATGATGATGATACAGTGACAATGATGGCAGATCCTGGGACCTTAATCAAACCCCCTGCTGCCATGGTACTACCGATTGTAGCATAAGTCAGTTGGGGGAATCCCTTAGAAGTTGACTGTAAGATCTAAAGGAATAAGTGCCTCAAATCAAAGTTTCTTGGGCACTTCAGCAGGGTGTCAATGGTCAAGATGGCTGCTACCATCTTCAAAATGGAATAGTGCAAGGTGCTTTATATTCATAGGATATGTCATAAATACTTTACAGTTGCGGGTACTACTTTTGGATCTAGAATAAGTTCCCGTAAGTGAATGAAGAGGGGCTGTGCGTATGTGCACCATTTATTTATATTTATGGAAACAGCCAAAGCTGCCACTCACTATTTATTTTCAGGAACAGACAGAGCCTTGAGCTAGATGTGTAACCTGTATCCATTTGGTATTTATCATATATAATATGGATATACAGTAGTCATAAATACTGAGATGGATATACCCCTTTAAGTATACAACTGTCATGAAGATAGCATTGAAGTCAGAGATAGAATATATTAGATTCCGGTTTTCTTTTGTTGGGAACCTTTGGAGAATGCAAGTGGCAATCTAATTGTTATTCCGTTTAGAGAATAATCTTCCGCACTGTTAGTGTATTTTAACAGGCGCTTTGTATTGTCAAGTCTGACCAAATGCTAGCTTTTTCTGAACCGAATCCAGATGCATTTTATAGGGTTTCATACACCACATTCATCTGCTTTTACTACAGTATTGCCAACTATGTTCCATCTGGCTAACTGCAGGCATGAATATATGGATTATAGATGTGGTAATTTGATAAGTGAATTGGAGTTGTGTGCGGCCACTTAAACAGTAATTTCACAAATACACCAGAATGATATAGTGTTTCACCATGTTTACACACAAGTACGGTATATGTTCACATGATGCAGTTTTGTATTTGCATGTAATAGTGTAGTTATTTAGTATGGTAGTCTCTGTTCCTGGTTATTGTGTTCCTGTTGTGTTTTATTAGCAGCAGAAACAATCCATGTGCCACCATATGGCACCTTCATAAGGCCAGGTAATGCATGGTTGTTCTCTCCTAGAAGCAGTGCTGTTTAGAGATGCCATGTTTGTTCTAACAAATTTCATATGCATCTGACAAAAAACTTCATGCTTCCATAAAATAATTGTATAATGGATACATCTAGGGTCCATCAGTAAAATTAATTCCAGGCACTCACAGTACAGCTACATGCAGATGTTCCTGCCCCACATTTGCAAATTCTTCAAACTAAAAAAATCCATATTTTTTTATTAGGGCTTATTCAAATATCCCCTTTTAGGAAATGAAAAAAAAAAAAAAAAGCTTTATCTGGTGTTCCAGAAATGATGAAAACCTGGTTAACCACTGACTGCACATTACCCAAAGATTGGCAGGATTGTGTGCTGTCCTAACACATCCACTAAAAGCGAATGTGTGAATAGATATTTAACATGGTGCCTATTCCTTGCCTTGGACAGTAAGCCCTACATTGCAAAGACTGTCGACAGCTGGTGACCTGTGGTGATTTCTTCAGATGAGTCACTCAGTTTTGGGACGTATCTGCGGAGGCACTCTCACTCTGCAGAATTTTCCCGACTGAGGCTAAGGCTCTTCTTTCTTCTACCTAATCCACTTCTAGCTTTGGCTCATAAAACCGCAAGAAAATCTGCAACAAAAAAAACTGCATTTCCGCAACGTGGGGCTTTAGCCTTAGGCGGGAATGCATCACGGTCCTTCCCACAGCGCTTCAAACAGAAAGTTCGCTGATTTTTCCTCCGCGGACTTTGTTACAAAAGCCACCAGCGTTTCCATAGATATAATTGACATGCTGCGATTTCTCCAGCATGCATCGAAGAGCTGTACTCTATCAGTAGCTCTAAATATGGGCATGGGATTTGCATGAATGCCATCCACTTTGCAGTTACTGTATAACACGATTTTCAGCCATGGGCAAATCGCGGTGTTTCCAGCCCGTGGGGCCCTGCCTTCAGAGGTTTCCTCAAAATGAGTTTTATGACCAATAAGACTGTGGTCACACCAGTGTTGGGGAACCATTTGGGGACTGCAAGCAGGACTTCTCTCTTCACCAATTTGGAGTGGAAACCCAGCGGACCCATTATAGTTTATGTAATCTATGGGTTTCCAAGGGTAACCACTTTTTAAACGAATAGGGTTTCTGTTTTTCTGGTCCTCAAGTGGACCCGAAGAACCGAAACCCCAACACTAATGTGAAACTAGCATCAATAGGATAGGTGACAAAAAAAAAAAAAAAATAGATAGTGGAGGTCCAACCATTGGGTATATGTGGCCACTCCCGATTGATCTATGGCCCATCCCTACAACCTCCAGTAAATCTAGTTGACTCTGGTCAAGTAATTTATAATCTCTCCCTTCCTTTCTTTGGTGATTCGATGTTTCCAGGCACTGACAAAGGTAAACTGTTTAAACAATATAAACCTGTTGGATTTCTCCAGCACACATGGTTCACGTTAATGATGTCTTACATTAAACACACAAAAAATAAGAGTGCAGCAAGCCAGCTCTGCAGCCATAACAGAATGTAATTATATCAAGATCCCAGCTTCCTGCTGGACGTGCTCTCTGCAGTCATAGCAGGATCTCACAACCATCATGAGTTAACCTGTTTTCTGCCAACTTGGGCTTTACAAGGCTTAGCCTGTTTATAAGAGATCAAGGCAGTAATTTGATGTGTTTTTATTCTTAACCTAGTCCCTCTGGATGATGGCTGCTGCACATAAAAACCTGCTGCAGCTAGGATCTGTACTCCATTGTTAAGTGTTGGGGTCTCAAAATGGCAACTCTTCAAAATACAGGCCTTGTTTAGATATATTCCCAGAAGTATGGAATCGTAGAGCTGTACTCTATCAGTAGCTCTAAATATGGGTTGCTATGGTGCTGTTCATGCTGTATCCTTATATATCCTCATGCCTTGTTTACGTTATTGTTATCATTTTGCTTTAAAGGATTATGCACGAGTAGATAAATAAGCATGTATCCTCCTTTGTCACCCATGGAGATCCCACATCTCCGATATTTCATAATAGAAATGATTAAAACAACTAAGGCTTTATTTACACGGCTGAGTGCTGTGCAGGAAGTCTCTATGGGGCCATACGGAGACTCTGCTGCTGCGTACTAGAAATGCAAAGTGCTTATGAGATACTATGAATGAAGCATGCCATGACGTAAAATCAGAAGCAGTAATGAGGCCCCATAGAAATATGAGTGCAATTATAACCCCTACAAATTGGAGGTTGTAAGCAGCCATAATACAGTTTTATGCAAAAGGTTGAATTACCTGGTCAGATTCTTGTATTTTCCCAATCAGGCGACTATGAAGATAACTAAAGGTGTTGTTCATAATTCTAGAAAAGAGAAAGATAGTAGGCATCATAGTTTCCATTTAAAGAAAAAAAAGCTCTGTCTGGCAATTGGTGCCCTTCAATATATATATACTGTATATATTTTTTAACAAATTCACACATTGTTTGAAGTCACGTTTTGAATATCACAAACGCCTTATGCAGTAATACAGGGGCACCTAATATATCTACTGGAGACAGAATCCTGCTTGCTGTAGGTTAAAATGTAAGGAGTAAGCAAATAGTTAACATTCACAAGAAGAGCCACATGAATGACATAGTGCCATAGTTAGACAGATTGAGCTATGATGGGTACAACAGCTCACTTACAGTAAGTTAACCATGCCATTTAAAACAGCTGGAGGCCCAGCTACAAGAAGAACCTATCCCCAGGGGCAGCAACTCCATGTCAGCAAGCCAACAAAGCAGCAGCTGGGTGGCATGGTTCTTATCAGTACTATCAGCGTTAGAATAGAGACAGGCGGGTCCCGATCTGTTCTTCAGTCCCCATGTGAGGATTAACCTGAGCCTGGGGTGGAATTACAGAAGTCTATTTGATCTGTGCCGGAGGAGCGTGCTCAGGTTCTTGGCCAGGGACCAAGCTGGTGTGGATGAAAGCAATGCGATCTCTTCCGAGTCTGTGTCTATGTGCAAGTGTGTATCGGTTTCTTCATATCACAGGAGGGAAGATAATTTGAAACATACGTACTGTTTTCACCAAGTCTCCTAGACTCAAGAGATGTCCAGATCAAAAGCACATCCGAAACGTTCCTACATCTCCACACGTGCTTCTTTTTCATGTACTATAAATATTTCAGTGCCTTTCTGCAATGCTCCATGGATCGTGCTTCAGCAGGTAAATGTTATGGCTACAGACAGAACCATGTAGTGTTGAAGCTCTTTGGATGAGCACAGCTCATTGGAGAGCCTTGCCCAGAAGGTGACTTTGTCACTGACCATGTCCCATTTAGGGGCCACCAGCAAACACCAAACAGTTGTTAAGATAACAAAACAAAAGGGCCCTGCTACAGCTTGTAATCTAAAAGAGATGGGAGGGGTGACCTCAGGGGTGTAGTTATTTTCAGGGGCAGAGGTTTCAAATCTCTGGTTAAAATGTTTTGAATGCCACTTGCAATAAGTGACTTGTCTGCACCACCCTCACCACTTTCTGCAAAGGAGATGTGTTGAGGGTGTACTGTGGGTGGGACCATTGGCTCCACCAGATTTATCATGCTTACGTCAGTTTTCTGGCATAAATACTGATTGAAATCTACGCTAGCCAAGATCTTTGTAGATTTCGGTGTACAGACTGTGCCTAAACTATGACAAGGCCTACACATCCTCAGGCAAATTTTGACTCAGCACAGAGAGCAAATCCCCCCCAAAGTATTAGTATGTTGTTCTTATATGTACAAAGGAAGAAAATGCTGCATGGTCAGGCCAAACGATGTGATGTGATAGTATAGTAACAGAGGTAAAGACAAGAGTTTGGGTTAAGCGTAGATCATAGTGGGTTACAGTCATATCTATCTTCTTCATGAACCAATTCTAAAAATAACTAATACTTTTATCTGCTCATTCTTTCATTATTTCCTTTGACAGATACAATGAGTTTCTCATATATTCTTCTATGTTAATGTCAACATCAACAGCATTTTGTACATTATTCTTTTCATTCCATTTATTAACAGCATACGGTATTACAGTTATGTGGGGTATCTGCTTTACTGTTAAATTGTGCAGTTGCCAATAGCAACTCATAGTTAACTATAGTGCTGTGGGTAACAGCCTGGAGCACTGCACTTCGATTGGCTGCCTTGACCGACAGGGACAGGCAGAGATCCCAAAATCTTACCTGGCCCTGTATTCTTGAACTTTGCAGTATCTGTGTTTACGCACTACACTCACTCCGGCCTGGTGAGTGTAAGAGGTGGTTATGGTCAAAAAAATTTCATTTGCATAAGTGCTAATTGATAAACATGTCTTTTCAATGGAGGACCGAATTTCAAAAAGAAGATCATTACATTCAGATGTTTACTACCATTTACTTATTCCTGGTAACTGACTTCCTTTAAGAGTAGCCATATTGGATGACATCTACTTTTCCCATAATTACTCATTATTTCTTTTTATTAATGAGAGTTGAAGACTGCTCAAGGAAATGTTCTTCAGGCTAAAGCCCCGCGTTGCGGAATCGTAGTTTTTTTGTAACGTGGGGTCTTGGCCTAAAACATCACAGAGGCAGCAGCTTTCATATAGGGAAAGGTAGGAAAAACCTATTGCTATTACTACTTGGCATATTGCCATGAAGGGAGTATTTCAGAAATCCTCCCTTCTCACTCTATAGCTTTCCCCCATCTGTATCTCAGGATTAACTGGCTTACGGATATATATACTACAGAGCTGCATAGCAGGTCAAGACCCAGCAATTCCAGTCAAGTATGGATTTGACTTAATTGTTGTGTAAATTAACCAACTATGTGAAGAAGAAGAAATCTGAGGAGAATTTCTCCCTCTTCTCTGAAGTTCTGTTTCTATGAGTGTTGACAAAGGAACTTGCTAAATGTCAACTTTTATATCTAAACTACTAGAAAATTGTACCTATTAAAGTTTTACAATTTACTGCTTCCGAGAAAATATCAGTTATACACAGGTGGACAATTGTGATGACAAATAAATGACTCCACATAACAGGAAACTTTGCTGTCATTTGTCTGGTCACAAATTCCTATAGCTTTCTGAAGTTTCTTTTTCCTTTCTTGGTGTATTTATTGAATTATGTTAAAGCTGACACTAAAGCTAATCTAGGTTTCATTGGCAACTGTAATCTACTGTACCATGTTATTAGATGGCTATGGTAAGAAGGGGTGAATGCCTCACACTGAATATATAATATAGTTGTTCAGGAATAGAAAAACATTGCTACTTTCTTCCAAAAACAGCACCACTTCTGTTCATGGATTCATCTAGTATTGCAGCTCAGCTTCATTGAAGTGAATGTGACTAAGCTGTAATACCAGAACTTGTAGATGAGTATGATGCTGTTTTTTATATTATTGGGATCGTGGATAACTCATTAAGGCTACGGCTCTACATAGTAAACCACAGCTAAAAACACTGCAGGGAAAAAATGTAGAGCTGCAGCACCCTAGCACAGACCGTATACAGTGGATGGTACTTTCTCCTACTGGCACTGTCTCTTGTATAGTTTCCGGCACACCCCCATATTAGATGAGGAGAGCTCTTTAGTATGAAATCTGTCAGGGGCCTAAAAACCAATTTAGGTTAAGACCCCATGTAGCAAAACACAGCAAAAAACTGCTGTGGAAAAAAGCATTGTATTTTTGCTGCATTTTTCTCTGCTGTTTATATCTCTATGAAATCTATAGGGAAAACCCAGCGTTTCCGCAGCTAAAATTGACATGCTTTGCCTTTTGAGAATGTAGATTCTCTGTAGCTGTTTTTTTTTTTTTTTTTTTTTTGCAATGTGTGGATGGTATTAACCAGAATCTCAGTCACTATGCTGATCCTTTAAAACACTGTTTTTCCACGGCCTAAGGGCCCCTTCACACGGAGGATACGCTGGCTGATTTTGAACGTGTAAGCGTTCTGAATCAGCAGCGTTTAAAACAGATCCCATTGCTTTCTATGGGAGCCGGCATACGTGTGCTCCCCATAGAAATGAATGGGCTGCTTTTTCCCATTCATTTCACGTATGCCGGCTCCCATAGAAAGTAATGGGCCTGTTTTAAACGCTGCTGATTCGGAAAGTTTACACGTTCAAAATCAGCCAGCGTATCCTCCGTGTGAAGGGGCCCTTAGCTTTCACTTAAGTAATTTAATGCACTCATGTACTAACGTTAGATATCGACTTTCCTTCCATTACTTCTTTGCTGCATTCTTGAAATGTCTTTCAAAGAATCCTTTACAAAATTTTACTGAAACATTTGTGGCACTACTATCAGTAAAGCGATGGTCATATACCAGTTCTCTTGGCTGTCCATTGAACTGTAGTTAAAAGGGTGGTCGGTCCTTAAACATCAATTTACAATTTATAAAGTCATAAGAAAGAACTGCCAGACACGACCCCGGGGCACATACAAGGATCCACTGGGTTATGTGCATCCATGAAAATCTGGAGAAATATTTGCTCTGTCTTTGTGGAAGCAATGCTAAATTAGACAGGAGGTCCACTGTTCCTCAATGGTCTACAGTATATGAGAAACTTTGCATAAAACTAGCATAAGGATATTGTCCATGGTGAGCTCCATGCTGGAGAACAACTCCCATCCTATGTATGAGACCGTTATAGCACTGGGCAGTACTGTCAGTGACCGACTGCTTCACCCCAAGTGTGAGAAGGAGCGCTATCAGAGATCCTTCCTCCCAACTGCTTTCAGGCTGTATAATCAACATCAGGCTAAGTGGAGATCACTCCGCACAGAGAACTAAATGATCCTGAGTCTTTTTTCTTCCTAGTTGCTATGACTCCTGGTATCTTTTCTATCTGCTATTCTGAGCTTGTATGTGTTCTTTTTTGTAATATATTACTGTATTATCCATGCTGCTGTAACACACTGAATTTCCCTATGGTGGGACTATTAAAAGATTATCTTATTTTATCTTATCTTATACATGAGAGCCTATAGATTATGTGTGTCTCTGTACAACTATACACTGGCATAAGCCTGAGGCATCTGTCCGAGGTATCTGTCAGGATATTCTCTCAATGTATAGCCCCAATGTACACTGCACATGCACCTTAAGTCAGAATTTAGAATACTGTAAGCCACAATGATATTACATAATGAAATTCTACTATATCTTGGATGTCCACATATTTGTTAGCATTTCTTACATCAAAATGAACGTATTAGAGGATTTGTAATATGTGTCTAATAATATATGAGTATTGAGATGTGATTATAGGAGAAACGACCTTACTCTATATATGTTGTGTATATAAAGTTCATGATGTATGACTATATTCTCTTCTCTTTTACAGTTGTTTGAGGTGGATTAAGTAATGCTCCTCCGCCTTTATGTCATGGTGATCTCATACCTTTGTGCCATCAAAGCTGCCCCCTTACAAAACCAGACCACTGATTTGGATTATGGCCCTAAGAATTCATCCAACTCCACAGACCAACCACAGAACTTCTTTAATTTTACTGAAGGACTACATGATGGTTATTTTCCAGATTTAGCAACCACGTATCCTGACATGGCTGGTAAAGAGTGGAACCTTTATTCCCCAAGAGTGGCCCTCACTAGTAGTGAGCCCTCAGGACCCCCTCTTTTGTTTTTGGCAGAAGAGATGATTTCACATTCAGAACCAGCCAATAGGACTTCTCGGGTGAAAAGGGCACAGGGGTCAGATGCAATCAGTCCATCTCGAAGAGGAGAGCTTTCTGTGTGTGATACCAGGCATATATGGGTGACTGACAAGAGGTCAGCTGTTGATATACATGGTAAGACTGTCACTATCCTATCTGAAATTCAGACACTCACAGGACCACTAAAGCAGTACTTTTTTGAGACCAAGTGTAACCCCGAAGGAGGTACCACCAATGGTTGTCGTGGGGTAGATAAAAGACAGTGGTTATCAGAATGCAAACAAAAGCAGTCTTATGTAAGAGCATTGACCATGGATGAAAAGCTTGTGGGCTGGCGCTGGATTCGGATTGATACAGCATGTGTTTGCACACTGTTGAGCAGAAGAGGAAGGACGTAAAATTGGAGAGGGCAGACGGTTGTCCTCTTCATGGTTTACTGTGGTTAGGGAAATGGAATGGAGCTCCTGTTGTTTTCCTTAAGCTGTTTACAATATGGCATAATGGCCTACATCACACATTCCTGGAGTCATGCCACAAACACGCTATGTTTGGGGGATGGAAGCGTCATGAACGACAGCTGTCATCAGGAGTGGTTTAACTTTACCATGTTCGGAAGGAGCACAAAACTGGATACAAAAAGAAACCATACGGATCTCAGTACACATAGGATGGGACAAAATTGTCACCCCTCCGTGCTTTCTAAATTTAGTGCCTTTTCATTCTGAATTTGCGCAGTTTTGTGAAGAACTAAACTGAATTTTATCACAAATGATAAGAAATGACCCGCGGACAATCTATGTGTTCCCTGTATGACTACACTATGGAAACCTTACATGAATAATGCTGAACTGCCGGATATTATAAATGAAAAATTTATTTGGATTTGATGAATAATTTTGTAGACATGGAGAATGTGTGTTTATTTTTTTCTGCCCACACGTACCTGGCAGGTGATATTGTAAGCTATTATAAATTGGTTATTCTATTTGTAAATTTTATATATCTATAAATATAAATATATGTGTATATATATTGAGAAATGTAACTTATTGTCACTTCCTTTTTATGAACCGCATGTTTTTGCCTCTTTCCCTTCATGCTTTTTTCTTCCCAATATTTATTGCCGTTTCTTCACTATCATATCATTCCCCCCACATTAGACTTCTTGTTTGGATTTTTTTTCTTATCTTTCATGGTTTCTACTACCAGACAATAATTGTAGTTCTCTCATTTATTGTTATGAACAAATATTTTTAATGTGTTTTATATATGACCCTTATTGGATGTCTTTTTCAAACCCTGGGTCCAGACATGGCAGAAATGTTGCTGAAAATCTACATAGGCATGTGTTACATGTTGCGAAATAGGCAACAGATTCTACCCTTTAGTTACAGGGGGTAAAAGCCATTTACTTGAGAATCCTTAGCAATCTCCACCTCAGATCTGCGGTAATTCTGCCAAATCTGGACCTGGTCAAAAATTTTTGGGTTTTGCCACCTATTGCTAAAAAGTCTGATAAAATACTGTAGATTGATGCAACAAATGAGACCCCTATGGGCTGCAGAGGGTATTACACTATGGTTTAATAAGGAGCATAACTACATTGTTTCATCCCAAACTTGTGGTTTAAAGCCTAGCACCTCTCTCCAAGCCATGTCACCCTCGCAAAGGTCCAGAAGATGGAAGGAGTAGTTTGGTGGGAAACCAACAATGTACACACTGTTTTATTTGTTCATGTTTAAAGGGAAACAGATGATGACATGAGGAAGCAGTGTGGACATTGATAATCTATTACTATGAGGCACAAAGAACCTATTTTAGACTTCCTGAACCGTATAGCTATTATTTAGTTAGAATGACCACAGTGTTTCCTCCATGTCATAGGCACATAGACATATAATATAACAGTGTAAAGAACCACCAAACAGCTCCCCATGTCAGATTCTTGTTGGAGCAACATGGTGGGTAGGAGGGATATTAAGCTTACCTGTTGACTTACCCATATATCACCTATAAGGATTTTTCCCCTTTGCTGTGCAAATTCTGTATACCTTGTAAACAATAAGGGCATCAGGAAATCACATCTGTGCAGTCACATAAAATAATCATTGGACTGCACTATGCATTGGCCTTTAGTCTGTACAAGCATCTGAACATTGTTTGCCTCACTGCATAAATATGATGTCATGGCCACCGAAAAAATGACAATTTACAATGAATGAATACTAAGAATAATAAATGAACATTTATAGTATTTGCACAATATTTTTAGTTCTTAACAACATGCCTGTGTTATACATCTAATTTCAGATCACAGCCCCTGATATCTTCCTATATGCCATCTGCAAACTATATCTCTCCAGCCATTACTCTTAGTATGCCCAGATTAGAACTCTAAGCATGGAATGCCACATGTTGCAGATGAATGCAATTGGCCAGAGCTCTTCATATACAGAAGGTCCTGTGTACTTTGTATACACTTAATACCAAAGAGCTGTCGCCCCCTTGTGGATTAAAACGTACATTTCTAAATACATCCTGCAATACAATAATATATTACGTATTACAATATTTTATTTAGATACTGACGACCTATCCTCAAGAAAGGCTATCAGTATCTGACAGTTGGGGATCCAACACTTGTCTCCCTCCTGGACACGCTGCGATTTCCAAAACTGGCACGGTTTTGGAAATCGCAGCATGTCAATTATATCTACGGAAATGCTGGCGGCTTTCCCATACATATAATGATAACAGAAAGTCCGCAGAGGAAAACTCTTTGAACTTTCTGTTCAAATCGCTGTGGCAAGAACCACAATGCATTCCCGCCACGGTTTTTCCCGCAGCGCTTTAGTGAGAAGTGCAGCAGAAAAAAACCCACTGAATTTTACATTACCAGTAAAATAAATGAGATTCTAGTTAATCATTTCTACATATTGTGAAAAAAAAACAGCTGTGTGTTCATGAATGAATGTGGTTTTTTTTAAAAAAAAAAAAAAAAGCGCAGCGTGAAGGTTTTAGCTGCAGAAACGCAAGTGTTATTCCTATAGCTTTAGTAAGGGAAGTAAAAACACAGAGAAAAATGCAATAAGAAACACTGCAGAGGCAGATTTTCTTCCTTAAAAATCAAAAGGGAAAACGCTCACATTTCTACAGCTAAAATAGACACGCTGTGGTTTTGAAAGTGCAGATTTTCCACAGCAGTTTTTTCCCGCCATGTATGGATGGGATTAGACAGAATCTCATTCACTTCATAGTATTGAAAACTCTGCGTTTTATCTGCTGTATTTCCACAGCCCCACATCATAGAAATGCTGCAGTTCAATACATGGGGCCTTAGCCTTAAAGTTTAACATCTGTGACCCCAACATTATTTAATGTGACTCCCAATATAGTGTCTGTCATATTACAGATTTCTATTTAATAATTGACAAGTTTGGCCAAAAATATCGAGGAGAAAGTTTTTAAAACTTGTACAAGATAAAAGTGGATTGGTTTCCTTAACGGCCAATCAAAACACAGCTTTCATTTTTCACAGGACCTCAGCAATGTGAAAGCGTGAACCTGATGGTTGCTATGGGCAACTGCTCCACTTTTACCTCAGAGTATAAACCTGTTGACGCTTGCAGTAGCTTTCCCTAAGACATAGCTAAGAGAAGGATATATCTATAGTAGAATATGAAGTGGAGACACTGTATGGTGTTATAAATGTGTACCAGCCACCACCTATAACACTGTGATAGGGATGTGAGCAGTATATTCTTACTGTACAGAAGGTGTATACCTCTGTCACTATATTATCATGTAATCTTAGTGAAGCGCTGCCCATATGTAACACTGCTCTTCTATAATATGGCCTTTAGGTGTCTACAGCCAGTATACTTCCTATAGTTACATCGCTGCCCATAATAATTATATTACACAGGGTTAGGCAGGGAGGTATGGATGATATGAACGGGGCGCCACGCAAGGTGGGGATAACCTTGGTGGATAAAAAGTGGGGGTATCTGCTCGTCAGGAGCCGCCATTTTAGTAGCAATGCAGACGTGGTCGATAGAGCATCGTGTGTTTGTATTGAAATGGACCGTTCTGTCATTCAAACACAGAGACGTTTCCGGAATCATTTCAGCATTGGCCATCATAGTCGTGTTCCGAAGTTTAACACGATAATAAAGTGGGTGAACAACTTTCAGTGAACAGGTTCTTTGAGACCCAGAACTGCACAAGGAGGTGACCGAATGGTACAGACCCCGGAAAACGATGAAAGGGTGCGTCAAGCAGTTGAAGCCAGCCCTCGACGTTCGGCTGTACGGCATGCTCGTGCTCTTCGCATGTCAGACCAATCACTTCGCCGGATTTTATACAATATATTATTGTGTCAAACTTCGGAACACGACCATGACGGCTAACGTTGAAATGATTCTAGAAACGTCTCTGTGTTTGAATGACAGAACGGCTTGTTTCAATAAAGGTGTTGTACACGAACACACAATGCTCTATCGACCGCGTCTCCATTGCTACTAAAATAGCGGCTACTGACGAGCAGATGCCCCCACTCTTTATCCACCAAGGTTATCCCCACCTTGCGTGGCGCCCTGTTCAAATCATCCATACCTCCCTGCCTAACCCTGTACTATGGAACTGTCCATAATGCAAGTCTCAAGCTGTCTACTATTGCTGCTATTTCCTATTATTTTCATATGTGACACTTGTTTTGGTACTAGACACTTATTGAAATGTGGTCATAATAACAAGATTGTCACCAGATCACGTCTTTAATAATAATGGGTAGAACATCATAAATTCCAGAATAATAAATGAATATAATTCCACATCTGAGGAATCCACAGCATGACAGCACAATTTTATCATTCACATATAGAGTCCAATATCTTACTTATCTTATACATTGCATTACTTATCTTATTAATCTTTCAGCCTTCCCATCTTGTTCAGTGTCTGCACACAGCTTGCATTCTAGGGAGTAAGTACTTAAACATAACTGTCCCATTGCATTATATTAGCTGAGTTGTCAGGGGAGTGTCTCACTACAAGTTTGTTGACCGTTTGCAATGATGAACATCAAAAATAGTAATGCAGGATCAGTAGAAAATAAGTAATGCAATGTAACTGTAAAGTTCCTCAATATTTTTAGTTAATAGGTTTTCCCAATATACATGTATCCACTATCCACAGAATAGAGAATAATCTATTGCTGGGGTCTGATCACAAAAACCTCAATAAAACAGGCACCTATAACATCCCCGGAGTGTTCCATGTTAATGGCATGCTAGTATGCATGTTTGGCCAGCACTCCATTTACTTTTATGGGATTTTTAGGATGCAATACCAGTTAATGAAGTGACCGTCAACCATACACATCATTGCTCCATTCACAAGAAGCACTTGGCCCTCCATTCCTGTGACTGCAACTGCCATTGATCAGACATTTATCCTGTATACTAGTTAAAAATTGAGAGTCTTCAGTAATTACCATTTAACGGTTAAAGCGTACATTTTGTGATAAACTTTATTAACAAATTTTGCCTCCATTTTGTCAAATCCTGCATCTCTTCATTCGTTCCCTTGCTTCTCTATTGACAGCCGTCTGCTTCTCATTGCCTACAGATGGGCTTGTGTAAAATGAAGAGTAAATGTGTGTAGGGGGGGGATCACTTCAGCTATATTTTGGAAGTTATAAAACGTAGAAACTTGCTTTTGTTGTCATATAAAGGAGAAGGGTACTAAGTCTGCAGTACTATCTGTATTGTTTCCAGA
Organism: Leptodactylus fuscus; assembly: GCF_031893055.1. Lineage (NCBI taxonomy): Eukaryota > Metazoa > Chordata > Amphibia > Anura > Leptodactylidae > Leptodactylus > Leptodactylus fuscus. The sequence continues at coordinate 73,816,969 of NC_134270.1, forward strand.
GATATCACTGCTTGAAAACACATTTGGGATTAGGATATTTATATGCCGCTGCTAGAACTACATATGAAAGATGAGAACATTGAGAAGACAGCTCTCAATAGAAAAGCAAGGACAAGAAAAAATAGGTGCAGAATTTCACAAAAAGGAGCAAAAAATTGTTAATAAAGTGTATTACAGACACAAGTACTACCAGAAAATCATCAGTTAACTGAAAGTGTCAATTTGTGGGAAGAATCCTTAAATGTATGATTAAATAAAAGGAAGTATAAAAGTGAACATACCCATGCCTAAACTTTCAATTATAAATGTAATTCAATTTGGTAGCCAATATATGATATTTATGACTGAAGGCAAGGAACAGCAGAGGAGAGGAGTTTTTGGTTGCATTTCCACATTACCATCAACTGCTATAATGATATGTTCCTTATATTGATCCCTATACACACAGGCATGGGCCAAATTTAAAAGATTTTACACTGCACGTATTCCAATAACCCTGTATTAGTGAAATACCTCTTTAATTTTCTATGGATTGCCGACAATGGACATTATTTGGGTTTCCAAATAATATTTTCATTGTTGAATGAGGAAAGGGTGCTGAATATTCTACAGATGCCTAAAAGGATTCCTTCCTTGTCTCCTACAATGAATAATACAGTCTTATGATCTACACATTTGTGGAATTATTGGTATTCTTATCATGTGTACATGGATTTTTGAACTATGCAGACCTTACTCTTCTTCAACATTTCATACATAACTTATTTTGTTACTATTTTCTGTGACAAATAGTCAGATAATTTTTTTTTTTGTTTATGAAATTCCTTTGAAATGGAAACCAAATAAAACCCATATTTCCTATAGTTGTAATTTTCCTTAATATATGTTCATGTTTTTATGTATTTATTTATTGTTTTTCTACTTATACCATTTTCCTATTGAGTATATTTCTTTTTTTTTAATAAACACCACAAACACAGTAAAAATCTTTAAGAATACCTAAACTTTCGATTTACTTTTGCTTTTCTGCCAGCAATTGTGTCATTAATAAATGATGGAATATACTTTAATGGATTTTGTCTCCTTTCTGTAAATCTTGCACTGAAATCCACGTTCTATTCCTTGTTTATTGTGTCCCCTGTTTTTCTGTTGCCATTAGAAATTCTCTCATTGCTTCTCACAGTAGTGGGTGCCTACAGAAAGAAACTGAGGCTGAAGGGGGCCACTAGAACAGTATTATTAAAACTAGAACCATGGTTCTGGGGTCATGCAAGAGATGAGATTCTCAGCTCTATTTGTATTATACAGCTCCCATACCCTGACTGTATAGGCAAGCATTCTAGGTTTTAGAATGTCAAAATTTACAATTGTCAAACTGTATGGCATATACAGTGCTGAGCACCAGTTCAAAAAAGACATAGTAGAGCTTGAACAGGTTCATAGGCAGACAGCCTATAAAGTAATAAGTAAGTAATACATTGAATGAGTTAACTACATTACCAGAATACTAAAATTAGGGTATTTAGTTTTAAAAACAATATGTGATGACAGTGTCGGACTGGGATGTCTAGAGCCCACCTGTGGAATAGATTTAAAGGGCCTACCCTACAACTACCAGCGTAAAAACATAACTTGAAGACTTTTCCTAAATACATTGCTTTAGAAATGCTGCTTTGTTTGCCTGCTACGTGAACGTATTCTTCCCATTGTTTACACAGCGTAACCATAACCATGGACCTATGAGATAGGACAAGTGACATCACTTACAGCTCTGCTGACAGGACAATCAGTTCTGCTAATTGCAGTTTACTGATAAAGCTTTGTTTGTTATCTCTCTATGTAAACACATAGTCTGTTCTCTAAAAGCATGTGCATATTATCTGATCTGCATAAGTATTGTGATACTTCAGTGTCACATTCAGCAAGTGGGGGGGAATACAGGAAGTGAGAAGAAGAGACAACAAGCAGACTGCTGAAACAGTAAGAAGGGAAAACTAATTTAAATGGCTGAGATTGTTGTCTCAGACATTGGAGTAGGCACTTTCGCTGCAGCATAAAGCTACTATGGTTGGCAAGAATAAAACTACAACTCTCAGCAGGTCCTGAAGATCTGCGGCTCCTGGTAGGTTGTAGTTCTCAGAAGGTTAGAAGACAATAAGGGCATGCTCAAACAGCAGAAAATGAAAAGGAATTGAGGAATTTGTGCCTTAGATTACTCTTCATTTTTCTGCCATTCAGCTCCCTGTGGTTTAGTTGCTGATCAGCCCTTCATTGACTTCCACATGGTATAACACCCTCTTTTCCTGTTCCCCACACATGGTATAACATCCTCCTTCCCCACAGTGCCTCCTGTCACCCAGAGTGTTGCCTTCCTGAAGGATAAAAATTATGCCCCCTATATCCTTAGGACAGGCCATAAATATTACATCTGCCTGAGTATAACAGCCAGGACCCCTGCAGATCAGCTGTGTAATAACATATCAGGAACTGTGCTGCTCACCCACCATACAATATGCACTACTGAAGTATCTAAACCCATGACTACAGATCATATCGCAAGCGACCAGCGTGGCTACTGGAATTGTTAACATTAGAAGTAGCTGTAATGTTCCAGAAAAGCTGATCTGCTGTGTTCCTGGGTAGCGGACCCCCACAGATGTAATATTGATGACCTATTCTAAGGACAGGCCAACAATATTAGAAAGATGGATACAACATTTAAAGGGGTTTTCCAGGAATTGGAGAAAACATGTGGTTGATCACCTGTATTTTTCAGTAAGCTAATGTCACGACCTGAATACTTGTATAAAATTTGTGTGTGTTTCTGGTGGGGATTTGATCTGGTGGTCTGGGGTCTTCTTGCCATTGAGCCATCTGTTTGTGAATTGAGTGTCAGCCTTCAGAATATACTTGAGGTTCTTATTTATTATTATGCTTACTTGTATAGCGCCATCATATTCTGAAGCGCTTTACAGACATTGACAGGCACTGTCCCATATAGGGCTCACAATCTACAGTCCCTATGTCTTTGGTGTGTGGGAGGACACCAGAGTACCCAGAGGAAACCCACGCAAACACGGGGAGAACATACAAAATCCTTGCAGATGTTGTCCCTGGCAGGATTTGAACCCAGGACTCCAGTGCTGCAAGGCTGCAGTGCTAACCACTGAGCCACCGTGCTGATTGAACCTCAGGTATTGGTTGTTACCATTATCCTATCAGATGGTTCTTGGGGCCTGTATAAGGAAGAGGGGTGGCTTCACTATTTGCCGGTTTTCGTTGTAACCAACTTGAATTCGTGGCTCAGGGAGGAGGATTGTTTGTGGATATTATAACTGATTTGGAAGCGGTGTGAGTGTTGCCTTGTGTGTGAGTCTGGTTTGTCCCTCCACACTTCTACTCTACCCTGTCCTTCAGTTCTGGTTGCCTGACACTTTCTTGAGATTGGTGAGGTTGTTTGGATTTTAGTTTGTTTTGCCCCAGTCCTGTGTTAACCCTTTCCTCACCTTTCCACTGTCCCTCTCCTCATTCTCTTGTTGCGTATTGTGTTGTGCTGCGTGCCTGTTGTCCAGCACATCTCATCCTGTTTGTTTTGTCTGCAGCTGCACCTTGGTTTCTTTAGGGGTGACCACCTTAGTATCCCCAGTCCCTAGCTCTCTTTTAGCTCCCTCCCTATCTTTCGGGTAGGTCTTCGTGTTAGAGAGCCAGGAGTTGTCGGGGCCAAGGCTAGCTTGGGAACAGCTGACCACCACCCACAGGCAGGGCCTAGTCAGCCGCCGTAGCGTCAGGGAAAGCCTCCTACCCCTGTCCCCTTAGCAATGCATTCTGCAGTCCAGATTCTGTGTCTGGGCATAGACGCAAACGTAACAGTTAATAGAGGTCATTACCAGCTACTCGACTTCAGCTGGTAACAGCCTATTAAAAAGCAGCAGGGTCCTTCTAAAGGCTCGGGGCCCACAGGGGAATTCATCGGTACCCTTGTGGGCCAGTCCAAGCCTGTCTGATAACCTAAAAGCTATTACCATGACTATACCGACCTTTGCACAAGCATCCATCACATGACCATGGAGTGATTTTTATCCAATGGGAGTAAGCAGAATGAAGGACAGCAAGCAGAGATCTAGAAAACTGTAAGGAATTGATACAGAAGGTATCATGGAAAATTGTACACTTCATTATACAAATAATAATATTTGTCTCTCAATATTTGTCTGAAATTGGCCAACCCCTTTAACAAGTGAATTAATTATGTGATTTGTCTGCTTTTTTTTTTTTTTTTTTTATAAATTCTTTATTTATCCTACTAATATTATAAATGTGAAAGTATGTGTGTTTGGATGTTTGTGGGTTTGTGTGTTTGGATGTTTGTTCCTCAATCACGCAAAAACCGCTCAACCGATTTGCCTCAAATTTTCCACAAACATAGTTCCTAGGCAGGATTGAACGATAGGCTACTTTTCACCCCAATCCCGGACATACCTTTTGGACAGGACACCCACAAACCCACAACTCAAACCAACAGCTCTGCAATCCCACACACTTAACAACATAGCAAGCCACAAACTCCCTATTGCCCTCTCAGGGGGGCACGGGATAGGTAAGATGGGGGAAGGGGGCATGGGGTATTGGGAAAAAGGGGGCATGGAGTAGGTAACGCGGGAGAAGGGGGCATGGGGTTAGGGGGGGAAGGGGGCACGTTCTTGGGGGGGCAAAAAGGCACGGGTAGGAAGAAGGAGTGACCACATGGGGAAGTGGGTAGGGAGAAAGGGGGGGTGGCGGGCGCCAGGAGGGAGAGGAGGTAAACAGTTCAAGCGGGCCGCAGGGTGGGCCCCGAGGGTCCACGGACCCACAGGTGTAGGAAGGGCCCGCTGCGGACACAAGGCAAAGGAACAAGCCTGCGCAGCACTCCAGGTGGGTCCCGCAGGGAGTCAGGGTTCTGCGGACGAAGTTGCGGGTAAAAGCTAGTAACCAATAAAGCAATCAAAGACACAGGAAGTACAAACCATATAAATCTGACATCCAAACAAACACAAGTCGGTAAACAACCCCCATGAGGGTCCATGTGTGAGACACTCACATTAATACTCATAATGAGAGGTAAATGTAAAAGCAGAAGGTACTGGGAAGAGAGCTGGAGAAGACCAATCCTATTATTTTCTGCCTATTATTTTATGTTAATCAATGTTTATTAATTTTCAAAAGTATAACAATCAAAGGCTAGCCGAATAACCTGAAAAATAGGGGGTATACAAAAATAGCAAGATGCATTTGGGGTAAGCACCACAATGTGGCACAGATGATGTCCACCACACAGTATGCCTCAGGCAAAAGACAATTATGGCAGTAATGATAGGCAGCACACAATGGGCGAGGCACTCGAGGAGGACATAGCGTGTAACCAGTGGTGTAACTAAAGTCTTGAGGGCCTTGGTGTAAACATTTGTCTGGGGCCCCCTACCCCTTCGCTACAGCAAATTCTTGATAGTGATGGTTACGGGTGCTGCAGCGATATCTCAGATACTCGAAAGGGATGCAGCTTTAGTGCCCACAACTGCAGTTATCAAGAATACAGTGAGTGAGCAGCGCCCGGCATGTAAACAATACCGGGAGCTGCATGCTGTGGAAAATAGCTGACCTGCAGGGTCCTAACAGTCTGAGACATGTAAGAGATCAGCGGGTGGGGTGGGGTGGGGGTGGGGGGTTCAACACCTGGGGCACCTGCTGATCAACTCTTTGAAGATACGGTGGTGCACTTTGATCCCATGATGCCAGTCTTAATAAAGGTCCTGACAGGTGCAAGGCACACCTAATTTATGAAGAGGTTCTGACCTCTTCATAAATCATAACTGGCATAGATTTCCTGTATAATTTACACAGTAAAACTGGTGTGAGTTATAACAAATATGTTGACCTCCATCCTTCATGTGCCATTCTCTGCCCACATTTATGGAAAGTGACAAGCAAGGTGCAAAATGCGAAATGTGTCACACATTTGGCACAAGAAAGGGCCTTGCACCAAATGTGTGCCAAATATCAACCATCTAATACCAGAAGACTATTGTAGATGGGGTAATAAATTCCCCCCACTGATTTCAATGTAATCCATTCATTTTTTTTTTTATTTTTATGGTGATGTAGCCATATGAGGGTTTGTTTTTTGTGGTATGAGATGCATTTTGTAATAGCACCATTTCGGGTGCCTATAACTGATTGACTAAATTTTATTATATATAAATATACTAGCAGGTACCCACGACTTTGTCTGCGGGTTGGCGGTGGCGCTGAACCGCTTATATGCACGCAATCGCTGTTCCAGTTTCATGTCTCCCTATCTCTGCTTCCAGTTTCATGTCCCTCCATGTCTGCTTCCAGTTTCTTGTCCTCCCATCTCTGCTTCCAGTTTCATGTCCCCTCACGTCTGCTTCCAGTTTCATGTCCCTCCATGTCTGCTTCCAGTTTCTTGTCCCCCCCATCTCTGCCTCCAGTTTCATGTTCCCCGATGTCTTCTCCCAGTGTCATGTCCCCCCATGTCTGCTTCTAGTTTCATGTCCCCCTATCTCTGCTTCCAGTTTCATGTCCCTCCATGTCTGCTTCCAGTTTCTTGTCCTCCCATCTCTGCTTCCAGTTTCATGTCCCCCCACGTCTGCTTCCAGTTTCATGTCCCCCGATGTCTTCTCCCAGTGTCATGTCCCCCGATGTCTTCTCCCAGTGTCATGTCCCCCCATGTCTGCTTCTAGTTTCATGTCCCCCTATCTCTGCTTCCAGTTTCATGTCCCCCTATCTCTGCTTCCAGTTTCTTGTTCCCCCATGTCTGCTTCCAGTTTCTTGTCCCCCCCATCTCTGCCTCCAGTTTCATGTCCCCCGATGTCTGCTCTCAGTGTCATGTTCCCCCATGTCTGCTTCCAGTTTCATGTCCCCCTATCTGCTTCCAGTTTCATGTCCCCCTATCTCTGCTTCCAGTTCTTGTTCACCCATGTCTGCTTCCAGTTTCTTGTCCCCCCATCTCTGCCTGCAGTTTCATGTCCCCCCATGTCTGCTCCCAGTGTCATGTCCCCATGTGTGCTCCCAGTTTCTTGTCCCCCCATGTCTGCTTCCAGTTTCATGTCCCCCCATCTCTTCCCCCAGTTTCATGTCCCCCCATCTCTTCCCCCAGTTTCATGTCCCCCATCTCTGCCTCCAGTTTTGTGCCCCAGTGTCATGCTGTTCTCTTTCCTGCAGTTTATCTGTCCTCAGTTTCATAGACCCCTTAGATTATGTCCCCCTTGGATGTGCAACACAAATAAATAGTTATACTCACCTTCCCACGCTCCCTCGCCGCTCTCTCACTCCACTGACGCCGGCACCCGGAGGAGTCTCCGGGGCCGGCGTCTGGTTGCTATGACAGCCGGAAGCCTTGCGCTGGCTCCCCAGCCTGTCAGTGTTTTGCTTCGATTGCAGACTATGGCAGGTAGACTGCAATGGAAGCGCCGGTGTTATGCAATGCACTGCATAATACCGGCGCCACTATTGCAGGCTACGCAGCCAATGCTGCAATAGAAGCGCAAGACTGACAGGCCGGGGAGCCAGCGCAAGGCTTTCGGCTGTCATAGCAACCAGACGCCGGCCCCGGACACTCATCTGGATGCCGGCGTGGAGAGGGGACATGGCTGCGCCGACAGATGACGTGTTCAGGGGGAATGTTGTTGATCCCTGGGGACACCGGCTGGGACATCGACCTGGGGACATCCCCCCCCCCCCCCCCCGGGACACACACCCCGGGAAACCCCCCAACCCGATGCACTGACCTGTTATGTGGTGTGTCGGGTGCAGCAGCCTCCTCTTTAGCCGTCCGTGAAGTGTGTAGGCGGTGTGGGATAGCTGCGGTGCCAGGACCATGTGGGCTGTCGCCATCTTCCTCACTGTGTCCCTGCTCAATCGGCATGCCCACATGCAGCCCCCAACGTATGGTGCCGCAGCCCTGGCTCCATAGCCCGCCCACACTCAGCCATGCACCAATAGGAGGTGCGTGGACAGACCAGCGCTGGTGGAATGCCAGCTGCTACAGCCGAGCCGGAGGGTTCTTTGGAGGGTGACAGTGGCGATTTGGGGTGAGTGACCCACATTTAAAGTAGCCTATCCTTCCTTCCTGGCCAATGTGTGTGTGTGTGTGTGTGTGTGTGTGTGTGTGTGTTTGTGTGTGTGTGTGTGTGTGTGTGTGAAATTTCAAGAAAATCCATTCAGCCGTTTGGCTGTGATTGAGGAACAAACATCCAAACACTGAGACTCTGGTGCAGATGTGATCCCAGCCTTATGAGCTTTTTAGACTGAAAAACACATGAATAATTTGTAACCGTCATGTGTCATATCTAATATTGTACTGGTGCTAGATGTAAGTAATTATTCAGTTTACAGCTAAAAGCAAGTCATTCTTTTTTAATAATGCAAATTGTTATTTTACAAGAAGCCAATACACAAATACCATAACTGAACTTGGAACTAAATTCCATTTCCATATAATTTACTCTTAAAGCTTTAGTTTCAAGTAGCAACAAATATTCAGGTGGCAGTAAAACCGAGAACCCCAAGGGCAAGTAACACCTTCTTTTAACTGCACCAGATTGTTTCATCATTAACATTTTAATAGCTTATGCAAAATGAAGTTCGGAGTCTTCTAAGTGTAACGTACATAAGGTTTTATAAGGTGCGCAATGCAGCCTACTCCTCTGTACTCGCTGCTCACATTCCAGCCATATACTCAGTATGACTTATGAGGCAAAAGATTACAAGGAAGACAGGAATTATTTTGGACTTGGAACAGTCTGATGTCTACATATTTTGCGCTCCTTTAAGTCATTGTATTAAGATATGGATTTTCTATGGCTCTGTTATTTACTATTGCTTTGACCCAGGTTGGATTGCTTGCTATTTACAATGCCAGCGTGTGTGGCCATCTGCCCAGTAAGGAGCGCACCTGGAGTTTTTAAAGTTTCTGGTATTTTCAATGATTCTTTTAAGGTGGCTGGTGGATTTTACAGCCAGCAAATCACTTTATATCGCTGTACTGTCTGCGACTGCATATGCAAAAAATGGTTATAGCATACTACTACTGCTACCAATAATAATAATTTCTAATATTTCTTAACTGTAGTTTCATATAAATGTTTTTTGAAAAATTTGCCAGTCATTCCTTTAACCCTGTAAACAGTTGCGAAACTTTTTTTTTTTTTTTTTTAATATCATAAATTAGTAGTCCAGATGATGGTAACACTTTTAGAACTGAAAATTTCATGTAGGAAAGGAGATGGACAGGCTGCTGGAAGGACACAGATGTCAGTTAGAGACCTGTTTGCACCATCCAACTAGTGTTTTATCTCACAATAGAGATGGATTGTCCGATGTCTAACTCTGTTGTGAGATAAATTACTCACAAAATGCTGCAGACAGTTATCATGTCACTCTGTTCTCTGTGTCCATCTTCCTCCTCAACCTCTCCATAATCTTTAACTGATTTGCCTTTATACAGACTTCTGAGTACAGATTAGTGAATTCAGAAACATCAATCAGATCAGAGACAGGAGGTGTTAAGTGAAGAGACAACCATTATTCTTCACAAAATGTATTACATAGTTTGTAACTTTCATCTGTCCCAGATGTATTTTACAGATGACACCTGCTGCTAACATCGCCGTGTTGACACTTCACATGGTGGAAAATGAAGAGGAATTCCTTTTCATTTACTGACACTGCTTTCCAACCGCTGGCTATCCGCAATCCTTTGACATTTAGTCACAGCTTTCCACAATGAATGGGCCCTAATAGGAAAGAGTCTCGAGCCACTTAGGGTGCATTCACACAATGTAACGCGGTGTTGATTCTGACACGTAAATTTGTGTCAGAATCAGCACTGAAAAACAGAATCCCATTGATTTCAATGGGTTCCATTTAGCACGCGTAACACATTGAAATCAATGAGTTAAAAAGCCTCCCATTGATTTCAATATGTTACGCTCGCTAAACAGAACCCATTGAAGTCAATGGGATTCTGTTTTACAGCGCTGATTCTGACATGAGTTTACGTGTGAGAATCAACGCCGTGTTACATCGTGTGAATGCCCCCTTACTCTGCAGCTGAATCAGCTGTGACATCTGTGATAAGATTGAGCAGGATGTAATTTTTTCCGAGTCCTCCCTTAATATATGCCACCCATTGAAAACAATAGAAGGCAGAATCTGGGTGGAATCTGCTTCCAAATCAGCATCAAATTCCTACATGTGAATGATCCAGTCTGTCATGGTCAGTTGTATTTGTATGTTACCATCTTGCAACTGATACCCAGGCCCCGAATGTAATGTGTAATAGAACAGCAACAATATTACAATATTCTTCTATACAAGCCTGGGACTCTTCAATAGGCTCCAGCTGTCATGCCAACAAGACACTGGCCTTGCTCTGGGTGCCAGCGATTCCTGCGCCACCAGCAAAATGACACCTCAGTCAGCTTTTATCGTTGGTATTAGTGGCTATGATGGCTGCTCCTGAGCAGCCGCCATATTTAAACATATTTAAATACTCAACATCCTCAGCGTGTGATATAAACAGGCACAATAGCCCCTTCATACAGATGGTCGGGGGGGGGGGGGGGGGAGTCCATTGAGCTCTTCTTGATAATCTGACCTAAGGATAGATCATCAATAGAGATGAGCTGGAAAACCCCTTTAATAAAACCAACCTACCACCTTAAAGGGGTTGTACAGGATAACCAGCAGGCTCAGTAGTCATGTGCAGTGAGGAGAGAACACAGCAGAAATGGACCATCGTGGGAGACATCGGTGCACAAGGGACTCAGTAGGTTTTTTATTTTTTTCTTTGACCTTTTCCCAGTCTTATGTTAAAAAAGTGATTATCCTGGACAACCCCTTTAATTAATTGCCTCCTTATATTATGCCCCTGATTCCCCCTGTCATAAAAACCACTACCCTAATGACCCTTTATATAAATGATGCCCCCTTCTATTCATAATGTCCTCTGATGAACCCTTATATAAATAACAACCCCCTTATAAATATAATGCTATCTAATTGTTGGCCCCCCTCCTTTAAAAAGAAAAACCCACAATGGTCAAAGAAATTATTTGAATCTGACAAAAGTCATAATAAATGTAAATTATATGAAAATGAACAAATGAAAGTCAGACATTGCTTTTCAACCATGCTTCAACAGAGGGGTTTTTTTTAAATAAAACTCATGAAACAGGCCTGGACAGAAATGTCAATGAGACTTTGTCACCCCTCAACAGGTATTTTGGCCCACTCCTCATGAGCAAACTGTTCCAGTTGTCTCGGGTTTGAAAGGTGCCTTTTCCAGAAGGCATGTTTCAGCTCTTTCCAAAGATGCGCAATAGGATTTAGGTCTGGGATCATAGACGGCCACTTCAGAATAGTCCAATGTTTTCCTCTTAGGGGGCGTTCATACTACCGTCAGTGTCCGACAGGTAGTGTCCGCTCCTAGTGTCCATTCAAAATCTCGCACGGACATTAGGAGCGGACACTAGCTGTGTCCGTGACACTTGTCATTCATTTAAATGGCGACATGTAGGTTTTTTTTGTCCGCTTGAAAAGTCGGACATCTTTACAAGCGGACAGTGAAGGATGGGCACGGAGTGCAAAAGAACGCACCCGATCGCCATTTAAATGAATGACAAGTGTCACGGACACAGCTAGTGTCAGCTCCTAATGTCCGTGCGAGATTTTGAACGGACACTAGGAGCGGACACTACCTGTCGGACACTGACGGTAGTGTGAACGCTCCCTTAGCCATTCTTCGGTGTTTTTAGCTGTGTGTTTAGGTCATTATTATGTTGCAAGTCCCATGACCTGCACTGAGACCAAGCTTACTGACACTGGGCAGCACATTTCTCTCTAGATTTCCTTGAAAGTCTTGAGATTTCATTGTACCCTGTACAGATTCAAGACACCCTGTGTCAGATGCAGCAAAGTAGCCCCAGAACATAACAGTCTCCTCCATGTTTCACAGTAGGGACAGTATTCTTTTCAAGATATATGTCTGTGAACATAGACCTGATGTGCCTTGCCATAAAGTTTTATTTTTGTCTCATCTGTCCATAGGACATTCTCCCAGAAGCTTTGTGGCTTGTCAAAATGTATGCCGCTAATTGCCCTCATATAAATACCCCCTTGTATTAATAATGCCCCTAATAGCCCTTATATAAGTAAAACCCTTAATATATAAAGTGTTCTCTCTTCACAACCTCTTAAAATACCTACAACTCTGCTTAATAAATAAAAGTTATACTCACCTATTTGTGATCCCTTGATGCAGCCGCCATCATCTCTTCTTCACCCAGGATAACAGCACACAGGACGTCTGTGTCTCAGCGATGATGTCATAGAATCGCACCTCCTACACCGAGAAGCAGATGTCTTGTGTCTATTTTCTCAGTGTGATGTAAATTGTAGGCCTGAAATGGCTTGTGGTTTACAAGTCAGAATCACAGATGTAGTTTTAACTAGATTGGTGTCTTGCAGACAAATAACAATAAAAAGAAATGTGTAATGTATTTGTTCTCTTCATACCTTCTCACTTGCGTTGGGATGGCTACTGGGTGCACAGCAATGATGACGACTACTACCTACACACTGATATGAGCCTGGGTGCCAGGGTACTAGTCCTGCATGCCAGGGCCAAACTATATCAATGTGCGACCTATATTTAAATGACTTATCCTTCTGTTTAATGGCTGAGAGGGACCTGAGAAAGCTGATAACTGATATACTTAGTTCACAAGGATTGATTTCATTAAGTTTACACAAAATCAATGGAAGTAAAACAGTCCATGTATTAATATATTGAAATTTCCAGAGATGTGGTGTATAGATTATGTATTGTGGTCCAGCTGATAAACCTTTATAGCCTGTGCTTTCAGCAGATAATAAAGCTATATTATGATAGTAAATATTGTATACTGTGAACAGTAGAAAATACATCTTTGTACCATATTAGCCAGTAGATGTAAAAGATAAAAACGGATGTCTTCAATCTCTCTATCTTATAAAAATGAATTCTTGTCTGTCTGTCCGTCCGTCCGTCCATCTGTCTGTTTGTCTGTCTGTCTGTTCTCTAATGCGAACCAAACGACTGGACCGATCTTCACCAAATTTCGTACAGAGATACTTCAGGTATCCGGGAAGGTTTAAGACGAGACTCCAACTCGCTCGGACGTACCGTTGCTGAGATACAGCATTCCAAACACAGTGCCCCCCCCCTTAGTCAATCCAAACCTGCAAGACTTTCACTCATATTCCAACTGCAATACACACGGTCACTCCACATGCACAATACAACACTGATATCCAAACTGAGATACATGCATCAGAGGATTAGATACACAGATCAGCACACAGTACCACACGCCAGAGGATTAGATACACACGTCTGCACACAGTCCCACAAACCAGAGGATTAAATACGCACTTCTGCACACAGTTCCACACATTGAAGGATTTGATACGTGCATCTGCACACGGTTCCACATGCCGAAGGATTAGATACAGGCGTCTACACACAGTTCCACACTCCAGAGGATTAGATACGCGCGTCTGCACACATTTGTACATGCCATAGGATTAGATACACGCGTCTGCACAGAGTACCACATGCCGTAGGATTAGATACACACGTCTACACATAGTTCCACACTCCAGAGGATTAGATACGCGCATCTGCACACAGTTGTACATGCTATAGGATTAGATACACGTGTCTGCACACAGTATCACATGCAGTAGGATTAGATACGCGTGTCTACACATAGTTCCACACGCCGAAGGATTAGATACGCGCCTCTTCACACAATACCACACAAGGGAGGATTAGATACATGTGTGTGCACACAGTACCACACTTTGGAGGATTAGATACATGCCTCTGCACACAGTACCACAAGCCAGAGAATTAGATACGTGTCTCCGGACACAGTATCACACAGGGGAGGACTAGATACGCGCGTCTGCACACAGTACCACACGGGGGAGGATTAGATACGCGTGTCTACACACAGTACCACATGCCATAGGATTAGATACGCGCGTCTGCACACAGTACCACATGCCGGGGGATTGGATACGCGCGTCTACACACAGTTCCACACGCCATAGGATTAGATACGCGCCTCTTCACACAATACCACACAGGGGAGGATTAGATACACGTGTCTTCACACAGTTGTACACGCCATAGGATTAGATACGCGCATCTGCACACAGTACCACATGCCATAGGATTAGATACTCGCGTCTACACACAGTACCACATGCTGTAGGATTAGATACACGTGTCTGCACACAGTACCACTTGCCGTAGGATTAGATACGCGCATCTACACACAGTTCCACACTCCAGAGGATTAGATACGCGCATCTGCACACATTTGTACACGCCATAGGATTAGATACACACGTCTGCACAGAGTACCACATGCCGTACGATTAGATACATGCGTCTACATACAGTTCCACACTCCAGAGGATTAGATACGCGCGTCTGCACACAGTTGTACACGCCATAGGATTAGATACTTGCCTCTTCACACAATACCACACAGGGGAGGATTAGATACGTGTGTGTGAACACAGTACCACACTTTGGAGGATTAGATGCATGCCTCTGCACACAGTACCACACACCAGAGAATTAGATACGCGTCTCAGCACACAGTATCACACGGGGGAGGATTAGATACGCGCGTCTACACACAGTACCACATGCCATAGAATTAGATACGCGCGTCTGCACACAGTACCACATACCGGGGGATTGGATACGTGCGTCTACACACAGTTCCACACGCCGTAGGATTAGATACGCACCTCTTCACACAATACCACACAGGGGAGGATTAGATACACGCGTCTTCACACAGTTGTACACGCCATAGGATTAGATACACACGTCTGCGCAGAGTACCACATGTCGTAGGATTAGATACACGCATCTACATACAGTTCCACACTCCAGAGGATTAGATACACGCGTCTGCACACAGTTGTACACGCCATAGGATTAGATACACGCGTCTGCACACAGTACCACATGCTGTAGGATTAGATACGCGCATCTACACACAGTTCCACACGCCGAAGGATTAGATACGCGCCTCTTCACACAATACCACACAGGGGAGGATTAGATACACGCGTCTGCACACAGTACCACATGCAGTAGGATTAGATACACGCGTCTACACATAGTTCCACACGCCGAAGGATTAGATACGCGCCTCTTCACACAATACCACACAAGGGAGGATTAGATACGTGTGTATGAACACAGTACCACACTTTGGAGGATTAGATGCATGCCTCTGCACACAGTACCACAAGCCAGAGAATTAGATACGCGTTTCCGCACACAGTATCACACAGGGGAGGATTAGATACGCACGTCTGCACACAGTACCACACGGGGGAGGATTAGATACGCGCGTCTACGCACAGTACCACATGCCATAGGATTAGATACGCGCGTCTGCACACAGTACTACATGCCGGGGGATTGGATATGCGCGTCTACACACAGTTCCACACGCCATAGGATTAGATACGTGCCTCTTCACACAATACCACACAGGGGAGGATTAGATACACGTGTCTTCACACAGTTGTACACGCCATAGGATTAGATACACACGTCTGCACACAGTACCACATGCCGTAGGATTAGATACGTGCGTCTACACACAGTACTACATACCGTAGGATTAGATACGCGTGTCTGCACACAGTACCACTTGCCGTAGGATTAGATACGTGCATCTACACACAGTTCCACACTCCAGAGGATTAGATACGCGCATCTGCACACATTTGTACACGCCATAGGATTAACTACACACGTCTGCACAGAGTACCACATGCCGTAGGATTAGATACACGCGTCTACATACAGTTCCACACTCCAGAGGATTAGATACACGCGCTGCACACAGTTGTACACGCCATAGGATTAGATACACGCGTCTGCACACAGTACCACATGCAGTAGGATTAGATACGCACGTCTACACATAGTTCCACACGCCAAAGGATTAGATACGCGCCTCTTCACACAATACCACACAGGGGAGGATTAGATACGTGTGTGTGCACACAGTACCACACTTTGGAGGATTAGATGCATGCCTCTGCACACAGTACCACAAGCCAGAGAATTAGATATGCGTCTCAGCACACAGTATCACACGGGGGAGGATTAGATACGCGCATCTGCACACAGTACCTCACGCCAGGGATTAGATACACCTGTCTACACACAGTACCACATGCCGGGGGATTGGATACGCGCGTCTCCACACAATACCACACAGGGGAGGATTACACGTGTCTTCACACAGTTGTACACGCCATAGGATTAGATACACATATCTGCACAGAGTACCACAAGCCGTAGGATTAGATACATGCGTCTACATACAGTTCCACACTCCAGAGGATTAGATACGCGCATCTGCACACAGTTGTACACGCCATAGGATTAGATACACGCGTCTGCACACAGTACCACATGCTGTAGGATTAGATAAGCGCGTCTACACACAGTTCCACACGCCGAAGGATTAGATACGTGCCTCTTCACACAATACCACACAGGGGAGGATTAGATACATGCATCTGAACACAGTACCACACTTTGGAGGATTAGGTACATGCATCTGCACACAGTACCACATGCCAGATAATTAGATATGCGTCTCAGCACACAGTACCACACGGGGGAGGATTAGATACGCGCATCTGCACACAGTACCTCACGCCAGGGATTAGATACACCTGTCTGCACACAGTACCACACGCCAGAGGATTAGATACACGCGTCTGCACATAGTACCACATGCCGTAAGATTAGATATGCACGTCTGCACACAGTTTCATTTACCGGAGGATTAGATACGTGCCTCTTCACACAATGCCACAAGGGGGAGGATTAGATACACACATCTGCACACAGTACCACACCAACAAGGATTAGATACTTGCGTCTAAACACAGTACTGCACGGGGAAGGATTAGATACAGCTTTACTCCAGGTATCCATAACAACTGATCACAGGTTTTTCACTGATAGTCAAAATGAGATACACATAATCACATGATGCTTATGGACATACACACAAAGCACATACAAAATACACCAGGGCAAAACTGGACAATTCTTATGGGGCCACTACACAAACATAGCATGTAATATACCCGTGCGAAGCCGTTGATACTTTTTTAATGACTAACTAAAAATAACAAATAGCAAGTTTCAAGACTTCTTAGGTCTCTTCTTCAAACATGGTACCAGACCTGATGAAGAAACCCAAGTAGTCATGAATAGAGATGAGCGAACACTAAAATGTTCGAGGTTCGAAATTCGAATCGAACAGCCACTCACTGTTCGTGTGTTCGAACGGGTTTCGAACCCCATTATAGTCTATGGGGAACATATACTCGTTAAGGGGGAAACCCAAATCCGTGTCTGGAGGGTCACCAAGTCCACTATGACACCACAGGAAATGATGCCAACACCTCTGGAATGACACTGGGACAGCAGGGGAAGCATGTCTGGGGGCATCTAACACACCAAAGACCCTCTATTACCCCAACATCACAGCCTAACAACTACACACTTTACACACTCAATACCACCTCTCTGACAGTAGGAAAACACCTTGAAACATGTGTATTTGGCACTTGCAGTGAGGAGAGCTTGTCACCAGCAGTGAATTTGGCCCTTGTAGTAAGTTGAGGTTGGCACCAACATTTGTTTTGAAAATCAGGGTGGATTGAGCCTCTAACCAGCAGAGTTTGGGCAAATTCATGGTGGAGGGAGCCTCTAAAAACCCCAGTTTGGACCAATTCATGGTGGAGGGAGCCTCTAAAAACCCCAGTTTGGACCAATTCATGGTGGAGGGAGCCTCTAAACAGCCCAGTTTGAGCAAATTCATGGTGGAGGGAGCCTCTAAAAACCCCAGTTTGGACCAATTCATGGTGGAGGGAGCCTCTAAAAACCCCAGTTTGGACCAATTCATGGTGGAGGGAGCCTCTAAAAAACCCAGTTTGGACCAATTCATGGTGGAGGGAGCCTCTAACCAGCCCAGTTTGGACCAATTCATGGTGGAGGGAGCCTCTAAAAACCCCAGTTTGGACCAATTCATGGTGGAGGGAGCCTCTAAACAGCCCAGTTTGGACCAATTCATGGTGGAGGGAGCCTCTAAAAACCCCAATTTGGACCAATTCATGGTGGAGGGAGCCTCTAACCAGCCCAGTTTGGACCAATTCATGGTGGAGGGAGCCTCTAACCAGCCCAGTTTGGGCAAATTCATGGTGGAGGGAGCCTCTAAAAACCCCAATTTGGACCAATTCATGGTGGAGGGAGCCTCTAAACAGCCCAGTTTGGGCAAATTCATGGTGGAGGGAGCCTCTAAAAACCCCAGTTTGGACCAATTCATGGTGGAGGGAGCCTCTAAAAAACCCAGTTTGGACCAATTCATGGTGGAGGGAGCCTCTAACCAGCCCAGTTTGGACCAATTCATGGTGGAGGGAGCCTCTAAAAACCCCAGTTTGGACCAATTCATGGTGGAGGGAGCCTCTAAACAGCCCAGTTTGGACCAATTCATGGTGGAGGGAGCCTCTAAAACCCCCAATTTGGACCAATTCATGGTGGAGGGAGCCTCTAACCAGCCCAGTTTGGACCAATTCATGGTGGAGGGAGCCTCTAACCAGCCCAGTTTGGGCAAATTCATGGTGGAGGGAGCCTCTAAAAACCCCAATTTGGACCAATTCATGGTGGAGGGAGCCTCTAAACAGCCCAGTTTGGGCAAATTCATGGTGGAGGGAGCCTCTAAAAACCCCAGTTTGGACCAATTCATGGTGGAGGGAGCCTCTAAAAACCCCAGTTTGGACCAATTCATGGTGGAGGGAGCCTCTAAAAAACCCAGTTTGGACCAATTCATGGTGGAGGGAGCCTCTAAACAGCCCAGTTTGGGCAAATTCATGGTGGAGGGAGCCTCTAAAAACCCCAGTTTGGACCAATTCATGGTGGAGGGAGCCTCTAAAAACCCCAGTTTGGACCAATTCATGGTGGAGGGAGCCTCTAAAAACCCCAGTTTGGACCAATTCATGGTGGAGGGAGCCTCTAAAAAACCCAGTTTGGACCAATTCATGGTGGAGGGAGCCTCTAACCAGCCCAGTTTGGACCAATTCATGGTGGAGGGAGCCTCTAAACAGCCCAGTTTGGGCAAATTCATGGTGGAGGGAGCCTCTAACCAGCCCAGTTTGGACCAATTCATGGTGGAGGGAGCCTCTAAAAACCCCAGTTTGGACCAATTCATGGTGGAGGGAGCCTCTAAAAACCCCAGTTTGGACCAATTCATGGTGGAGGGAGCCTCTAAAAACCCCAGTTTGGACCAATTCATGCTGGAGGGAGCCTCTAAACAGCCCAGTTTGGGCAAATTCATGGTGGAGGGAGCCTCTAAAAACCCCAGTTTGGACCAATTCATGGTGGAGGGAGCCTCTAAAAACCCCAGTTTGGACCAATTCATGGTGGAGGGAGCCTCTAAAAACCCCAGTTTGGACCAATTCATGGTGGAGGGAGCCTCTAAAAACCCCAGTTTGGACCAATTCATGGTGGAGGGAGCCTCTAAAAACCCCAGTTTGGACCAATTCATGGTGGAGGGAGCCTCTAAACAGCCCAGTTTGGGCAAATTCATGGTGGAGGGAGCCTCTAAAAACCCCAGTTTGGACCAATTCATGGTGGAGGGAGCCTCTAAACAGCCCAGTTTGGGCAAATTCATGGTGGAGGGAGCCTCTAAAAACCCCAGTTTGGACCAATTCATGGTGGAGGGAGCCTCTAAAAACCCCAGTTTGGACCAATTCATGGTGGAGGGAGCCTCTAAAAAACCCAGTTTGGACCAATTCATGGTGGAGGGAGCCTCTAAAAAACCCAGTTTGGACCAATTCATGGTGGAGGGAGCCTCTAAACAGCCCAGTTTGGGCAAATTCATGGTGGAGGGAGCCTCTAACCAGCCCAGTTTGGACCAATTCATGGTGGAGGGAGCCTCTAAAAACCCCAGTTTGGACCAATTCATGGTGGAGGGAGCCTCTAAAAACCCCAGTTTGGACCAATTCATGGTGGAGGGAGCCTCTAAAAACCCCAGTTTGGACCAATTCATGCTGGAGGGAGCCTCTAACCAGCCCAGTTTGGACCAATTCATGGTGGAGGGAGCCTCTAACCAGCCCAGTTTGGGCAAATTCATGGTGGAGGGAGCCTCTAAAAACCCCAATTTGGACCAATTCATGGTGGAGGGAGCCTCTAAACAGCCCAGTTTGGGCAAATTCATGGTGGAGGGAGCCTCTAAAAACCCCAGTTTGGACCAATTCATGGTGGAGGGAGCCTCTAAAAAACCCAGTTTGGACCAATTCATGGTGGAGGGAGCCTCTAACCAGCCCAGTTTGGACCAATTCATGGTGGAGGGAGCCTCTAAACAGCCCAGTTTGGGCAAATTCATGGTGGAGGGAGCCTCTAACCAGCCCAGTTTGGACCAATTCATGGTGGAGGGAGCCTCTAAAAACCCCAGTTTGGACCAATTCATGGTGGAGGAAGCCTCTAAAAACCCCAGTTTGGACCAATTCATGGTGGAGGGAGCCTCTAAAAACCCCAGTTTGGACCAATTCATGCTGGAGGGAGCCTCTAAACAGCCCAGTTTGGGCAAATTCATGGTGGAGGGAGCCTCTAAAAACCCCAGTTTGGACCAATTCATGGTGGAGGGAGCCTCTAAAAACCCCAATTTGGACCAATTCATGGTGGAGGGAGCCTCTAAACAGCCCAGTTTGGGCAAATTCATGGTGGAGGGAGCCTCTAAAAACCCCAGTTTGGACCAATTCAAGGTGGAGGGAGCCTCTAAAAACCCCAGTTTGGACCAATTCATGGTGGAGGGAGCCTCTAAAAAACCCAGTTTGGACCAATTCATGGTGGAGGGAGCCTCTAAACAGCCCAGTTTGGGCAAATTCATGGTGGAGGGAGCCTCTAAAAACCCCAGTTTGGACCAATTCATGGTGGAGGGAGCCTCTAAACAGCCCAGTTTGGGCAAATTCATGGTGGAGGGAGCCTCTAAAAACCCCAGTTTGGACCAATTCATGGTGGAGGGAGCCTCTAAAAAACCCAGTTTGGACCAATTCATGGTGGAGGGAGCCTCTAAAAAACCCAGTTTGGACCAATTCATGGTGGAGGGAGCCTCTAACCAGCCCAGTTTGGACCAATTCATGGTGGAGGGAGCCTCTAAACAGCCCAGTTTGGGCAAATTCATGGTGGAGGGAGCCTCTAACCAGCCCAGTTTGGACCAATTCATGGTGGAGGGAGCCTCTAAAAACCCCAGTTTGGACCAATTCATGGTGGAGGGAGCCTCTAAAAACCCCAGTTTGGACCAATTCATGGTGGAGGGAGCCTCTAAAAACCCCAGTTTGGACCAATTCATGCTGGAGGGAGCCTCTAACCAGCCCAGTTTGGACCAATTCATGGTGGAGGGAGCCTCTAACCAGCCCAGTTTGGGCAAATTCATGGTGGAGGGAGCCTCTAAAAACCCCAATTTGGACCAATTCATGGTGGAGGGAGCCTCTAAACAGCCCAGTTTGGGCAAATTCATGGTGGAGGGAGCCTCTAAAAACCCCAGTTTGGACCAATTCATGGTGGAGGGAGCCTCTAAAAAACCCAGTTTGGACCAATTCATGGTGGAGGGAGCCTCTAACCAGCCCAGTTTGGACCAATTCATGGTGGAGGGAGCCTCTAAAAACCCCAGTTTGGACCAATTCATGGTGGAGGGAGCCTCTAACCAGCCCAGTTTGGACCAATTCATGGTGGAGGGAGCCTCTAAAAACCCCAATTTGGACCAATTCATGGTGGAGGGAGCCTCTAACCAGCCCAGTTTGGACCAATTCATGGTGGAGGGAGCCTCTAACCAGCCCAGTTTGGGCAAATTCATGGTGGAGGGAGCCTCTAAAAACCCCAATTTGGACCAATTCATGGTGGAGGGAGCCTCTAAACAGCCCAGTTTGGGCAAATTCATGGTGGAGGGAGCCTCTAAAAACCCCAGTTTGGACCAATTCATGGTGGAGGGAGCCTCTAAAAACCCCAGTTTGGACCAATTCATGGTGGAGGGAGCCTCTAAAAAACCCAGTTTGGACCAATTCATGGTGGAGGGAGCCTCTAAACAGCCCAGTTTGGGCAAATTCATGGTGGAGGGAGCCTCTAAAAACCCCAGTTTGGACCAATTCATGGTGGAGGGAGCCTCTAAAAACCCCAGTTTGGACCAATTCATGGTGGAGGGAGCCTCTAAAAACCCCAGTTTGGACCAATTCATGGTGGAGGGAGCCTCTAAAAAACCCAGTTTGGACCAATTCATGGTGGAGGGAGCCTCTAACCAGCCCAGTTTGGACCAATTCATGGTGGAGGGAGCCTCTAAACAGCCCAGTTTGGGCAAATTCATGGTGGAGGGAGCCTCTAACCAGCCCAGTTTGGACCAATTCATGGTGGAGGGAGCCTCTAAAAACCCCAGTTTGGACCAATTCATGGTGGAGGGAGCCTCTAAAAACCCCAGTTTGGACCAATTCATGGTGGAGGGAGCCTCTAAAAACCCCAATTTGGACCAATTCATGGTGGAGGGAGCCTCTAACCAGCCCAGTTTGGACCAATTCATGGTGGAGGGAGCCTCTAACCAGCCCAGTTTGGGCAAATTCATGGTGGAGGGAGCCTCTAAAAACCCCAATTTGGACCAATTCATGGTGGAGGGAGCCTCTAAACAGCCCAGTTTTGGCAAATACATGGTGGAGGGAGCCTCTAAAAACCCCAGTTTGGACCAATTCATGGTGGAGGGAGCCTCTAACCAGCCCAGTTTGGGCAAATTCATGGTGGAGGGAGCCTCTAACCAGCAGAGTTGTGGGAAAGCAGGGTGGAGGGAGCCTCTAACCAGCAGAGTTGGTGGAAATCAGGTTGGAGGGAGCCTCTAACCAGCAGAGTTGGGGGAAATCATGTTGGAGGGAGCCTAGTATTAGCAGAATTGTGCAACGCTTATGGTGGATGAGTATGAGGATGCGGAGGAATTGGAGAGGTTGAGTACAGACATGGAGTTTCATGTTGGGGTGCTTTACACAGGTGGGCACAAAAATGAAGGCTCTATCCAGTGGTGGTTGATTTTTATCAAAGTGAGCCGGTCGGCACTCTCAGCTGACAGACGGGTGCGCTTGTCAGTGATGATGCCACCGGCTGCACTGAACACCCTCTCAGATAGGACGCTGGCGGCAGGACAGAACAGCACCTCCAAGGCATATAGGGCAAGTTCAAGCCACAGGTCCAACTTCGACACCCAATACGTGTAGGGCGCAGAGGGGTCGGAGAGGACAGGGCTGTGGTCGGAAAGGTATTCCCGCAACATGCGCCTATACTTCTCACGCCTGGTGACACTAGGACCCTCTGTGGCGGCACTTTGGCGAGGGGGTGCCATCAAGGTGTCCCAGACCTTAGACAGTGTGCCCCTCGTTTGTGTGGACCGGTGAGAACTTGGTCGCCTACTGGAGGAACTGTCCTCCCTGCCGCCAACGTCACATGCTGGAAACATCTCCATCATATTCTGCACCAATTGCCTGTGGCAAGCATTGATGCGATTGGCCCTCCCCTCTACCGGAATAAAAGACGAGATGTTGTTTTTATACCGGGGGTCAAGGATAGCAAAGATCCAGTACTGGTTGTCCTCCATGATTTTGACAATACGCTTGTCGGTTGTAAAGCACCCCAACATGAACTCAGCCATGTCTGCCACAGTGTTAGTTAGCATGACTCCTCTGGCCCCACCGGAAAGTTCAATCTCCATTTCCTCCTCATCCTCCATGTCTACCCATCCGCGCTGCAACAATGGGACGATTCGAAGTTGCCCGGAAGCCTCCTGTATCACCATCACATCATCGGACAACTCTTCTTCCTCCTCCTCCTCCTCCATTAAACGCGATGAAGCGGACAGATGTGTGGACCTACTCTCCAGCTGTGACGGATCGGATGCTATCCCTGACTCCTCTGTGTGATCTGAGTTATCCCTGATGTCAATCAGGGATTCTCTCAGAACACACAAGAGCGGGATTGTAAGGCTCACCATCGCATCCTCAGAGCTCACCCTCCTTGTGGACTCCTCAAACACCCGTAGGATGTCACAAAGGTCTCTCATCCATGGCCACTCATGGATGAGAAACTGAGGCAGCTGACTTTGTGGCACCCTAGGGTTTTGTAGCTGGTATTCCATCAAAGGTCTCTGCTGCTCAACCACTCTATTCAACATCTGAAACGTTGAGTTCCAGCGTGTGGGGACGTCGCACAAAAGCCGGTGTTGTGGCACATGCAGGCATTGCTGGAGAGATTTTAAGCTAGCAGCGGCTACTGTCGACTTGCGAAAGTGGGCGCACATGCGCTGCACTTTCACCAGTAGCTCTGGAACATTGGGGTAGCTCTTTAGGAAACGTTGCACCACTAGGTTGAAGACGTGGGCCAGGCATGGAACATGTTGGAGTCCGGCAAGCTCCAGAGCTGCTACCAGGTTCCGGCCGTTATCACAAACGACCATGCCTGGGCCCAGGTGCAGCGGCTCAAACCATATTGCCGTCTCATCGAGGAGGGCATCCCTCACCTCGGAGGCAGTGTACTGTCTGTCCCCCAAGCTGATCAGCTTCAGCACAGCCTGCTGACGTCTACCAACGCCAGTGCTGCAACGTTTCCAACTCGTAGCTGGGGTCAATCTAACAGCGGAGGAGGAGGCGGTGGCGGAGGAGGAGGCGGTGGCGGAGGAGGAGGCGGTAGAGGAGGAGGAGGAGGGGGGTGTTCTTCTCGTGTCCCTGCCAGGAATGTTAGGCGGGGAGACGAGGTACACCGGGCCAGTTTGGGAAGCAGTCCCAGCCTCAACTACATTCACCCAGTGTGCCGTCAGTGAAATGTAGCGTCCCTGTCCGCATGCACTTGTCCACGCGTCGGTGGTCAAGTGGACCTTTGTGCAAAGCGCGGAACTAAGGGCCCGCCTGATGTTGAGTGACACGTGCTGGTGCAAGGCGGGGACGGCACACCGGGAGAAGTAGTGACGGCTAGGGACGGCATAGCGAGGTGCCGCAGTTGCCATCAGGTCCAGGAAGGCGGGAGTTTCAACAAGCCAGAACGCCAACATCTCCTGGGCCAGCAG
Source organism: Leptodactylus fuscus (assembly GCF_031893055.1). Taxonomy (NCBI): domain Eukaryota; kingdom Metazoa; phylum Chordata; class Amphibia; order Anura; family Leptodactylidae; genus Leptodactylus; species Leptodactylus fuscus. The sequence goes on from NC_134270.1 coordinate 73,842,216, forward strand.
TTTAGCGATGTTGGCGTTCAAGGCTTGCGCGTGTGGGTGGTTAGCAGTGTATTTCTGCCGCCGCTCCAATGTCTGAGAGATGGTGGGTTGTTGTAAAGAAGCGCCTGATGGTGCCTTTGATGGTGCAGGAGAAGGAGATAAGACAGGAACAGGGGAGGATGAGGGAGAAGTCAACAAAGTGGCGGAGGCAGATGAAGTGGTGTCCTGGCTCGTCCTCTGGAGTGCATCGCCAGCACAGTCAGCAGTGGCAGTGGCAGAGGCAGAGGCAGTGGCAGAGGCAGTGGCAGTGGCGTGAACGGCAGGCGGCCTTTGTCCTGCCGTTGCTGCCTGCCACTGATTCCAGTGCTTGGATTCCAAATGACGGCGCATTGAAGTGGTGGACAGGTTGCTCTTCTCAGAGCCCCTAATCAATTTCGAGAGGCAAATTGTGCAGACAACACTATATCTGTCCTCGGCGCATTCCTTGAAAAAACTCCACACCTTCGAGAAACGTGCCCTCGAGGTGGGAGTTTTTCGGGGCTGGGTACGAACTGGAACATCTTGGGAGATTCCGGGTGTGGCCTGGCTTCGCCTAAGCTGCTGACCTCTGCCTCTGCCTCTAGCTACCCTTTTTGGTGCTGCACTTGCCTCAACATCCACACTACTTTCCCCGCTTGACATCCCCCCTGTCCAGGTCGGGTCAGTGTCCTCATCATCCACCACTTCCTCTTCCAACTCCTGTCTCATCTCCTCCTCCCGCACAATGCGCCGGTCAACTGGATGCCCTGACGGCAACTGCGTCACATCATCGTCGATGAGGGTGGGTTGCTGGTCATCCACCACCAAATCGAACGGAGATGGAGGAGACTCTAGTGTTTGAGCATCTGGACACAGATGCTCCTCTGTTAGGTTCGTGGAATCGTGACGTGGAGAGGCAGGTTGAGGGACAATGAAAGGAGCGGAGAACAGCTCTGGGGAGCAGGGACAGTTGGGGTTATTGTTCTGTGAAGCTTGGGAATTTTGGGAGGAAGGAGGACAAGACTGTTGGGTAATAGGAGGAGAGGAGGCAGAGTCTGACTGGCTGCTGGACAATGTGCTGTAAGCGTTCTCTGACAGCCATTGCAAGACCTGTTCCTGGTTCTCGGGCCTACTAAGGTTTGTACCCTGCAGTTTAGTTAATGTGGCAAGCAACCCTGGCACTGTGGAGTGGCGCAATGCTTGCTGCCCCACAGGAGTAGGCACGGGACGCCCTGTGGCTTCACTGCTACCTTGCTCCCCAGAACCATTCCCCCGACCTCGCCCACGGCCTCGTCCACGTCCCTTTCCGGGAGCCTTGCGCATTTTGAATTCCCAGTTAGAAATTGGCACTATATACCAGTAGCAAAAATTGTCGGTGCACGTAACCCCAATATATTCTTTGAATTCCCAGTCAGACAATGGCACTATATACCAGAAGCAAGAAATGAGGGTATTTATAACCCCAATATATTCTTTGAATTACCAGTCAGAAACTGGCACTATATGGCAGTAGCAAGAAATGAGGGTATTTATAACCCCAATATATTCTTTGAATTCCCAGTCAGACAATGGCACTGTATACCAGTAGTAAAAATTGTGGGTGCACGTAACCCCAATATATTCTTTGAATTACCAGTCAGAAACTGGCACTATATGGCAGTAGCAAGAAATGAGGGTATTTGTAACCCCAATATATTCTTTGAATTCCCAGTCAGAAACTGGCACTGTATACCAGTAGTAAAAATTGTGGGTGCACGTAACCCCAATATATTCTTTGAATTCCCAGTCAGACAATGGCACTATATGGCAGTAGCAAGAAATGAGGGTATTTATAACCCCAATATATTCTTTGAATTCCCAGTCAGACAATGGCACTGTATACCAGTAGTAAAAATTGTGGGTGCACGTAACCCCAATATATTCTTTGAATTACCAGTCAGAAACTGGCACTATATGGCAGTAGCAAGAAATGAGAGTATTTGTAACCCCAATATATTCTTTGAATTCCCAGTCAGAAACTGGCACTGTATACCAGTAGTAAAAATTGTGGGTGCACGTAACCCCAATATATTCTTTGAATTCCCAGTCAGACAATGGCACTATATACCAGTAGCAAGAAATGAGGGTATTTATAACCCCAATATATTCTTTGAATTCCCAGTCAGAAACTGGCACTATATGGCAGTAGCAAGAAATGAGGGTATTTATAACCCCAATATATTCTTTGAATTCCCAGTCAGACAATGGCACTGTATACCAGTAGTAAAAATTGTGGGTGCACGTAACCCCAATATATTCTTTGAATTACCAGTCAGAAACTGGCACTATATGGCAGTAACAAGAAATGAGGGTATTTGTAACCCCAATATATTCTTTGAATTCCCAGTCAGAAACTGGCACTGTATACCAGTAGTAAAAATTGTGGGTGCACGTAACCCCAATATATTCTTTGAATTACCAGTCAGAAACTGGCACTATATGGCAGTAGCAAGAAATGAGGGTATTTGTAACCCCAATATATTCTTTGAATTCCCAGTCAGAAACTGGCACTGTATACCAGTAGTAAAAATTGTGGGTGCACGTAACCCCAATATATTCTTTGAATTCCCAGTCAGAAACTGGCACTATATGGCAGTAGCAAGAAATGAGGGTATTTATAACCCCAATATATTCTTTGAATTCCCAGTCAGACAATGGCACTGTATACCAGTAGTAAAAATTGTGGGTGCACGTAACCCCAATATATTCTTTGAATTACCAGTCAGAAACTGGCACTATATGGCAGTAGCAAGAAATGAGGGTATTTGTAACCCCAATATATTCTTTGAATTCCCAGTCAGAAACTGGCACTGTATACCAGTAGTAAAAATTGTGGGTGCACGTAACCCCAATATATTCTTTGAATTACCAGTCAGAAACTGGCACTATATGGCAGTAGCAAGAAATGAGGGTATTTGTAACCCCAATATATTCTTTGAATTCCCAGTCAGAAACTGGCACTGTATACCAGTAGTAAAAATTGTGGGTGCACGTAACCCCAATATATTCTTTGAATTACCAGTCAGAAACTGGCACTATATGGCAGTAGCAAGAAATGAGGGTATTTATAACCCCAATATATTCTTTGAATTCCCAGTCAGACAATGGCACTGTATACCAGTAGTAAAAATTGTGGGTGCACGTAACCCCAATATATTCTTTGAATTCCCAGTCAGACAATGGCACTATATACCAGTAGCAAGAAATGAGGGTATTTATAACCCCAATATATTCTTTGAATTCCCAGTCAGACAATGGCACTGTATACCAGTAGTAAAAATTGTGGGTGCACGTAACCCCAATATATTCTTTGAATTCCCAGTCAGAAACTGGCACTATATGGCAGTAGCAAGAAATGAGGGTATTTATAACCCCAATATATTCTTTGAATTCCCAGTCAGAAACTGGCACTGTATACCAGTAGTAAAAATTGTGGGTGCACGTAACCCCAATATATTCTTTGAATTCCCAGTCAGACAATGGCACTATATGGCAGTAGCAAGAAATGAGGGTATTTATAACCCCAATATATTCTTTGAATTCCCAGTCAGACAATGGCACTGTATACCAGTAGTAAAAATTGTGGGTGCACGTAACCCCAATATATTCTTTGAATTCCCAGTCAGACAATGGCACTATATACCAGTAGCAAGAAATGAGGGTATTTATAACCCCAATATATTCTTTGAATTCCCAGTCAGACAATGGCACTGTATACCAGTAGTAAAAATTGTGGGTGCACGTAACCCCAATATATTCTTTGAATTCCCAGTCAGAAACTGGCACTATATGGCAGTAGCAAGAAATGAGGGTATTTATAACCCCAATATATTCTTTGAATTCCCAGTCAGACAATGGCACTGTATACCAGTAGTAAAAATTGTGGGTGCACGTAACCCCAATATATTCTTTGAATTACCAGTCAGAAACTGGCACTATATGGCAGTAGCAAGAAATGAGGGTATTTGTAACCCCAATATATTCTTTGAATTCCCAGTCAGAAACTGGCACTGTATACCAGTAGTAAAAATTGTGGGTGCACGTAACCCCAATATATTCTTTGAATTACCAGTCAGAAACTGGCACTATATGGCAGTAGCAAGAAATGAGGGTATTTGTAACCCCAATATATTCTTTGAATTCCCAGTCAGAAACTGGCACTGTATACCAGTAGTAAAAATTGTGGGTGCACGTAACCCCAATATATTCTTTGAATTACCAGTCAGAAACTGGCACTATATGGCAGTAGCAAAAATAGTGGGTGTATATAGCCCCAATTCTATTGCTAGGGGACTTGCAGGGTATTTCTGGGGTGAAGGTGGGGGGGCACACCGTTGGAACGGGTATCGGGGGTATATATCGGGTATACGGGAATACACTGACAGTGTATTCCATTCAGGATCCTGGGAAAGCTGGGTTGCGGCGATTGAGCCCGTCAGTGCCACGTTACACTGACAAGCTTCTCCCTGGAATTTAGCTCTTACAAGAGCTGTTGTGGTTGTCTTCTCCTTCCTATCCTAGCCTGTCCCTGCCTACCCAGAATCTAAGCCCTAGCTAGCTGGACGGAAACCTCCGTCCTCGGTGAATTGCAAGCTCAGAATGACGCGAACCTGGGCGGCGCTGTTCTTTTAAATTAGAGGTCACATGTTTTCGGCAGCCAATGGGTTTTGCCTACTTTTCTCAACGTCACCGGTGTCGTAGTTCCTGTCCCACCTACCCTGCGCTGTTATTGGAGCAAAAAAGGCGCCAGGGAAGGTGGGAGGGGAATCGAGTAATGGCGCACTTTACCACGCGGTGTTCGATTCGATTCGAACATGCCGAACAGCCTAATATCCGATCGAACATGAGTTCGATAGAACACTGTTCGCTCATCTCTAGTCATGAATACTTTTTAAGTGACGTCATCTCATTTCAGTTACCCATGAAATCAAATACAGAAGATTCTCAGTTTTATCATTTACTATATAACAGTGATATCTAGTGCCCATTTTGAATACATCATGCCACCACTTTATACTGTACTAAAACTGTACCTCCAGTTATACAAGAAAAATCCGAAATGAATTGTACATTTAAATATAAAAAAAACTTTATAATATATCTTATTAAGGAATCAGGATATATGTTTCCTTCAGATGCTCTTCTGCCCCTTATCCTCAATCTGACTGCTTGTTTACATACAAATTGTCTCTGTATTCAGTCTCAGTCTTCAGTAATGTATTGCCCCATTCTGTGTACAAGCAGTCTCTTATTTACAAACCTATCAGCGTTAAAAGTGAAATACAACAATTATTTACGTGTCTTTTCTATCCTCCTTCCCTCTTCATGGACTAATAAGTGGAAGGTAAGTGCCTAAATGATGGAGAAAAAACATATTTCTTTAATAAGATATATTACACAGTTTCATATATTAACTTGTACTTTTAAGAACATTTGATGGTATAGTTTTTTATTTTCTATGCTACTGTCTATATATAATAATAATAAATTTTATCTATATAGCGCCAACATATTCCGCAGCACTGTACAACTTATAGGGTTCAAATACAGACAAAAAGATACATTACAAAGAAAGTCATTTCACACAATGGGATTGAGGGCCCTGCTCGCAAGAGCTTACAATCTATGAATATATATATATATATATATATATATATATATATATATATATATATCTACAGTATATGCGAAAATATATATATATATATATATATATATATATTCAGCAATTTTTAGTTTGTCCACTGAAGCCTCATAGCAGCTTTAGAAGTGACTCAAATTACATCACAAAGTATTATATTGAAATATATATGTATATAGTGTTAATAAATAAAAAAATTGGTGATACATTCCTTTTGGCTTGTTTTCAACTCTTTAATAACATGCTTTTATTTGGCACACAGAGACCCTGCCCCCAGAGAAACCACAGTGTTTCCATCCACTTGGCTAATATACCCAAATTTGAGCAACAATAAATTGACTTATATCTGTGACGTTCCGTGTCCCTTTCCTTATGGCACTGATTGGCCTCAGCGGTCACGTGTAGTGAGGACTTCCCCCAAAAGAAAACACCAGAACAGCAGGACCAGACCGCGTTGGGAGACACTGAAGCATCAGGGACAGATATGTTTTTATTTTTTCCATCTTTCTTCATATAAAAAAGGGTCATCCTAAACAAGCCTTATAACCGGACAGTCTAAGGCTGCATTCACACAGAGTAACGCCAGGCGTCATTTGTGTGTAATTTGTGTGTCTTTTACGGCCGTCATAAAACGTTTACATAGAGTTCTATAGGAAAAGACGGCCGTCATTTACAGCCGTCATTTACGGCCGTCATTGTAATGACTGAGCTGCTTGTAAGTCCGTCTGTTGTCTTGCTGTCCATATATTCCCTGTTGCCAGCCCTTGGTCTCTGGAAAAACTAATAAGGGTATTGTGACAGCAGGACAGCTTGAGAGCTGCCGAAACGCCGGAATAGGCAAACCATCGACGGCAGCAATTTGCTGAATATAGGCGTATCATCAACACCAACAACACGCAGACGAAGTCACAGGCAGAGGCTAGTCTATATAGTTGTTCTGCACTCCGTATTGTAGATGGGGGGGGGGGGTGTTGGATGGCTTGTCAGGGCTATAATCAATGCAGAGATAAATCCAAGCACTCCAATTTGTGATGCAAAGTGAAAATATAATTTATTGATGTTTCACCATTGGTAACATTGAAAAGCTCAGGGTACTCCTTACTGACCAACTGACCAAATCCCTCGGGTAACTGTTGTTGTCCTAATTGATATGAGCTAAGGGCTAGCGACCGGGCATTGATACCAGACACAAAATGTTCGTATTAACTCCTCTCATAGGAGTGAAGAGAGTGCATTGACTTGCTTTATTAAAGCAACACGGAGTTAATATTACAGCCAGTACAGGAAAAAGAAAAACAGCAACATTAGTCCGAATATTCAATTCTGCTTTGTGTAGTATATCTAGATTATGTAAAAGAAGCATAAGCAGTTCCCTATATATGTAACTATGCCCGGTTTCTGCGCTGTGTCACTAGAAAGCTGTCTTCTGGCAGCAAGCCAAGCACATAACTTCTTGCACCCATTTTGGATGCAGGTGCCATCTTATCATATAGCCTCAGTTTCTTAAGCAGCATATATACATCTTATAAAAGATGATAATATTTTTGCAAAATGACAGCAAACAAAAGAAATATATGTATTTTCTAACCTTATCACCATCAGTATTGTCATTCATGCAGCAAGTATTCGGTATATAAATTTGAACAACCTGGTTAGGTCTTTCCCAGATGTTTCGGTGATTTACCACCTCCTTCAGTGGGAGAGGACGGTTACCAAGATAAATAATTACAATTGTAGAGCATACATGTAGATATGCAAATGTGCCAAAAGTAAGGATCCAGGCAGAAAAAGGTAGCAAAGTGTGCTTCAGAGCATGCTGGTGTGAGGACTGGAGTAGTGAAACACGGCATAGTGGCAAACTGTATCTATTGTTTTCATTAACAGTGGACAGTTGAAAATGAAAAATATTTTTTGCAATAAAATGTTGCTTTATTACCCCTACCTAATTTGTCCCTCTGTGTGTGTGTGTGTGTGTGTGTGTGTGTGTGTGTGTGTGTGTGTATTTGGAGGCATTCACACTACCGTTGGTGTCCGACAGCAGTGTCCGAAGCTACTGTCCGTTCAAGACTTTAGCAACATACACTAGCTGTGTCTGTTAAAATCACATTGAAATGAATGGAAATTGTTTCTATTGTCCTTTAGTGTCTGTTTGTGTCCTTAACCCCTTCCCGCCGATGGCACTTTTTGACTTCCTGACCAAGCTCGATTTTTCAAAACTGACATGTGTCACTTTATATGGCAATAACTTTGGAACGCTTTAACTTACCAAGGTGATTTTAAGATTGTTTTTTCGTAACACATTGTACTTCATGTTAGTGGTAAATTTTGGTTGATATGTTTTGTGTTTAATTATAAAAAAATTGGAAATTTGATGGAAATTTTGAAAAATATGCATTTTATAAAGTTTGAAATGATGTACATTACATACAGATAGTCAGACCGCCAAAATTATATCATAAATCTCATGTCCCAGATCTCCGCTTTATGTCGGCATCAAACTTTAGTCACCCTTTTAATTTTTACGGACATTATAAGATTTACAAGTGAAACAACAATATTCAAAATTGTCAAGAAATTTCCAAAACCCATTTTTTAAAGGGCCTAATCCAGTTATGAAAGCGTTTTGAAAGACCCTTGTATTAAAGCCCCCCATAAATCACCCCATTTTCAAAACTGCACCCCTTAAATAAGCCAAAACAACATATACCTAGTAATTTAACCCTATAAGTGCTTAACAGGAATTAATACAAAATGTAGGTGAAATTTTCAAATTTGAATTTATTTTACTAATATTTTCGTTTAGCCCTAGAATTTGCACATTCACAAGGGGTTAAAGGAGAAAACGTATCCCACAATTTGTTAGGCAAGTTCTCCCGACTACCATAGTACCCCACTTGTGGGTGTAAACTAATATATGGACGCACAGCGAGACGCAGGAGGGAAGGCGCGCCAAAGAGCTTTTAGAGGGCAGATCTGGCTGTGATCAGTTTCAGGAACCATGTCGCATTTACAAAGCCCTTGAGGAGTCAAAACAGTGGAAACCTCTAGAAAGTGACCCCATTTTGAAAACCGCACCCCTCAAAGAATTTATCAAGTGATGTAGTGAGCATTAGTAACCCCGAAGTGAATATGTAAGCTGTGCGGAGTAAATTGGGTACACCAAATCCCATTCTATTTTCCCACCAGCTCCTATGACGCGGATGGGGAAGAGGGGCATTCTGGGGGATCAGCGCTGCTGTATTATCTCTCATAAGCTCTAAATATGGGGTGTCCCCTGAAAACGCTCGCACAGTTTACACATTTCCTTCTAGTAGCAGCCACTTATGTCCTAATGATTTGGCGACTTTTGGGGGTTTTGTCTTCACATTGTACAAGGTAGATTTTTATTTTTATTATCTGGCAATGTGGCCATATGAGGGCTTGGTGTTTGCGGTATTAGATGTACTTTTCAATGCCACCATTTTGGGGCCTGTAACTTATTGACTACATTTTATTAACTCTTTCTGGGTGGGATGTAAAAGGAAACATCAATTCTGGCATTTCTTTTTAGCATTTATTTTTTTTCCCGTGCAGCGTACACTATAAGTAACATGTTACCTTTATTCTGCGGGTCGGTACGGTTACGGCGATACCTCATTTATATGATTTTTTTAATGCGTTGCTATTTGTGCAGAATAGAATTCAATTCAGGGAAAAAAATCTATTGTTTTTGCATCGCCATCTTCTGAAAGGCATAACATTTTTTGCGGGAAGACCTCTTCTTTTTATTGGTACCATTTTGGTTTTCACCTGACCATTTGATTACTTTTTATTGAACATTTTGTAAGGGAAAGGTGGTGAATAATCATTATTTTGTGCGGTTTTCTACGTTTTTTTTTTACGACATTCGCCGTTCGGGTTAAATAATGTTTTAATTTTATTGTTCAGGTTATTACGGACGCGGCGATACCAAATATGTAATGTTTTTTTCTATTTTTCTTTATTTTACATAATAAAACATTTTATATGGGGAAAAAGGGATTTTTGGGGCTTTATTTATTTCTAATTTATTTTAAACTTATTTAAACTTTTTTATTTTGACTTTTTTTTCACTTTTTTTTTCTGTCCCCAGGGGGGATTGAAGCAGTGATCGGCTGATCACTGCTTCAATAGAGATACGCTGCAATACACGTGTTACACGTGTATTGCAGAGTATAGGAAGCTGTCAGCCTGTGTGGACGCACAGGCTGACAGCTTCATTTACGGCAGGATCTGCCAGGAGCGAGGACGGGGTAAGTGAAGGGGCAGACCCGGGGTCACTGATCAGACCCCGGGCTGCCCCCTACGAACACCGGCACCCCCCGAAACCGGCGCGGGGGGTGCCGATCGGCACCATATGACATTGTAACCCCGGAGGTGCCGGTGGTCATGTTGATCACCGGCATCTCAGGGGTTAACACCCGCGATCGGACCCGGTTCCGACCGCGGGTGTTACGGGGCATTGTCAGCCGTGTATTACGGCTGTCACCCGCTGTGCATGGTGCGCACACAGTTTCTGTGTGCGCACCATGCATCCGCAGTAATAGTACGGCGGTTTGCGGGAAGCCCTTCCCTGCAGCGCCGTACTATTACGGCGAATGTCGGGAAGGGGTTAAAGGGGTTGTCCCATCACAAGGATCCTATCTATACTGCTTGTTAATGTGGATGTAAGACTTTTCCTAAATACACTGCTTCAGCAAATCTGCTTGTTTGTCCATCTTACTTTATTCAATTCATTGTTGACACAACCCTTGACTTATCTGCTCAAAAGTCAAGTGATGTATCTGCTGCTCTCAGGGGGGAGGGGCGGGTGCGAGCCTGTGTTTCTAGCTATTCCTGTGTCTGCACCACGTGACCTAGCTTCCTGCTCTTAGATAGGGGAGAGCAGCTGCTTTCATTTCTGGACTCATCTCTGTTCTCCCAGTTATCAGGCTAGCTAATTCAATTGTGTTCATTATGGCAGAGACAGGCAGTCTCTGTATGTAATACAGAATGGAGTTGCTCCTGTCTGTACTTCATAGTCCAATATTGTGCATATAGTGTTTAAGGACCTTTGATGACATCACAGGCCCTTCAGCTGCCCCATAGGATCACGCTATGCGGTAGGCGGAGCTACACACTAATTTGGGGGCGGAGCTAAATGGCAGGTTGCATGTGAAACCCCGCCCACCAAATGATGCAAGAAACCAGGAAGAAAGAAGATTTTACAGCTGTGAAGACTGGTGAGTATGCGGCATGGGAATACCCCTTTAAGTGTTTGTTTACAACCATGTCCCTTTTTTTTTTTTTTTTTTTTTTTTTCCCCCAAGTGGACAAAAAAATCCTACATGCAGGACTTTTCTGTCCATTTGAAGAAACAGACAGCAAGTGTCTGGGTTTTTTTTTTAACATTAAGGTCTATGGGCCACGGACAGTAACTGAGAGCCATTAGAGATGAGCGAATACTATTCGAAACTCTAGTTTCGAATACCTTGCTCCCATAGGAATTAATGAGAGCGGGCGAACTGCAAGGGGTTAGAGGGGCTCTATCAGCAAAATCATGCTGATAGAGCCCCACATATGCTATTCAGGCACCGTAAATGTTATATTAAACTACCCCCCCCCCCCCCCCCCGTTTTAAAATAAAACCCTAAAAAAGAATATGATCTACTTACGCATCGTGCACGCTGGGCGGGCATTCAGGGTGTGTCTTCTTCTTCATCCATGCCTCTTCCTCCTTCGGCACTCGCGAACTGACACTGATAAAAAAAAAAAAAATGCCCTGGGCGCCTGCGCAGTAGCCGTAGTAGAAGCCGCATGCTACTGCGCATGCGCCCAGGCCATTTTTTTATATTAGCGTCAGTTCGCGAGCGCCGGAGGACGGGACCGGAAGAAGAGGAGGCGTGGATGAAGAAGACGACGCACCCTGAATGCCCGCCCAGCGTGCACGATGCGTAAGTAGATCATATTCTTTTTTTAAGGTTTTATTTTAAAACGGGGGGGGGGGGGGTAGTTTAATATAACATTACCGATGCCTGAATAGCCTTTTTAAAGGCTATTCACGCATATGTGGGGCTCTATCAACATGATTTTGCTGATAGAGCCCCTTTAAGTGCCGACCGACATGCGGCCGCTCCCATTCGTTCCCATGGAGCGAGGTATTCGAAATTGCAGTTTTGAATACTAATCGCTCATCTCTAATAGCCATCAGTTACTGTCTGTTTTTTGTTTTTTAAACGGACACCTTTTGTGCGGACACCAATTGTAGTGTGAACCCCACCTTATGCATCCCTCTTTGTCTGGTTCTGATATGCTTTGGTTATGACATTTTTGACTTTGGCATTCTCTACACATCTCATTTTCCAGCTACAATTCCAACATGTCATAGAGTGAAATGTATTATTTTATTCCTAGTCTTGTACACGTTTGTCTGTTCAAAAAATGTTATATAATCTACATCTGAAAGTAAATGCTATTCAGCCACAATTTTTTTTTTTTTTTCAATTTTCCAAGGGGTTAAAGGTGAAAATGTATTCTACAATTTATTACGCTTTTTTTTTTCTAACTACAGAAATACCCCACCTGTGGAGGAAAACTGTTTTGGCATATGCTAGGGAACAGAAGGCAGGGAGTGCCAAATATGTACTTTTTTTTTTTTTTTTTTTAGAGAATTTTTATTTTGCATAATAAAACTTTTCATATGGGATTTTGGGGGTTTTATTACATTTTTTTTAACTCATTTAAACATTTATTTATTTATTTATTTTTTGTCCCAACTGCAGACTGATAAGGGCTCGTTCACATCTGGGTCTCCGTTATGCAGGTTTACGTTTTCTGCCCAAAACTGGGCAGGAAACAGAAACCTGCAGGTATTTTTCAAACCCATTCAAATGAATGGGTTTGAAAAGCGTACGGCCGTGAGCGCCGATTAGCGTTTTGTGTTCTCCGTGGCGAAAAAGTTTTTTTTTTTTTACCGGACATGCAGGACTTTGTGTCTTTCACAAAGGTCTTTCAGGTTTCTGTCTTCTGTCTGCAGAAGACGGAAACCTGAGAACGGACACCATGCGCTGGTATGAACCCAACGTAACCAGGCAGACTCCGATTTGTGCAGGATCAACTTGGTATGCAGTTGGGGAGACCAAGAGTCACTTATCAGACCTCAGGCTGCCGAATAGGAATATTGGCACCCCTGAACATGTCACGGAGGGGCCAATCGGGGCACATTACGTAGTTGGTTGGTTCACATTAGCGTTGAGGAACTCCACTCCCCATAAAATAGGCAGAGAGAAAAGTCTATTCGTTTTAAGCAGCTAGGGTTTCCATTTTTCAGATCCTCAACAGGAACCCAAATGCTAGTGATAGCTCAGCTCGTACTGTGGGTGTTAGACAAGTGTCAGTTGTATGTAACACGTGACACCCGCTTGGCAGTCACAGCATGTCGCAGCACCATAGAAATGAATGGCTTTTTTTTGTTGTCCGATTTTAAGTCGTGTGACAAGTGTCAACGTGTTGCCTTGCGATGGTTTCACTGCGATATATAATTGCAAAAAAGTCATATATTTCACGGAAAGGAGCTGTTACTTCATTCATTACATATCTATTACATATCATTCATTACATATCCACTAGCCTAATGCACTGGTAACCTGGAGGCCCTGGCACAGCCCACTCAGGAACTCCCCAATCTGCCGCCTGCGTGTTATTACAGGCAGTGCTCTGGAAGCCTAGGGGGCCTGAGACCGCGCTATATATAAAGGGCCGAGGTTGCGCACATGTTTCTCTTTGAATTCGGGTATGGACGGCGAAGTGTTTTTGCCCGTGAGTCTGCGCAGTGATGTGGGGGCGCCATCTTCTCGGCGATGTGTCATTATGGCGCTCGGGTGAAGCTTGAGGTTACGGCTAGAATAGTGTCGTGCAGAGGACGGACCGAGTAGGAGCGCCACCATGGTCTGCAGGTAAGGGCTGCATGGTGTCTCCCGGCTGTTACTCTGGATACTGAGTGGTTTCTCCGCACTTTGCTTCTATATACACATGTACTGTGACTCTCCTCTGTATGTGGCGCTGTATACTGCTGTGGCCATAGGAGTACAGAAGACTGACCAGTATTACGTGATGGTGACAGGAGGATGTGGAAGCTGAGTACAGAGTGGTAGCTGGCCTTGTAGACTACAGGCAGTCTCCATTGATGTCAATGCTGAATGGGGGGGGGGGTATTTGGTTTGATAAGTTCCACTGATTGTATTCAGAGAACTGTCGCCTCTGCCAGTGCCCTCCCTGCCTGCAGAGATGTTGGTGTTATTAGTTTTGGCCACCGATATGCCTGCAGTGAGATAAGGCCAGCTTGGTGTCATCCCTGGGTGGTCAGTTACACCCTCCTGACAACACATTCTTCTTAGAGCCTTCTATTGGCACAGTTACTATATACAAGAGAGACCGTGCTTCTCCAAGATCCAGGTCAGTATTCAAGAAGCAGATATCGTCTTATTTGCACTCTTGTGCATGTGGAGAGCTGCGTATAGGTGGCAGCGTTTACCGGTAGTGACACAAGGTCGACTGAACATCTGCAGGTAGGTATTGTATCAACAATGGTACCGATTGTCGCGCTCACTCAATAACATGTGAATCTCAGGAGGTTGATACAGATTTATTTGGCAAGATAATGCGTTTTGGGGCAATAGAGTTTAAACAAGAATAAGTATTCGTACATTCCTGAGCAGAAAACCTGGACAGATCTGATGAAGGGGTTGAGTTTCTTGTTTAAAATCTATTGCCCAGAAACGCGTGATCTTGCCAAATAAATCTATGTGTTGAATCTATAGCAACCTCCTGAGATTCATTTGTTACTGAGTGAGCGTGACAACTGGTACCGTTGCTACAATACCTACCTGCGTATAGAGCCTTGTATTGTCAGGGGATGTTTGTCACTATCCAACCATGATTGTAAGCTGTATGGCTGGACCCTGTCACAGTGCAGTGATATCTGTACTGAAACAATCTGCACCAATATACCTGCAAATGGGTGCGAATTCAGCACCTTACCAGTGGTATATACTATGGGTAATGTTAAAGTGGTTTTGGAAATTGCAGCATGTTAATTATATCTATGGAAACGCAGGCGGCTTCCCTGTAGATATAATTGTAACAGTCTGCAGTGGAAAACTCTGAACTTTCTGTTTAAAGCACTGTGGGTAGAACCCCGATGTGTTCCTGCAGCAGCTTTTCCCCGCAGCACTTTAAGTGTGGATCGTTCCGTTTAGCCTAAAAACGACAACCATTCTGTTGTAGAGGCCGTATAGTTGTCAGGTCTCCACTGAAGAGGCAGGGAGCTAAAAACTGAAATTGACAAATGCTTGTGACAGGAATGGGTACCTGGCAGTAGTGAAGAAAGTTCCTCTTAGTTTGGTACATTCAACCACCTTTCCTTAATATTTTGCTATCTTACCAGTCCTCATGATGATAAAGTTTATGAATTGAGATTTATCTAATCTTGTCTTTTAGGGCCATTTGGACTAAATCGGAGCAGCTGATGGACAACTCTGCTTCTGGCATGTGAAGCATTGCTTTGATGTAACATGTAAGTTTCTGGCTCTACATTCCTAATAAGAATGAATTTTATATACAGAAGGAATTTGCAGTCTGTGCTATATTGTACAGTGCTTGGTTTGTCCCTGTGATGTTAGCACTGGGCTCTGAATCTATGTGAAGGATACCTGTGCCCCTTTGACTTGACATACAGAGGGCCTGAGGGACAGCTGAACTGTTCAAGGCCTCATGCAAACAGTTTATGAACTTCTGACTAATGTGCCTTCTCTAAACTTGTATGCATGAAGGCAGTGGTCTCCAACCAGTCATATTCTACTTGTTGCTGAATGACCATTACCTGGTGTATGCTGGCATCCAATGTATATTGGGATTCCAATATAATGCGATGTCCCTTGTACTAAATACTGTATATTCTCTTTTCTAGGTAACTGTTAAATGGACCGCTGCATGTAAGGAGGAGTACACATCAGGTATAACTATCCTTCTACTATGAGTATTTACTGTCCCAATGATGGCAGCACTGGGCGCTGAATCCCATGTATGAAAACTGTGCCCCACTGTGACTTGACATGCAGTGGGTCTGAGGGACTGGAACTTACACTGGTTCTATAGATGTTACTTGTTAATTTTTGTCATACCAGATCTCGCTTCACTTGATACCAAAAAATGTTGGGGGTTTTTTTGTTCGCAAAATCATAACACAACTGAACATAGTTCTTATGCAAGTTTCTATTTTTACCTTAGGTCACAATGAATAAGGTGGAAGGTGCTTTGAAAATAGTCTACATATCAGGTGTGTGAGCATTTTACTCTTATGGATTCATGTAATCTGTCCCGATGATGGCAGCACTGGGCTCTGAAACCTGTGAAGGAGAAATGTGCCTCACTGTGACTTGACATGCAGTGGGTCTGAGGGACATGTGACACCAGCTCAGATGGCATAACTTGCAGTGGTGAAAGGAGCAGATGGCACTAGTGGTAACTACAGAGATTGACCATTGACTGCCCCTTACCACTAAATGTCATATAGACATCCTGCACTCTTTATAGTCTGAATATAGTGGCATATTCCTGCCAAATAAACAGTCCAAATCTGCGCAGCTGCCTCTGAAGCAGTTTTTTTTTTTCTTCACATGTGAACAATACCTTTTATTATGCGGCTAAGTAACTGACACTTGTCATCTGTTTGTCATCTCCCGGCTGTTACTCTGGATACTGAGTGGTTTCTCCGCACTTTGCTTCTATATACACATGTACTGTGACTCTCCTCTGTATGTGGCGCTGTATACTGCTGTGGCCATAGGAGTACAGAAGACTGACCAGTATTACGTGATGGTGACAGGAGGATGTGGAAGCTGAGTACAGAGTGGTAGCTGGCCTTGTAGACTACAGGCAGTCTCCATTGATGTCAATGCTGAATGGGGGGGGGGGTATTTGGTTTGATAAGTTCCACTGATTGTATTCAGAGAACTGTCGCCTCTGCCAGTGCCCTCCCTGCCTGCAGAGATGTTGGTGTTATTAGTTTTGGCCACCGATATGCCTGCAGTGAGATAAGGCCAGCTTGGTGTCATCCCTGGGTGGTCAGTTACACCCTCCTGACAACACATTCTTCTTAGAGCCTTCTATTGGCACAGTTACTATATACAAGAGAGACCGTGCTTCTCCAAGATCCAGGTCAGTATTCAAGAAGCAGATATCGTCTTATTTGCACTCTTGTGCATGTGGAGAGCTGCGTATAGGTGGCAGCGTTTACCGGTAGTGACACAAGGTCGACTGAACATCTGCAGGTAGGTATTGTATCAACAATGGTACCGATTGTCGCGCTCACTCAATAACATGTGAATCTCAGGAGGTTGATACAGATTTATTTGGCAAGATAATGCGTTTTGGGGCAATAGAGTTTAAACAAGAATAAGTATTCGTACATTCCTGAGCAGAAAACCTGGACAGATCTGATGAAGGGGTTGAGTTTCTTGTTTAAAATCTATTGCCCAGAAACGCGTGATCTTGCCAAATAAATCTATGTGTTGAATCTATAGCAACCTCCTGAGATTCATTTGTTACTGAGTGAGCGTGACAACTGGTACCGTTGCTACAATACCTACCTGCGTATAGAGCCTTGTATTGTCAGGGGATGTTTGTCACTATCCAACCATGATTGTAAGCTGTATGGCTGGACCCTGTCACAGTGCAGTGATATCTGTACTGAAACAATCTGCACCAATATACCTGCAAATGGGTGCGAATTCAGCACCTTACCAGTGGTATATACTATGGGTAATGTTAAAGTGGTTTTGGAAATTGCAGCATGTTAATTATATCTATGGAAACGCAGGCGGCTTCCCTGTAGATATAATTGTAACAGTCTGCAGTGGAAAACTCTGAACTTTCTGTTTAAAGCACTGTGGGTAGAACCCCGATGTGTTCCTGCAGCAGCTTTTCCCCGCAGCACTTTAAGTGTGGATCGTTCCGTTTAGCCTAAAAACGACAACCATTCTGTTGTAGAGGCCGTATAGTTGTCAGGTCTCCACTGAAGAGGCAGGGAGCTAAAAACTGAAATTGACAAATGCTTGTGACAGGAATGGGTACCTGGCAGTAGTGAAGAAAGTTCCTCTTAGTTTGGTACATTCAACCACCTTTCCTTAATATTTTGCTATCTTACCAGTCCTCATGATGATAAAGTTTATGAATTGAGATTTATCTAATCTTGTCTTTTAGGGCCATTTGGACTAAATCGGAGCAGCTGATGGACAACTCTGCTTCTGGCATGTGAAGCATTGCTTTGATGTAACATGTAAGTTTCTGGCTCTACATTCCTAATAAGAATGAATTTTATATACAGAAGGAATTTGCAGTCTGTGCTATATTGTACAGTGCTTGGTTTGTCCCTGTGATGTTAGCACTGGGCTCTGAATCTATGTGAAGGATACCTGTGCCCCTTTGACTTGACATACAGAGGGCCTGAGGGACAGCTGAACTGTTCAAGGCCTCATGCAAACAGTTTATGAACTTCTGACTAATGTGCCTTCTCTAAACTTGTATGCATGAAGGCAGTGGTCTCCAACCAGTCATATTCTACTTGTTGCTGAATGACCATTACCTGGTGTATGCTGGCATCCAATGTATATTGGGATTCCAATATAATGCGATGTCCCTTGTACTAAATACTGTATATTCTCTTTTCTAGGTAACTGTTAAATGGACCGCTGCATGTAAGGAGGAGTACACATCAGGTATAACTATCCTTCTACTATGAGTATTTACTGTCCCAATGATGGCAGCACTGGGCGCTGAATCCCATGTATGAAAACTGTGCCCCACTGTGACTTGACATGCAGTGGGTCTGAGGGACTGGAACTTACACTGGTTCTATAGATGTTACTTGTTAATTTTTGTCATACCAGATCTCGCTTCACTTGATACCAAAAAATGTTGGGGGTTTTTTTGTTCGCAAAATCATAACACAACTGAACATAGTTCTTATGCAAGTTTCTATTTTTACCTTAGGTCACAATGAATAAGGTGGAAGGTGCTTTGAAAATAGTCTACATATCAGGTGTGTGAGCATTTTACTCTTATGGATTCATGTAATCTGTCCCGATGATGGCAGCACTGGGCTCTGAAACCTGTGAAGGAGAAATGTGCCTCACTGTGACTTGACATGCAGTGGGTCTGAGGGACATGTGACACCAGCTCAGATGGCATAACTTGCAGTGGTGAAAGGAGCAGATGGCACTAGTGGTAACTACAGAGATTGACCATTGACTGCCCCTTACCACTAAATGTCATATAGACATCCTGCACTCTTTATAGTCTGAATATAGTGGCATATTCCTGCCAAATAAACAGTCCAAATCTGCGCAGCTGCCTCTGAAGCAGTTTTTTTTTTTCTTCACATGTGAACAATACCTTTTATTATGCGGCTAAGTAACTGACACTTGTCATCTGTTTGTGTTGCAGGTTGATATTCCTTATGGAGGATGGACTTGGCTACAGTCAATGTGAATGTCTAGTTAAATAAGTCAAATAAAAAAACCTATTACAATGTGCATGTCGCTGATTCTGAGGAATTCTCATTCATTGAAGAGGGCTTGCTCAAAAGAGTAGTCTGAGGAGTTAAGGGGTTGTCCGGATCACTTAATAGTGCTCTGAATGGTAATATAACTATAACAAACCAGTACTTGCCTTTTTCCTGCAGAAACTGCTCGGTTGGTAGAAGTCTTCCGGTTGGTGTCACAGGTGACTTCCTGTGTGTGCTAGGGGACTGCTGTAGCCAAACATAGGTTTCAGTGGTGACCTATTCACAAATGGCAGTGACAGTGCTCACCTCTTAACATGTCACTGTGATGGCATGAGACCTACATACTGGGGGACAGCTGAACACTTATGTTTAAATAGCAGGCCTATTGAATAGTGATGGATCTGATCCAATGACAGAACATCTTGTTCTGTTCATGTATTAACACTTGCATTAGACCCCCTTAGCATCAGATGATGGCATAGTTTTATTTAAAAATCATAATTACATTTTCTTTCTGGCTCCACTAGATACTAGAAAGAATGCTATATTGTTCTTAGACTCCAAATCAAGTACTTGTTTTCTGAAGACTCTTGTAGTTCTAGCTTCTTTAATAAGGTGTCCGGATTGCTTATTGAGTTAAGCCTCTTGCATTGTGTCAACAGGTCCACTCCCCAGTGGAAGAAAGGGAAAATGAATTTATTTATTTTACTTTCCCACTGATCCATTTTTAACAGACCGCAATTCGGTTCTTGCCTGTGAAAACGGGTCTCAGACTTCCATTGAGTCCATTTGGCTGTCAAAATAGCCAAAGAAGGTGTCAGTTTTGACGGCTATGAAAAATGGACATGTAAATTTTCCACTCTTTTATATAATATGCCTTACACATCCACAAAATGGGATTTGGGTTACTATCTTTGTTCCCCAAAAAAAATCACTCGAATATGGATTCTAGGGATAAAATGCATATCTCTCAGTATTACAAATATATCACACAACCGTGAGCTGGGTGACCATTTATATTGTAGTCATAGGAGCCTAACATGGAAAACCCACAGCATGACGTGGAGATGGGTGACTTCATCCAGCTGCAATTTGGTGTCTGTTGTCATGGAAACATAGGATAGGATTGAATTGGGCGTGACTTTAAAATCCAAATCAGACTGGCAGCAAGTGCAATGGAAAGGATGCCCACAACGATAGACAATGCTAGAATGGTTCCACCTGCAGTGAAAAGATAGATGTGAGAAGTTTTCCCACAAGGGTTCTATTATACAGGAGATATAATCTTACTGATTTTTCTATGACAATCAACAATGTAACACGTGGCTTCAAGAAACGCATATGTAACACTAAGTGGACCTTCCGATTGGAAACCTGAATGCAGGTGTGAACCTAGTGTAATTGACACGCTGATTAATTCCAGGCCATTTCTCATTACTGGGGGGTGACACATTATATATACCTGGACGTAGTTATAACTGCACTCAGTTCTGGGGCATAGGGGACATCACTAATAAGTGAACTGGGGCATAGGGGACATCACTAATAAGTGACACACGGATTCATTTCAGGCTATTTCTCATTACTGAGTGGATGACACACTGTGTACCTGGATGTAATTATAACCACACTCACTTCTAGAGTCTTCTCTTATGAGTAAGTGATGCACTATTAAATTCCAGGCTATTTTTCATCACGTGTGTACATAGATTGTCAAAAATAAAGGCACTAGATTTTGTTGCAGTTTCTTAAGCCAATGATGGCTACAAAAGGAAAGGCGAATATTTAGGAAGTACTTCTACCTTTTGCTCAATCCACTCCAGGCTTAGGGTCCATTCACATGGAGGAAAATGGTGAGGAATTTGGCTGTGGAATTTCAGCGCTGAAAAAAAAAAGCCTTCCATTGCCTTCAATGGGAAGTTTTTTTTTTTGTTTTTTTTTCCCAGCGCTGAAATTCCTCACAATTTTCCTCTGTGTGAATGGACCCTCAGGCTAAAAACATTAAAAAAAAAAAAAAAGCTGTTTTTCCACAAAATGGGACTTTAGCTTTAAGGAGCCAGGGCCCCACAAGATGGAACAATGTGAATTGCCTGCAGCTGAAACGCCATGGGGAAAAACTGCAGTAAGGCCTAAAGGGGTTTTCCCAGACTTATTAAAGGGATGCTATCATTGAGAGTGAATTTGTTTTTAGTCCATAACATGTCTGAATAGCCTTAAACAAACAAAAAAAACTTGATAGTCTTCAGTAGTTGATACCTTTTTAATGGCTAACTCATAATGATGACAAATTACTGACGTTTCGGAACCTCCAGGGTCCTTTATCAAAGTAAATTTAAAACATTTCTGAAGGGTGTGTGTGTGTGTGTGTGTGTGTGTGTATATGTGTATAATATATATATATATATATATATATATATATATATATATACACACACACAAAAGGCACATAAGGTGTTAGAATTACAGGGGGGGGGGGGGGGGTTGTTAGTAATTGGTAGAGACAATATAAACACTTCCAGTTCCTTATCAGTTCACACATTCCGGTAAAGAGACAGGAAGCCATGTGACACATTCAATCCAAACTCAAAGCCATGTGACACATTCAATCCAAACTCCAGCGTCTGAAGCAGGGCCATGAATTTGCATTCATGAATGCGTCGTTCTCTCTTTGATCTGAAATTCCCTCTCAAAACTAAAATTTTCATGTTATTGGTGATATTGTGGTCCCCACTGCAGAAATGCTTTGATACGGGAAGGTCGATTCTTTGTTCTTTAATTGTATGGCAATGTGAATTCATCCGCGTTCTAAGTTGCTGTCCGGTCTTAGAACGCGGATGAATTCACATCGCCATACAATTAAAGAACGAAGAATCGACCTTCCCGTATCAAAGCATTTCTGCAGTGGGGACCACAATCACATGAAAATTTTAGTTTTGAGAGGGAATTTCAGGTCAAAGAGAGAACGACGCATTCATGAATGCAAATTCATGGCCCTGCTTCAAACGCTGGAGTGTGGATTGAATGTGTCACAGGGCTTCCTGTCTCTTTACCAGAACGTTAGCCATTAAAAAGGTATCAACTACTGAAGACTATCAAGTTTTTTTGTTTGTTTATATTTCCAACCCACTGGCTAACACGGTACAAGAACGAACATTTTCCTTATACTGAATAGCCTTAAGAAAGGCTATTTGTCTCTTACCTTTAGGAAGCTCCGCCGTTCTGTAGAAATAATAGTTTTCGCCAGTATGCAAATAAGTTCTTTCACAGCACTGGGGCCATCCCCAATGCTGCAAGAGAAATCTCCAGTGCCGCCTTCATGTTCAGAAATGTCATCTTCCTGTGTGTCGGGCTCTGCCCGAGGCCTACAAGTTTCAAAGCCTGCGCCTGAAGAAGACACAGGAGGAACATGACGTTCCTGAAGAAGATGGAGGCGGCGCTGGAGAGTTCTATGGCAGCATTGGGGACACTCCCATTGCTGTTTGAGCGCTGGGGCCCACCCCCAGTGCTGCGAGAGAACTCATTTGTATACTGTCGAAAAATGGTACAGAACGGCGGCGTGGAGAAGACAACTAAAGGTAGGAGACTAATTGCCTTTCTTAAGGCTGTTCTGACGTGTTGGGGACAAAAAAAATTAATGCTCAATGATCGGATCCCTTTAATCCTTAGGATAGGTCATTGGTTGAAGGTGAATGGGGGTTTCACACCTAGGACACCTTTATAGATTAGCTTGTTGACGTGGCAGTGGCCTGTTTGTAGATCAGTCCCATTCAAGTGAATGGGTTGAACTGTGATAAAACACACAGCAGCTATACAAATGTACAGCACAATTGGTGGGAATCCTAGGCGTTGAACCTCCGACTTTTAGCTGTTATAATGAATAGTTCAGAGTGATTCAGCATTACCTGATTTTTGAGGTTGCTCCTGAATTTGGCACTCCTTCCACCAGTTCTGTGGGATGACTGGTGCCATAAGTTGAGAGAAGAGTCCCAAAGGGCAAGGAGATGTACATCCTGGCAACAATAACTCATATGGTTCCTTATTTGACTCATTCCGATAATACATTCCAACACTGTAACCACTAGGAAAAAAAGAGTTTCCATTTTATACATGATAGACAGCTTGCTGAATATATTTTTGAACTCCTACTACCTGTGAACAATAAGCCTTGCAAGAGACAGAATGACAAAAGCTTGTACAGTTATGGCTAACAAATGAAATGAGGCATTTGCAGAGCTTTTATCACAGAACCATTTAAAAATGAGAATTTTCCAGCTCCATGTATTAAACCGGTGTTGATCAATTTTGGTTTTCTCATGGAAGATAGAATAGATGAGATCGTATTCACACAACTGTCACCCATGAAATTTACTGACCTAAACAGTGCGCTAGGAAAAGGAATCCTAGCATGATGCATATTATGTATGCTTCTAGGAGTTCCTGCCTCCCAACTAGATACTGTCCCGCACTGTTCCTAGAAGCAAAAGTAACTATTGCTAGGAGTCACAAGTGAAACTCGGTCATGTGAATGCAGCCTAATAGTTGGTTAACCTTTTAAGGACATGGTAGTTTCTATGTTAACACTTGGCAACTTTTTCCATAAATTCATAACTTTTATTTTTTTGCCAACATAGCTAAGTGAGAGCTTATTCTTTGCGTGTCGAGTTCTTTCATTTTGCGGTTCATATAATGTTTTGATTAGATTTTAACATTTTTTGTGGGGCCCATGTGGAAAAAAAACGCAATTCTATCATTTTTATGCATTTTGTTCCTACGACCTTCACTCTGTATTAAAATTGACATGGCAACTTTGTTTGGTGGGTCACAGACTTCTACCATAAACCTAGTAAAGTTTTGAGGTGCAGCAGAAAGGCCAAAAGATAAGGCCTTGAACTGGAAATGCAACAGGCGATGCCCTCTGAAAAGGCTAATCTCAGGAATCTCTGCAAGTCTGGGTGTATCAGAATGTGGTAGTAAGCAGCTGTTAGATCCAGGGAGACCATCTTAAGTACTGGTTCAGTGACTTTAGATTCAAGATGACCCAAAGGAACCGTTCTGGTCTAGGAATACAGGAAAATAGTACCCCCTCCCCCTGTTTTATAATGCAAAATTTTCTGGATGGAGGATTTTCCATTTCCAGCCTGTAGTACTGATAGATGAATCTGAGAATCTATGGAGAAGTAGAGATCTGCAAGAAGGGGGAGTGATTCTGTGTCTTCGCCAAAACAAAGGTGGCGACTAGCCGTTTCCATCAAAGAATCCTTTATTTTGCTATCATCCCTGTCACTATCTCACTGATAGATAGCAGGCTGGTGACAGCAGGAAGAAGTAGAAGGCAGGACAGGTCTAGATGCCATTGGGGAAGCTACACACTTGTCTACGGCAGAATTAACTTTATCTCTGATTCGTCCCTGTTTTCAGAGTATCCAGGAGAAAAGATGATTCCCTCACCACTATCTTATATGCACATTTTTGGCACACTAGTACCTACTACAGGAAAGCGGCGGGAAACGCATGGCTTCTCCCCCTTTTGCACAGACACAGAGCAAGATGCCACCCGTCATGTCCCCAAGCGGAGGAAAAAACCTGGGGCTGTCACAATGTGTGGACTTACACTGTAGAAGCAGGGACACAGCCTGATATGCCTGCTTAATATACAGCTTTTCCGGCATGACTAGGGCAAAGACCAGGCTGTATAGAAAGAGAATCTTCCAGAGACAGGAAACACAACTGAAGATAAGTGGAGGAGGGCCGTTCTTAAGTCAAGGCTTCCTGTTGTTTCCTGTCCGTGGGGGTATGGAAATCCTCCTGTGGTGCCATTGTGGAGGTTTTAAAGAATATATGTTCTTGTGTAGAACACTTCTACCAGCAACACAATTTAACAAACTATGATAAGATGACCTAAGGAAGAGGATAAGGAAATTGGGAACATTTTGCAATTATTTCCTTGCACATCTAAATATTCAGACTGAACTTCTGTCATTTTCCTAACACATAAGCCAGAAACTATTTTGCTTCTTACCCATCACTTTCCTTGTAAAATTCAAATATGTGACATGATGCGTATGGAGGATGGATTCCACTATAGACGCCCAGTGCTCCTTGTAATGCCAGGATGGTGCTGTCATGCTTAAAATAAAGGTGATTGTATCAGTATTCAGAAACTAAGCAGTAGCATATTATTTTCAAAGGTTTTTAGCACATTGGGACTTATCTCAGATCCATCTCACAATTTAGTTGTATGTTTGGAAGAGTGCAGGTACCAATCCTCCCAACTTTTAAAGAACTGAAAGAGGGACAAAGTGGGCGGCGCGCCATGGCAAATTTAGCTCCACCCACTTTTATGTTGACACCGCCCATTTTCATTCATTTTTCATGTGCCCCCACACAGTATAATCCTCCAACAGTCACCCGTAAATTATGTCCCCCCTCCATCTCTCCCCCAGTTTCATGTGCCCCACACAGTATAAACCTCCTACAGTCACCCATAAATTATATGTCCTCCGCCATCTCTGCCCCCACAATCATGTCCTCCCCATCTCTGCCCCTAGATTCATGTCCCCCATCTCTGCCCCCAGATTCATGTCCCCTCATCACTGCACAGTGTCATGCCGTTCTCCTCCCCTCCTTCATCTGCCCCCAGTTTCATAGGCCCCTTTCATTATGTTTCACCTTAATGTTTAACACAAAAAAAACACTTATACTCACCTTCCAAAGCTCCCCCGCAGCTCTCTCTGCAGTCTCACTAACTATCGCACCTACACATCCACTAGCTGGAGCGCCATAGCAAAGCAAGGAGCTGAGCTGTGACAGCTACTTGCTTTAGTCGTGTATGTATTAAACTCAGATCTGCATCCTCCGCAGTGGAGATACAGAAAGCAATTAGATTTGTATTTGCTGACTTGTACCAACTATGCTGGGAGACTGACTCCAAGAATGATAGTTATCTATGATGCTAGGAATCCCTGTGTTTCTGCTACATTTTATCCCATAGCGTTTATAGTATGGGACAGTATGTAGTAAAGAGGCAGGGTCTCCTAGCAATAAACAAGCTGGTAAAACTGTGTAATACACGGACCAAGTCTCTCGTCCGAAGCTCGGTTACGCTGGGTTCACACTAGCGCCCGGACTCTGTTCTGAGCTTTCCGTCCTCTGCATGCAGAAGACGGAAAGCTGTCAGACCGGCTCCGGCCGTGAACGCCGGTGAGCGTTTTATGCTTTCCGCCGCGAAACTGTTTTTTTAAAAAACCGGACACAGAGTACTGCATGTCCGACTCTGTGTCCGGTTTAAAAAAAAAACGGTTTCGCGGCGGAGAGCATAAAACGCTCACCGGCGCTCACGGCTGGACACCTTTCAAACCTATTCAAATGAATGGGTATGATAGAGCAGGAGATGGAAAGCTGCAGGACACTATTTTGTGCAAGAAACGGAAATCTGTATGAACGGAGAATGGGCGCAGATGTGAACAAGCCCTTAGTGTGAAGCCAGCTTAGCTAAGGTTCCATATGGAAAAATGTTGTGCAAAAACACAAGTTTTTTTTATCTGCATTTTTTTTTTAAATGCAGCTTTTTGTTGAAGAGTTTGCCTCATTTTTGAGTCAATGCCAGGAGTGGATTTAGCAAAAGGGAAAAGTATTTGTTGACTTTCTGTTAAAAAAAAAAAAAAAAAAAAGCAAAATCTGCTTTTCTGCAATGTGGGGGCATCTGGCGACATAGTTAGTGGCCTCTTTCTATATAGTGACCTGACAATTGCTAGATCACTTGGGACACCAGTGTGTGCAGCAGTAACATAGATGTTATTTAGTGCCAGCTCTGCTATTACCTACCGCTGAGTACATAACCATTTTTAGTGGTGAAGATCTCTTAATGGCTTCTGTAAAATTTCGAAGGACAGCATCCACAAGAATCCCTAAGAGAAATCAAAATGAGAATTTGTGAGATCGACAAATTGAAATTCCCATGAAGTAGATTAATCTTCTCCATTAAAGATAAGGCTAAATTTGTCAGTAAAAACCACCTGAAATCAAGTGACCAATGCTCAGTAAGCTTTGTCATTTGTGTAGGAGGTAATTTGAAAAACCAGGATACTCCTTTAAACTAGGGGACTTACAAATGACAGAATTGGTGTACCAATAAGGCTAGGGCTACATGGCAATTTTGGCTGAGACCATTCACTAACATTAGTGAAAGAGTTGCAGAGCAACAAAGCGATCTTTGGTTGCGTGACAGTAGTCAGCAAAAATCGCAATGTAGCCCTAGCTTAAAATTGATATTCAGGGTCATAATCAGCTCTAAATGATTGGTTTTTTTTGCCCGGAGGACAGATGTATCATGCATAGTTATAGGCTTTTGAATGAATATATTGTTAGTGAGCGGAACGTGTTTCATAACCACTAGATGTCAGTAAAATTGCTTACATAATTGAACATATTAAAGGGCACCTGCCTCCAGTGAGTCGAGCCTTCTCTTTAGGTTTGTAGAATGACATATGTGCTTTAATATCAAAAGCCATTATTTCTTCCAATGTATTCAGCACTCCTACTGTGGCCCATGCAGGTAGACTGAAGTTATGAGACTTCTGCAACCCAGAAATGTATAGAGAACAGAACATTACACCAAGAGACTGAGACCATAGCAAGATGCAGAATGATGTTCTAGCATTTCAGGCAGATATGTGACCTTTTATTGTGGTGTTAAGGCACCAGTGCACAGTCTACAGCTATATATACTTGTTCAGCCAACTGCTGTTCTTGCCCACTATCCCATAATTGTGAGGCACACTTGAAGAGCATGTATGTGTTCTTATTGTTTTTATAATCTCAGGAGTAGGAAAAGTGTGATGTTCTCTTGTGCCTCTTTATGGCATTGTTCACATGGTCTCAAGATCAATCTCTGGCTATCATTTCATCTGAGACTCATTGCTGAAGACGATAGACCTGCACTGCCATCTTGCTGTGCACCATGATGGCGGCATGGCAGTGATGTGTGGTCAACACCTGTAACTGGATGTTTTCCTCATTTCTCAATGTTGTGCAAATGTTTTCTGATGGTTTGTTTCAACACCACCCTAGACTTGGAATGTGACGTCTAATTTTACATGCAGTACAGAATGGATCACCAGGCGCCATTTTCCAGTCAGATAATCCATCCACACAGAGGTTCACTTCTTCACAAATCTTGCTGTCATTCCAGGTTGTAGTTGTTCTCCCAACCATTGGGAAATGCAATGGTGAACAGTGCTGACATCACCGCCTAGGCACAAACTAAGAAGGATCCTGTCTTCTTAGTTTGTGACAAGTGGAAATAACTGTCATGTTGGGGTACAGAAGACATATACAACCATCCCCATCACTTGTTTGGCGCTATGTGCTTGAAAATTTGATCATTTGCAGATATTAGTGACACCTGCTACTTCCTCAGTTTGCATGACCTCGTGCCTTGTCCTTCTTGGTGTGGCAATTTTAATGTTAGGAGTCTATCTACCATGTCAGTGTTAAAATCAGCGCCAGGATAACCTGCACATATGCTGATGCTCACAGGGTTGGAGTACCATGACAGTCTAGGCAAACATGCTCTAAGAGGATGTGTACTATTAAGCAGGAATACACATACTGTATATCTATAGTTAGTGCGGATTCCTATTTTCTACTTTGTCGCTGCATCAAGATAAAGCGGTAAAGCAGATGTCAGGGCGAGTTCACATCTGCGCCCTCTCTCTGCTTTAGCCAATCCAGCAGGTTTCCGTCTTCTGCCCTGAGAAACTGGACAGGGGACGGAAACCCAGCAGTCAGTTTTCAAACCCATTCACTTGAATGGGTTTGCAAAGTGACCACCCGTGTGCGTCTTCTGCCTCTCTGTGGCGAAACCGTTTTTTTTTAACAGGGTACAAAGTTGGACATGCAGGACTTTGTGTCTGGTTAAAAAAAAATAAATGGTTTCGCCGCGGAGAGGCATAAGAAGTATACGGGCAGTCACTTTGCAATCCATTCAAGTGAATGGGTTTGAAAACTGACTGCTGGGTTTCCGTCCCCTATCCATTTTTTGGGGGCAGTAAATGGAAACCCTTGGGATTGGCTAAAGTGAAGACCGGGCGCAGGTTTGAACCTGCCCTCAGTTACATTTTAGGAATACAGTGTGAGGTATTATTTAGTTCCTTAGTTGCATTACTTTTCCTTGGATTCTAAGCAGCGATGATTTTTGGAGGTTTGGCTAGGTTAATATTAGGCAGGATTTAGTGCAGCTTTACAATGTGCAATTTCCCAAACTGAGGCTTCTAGTGGCAGCAAGGCATTATTGTGGCTCCCACAAGGCACATCCATGGTCTATATCAGTTGTAGCGAGAGTTTCCTTCACTAAAGGCGAAGATTCATCTGGCTTCCCTAGTGTTGTTACTACCTTGATTTCCACTACTTAACAACCAGGTCATATACTCTGAAAGCACCTCGGAGCTACACACCTGGGGCATGTTGTGCCCTGACTATAAATTACAAATGAGTGAAGTGTTAGAAGTTAAGTGACTATTCTTTAAACACAAAGAAATGATACTTAATTTTTGTTCTGCCAATGAAATCCTAATACAGTACATAAGTAATTTAGCTCATACCTGACAGAAGAGAGTGTCATACACCTTCCATACACGACGAGGAACTGTTTGGTCCAAGTTATAACCAGTATAGTTTCCGATGCGAGCAATGAAATCCTAAATAAAGAATATTATAGGACATTGCAAGAAAAACAGTGAAAAAATTAAACTAGCTGCTCACTGATATATGTTGGAGATTTCTAGGGGTGTATGCAGACATAATAGGGCCCCAAAGCAACATTTAGACAGGGTGCCACCCCCTACTGAGAGCTCCATAAACCGCTAGTATTCTCATCTCAAAGATCCTATCTATACTGTTAGCTTTATGTAAATTCAAGAGTTTCTCGAAATGCGTTGCTTTAGAATGTTGCTTCATTTGCTTGCTATGGGAAATTATTCCTCCCATTGTTTAGACATTGTTGTCACAACATGCGGTCTGTTAGCTAATGTCAGGGTGGATGACATGTCTCATGGCTCTTTGGGAGGGCTGAGTACTCTGTTACTTTCAGAGCTGCTATGTACAACTCTGCGGTTAGGACAATCAAGTCAGCTAATTGCAGTTTGCTGATAAAGGCTTGGACAGTGTGCTCTCTCACAAAAATACCATTAAATTTGCTACAAGAACATTGTGTGTTCTCAGTGGCGTAACGAGGAACTTTTGACATGGGGCCCCCCGACACCGAAGATCTCGACCGAGTCCCTCCTACGCATTCCTGCGTGCTCTATTATGACCAATAGTGGCCCCTGCACACAGTATTATGTCCCTTAGAGGCCCCTGCACACAGTATTATGTCCCTTAGAGGCCCCTGCACACAGTATTATGCCCCATAGTGGCCCCTGCACACAGTATTATGTCCCTTAGAGGCCCCTGCACACAGTATTATGTCCCTTAGAGGCCCCTGCACACAGTATTATGTCCCTTAGTGGCCCCTACAGGACTAAATACTATCACCTCACCCGCTGACCGCTATACCAGGACAATTGTGGATAAAAAAATCTAGTCATGTGCATTACAATTTAGTAACTCCATGTGCCTCATATTAATAGAAGTTAACCCCATCATGTCCCTCACATTAACCCCTGTGTGCCTCACCATAAGCATACCTCCCAACTTTTGAAGAACCGAAAGAGGGACAAAATGTGTGGCGCGCAAATTTAGCCCCACCCACTTTTGTGTTGACTCCACCCACTCGTTAATTTTTCATGTGCCCACACACAGTATAACCCTCCTACAGTCACCCGTAAATTATATGTCCCCCTCTATCTCTCCCCCACTTTCATATACACCCTTCATCTGCCCCCAGTTTCATGTCCCTCTTCCATCTCTGCCCCCAGATTCATGTCCTCTCCATCTCTTCCCCCAGATTCATGTCCCTCCATCTCTGCCCCCAGATTCATGTCCCTCCATCTCTGCCCCCAGATTCATGTCCCTCCATCTCTGCCCCCAGATTCATGTCCCTCCATCTCTGCCCCCAGATTCATGTCCCTCCATCTCTGCCCCCAGATTCATGTCCCTCCATCTCTGCCCCCAGATTCATGTCCCTCCATCTCTGCCCCCAGATTCATGTACCCACATCTCTGCCCCCAGATTCATGTCCCACATCTCTGCCCCCAGATTCCTGTCCCACATCTCTGCCCCCAGATTCCTGTCCCTCCATCTCTGCCCCCAGATTCATGTCCCCCATCTCTGCCCCCAGATTCATGTCCCTCCATCTCTGCCCCCAGATTCATGTCCTCTCCATCTCTGCCCCCAGATTCATGTCCCCCATCTCTGCCCCCAGATTCATGTCCCTCCATCTCTGCCCCCAGATTCATGTCCTCTCCATCTATGCCCCCAGATTCATGTCCCCACATCTCTGCCCCCAGATTCATGTCCCACATCTCTGCCCCCAGTGTCATGTCCCTCCATCTCTGCCCCCAGTGTCATGTCCCTCCATCTCTGCCTCCAGATTCATGTCCCTCCATCTCTGCCCCCAAATTCATGTCCCCCATCTCTGCCCCCAGATTCATGTCCCCCATCTCTGCCCTCAGATTCATGTCCTCTCCATCTCTGCCCCCAGATTCATGTCCTCTCCATCTCTGCCCCCAGTTTCATGTCCCCCATCTCTGCCCCCAGTTTCATGTCCACTCCATCTCTGCCCCCAGATTCATGTCCCCTCCATCTCTGCCCCCAGATTCATGTCCCCATCTCTGCCCCCAGATTCATGTCCCCATCTCTGCCCCCAGATTCATGTCCTCTCCATCTCTGCCCCCAGATTCATGTCCTCTCCATCTCTGCCCCAGATTCATGTCCTCTCCATCTCTGCCCCCAGATTCATGTCCTCTCCATCTCTGCCCCCAGTGTCATGCCGTCCTCTCCATCTCTGCCCCCAGTGTCATGCCGTCCTCTCCTTCATCTGCCCCCAGATTCACGTTCCACCTCCACATTAAACTTACCTTCTCCTCTGCTCTCTGCCCGCCTCTCTCGCTGACACATGCGGCTGAAGGAAGGAGCTGACACAGGTCAGCTCCTCGCTTCAGCCGCATGTGTGAGCGAGAGAGAGACGCAGCGGCGAAGCGAGCACGCGAGCAGCTTCAGCCGCATGTGTCAGGGAGAGAGGCGGGCAGCGGCGAAGCGAGGAGCTGACCTGTGTCAGCTCCTTGCTTCAGCCGCATATGTGTTCAACTCAGATCTGCGTCCTCTGGACGCAGATCTGAGTTGAAATCGGGACATACCTCCCTCCAACCGGGACCGCAGGACATGTCACCCAAATCGTGACTGTCCCGCGGAAATCGGGACGGTTGGGAGGTATGCCATAAGAGTTACTGATATGTGAGAGACATGGAGGTAATAATAAAGTATCTTCATTACTATTACCCCCATATGTCTCACATATCAGTAACTCATATATGGGGCACACAGGGGTTAATGTGAGGGACATGATAGGGTTAACTGCTATTAATATGAGGCACATGGAGTTACTAAAACAAAAGTAATCCCCCCAAATGCCTGACATTAATAAGTAACCCCAGTATGTACCTGTGTATCTTTAGTTTCCTTTTCCTGGAGCAGCCTCTTCCTCTTCTTCTCTTGCAAGATGGCAGGAGCTCGGCAGGGATAAGCCCCTGGGCTCTCCTCAGCCCTCTCATTGGTGGGCAAAGGGCAGGCAGAGAAAGGGAGGGGGGGAGAGAGGGGAGGGGAACGTCCTGAAGCGCTGAGAGGAGCCAGACCTGCAGCTCCTGTGTGTCAGCCGTTGCTGCAGCTTCGGGGCCCCCTGTTGGTGGAATACGAAAACGGGCCCCGATCATTATACTTGGGGGTCCGAAAAGACCTCTGAGAATAATGATAGCAGCGGTAGCAGCTGTCACCGGGCCCCTGATGTCCCGGGCCCTGTAGCAGCTGCCTCTGCTGCCTCCGTGGTAGTTACGCCACTGTGTGTTCTGGTAGGATGTATGTGTTCTTCAACACATGGGAAATGTAATATATATTTAGGCTAGGTTTACGTTTGTGTCTTGAGTCTCCGTAGGACTTTTCTCTCTACTGGTTTCAGTATAAAATTGGTGGAAACCCAACAGACACTCAGTGGACTCCATTATAGTTTCCTGGGTATATGGGTATCCGTGGGTAACCGCTGTTTTAGTGGATGGGCTCTCCAT
This sequence comes from Leptodactylus fuscus, assembly GCF_031893055.1. NCBI lineage: Eukaryota > Metazoa > Chordata > Amphibia > Anura > Leptodactylidae > Leptodactylus > Leptodactylus fuscus. Next base: position 73,875,670 of record NC_134270.1, read on the forward strand.
CATTTGAGTCCTAGACGGATCCGAACGAAGGAGAGCTCAATGTTAGAGAAAACCTATACTTACTGTGCATTGCATTTGATCTGCATTATTATAGATTTCTAGTTATCACAATAATAATCTCTCATGGTGAAGGCAATGTCTAGATCTACTGAGGTACATCATAGTGTTCTGTTCATCAAACAGTCAAAGCGCAACCACCAGCTTGTTCAAGAATACCAGATGTGAGAAGAAGAGACTTCAGGCCTGATAATGCTCCACTGGCACTCAGGGTACACAAGGTTCTCATCTATCTTACCTTCCACTCATTCATCTTGTCCTTATACTCTTCCAGCTGAATAGTCTCTTTCATTAGTTCATAGAATCGGGGACAATCTTTGGAAGGAAATTTTAGTAGCTATAAGAAAAATACAACATATGCATGACGTTGTTACACGTGACATTTTTACATTATAACTTTACATTTAAAAAGATATGGCAGTTCTTTTCTTTAACCACTTCCGGACCGCCCATAGACTTTAAAAGTCCGGGAAGTTGTTGCCTTGTTCTGACAGGACATACCGGTACGTCCAGTCAGAACACAGCAGCTGCACGGAGATCGTGCAGCAGCTGAAGCTGGGAGTCGGCTATAACTTCAGCCGGAGCTCCCAGAGAGAAGACAGGGAAGGTTTATTCCCTTCCCTGCCATCTCGATCGCTGTGTATACAGCGCTCAATGAGCGCTGTATACACTTCTATGGGCGCCGTCATGATGCAGCCACCCTCTGACCCGGCGGTCACGTGATCCGCCAGGAGCAGCGCCATGTAAGAGCTGCTGGGTCCTACAGGACCCAGATCAGCTCTGTATACTACGTATACAGCGTGCAGGAGGCTGTATTCCTCCTGCAACTGAGGCTAAATGTACCAGCCTCAGTTTCAGGGTAAATCAGCCTCTGTAACAAAAAAACAAAACAAAAAAAAAAGTGATCAGATGTCCCCAAAGGTCTCTTATGACCTTATGGGGACATAATCTGAAAAAAAAATAAATATATATATATATATATATGTATATATATATATATATATATATATATATATATATATATATTAAAGTTAAAAAAAAATGAAAATAAAATAAAAAAAATATAATAATAATACGCTAATAAAACAACGTTATTAAAGGTTATAGCCCCACCCCCGACACCATAAAAAATAAAAATTACCGTAACGGAGAGGAAAAACTATTTTATAAAGTTTTTCAGTGACACTTATGTTATTAAATAAAAAATAAATAAATAAATTGAAAACCAGACACAATTTCCCTCCTATTATGTTTAAAAAATAAAGCCCTATGTGTCCCCGAAAAAAGATGCAAAAATTAGTTGACTGAGACATACGAGAAAAATGTTACAGCCCTCAAAACCGCACATACAAAAAAAACCGAAGATGTGTCTGGTCCTGGACCACAAATTGGCCCGGTACTGAAGTGGTTAAGTAAATTTCACAGGACTGGCATGGAAAATAAAGCTAATACAAGGTAAGTTATTGACTACCATGGAAAATAGTCGTACAAGAGAATCATCTGACAATCTCAAGTCTGACAAGGTGCATGAAGAACATCAAGGTCATAACGAAACATGTCCCCGAGGTGGGCAAGATATCAGAAAATCAGTATTTAAGAAGTGGATAAGCCCTTAAACACTTATAATGCTATATCAACACGTTTACCCACTGTCAGTGATGGTGAATCTCAAACACTGAAGGGCCATCTCATATCGCATTGAAATTTTCAATAATCTGGTATTTTTCTGGCAAAAGCACAAATGGAATAGTTATTGCAATAGTATTAAACATGTAGATGTGTTAAATAACAGATGAAAATGTAAGACTAATAGTAGCATAATAGATGTTGACTGTGGTTAACTCAGTATAAAAGGGAAGGAAATGAAGTTCTTTAAAAATATAAATTAGAGCAATGTGATGGGACGGATGTAACAAGCACTACCTGACAAGTACACTTGATGGCCATGTTAGTGCTGAAATAATAGGGTACAATTTAAAGCAAACATGAATAGAGATTACAGAAGATTAAAACAGTCTGTCACAGGAAGACAACTCCTTTCTATATGCCTTGATATGGATGTCATAGAAGGTAGTCCTGATAAGGTCAGAGGTCCTGTTTATGACCAAATCACCAGTAATCCTGGGTAGCTGTGGTCGTCCTAATTGATAAGGCTGAGTGCCAGGCAGTAAGGATAATGACACCAATGTTGGTGTTAGTTCCTCTCTCAGCCTAGGTGTATTGATGTAGTTTATTTAAGACAACATGAGGTTAAATTGCAGCAGACAAAGGAAAAGCGTTAAGAACAGCGTAAATTCTGTGTTCGTTCCAGATTGGTGTAATACATCTTAATCACACAAAAGAAAGTTTAAACTCTTCCATATATAGTCATCTACTTCCGCTCCTGGTGGCGTCTTCTGGGAGAGGTCTCCTGGCAGCGAGCCAAGCATGTGCTCTTCTTTGCACAATGGGGTCTTATGGTGCAGCCACCATCTTGTATTTCAATTTCAAACATAAACTACTATATCTAGCATTCAACCTTTAAGGATAACAATGTTTTTCATACATTACATGATTACAACCTTCACAGTCCCTCATATGAACCCCCCTTCCACTAGCCAGACCATATATTCCATTCTGGCCATTAATCTTAATGGCTTCCTATGTATCAGCCATCTACAGCTTTCCATAATCCGCTACTCTTTAGGCTGCCTTCAATTAACATGGGTGTTCTTTTGATAAAACTATCCCTTCCACTTTTCTCTTGTATTGGGATATGACTGAACACAATTGTAAGTGTTGTGGAACATCATTTCTACAGGCTCGAATGCAAATGCCCAAATTATATCCAACATATTGTGTTACAATATTGCATAGAACATGTAATGATCTCACACAACAGCACTGTGACATAACAATTTCAGTGCTGTGATTCACTTTGCAGTACAGGGAGCAGCTTGGCATGTTGTTGACCTTCCATTATAGTATTGATACTTGGAAAACATCCAGCATGAGGAGGGTGCCATAAAAACAGGGCTCCTATTCAGATGTATTTAAAACACATACACCAAATTCATGATTTTCAAGCAGACGCTGTTCTCTCGAAATTGTCAGTTTTACTACATCCTTAGTAAATACTCTGCTTTAAAGGGATTCTGTCATTAGAAACCCTTTTTCTACAAAGACCATTTTGGAATAGCCTTTAGAAAGGCTATTTTTCCCTACCTTTCTTTTACTGATCCGTGCTGCTGTTCCTGAGAATTTTCTTTTATATTCCTTATGCAAATGAGTCCTCAGAAAGCACAGGGGGCGTGCACACCGAAAACTCTCACGTGACACTTCTGTCTTTTTCTGCCGATGCCTCTGCGCTGCGTCATCAGCCGGCAGAGATGACTGCGCATGTCCGTTCGGCCATTTTCCTGTGGCCAAATGGACGTTCATGTAAGAACGCCCCCTGTACTTTCTGAAGACTCATTTGCATAAGTAATAAAAAAACAAAATTCTCAGGAACGGCAATGCGGATCAGAAATAGAAAGGTAAGAGAAGAATAGCCTTTCTGAAGACTATTCCAATGTGTTCTTTGTAGAAAAGGGGATTCTAATGATAGAATCCCTTTAACTAGATCCTGCTAATACTGGATGTTTTGAAAGTATGAGTACTCTCTACATCTTCCCAACACTTAATGAATTTCTGGTCTGGATACCAGCTACAATGCTTATAGATAGAGATGAGCGAACAGTGTTCTATCGAACACATGTTCGATCGGATATCAGGCTGTTCGATGTGTTCGATTCGAATCGAACATCACGTGGCAAACTCCAAAAAAATTTGATTCCCCTCCCACCTTCCCTGGCGCTTTTTTTGCACCAATAACAGCGCAGGGGAGGTGGGACAGGAACTACGACACCGGAGGCATTGGAAAAAATCGGAAAAAGTCATTGGCTGCCGAAATCAGGTGACCTCCATTTTAGACGAATAGTGGATTTCAAATCCGGGTCATATGAGAATGTGAACTTTGTGACTAAGAGACAGGGATAGCTGTACAGGCAGGGATAGCTAGGGATAACCTTTATTTAGGTAGGAATGTTATTAAAAATAACTTTTTGGGGCTCTATCGGGTGTGTAATTGTGATTTTTGTGACATAAACTTTTTCCCATAGGAATGCATTGGACAGCGCTGATTGGCCAGAGTACGGAATTCGACCAATCAGCCCTGGCTCTGCTGGAGGAGGCGGAGTCTAAGATCGCTCCACACCAGTCTCCATTCAGGTCCGACCTTAGACTCCGCCTCCTCCGGCAGAGCCAGCGCTGATTGGCCGAAGGCTGGCCAATGCATTCCTATGGGAATGCAGAGACTTAGCAGTGCTGAGCCAGTTCTGCTCAACTACACCGTGTGCCGAGTGTGCACACTCGGCTCTGCTACATCAGATGTAGCAGAGCCGAGTGTGCACACTCGGCTCTGCTACATCTGATGTAGCAGAGCCTGCTACTGCAGAGACTTAGCAGTGCTGAGCCAGTTCTGCTCAACTACACCGTGTCCCGGTCAGCCCATCTGATATATCAGAGCCGAGTGTGCACACTCGGCTCTGCTACATCTGATGTAACAGAGCCTGCTACTGCAGAGACTTAGCAGTGCTGAGCCAGTTCTGCTCAACTACACCGTGTGCCGGTCAGCCCATCTGATATAGCAGAGCCGAGTGTGCATAAGGGTTCTAGTGCACCTTCGGCTCTGCTACATCTGATGTAGCAAAGCCGAGTGTGCATACTCGGCACACGGTGTAGTTGAGCAGAACTGGCTCAGCACTGCTAAGTCTCTGCATTCCCATAGGAATGCATTGGCCAGCCTTCGGCCAATCAGCGCTGGCTCTGCCGGAGGAGGCGGAGTCTAAGGTCAGACCTGAATGGAGACTGGTGTGGAGCGATCTTAGACCGCCTCCTCCAGCAGAGCCAGCGCTGATTGGTCGAATTCCGTACTCTCGCCAATCAGCGCTGGCCAATGCATTCCTATGGGGAAAAGTTAGCTTGCGAAAATCGCAAGCTGACAGGGATTTCCATGAAATAAAGTGACTTTTATGCCCCCAGACATGCTTCCCCTGCTGTCCCAGTGTCATTCCAGGGTGTTGGTATCATTTCCTGGGGTGTCATAGTGGACTTGGTGACCCTCCAGACACGGATTTGGGTTTCCCCCTTAACGAGTATATGTTCCCCATAGACTATAATGGGGTTCGAAACCCGTTCGAACACTCGACAGTGAGCGGCTGTTCGAATCGAATTTCGAACCTCGAACATTTTAGTGTTCGCTCATCTCTACTTATAGACAATCTGGATTTTGGTGGTTCACGTTGTGTATTGATTCTATAAACACCTAGTGAACCACTGTATGTGAAGCAATGTACAATGACAGATTTGCAGCTCAGGAACATAGTGCTGCTTGAGGCCAGTTCTGTATTTATCCAGCTAAAATATGCGCTTATCTGAGCAATGCAAGGTCACTTGTACTGTTCTGTCAACAACTATTACGAGTATAAGATCCCCATCAGCTTCATATCTCATACTATTTACAACCATCCATATATCTCATAATGTCAAGAGCCATCCCTTAGTGGATTATCATGGTTGTGTGTACTTTTATGAAACATCACAGGGCAGTTATAGTGTAAAGAAACCAGAATCATTGGACTACATGTCACATACTTTTTAGGTTTGAGAAAATGGTTAGGTTTGTTGTTATGACCTGAAAAACTCATTACAATGTGTTAGAGGAGAGAAAGGAGCACCTGTATGTTAAGGGGCGTTCACACTACCGCCGCTGTCTGCCCAGAGGTTTCCATCCTAAACCCCGGGAAACTGGACAGAGGACTACTTGCCAGCGGTCAGCTTTAAAACGCATTGATTTTAAAGTTTTTTTTAAGGTAACCGCTGTTGTCCATATGCGGCCTCTTCGCCTGGAAACCGTTTTTTGTTTTTTTTTTGCTTGGACTTAAAGTCTTGCATGTACAACTTTGTGTCCGTGCAAAAAAAGCGGTTTCCAGGCAGAGGCTGCATACGGACACCAGCAGTTACCTTTAGGGCTAGTTCAGACGTGGGGCACCCGCGCGGGTTTTGACACAGAGAGAGACGCGGCGAGACGCGTTTTTCTCTGGTCAAAACCCGCCTGCCACGACCATCGTGGTCGCGGCTTTCCCCTCCTATGTCAGTTCAAATGAATGAGCCGACAGAGGAGGGTGCTGCCGCTAGGCGAAAGCCGCGGTCCAGCGCGCCGCGGCTTCCACCTGAAGAAAGGACATGTCGCTTCTTTTCTCCGCTAGCAGCAGCCCACTGCTAGCGGAAAAAAGAAGCCCGGCGGTCTGCATAGACCACCATTGTAAAGGAGCGGATTTTGAAGTGAAATCCGCTGTCAAAATCCGCCCCTTTGTTCACATGTGAACGAGCCCTTAAAAACCCATTAAAATGAATGCGTTTTAAAGCTGACTGCTAGCAAGCCGTCCTCTGTCCAGTTTCCACGGGGTTTAGGATGAAAACCTTGGGGCAGACAGCGGTGGTAACGTGAATGCCTCCTTAGAGTGTTACTGTTGAATGTCCAGTTTTGTCTATTTTTTTTCCCCAAATGCTACATAGTAAACTGATATATAAAGACAAACTCTCCCGTCACATTATATGTAAAAGGCTAAGATATTAGGGACTTTGATGTGTACCAATGACACCCAGCTTCATTGTGAATGCAGCTCTGGATTATAGTATGGAATGTAGCTAAGACTAGATCTACATGAACAAGTTTCACCTGTGAAATTTGGTCAGTGTGTTCGCCAGATTTACCAGCCTGACCAATATGCCAGGAGTGGGAGTCCTAGTGTTATAGTTATTATCCATGATGCTAGTAGTCCTTGCCGCTCTTCGACATACTGTCCCGTACTGTCGTTTTGAGCATAGATAACTATGATGCTAAGAATTCCTCTCCCAGCATGAAGTCCAGGCCAGTAAAACACGGTCCCATGAAACTCAGTTGTGGAATCTAGGGTTAGAATATGTTATGTAGTGTATTTACAAGTGTTGATGTTTAATAGTGTATATGCCCTTTAATGTGCTGTGTGATTCTCTGTGAGCCTAATATACGAGCATCCTAAACTTCTCTCCCATCCTCATAGTCAGCCTGTTTATCATCTGTGGAATGTCTAGACTCAATACAACTGAATCAGACTCTCCGCAGCGAGAAGTATTAGATTTGTACAGGTTTTCATTCACTAACCCCAGAGACCTTGGAGATAGAAAACAGCTTTAACTTAAAGGGAATGTGTTACCAGGAAGTTATCTATTATTTAAATCAAGTTTTTATGTTAAACATATTTTTAAGAATTAAAATAAAAATATTCTAAAAATCTTGCAATTCCAACTTTTGCCACTAAACCTAAAACACTCTGTGACTTCTTATTTTATATATAAGCAGTGGCGGATCCAGGCTTTGCGGAGCCCTGGGCAATTGACTTTGGTGGGGCCCTACTTACCGGGGAGTCTGGGGGGTAATTTTTGAAAAAATTAGCCCTAAAAATGCGTTTTTGAGGCGTTTTTTTTAACTAGTTCCTGTGTCTGCACCACATATGTGACCTAGCTTCCTGCTCTCAGATAGAGGAGGGGGAAATGAGTGAGATATGTGAAGGCTGGGGGACTGGTCTCACCATCTATTTATAAAGCTGTATGTCCGATGCCTAGCTGCATTGGAAGCGTGCACCAAATACCAGCGGCATAGAAGCCACGTCATCTCGGCGCTGGCTTTGCATATGAAACCCTGCCCACCAATTGATGCAAGAAAACCAGGAAGAAAGAAGAGTTTACAGCAGCAAAGACTGATGAGTAAGGGACATGAGAATACCCCTTTAATGGCCTCGCGCTTCTAACTGACCGACCCGTCCTGCATTTTGTTAGGTCTGGGCCGCACCGGCCCTGGATCCGCCCCTCTATATAAGGACTATAGGCCATAGACATCTTGATCTGAAGCAGACTCTATTCACTTGTATGGGAGAGTACTCTAAGGCATGTGCTCTGTGACCTAGGCAAAGGTCATTGGTAGAGAGAAAAGTAGATAAGCTGTAAAATCCTCTGTTGTGAGTGATGGATTCTGCATATACAAGTTATCTGTGATCATCTGTGTGCTGATAAGTGAGGGGGGCTGATGCAAAGAAATCTACAGAAAACAGGAAGAAGATGTAGAATTGGGATTAATACCATCTCTATATTTGCAGATGACATCAAGCTATATCGTATAGTCTATGAAGGATGTACGTAGGTTACAAGCAGACTTGGATAGATTCGTTGTTAGAGCATCCACATGGCATATGAGGTTCAGTGTAGATGAATGCAACGTTACGTATCTGGGTAAATAAATATTCTATGTCACATATGTCCTAAGGGGAGTAAAGCTGGGAGAGTCACTGGTGGAGAAGGACCTGGGTGTACTTGTAGATCATAGGTTAAATTACACCATACAATGTCAGTCAGCTGCTTCTAAGACCAGCAGAATATTGTCGTGTATTGCAAGGTACATGCACTCGTGGGACAGAGAAGTAATATTACCAGTTTCTAAATCATTGGTGTGCCCCCATCTAGAATATGCAGTTCAGTTCTGGGCCTCAGTTCATAGAAATAATGTCCTAGAGTTGGAAAAGGCTAGATAAGGAGCATGGAGGACCTCAGCTATGAGGAGAGAGCACAGAATTTAAATCTGTTTATTATGGAGAAGAGGCATTTAAGAGAAGATATGATAAAATGTATAAATATATAAATGGCCCATACAAGAAATATGGGGGAAAAAAAGAGAGAACATGCAAGTTAGCGGGTATTCTGGAAGAGATATCCCTCTTAGAGCAATCTCGCAAGCACTCACATGCTATCTCAACATATGAGGCCCCTTTCTCAGCTCGTAAGTGTCTGAGAGAAATTAGATGTGTGCACTAAATCACTGCTAGCTAGAGGATGATGTATTTTTTATGAATATGGAAATAAATCCAGCCAGGTCATTTAGGAAACCGCGAGCTCACAACTTCATGCCGCAAGTCTTCATGGGAAGGGGACCTAAAGCGACTGATCCTAAATGAATAGCATCAGAAGTTTCTATATGCACGAGTTTCCTCCTCTTCCTGGTGCCCTTAGTGGCTGCCTCGATACAGGGCTCCAAGCTGGGAGCAACCTTATCTTTCCTTTCTCACTCTTTTTCTCTGTATCTTCAAAAATCCTGTAACCAAGAAAACTAGCACTATGAATTAGCAACTATAAATCAAATGGAAGACCCTGTGGAGTTTTTTGTTCCTATTGTAAAGCATGGACTCAAGACCTGGTTCAGCTGGTTTCCTGTTTCTACACATGTGCCTATTACCATCCCCCCAGGACACCATGCGGCATGGAGGAAAACCTACATGGAAGTGTGGACTTCTTCGTTCAAGGAGATGATTTTTGGTGTCTATTGCTGATGTGTGAGGATGCCTACAGCCGACTGGTATTTCTTTCTATTACTGTGTACACGTGGGACTCTGCTACAGCCTTGAAACCTACCATCACCCACCTACCCCAGGAGTTTATGGAAGCTTGGCAAGAGAACAGCACCATGTATATCTGGATGGCTTCAGACTTCTTTGGGGCAGTAGAACACAGTGGTAAGGAGGAGGAGGGCTTGTGATGAAGGACATTTGGGGCATTTTTTTTTTTTTCTTTTGTGGTTAATGGACAATAATGCTGATGCAAGATACCGAACTATCAGCTGTGAGCAGGAGATCTCACTACATACCAAAGAACTACCACATGTTATCATGGTAGCTGCATATGTCCCCCACCTCTGCAAACAATGTTTTTCTGCCTGTTATATCTACATGCTGTGACCCCCTCCTCGTGTCCTCCAACCACATTCGGCTGTATTATTAACATCACTCCGCACAGAGAACTAAATGATCCTGCAGTGTGTCTGTGTTTCTTTCGTTTTAGTTGCTATTATTCCTAGGATTTCCTCTATCTGCCATGAGCTTCTATGTGTTTCTCTCCTGTTATATACTACTATACCATCTATGAAACTGTATCACTGAAATTTCCCCATTGTGGGACTATTAAAGGAATATCTTATCTTATCTTTCTGACTCATCTCCCTGCTAATCTCAAATTAATTGCCAATCTCAAATTATTTGCATTTATATTGGCAATGGGACTGGCGTCACTCCTTCCCGGTCTGATTCACCTGGATCAGGCGGGGTTTGTATTCTGTGGGAGTCCAGAAATAACACCACAAAAGTTATAAACATCATACGCCATGCTGAGACGAATTCCCTCCCATTCTACCTTCTTTCTACCAGCGCTGAAAAGGCATTCAATAGGGTAGGTTAGCCCCTCCTATTCTCAGTTCTGCAGCACATTGGCCTGCCATCTATACCTCACCCTCTGCCACAATGATGGTTAATGGGGTCCCATCACCCTCCTTCCCGATCCAAAATGGTACGCACCAGGTTCGTCCCCTATTTCCCTTGATCTTTGTCCTGACGTTGAACCCTTTGCTGTGGATGATAAGGACGATTCCAGAAATCTCCAGTTGGGGAACCAGGACAATAGTATCGTAGTCTATGCCATGACCTCCTCTTTTTCTTATCTGACCCTCATACCTTTTTTCTGGCCCTACTGAGAGAACCCCAAACCTTACAACATATAGACAACTTTAAGATTAACTGTCAGAAGTCTGAGCCTCTTAATATCTCCCTTCGTTTCAGACTGATCTTTTCTTTGATAGCCTCCTTCCTGTTCTGATGGAAATTAGATGACATCAGATGACAAAAAGATGACCTTTCATGCCCTCTGACATTGGCGGTATTATATAGTACTAGAAAGCTGACAGAGCACTGACTTCCCTGACAGTACTCTTCCATAGCCTTGTCTCTGGCACTAAGAGCATACTGGCAAAGCTGGCTTCAGTCAGCTTACTAGTGGTATATAATACTGCTAATGTCAGAGCACATGAAAAGTCCTCTTTTTTCCCATATGGTGAATGCTATAGTGGAGAAAAAAAATCTTTACAAACCACTGTTTTTTTGCTGTTTAGTGATCAAAACAATAGAAATTCCCCAAAATGGTATAAATAAAAAGTAAATCAAGAAAATGGTCATCATACAATTTCAGTGATTTCAGAAGTGGAACTTAACTTGTAGGACAGAAAAATGTCCTGGACTACAGATATGGTATGTATACACAATGATATTGTATATTACCCTGTCCTGAGAAACAGGTACAGTATGCACTGGAATTGGCTGCCATGGAAAATCTGGATGCCACTGCTGGGTTCCATTTGGAGGATACAATCCGGCAAGGTTTGCTTGAGCACTCATCAAGGTCCTGTCATAGTCAGTACTGCGCACATAGATCTGAGTGTGGAAAGCAACAATGAACAAAATCATTGTAAGCATCAATTTGCTTACACTTATACAAAGCAGCCAATCTGCAACAGCAGAGTTCCAGTACAAAACATAAGGGTCTGGAACAGCAGTAAGCCAAGACACTGATGAGGCTGGAGGTGAAACTACAAGACCTCAAACTCAATACAGATAAATAACAGTTACTGATCATAGCTTCACCGTAATGGATCAAAGCTAAAAAGCATGCAAACAGACAAACATATAGATAATACAAGGAAAATTAATACTGGGGAGGGGGGGATTCTGAAGACCCCCACGTTAATCTCATAAGCATCCCTGTAACATTTTTTGAAATAACAGTATGTTGTGATGCAGAAGCATCTTAATGTACTATTGTATCAATCATGCCACCTGACAGTATGGGATTAAGTGTAATATAAAAACAATTCAATGAAATATTGCAGTATATGAAATAGAAAATAGAATAAAATAATAATAATAATAAATTTTATTTATATAGCGCCAACATATTCCGCAGAACTGTACAATTTGTAGGGTTCAAATACAGACAGAAAGATACATTACAAAGAAAGTCATTTCACACAATGGGACTGAGGGCCCTGCTCACAAGAGCTTACAATCTATGAGGTAGAGGGGGTGACACAAGTGGTAGCAGGGGCATCAGAGGTTGCTTATACAGTGGTCAGACAATTTTGTAATCGAGGTGACTTTCATTACACAAACATAAAACTTTGAGCCGTCACTAGTCGTGTCCTTTAACATGTGGATGGTGCTTGGACATATAGAGTTAGCCTGAAATGGCATCATATCGTGGGGTAATGTGGGAACTGGAACAGAGGAGGGTTAAATTTTGGGGATTCTAATGACGGTACGGAAGGGTTTACATTAAGAATTGTGATAGGCCTGTCTGAAAAGATGTGTCTTTAATTTGCGCTTGAAGCTGTAGAAATTGGGAGTTATTCTGATTGTCCTGGATAGAGCATTCCAGGGAAGTGGTGCAGCTCGGGAGAAGTCTTGTATACGAGCATGGGAAGTTCTGATAATAGAGCATGTAAGTGTTAGGTCATTGAGTGAACAGAGAACACGGGTTGGGCGGTAGATAGAGATGAGGGAGGAAATGTAGGGAGGTGCGGCATTATGGAGAGCCTTGTGGATGAGAGTGATAACTTTATATTTTATTCTATAATGAATAGGCAGCCAATGTAGCGACTGGCACAGACCAGAGGCATCGCTGTAGTGTCTAGACTGATAGATGAGCCTGGCCGCTGCATTCAGAATAGATTGTAGAGGGGAGAGTTTAGTGAGGGGAAGACCGATTAGTAAGGAGTTACAGTAGTCAAGGCGAGAATGAATCAGAGCAACAATAAGTGTCTTTAATATATCTCTGGTAAGGAAAGGGTGTATTCTGTAGATGTTTTTGAGGTGGAGGTGACAGAGTAGATTTGTCTATATTTTTCCTACAGGTATCGCTATCAGAACCGTCACACTCAGAGGAGGAAACCTCTGTATCCTGGTATTACCAGATTGTTTAGCAGCAAAATTCAAACACCCAGCCCTCCTTAAAATCTTTCAGATCCCTTTAAAATTGGTAGCGTTTTCTCTCTTTTGTGTAAGACACAAACTTCTCAATTGTTTTTTGTAACAATAATTCTTTGCATTCAAATTCTGGCTTGGTCTCAAATTTCTTCACCAGCTTAATATTTTGCCTCAATCATTTGTATTTCCCAGAATGAATGCATATTATCCTTATATACTGTCAGAGTCTGGGGTTGCTAGGTGATTGGCATAGACACAGGCTCCAAGATGTCAGTCCAAAATGTAGAGTTTTATTCACTCCAACAGACAGTGGTTCATGCAGCAGCAAAGAAAAATACTAAATAAACACCTGCCCATCTGGTCTCTAACTAAAGAAAAGTTGGTTGCCTCACCTATAATAGAAACCAGTTCAAATAGTCAGGAACCTGTCAGGCAGTAACAACTTCCTAGGTGGCTTTCCAGCCAAGCGCTGACCCAGTCTGCTATGAGAGCAGACTTCTTATACCTCGCTAATGAAGACAACGTGACACAGCTGGGCTCCTGTAGGAGCGCCCTCAATGTGTGGACTGGAGGGGATGGGAATGACAAGTCCTACTACCAACCTACCTGCCATTCCCTAAAAATCCAGCCCAGTGCACAACACTAAACAATGCTCAGCAAACCAAGCTGTTTGTGGAAAACCAAACTTTTCTGGATTTTCACCACCTCACCCATCTAAGCAATCTGGGTGAGATGTACACCCCCTCCAATATTATCCCAGCCACTGGCTTACAATATCCAAGGAGTAAGCTGTCTAAATGCTGCTGAAATATTTAAAGCTTGTGTCTGAGCTGGAAGGTCAGCTTCCGAAAAAGCCTCTCTATTGTCACTTAGCCATCTCTCATGGTTGATTTCCACCGACAGGAACCGTGCCATATCCGGAGACCAAAATAAAAAAAACATGAGTAAATCAAACCTAAAAATCAATAGTAGGTATATGTACCAAAATTAAATTTCCAAAACCTAACGAAAGTACACTAAAAAATAACTTTTTATTAATGCTATTAAAAATTACATATATAGCTACCCATAATAGAGGGAGCTTATATATAATGGGGCTAATAAAATGAGACTAGCTAACATTAACAACTGAGGGCTGGACGTGATGCAATGTAGCTCAATTCATTGTGTTGATTTCTGATAGCTACTTCAATCTCCTACACCACCTATCATATTACTAAGAAAGGCTTAGTGACCTGCATGGAAAGAGTTCTATCCACATCCAATGTGATGACATCCACA